>NW_022631012.1:16725650-17464100 GCF_010015895.1 Lontra canadensis | reverse complement strand
AAAGAAAGAAAGAAAGAAAGAAAGAAAGAAAGAAAGAAAGAAAGAAAGAAAGAAAGAGAGAGAAAAGGCAGGGCACCTGGGTGGCTCAGTTGGTTAAGCGTCTGCCTTCAGTTCGGGTCATGATCCCAGAGTCCTGGGCTCAAGCTCTGCATTGGGCTCCCCACTCAGCGGGGAAGCCTGCTTCTCCCTCTCCCACTCCCCTGCTTGTGTTCCCTCTCCCACTGTGTGTCTCTCTCTCTGTCAAATAAATAAATAAAATCTTTAAAAAAAAAAAAAAGTGAAAAGGCAACCTACAGAATAGGAGAAAATACCTGCAAATCATGAATACGTTAAGAGTCTAATATCCAGAATATATAAGGAATTCTTACAATGAAATCTTCTAACTAAAAAAGGACCAAAAATCCAATAAAAAGGGCACAGGACTTGAAAAGACACTTCTCCAGAGAAGACCTACAACTCATCAACAAACAGGTGAAAAGGTGCTCAACATCATTAGTCACTATGAAAATGCAAATCAAAATCACAAGGAGATATCACCTCACACCCATTAGAAAGGCTCTAAGAATAAGTGTTGGCAAGGATGTGGAGAAATCAAAACTTTTGCACATTACGGGTAGGAATGCAAAATGGTGCACCAGCTGTGGAAAAGTCTGGAGGTTCCTCAAAAAGCCAAACACATTGGAAATGTCATATGATTTAGCATTTTTACTCAGAGGTATATATAACCTAAGAATTGAAAGTAGTTATTTAAACAAATACCTGTACACAAATGTTCATAGTAGCACTATTCAGAAGCCACATGTGACATGGCTGAAATAACCCGATGTGACTTGTTGCAATAACCCAACTATCAATGGATGGAAGAATAAACAAAATGTGGTATATACACACAATGAATACTGTTTTATTCAGTCATAAAAGCAACAAAGTACTGCTACATGCTACAACATGGATGAACCCCAAACATATTATGCAACTGAAAGAAGCCACATGCAGAAGGTCATATATTGTATCAACCAATTTCTATAAAATATGTAGAATAGGTAAGGCCTTAGAGACAGAAGAGTGAACTGGTGATTGTCAGGGCCTGGGGATAAGAGGATGGGGAATTGACCAGGTAATGGATATGGAATTTCCTTTAAGAGTGGTGAGAAGGTTTTGGACCATTTTTCATTTAAAAGAATTTTTGATCCATGTGACTTTATCATTTAAACTAAAAAAGATTTTTGTTACATGGTTATTCAAATGTGGCAAAAGACTTACAGTTATTTTCACACAACTATTTTTTATTTAAGTTCAAGTTAGTTAACATACAGTGCAATACTGTTTTCAGGAGCAGAATTCAGTGATTCCTCACTTACATATAACACCCAGTGCTCATCCCAACAAGTGCCTCCTTGATATCCATTACCCAGTTAGCCCATTCCCCTGCCCACCTCCCCTCCAGCAACCCTCAGTTTTTAACATAACTATTTTTAAACAAAATTAGAAACTAGAGACATTTTCAAATTTTGCAAAAGACTGTGTAGTCAAGACAAAGTTTATGAACCTCAAAAAGAAGGTAGTGAGAGTCTGTACAAGTTGACCAAGGATTGTGTTCTCCATCTGATAGCAATAGCAGCCCTACTTTGCCTGAATTATTTATATGTCACCTGCCTTTAAAAAAAATATCTGCAGCAACTGATTCAAATGGAAATTGCACTTCCATCTTGCTTCACCGTGAAGGTTTTAAACCCAGGTAGCTGAGATGATCAGGCCATACTATAAAAAATGTATTAGTTTCAATATTGGTAAAAACTGTATTGGAGATGGTACGAGGACTATGAGTCATTTTTATTTTATTCTTTCAATTCCCTGTATTTTCCATGTTTTTCACTGACCTTAATTTTCATAATCAGGGCCAAAACTGTATTTTATAAGACAAATGACTCTCGTGAGAATACAGAGCATGAACTCCACTCCAGCAGGAGAACACTGCAGAGAAACATCAGACAGGAGTGTGCTCCAAAGTTGGGGAACAGATGACAAGTACCTGATAAAAGTAGAGGCAGAAATGGATGTTGAAGAGATGAATGAAGAGATGGAGAGATGAACTGACCAGGCCAGTTGGGTGGAAGTGATGAAGAAAATTTGAAGAAAACTTTAAGAATAAGTCTTAAGTCTCCAACTCACCTCTTCTTTTCTCTAATGTTGCTGATGGATAATCGCCACCAGCAACATTAAAGAAAAGAAGAGGTGAGTTGGTTACAGGATGGAGGGTGTGGTCAAGTTTGGTTTGTGTTATAATGAGTCTGAGGAGTGGAGAGCCCATCCAGGTGGAGATGTCAAGTCAACACTGGAAATACGGTGATGGCACTCAGAAATGATTAATATTGGAGATTTAACCCTATGGGTATTAGCTGAAGGCAGGGGGATGGATGGCTGAGAATGTGCTAAGAGCAAAATTAGAAGAAAATGACCTAGGATAAAAATCTAGAGAATACCAGTATTTAAAGTGGAAGAAAAGAAAGCAGAGGACAAAGTAGAAATAAATGTATGGAGGTCAAATAAAAAATATACATTTTCAAGGTAAAATAAAAAAATACACATTTTCAAGAAGAAAACTGTGAGTTCAACAGCAACAAATTCTGAAAGATTAGAGGACAAAGCCTAAAATGTCCATCACATTTAGCAATAATGAGGTCCCTAATGACCTTAGTGAGGGCAGTGACAGTCCAATATCGAAGCTGAAATCTAGACAGAGGTAGGTTGATGTATAAAATGGAAGGTGAACATTTCAACCAATAAAACTAAATCATTCAGTGGTGATCTTTCACACTGTATGTATACCATTCATTCAAATTTTTTTTCTAGGTTTTTAGGGTTTTTTTTGTTTTTTGGGTTTTCAGTTTTTTGGGGTTTTTTTAGTAATCCCTACACCCAACATGGGGCTTGAACTCACAACCCCATGATCAAGAGATGCACGCTCCTCCGACAGAGCCAGCCAGTGCCCCTCACTGCAAATCTTTAATAAGTGAACATTGAAACTATATTCTCTTCTGCTTCATAGCAAAAAAGTAAAGCAATTTAGTACAATGGTTAAATATATTTCCTGTATTCAGATCCTCCTCTGTCACCTGCTTACTGTGTGACTTTGTGCAAGCAACTCTGCGCTCTACATTCTTTCTTCATCTTTAAGATGGGGATGGAAATCACACAACAGCAACAGGTTGTTGAGGACCAGCTGAGGCAGTGTGTACACAGCAAGTGGCTTAGTGTCTGCTCCACTCTAGAGTCAGACGTTCTATCCCCTAATTCTGTCCAAAACCAAAAAGAAACGAAATCTAGATCTCCCAAACTGAAGAGGAATGCTTGTTACACTTACTCATTCACTTGACAGTGAACATGGACTGAGCCCCTTCTGTGGGCCAAATGCATGCTAGATACTGGAGACACAAAAATGATACAGGTTTGGTCCCAACTTTCACAGGCTAAAGGAGGCAATGGCTACATTAAAAAAAAAAAAAGAAAAGAAGGGACACCTGGGTGGCTCAGTTGGTTAAGCGGCTGCCTTCGGCTCAGGTCATGATCCCAGCATCCTGGGACTGAGTCCCACATCAGGCTCCTTGCTCCGCAGGGAGCCTGCTTCTCCCTCTGCCTCTGCCTGCCTCTCTGTCTGCCTGTGCTCGCTCGCTCTCTCTCTCCCTCTGTCCCTGACAAGTAAATAAATAAAATCTTAAAAAAAAAAAAAAAAAGAAAGAAAGAAAGAAAAGAAAATCACATGGTGGCAGGAAGATCACAGAATGTGAAGCTACTTATTAGGATCATGGGAAAGGAAACAAAAGAACACAAACTTATGAGTATTTACATAATGAAATGATGAAAATGACATTTATAATTCCCCTCCCTAGCACTTTTCACAGTCTTTCATTATAATGTCCTGAGTAAGATTTAAAAAAAAAAAAAATAGGGGTTCCTGAGTGGCTCATTTGGTTGGGCGTCCAACTCTTGATTCCAGCTCAGGTCAGGGTCAGAGGGTCCTGGGACTGAACCCTCCGTCTGGCTCTGCACTCAGCATGGAATCAGCTTGAGGATTTCCCTCCCTACTAAAATAAAAAATAAATCTTTAAATAAATAAGTAAATAGCTGTCCAATTTTCCCAGCACCGTTTATTGAAGAGACTGTCTTTTTTCCACTGTATATTTTTTCCTCCTTTGTCGAATATTATTTGACCATAGGGTTGAATGTCCATATCTGGGCTCTCTGCTCTGTTCCACTGGTCTGTGTGTCTGTTTTTGTGCCAGTACCATGCTGTCTTGGTGATTAACAGCTTTGTAGTAAAGCTTGAAATCAGGCAACATGATGCCCCCAGTTTGGTTTTTCTTTTTCAACATTTCCTTAGCAATTCTGGGTCTCTTCTGATTCCATACAAATTTTAGGATTGTTTGTTCCAGCTCTTTGAAAAATGTCAGTGGAATTTTGATCGGGAGGGAATTGAAATATAAATTTCTCTAGGCAGTATAGACATTTTAACGATGTTTGTTCTTCCAATCCATGAGCATGGAATGCTTTTCCATCTTTTTGTGTCTTCTTCAATTTCTTTCATGAGTGTTCTGTAGTTCTTCAAGTACAGATCCTTGACCTCTTTGGTTAGGTTTATTTCCAGGTATCTTATGGTTCTTGGTGCTATAGTAAATGGAATCGATTCTCTAATTTCCCTTTTTGTATTTTCATTGTTAGTGTATAAGAAAGCCACTGATTTCTATACATTGATTTTGTATCCTGCCACATTACTGAATTGCTGTATAGAAGAACGAAACTTGACCATTCTCTTACACCATACACAAAGGTAAACTTGAAATGGATAAAAGACCTCAATGTGAGGCAGGAATCTATCAAAATCCTGGAGGAAAACATAGGCAGTATACTCTTCAACATCGGCCACAGCAACTTCTTTCAAGATGTATCTCCAAAGGCAAAGGAAACAAAAGCGAAAATGAACTTATGGGACTTCATCAAGATCAAAACCTTCTGCACAGCAAAGGAAACAGTCAACAAAACTAAGAGGCAACCCATGAAATGGGAGAAGATATTCACAAATGACACTACAGACAATGGGTTGATATCCAAGATCTATAAAGAACTCCTCAAACAACACACACAAAACAGATAATCATGTCAAAAAATGGGCAGAAGACATGAACAGACACTTCTCCAAAGAAGACATACAAATGGCTATCAGAGACATGAAAACATGTTTATCATCATTAGCAATCAGAGAGATTCAAATCAAAACCACATTGAGATACCACCTTAACACCAGTCAGAATGGCCAAAATCAACAAGACAGTAAACAACAAGTGCTGGAGAGGATGTGGAGAAAGGGGAACCCTGCTACACTGTTGGTGGGAATGCAAGTTGGTGCAGTAGCCACTTTGGAAAACAATGTGGAGATTCCTTAAGAAATTAAAAACAGAGGTTCCCTACGACCTTGTAATTGCAGTACTGAGTACCTACCCCAAAGATACAGATGTAGTGAAAAGAAGGGCCATCTGTACCCAAATGTTCATAGCAGCAATGGCCACAGTCACAAAACTGTGGAAAGAACCAAGATACCCTTCAACAGACAAATGGATAAAGAAGATGTGGTCCATATATACAATGGAGTATTATGCCTCCATCAAAAAGGATGAATACCCAACTTTTGTATCAACATGGATGGGACTGGAAGAGATTATGCTGAGTGAAATAAGTCAACTATCATATGGTTTCACTTTCTTGTGGAGCATAAGGAATAACACCGGGAGATGGAGAAGAGAATGAGTTGAGGGAAATCGGAGGGGGAGACAAACCATGAGGGACTGTGGACGCTGGGAGACAAACTGAGGGTTTTGGAGGGGAAGGGGATGAGGAATTGGGTAAACCTGGTGGTGGGTATTAAGGAGGGCATATATTGCATGGAGCACTTAGTGTGGTGCCTAAACAATGAATTTTGGAACGCTGAAAAAAAAAAATAATGAATAAATAAAAATAAATAAATAACAACAACAAAACCAAAACTCAATTGCCAGTTGATTGTTGAATGTTTTATAAAATATTAATCACTTATTCTAAACACCTATGTTTAATCTACTTTATTCTTCTCTGCATTTCTCAATAACTTCATGACATTAACAATAAATCTCCTTTTGATGGTTTCTGTACCCCATATGCAATAAATCACAATGTAATCTCACGCAGACATAAAAGCTGCTCCGCCTTACAAACAACAGCTCATTTACTTAATCAGAATATAAAAGCTAGAGTTACTTAATGGAAAGTATTCAATAGACCAATGAAAATGGGAATATTAAAGCATCTTTTAATATGATCTCAGTAGAGAGAAATTAGTGTTTCATCCTGTAAAATGACTTCCTGAGATCCTGTCCTTAACCATCCCTCTCCATTAATTTCCCTATAATCTGATGCGATAACTGGCTATAAAATTAGCATTCTGCTCACCTGGGGAGGACTCTAAAGACCTAAGTTTCAGGTCTTAGAAGATCATTTTCATGATCTGGAACTAGTTCTTTAACTTCTCGGCAACTTCAGTGAAGGACTGAGAATACCTGTCAGCCCAGTCAAGGTTGTTGAAGCAAATATACAAGGAAATTTTCACCCCCGTGCTCTTCGAACAGTCAACTTCGAACTACTGCCAAGTGCCTGACTGGAATTTGACTCGCCTGCAGTATAACTATACAGTAGATGAGTTTTGTTTTCTTCATTACTTACTCCAAAGTAGTCCAAAGGAAACTAACCATATTGGAAGTTTATAAGTATCTACTGAAGATGCTTCATTTAATGAAAAAGGCCTCATTTAATGTAATAAAATGTCAGGACAGCACAGAGCTATGTATTCTGAATGTCCTCCTACTAATATACACAAAGGTGCCACCTCCACTCCCGCCCTCCAAACTGGAAACAAGAAACCTAGGCTACAAATTCATGAAGAATTGAGCTCGGAAGAAAGTAAGATGACAACTCTATTCAACCGTGATTTACTGAGTGCCTGCTTTGTACCAGGAATAATTCTAAGCCCTTGGGATAGAATAGTGAACGAGACAAATAAAAAAACTCCTCTCCTTCTTGAGGTTACATTCTAGCAGAAGATGGAAGAGGGAGATATACAACAAATAATACACACAATACCTAAATTACAGAGTGTAATGGAAAGTGATAAGTGTTTGGGGGGAAATGGCAGATCAGGTAAGGGTCTCAGGAATAGGAAAGCAAAAGAGGCTTCATTCAGAAGGCGACACAGCAGTGAGGAACTGAGTCAAGTCTGGGGAGTCAGCCTATGCGTTCCAGGCACAGAGAACCAATGGGCAAAGACCCCAATGCAGATGCTAGAAAATGCTTGAGGAACAGCAAGATGGTAGAGGAGAACATTTGAAGATGCAAAAGGAACAGAGAAACTGAGAGCAAAATAAAGAAAGAGACCCCTGTCTGAATCAGCTTTTCCTGGCAGCCACCGCACACAGCACTCGCTGGGGTCAGCTGAGAAGCTGGGCACCCCAGCACCGCAAGTTAGGAAAGGGTAAAAGTCTCCTTGACCTTCTGTGTTCTGAGTCTCTTTTCAAGCAGCGCCAAGACCATCTCCTTCCTAGACAGTGATTTGTGAATCTGACTACTGAATGGAGTCTTTCCATAAAGGGGAAAAAAATTCTGGCACAGTCCCTAATGTAAATAAGTCATTTTTATCATAATATTATACACACATAAATAACTAAATGCCAATAGTACTGAACAAATAGAACAAAACATGCATTCATTATAAGCAAAACTGAAAAATAAATAAAATCCTAATTAACGATGCCCATTGACTGCAATTGATACCAGTATTTTGCTGGAGATAGAAGATTTTACAACACTGACTACTAACAGCAAAGGTTATTTTGAGTTAATTAAGAAAATAATGCATGATGCTAGAGGATAACTCAATTCTGCTCATTTTTCACCATCAACACTACTGTGAAATCCTTGGTCTTGGCCCTTTCTAGGCACAAGAACATTACTTACATATTAAATCCACCTTTGGCCTTTTCTCATAGGCTCTGACAACGAAAGGAGGATGACCCAGTGACACTGTAGGCAACAGTCTAGGCACAAATGCTGTACACTGATGATGCTAATGAGTCAGAATACGTTTGAATTCTTTAGGGGGGTTATCCCGGGAACAAAAACACAAAAAACTTCTTGCAAAAAGTACACCCCTGAGAATATGCTGGCACGTTCCCAGGGATCCAGATCTCTGGCTGCATCTCAGTAGTTAATACACAGAGGAGAGACCACTGAGGTGTGTGTGGAGTGTGGTGTGTGTAAGAGGAAAATGTGCCAAATTAGAGCATCTGTTTTCCTTGCTGTCACTTTGGGAATATCATTCAGCAACTTCCTGTTTCACTGAAAAGCAGCAGTAGATAATTTTTTATCAAATTCAAAGCCCTCATTTGCCTCAATTAAATTAAATCAAGCTTGTGAGCACTGAGTAATTAGGAAACATTCTTTCAAATACAACAAGAGGGGCGCCTGGGTGGCACAACTCCGTTGAGTGTCCAACTCTTGGTTTCACTCAGGTCATCATATCATGACCATGAAATCGAGCCCAGCTCTATGCTCAGTGTGGAGTCTGCTTGAGATTCTCTCCCTCCCCCCTCCCTCCTCGAGCTCTCTCTCTCTCTCTAAAATAAATAAAACTTTGGGCGCCTTGGTGGCTCAGTCAGTTAAGTGTCTGTCTTTGGCTCAGGTCATGATCTCACGATCCTGGCACTGAGCCCCATGTGGGCTCCCTGCTCAGTAGGGAGCCTGCTTCTCCCTCTTCCTTTGTCCCTCCCACCACTCTTGCTCTTTCTCTCCCTCTCTCATAAGTAAGTAAATAGAATCTTTAAAAATAGAATAAAGCAAATCTTGAACACTACATCAAAAACTAACAATGTATTTATATGTTGCCTATTTCCGAACATCTGCCTAAATGAGCTTTGTACAGCTCTGATTGATTTCAGCTCAGGTCATGATCTCAGGGTACAGCTAATTGAACCTAATAAAAAAAATAAATAATAAATTAAATAAATAAAAATAAAAATCCATAAATAAAAATAAAATACTATTTTGTTATTCTCATTGTGCAGAGAGGTTATTTCCTAAAGACAGATTTTTTGCTTTTGCTTTTTCATGACTTTCATTAGGTATATGGATTTAACACTCTATATAGGATGTATTATCTATCATGTATTGTTCAGAGTGGTTTATAATTTTTAGTTAATTTAATCCTAACATCAATTCTCTGACTTAGATGCTATTATTATTCCCATATTGCGGAGGGTGAAATTGAGTTAAACAGAGCCTGTGTGATACACCCATAGCCACACAGCCGATTAGGAGCAGAGCCCAGATCCAATCCAAACATCTGGATTCAGAGTACATAAGTTTGACTACCACACTACGCTACCTCACATTCACTCATGGGCCTTCAACAAATACCTATTTTCTTTATTCTTAATATATTTATAGCAACTAATCATATGTATGACTTTCAGTGTATAAGACTGGAAATCTAGAAAAGTGAAATAGGTGAATTCTGCTGGATACCAAAAGCAAACTGTCGTGGCAGTTTTGCAGACGTAAAAGTGTTAGCGTTATTGGATGTGTTTGTCAGATACAAGAATCACTGTCTGCAGAGTGTTTTCTGATTACTACACAGTTAGCGTCTGTCGGCACGGAAGATCAGCACCGGGAACACGGCTGCTGGCCCAGTGACGAGCCCGCTGTGAAACGCTGAACAGAAGTGTAAACCTCTCTAGGGGAGAACCGTGACAGGTAAAGGAAGGCAACAGTTCCTAGAATGTGACACACGGATCAGAACACATAAATTGTGACTTAAGTGTCATCTGTTATGAATTAGTCACTCTATGGACCATTCAGGACACATTTTTCACTCACGTCTGGTTTCTGTCCCCAGACACAAGGTGACACGCAGACCTCACACCATTAACAGAAGAATATTCCACGCATGACAGTAACTGCCATATTGCAGAACTGTCTGCTGCAAGCAAACAGATGTGCGATCATGAAACCTTACAGAGAGAGATTTCCTTAGAGGGGTAGAACGTTCTAAAGTGCATGTGGAGAAACCTTCGTGCGTTGAGAAGTTACCAGGAAAGAGGGCTCCGGGTCAAGTAAGAGTAGAATGTGGGGGACACTACCCACTCCCTCTTAGAGGCTCACAACATGCATCACCAAATACAAAAGCTGCCCAAAGCCTTTGACTTCTATGGTGTCATAAATAGATTCAACTGATTAAACCGTTTATCACATAACACGTAAAAAGAGCCGGAGAATATAGCTCGAGGGACTGTGGCTCAGTGCAATCCCCACTATTCTGGATCTGCCTGCCGGCTCTGTGAGAGGTTTGATCCTGTCAGGCTCCCATAGGTGGTCAGAATCAGAAAGGCAGACTTCGCTGAGGAGGACAGGGAACTCTGAAGGGGGCTTAATCCTGTATCCTCTGGCTTTCTAGGAAAACTACTCAGAAAGCCGAACTATCACTAAGGTTGCTTAGTAGCCAGAAAATTGGAAATAGCAGAACTTCAGATGCCAAAAGGTTTCTGGCTAATCCCACCCGATACGTGTGCCTCTGGCCCTTGGGACCACACAGACCTCACCCTTAGGCAAGCACACCTTCCCCCTGAACAGTGACTGGACAGACACTATCAAGGACTACATCGCCCACTTACAGCTTCTATGGCTACCCAAGACCCCTTCTGATGTTTCATCACATTTTGTTTATTTCAAAAGAGGTCTGTTACAGCCAGGGCCTGGAATAATAACAGTGAACATTTCTTTAATACTTCCCCAGTAACAGGTACTGTACGAAGTTGCTCATCATTAGCTCTTATAATTTTCCCTACAGCACCGTGAGGCCAACCCTATTATGATGCCCATGTTACTCATGAGGACCTGAGGCTCAGAGAAGACAAGCAGCTTACCCAAAATCACAGAGAAAAAGCGGCCAAGTCAAAATTCGACTCCAGGGCACCAGTTTTCAGAATCTATACCATTTACCAGCTGCTTTCATGACTTTAAGACCTGAGAACTTCGCAAGTTTTTGTAAGGCTGTGTGGCAGGATCAGTATGTCACCTTTACAGCTTAAGTCTCAGGGGGGGGGTTATTGTTATATTCTTGCCAGCAGTCCTGTGCTCCCCCAGATTCTCACCCATCATCACTGCACAGCACCCACTTGCTCGCCTCTCAAACTAAGCCACAAAAGTTGCTGCACGGAATCCTAAGCACATTAGAAACGACCCTGGCTAAATTACTACCCTTTTCTGTGCCTTGATCTCCTCAGCTGTAAAATGGGAATTGAGGGCGCCTGGGTGGCTCAGTTAAGCCTCTGCCTTCGGCTCAGGTCATGATCTCAGGGTCCTGGGATCGAGTCCCGTATCGGGCTCTCTGCTCAGTGGGGAGCCTGCTTCCTCCTCTCTCTGCCTGCCTCTCCGCCTACCTGTGATCTCTTTCCCTGTCAAATAAAATTAAAAAAAAAAAAAAGAAAGAAAGAAAGAAATTGCACCTGTACTAATTTAGAACATGGCAGGGAAAGTATTGTGAATGCACTTTTGTCTGCCTGGGGAAAATAATGACAACCACAATATTTTTTTTTTTTTTTAAGATTTATTTATTTGAGAGAGAGCAAGGGAGCAGTGGGGGGAGGGGCAGAGTGAGAGAGAGAATCTCAAGCAGACTCCAAGCTGAGTGTGGAGCCTGATGCAGGGCTCGATCTCACAACCCAGAGATCACGACATGAGCCAAAATCAAGAGTTGGATGCTCAACCGACTCTCACTTAGGCATCCCTTGTTTTTTTTTTTTTATTAATATAAGACTTTCATACTTGGGGCACTGGGGTGGCTCAGTTAGTTACGAGTCTGCCTTTGGCTCAGGCCATGATCCCGGGGTCCCAGGATTGAGCCACACATCAGGCCCCCTGATCTGGGGAGAACCTTGCTCTCCCTCTCCCTCTGCTGCTCCCCCTGCTTGTGCTCTCTCGCTATCAAATAAATAAATAAAATCTTAAAAAAAAAAAGATTTTCATACTTGATGCCTACAGAGACCAATGCATTCACCATTCTAGAAACAAACACACATTTCTATAAAACCTGTTACCACAAGAAACAAGATACTACACAGAGAACTGGATTAAGACGTCAATCGTACCAAATAAGACAGATGTTATATTCGTGATGAATGAGCTAAGTACTTAAATAAAAGGATTTTCTGATTTGAACTTTGCATGTTGTCTAGGATTCTACATTGTATATCTTCTATGTGTTGGCAGTGGTGCTAGAGATCATCTGTTTGCCCTACCTCTGTCCACCCACTGTACCCTTCTCTACTTTGTACCCTTCTCTACTCTGCTCTCTGCCCTGAGAAACCCAAGAGTAAGGACGATTTCACTGAGCTCCTTTGTCTTCAAGATTGCACTTGAGTTTAGTCAGCAGGGAGCACCAACAAGAGATGGAAGGGAGGGAGAAGAGAAAGGCTGGGATATTAAACTCCCAGTCCTAAATATATAGGTCTCCTGGAGGTTACAGAGCTCTTACCAGGTAGCCCCCTCCACCTGGCTCTCTGTTATCCAGGTTCTAGTAACGTCCCCTCTTCTTGCATCTTCAGGCCTAGGAGTGGTAATGATACCCCATTCCACTGTGATTTCCCTAAACTCCACTCATACCCTTGTACCCAGTCCTTGTATTGAAGGCTCCTCAAACGACTAAAATGAGACAGTCGTCTGCATGTTGCATGGATCCTGACTGAGACAGCCCTCAATCAGGAACTTCCGTGTGCCGTTTTTGTACTGAATTGATACTCAGTTCTCATGAATGTATAATTTAGATCGTATGATCTCACATTTGGAACCCCGGTTTATCGAGTATAATCCCATACTGTTCCTACTTCTCAAGGTTTAGTTCTTCTATTCTTTCTCTTCAAGCTGCACTTCACTCTCTGGAACCAGAATAAGGAGGTATCATATATTCTAGTCCCGGATATTATATTAGCTTCCTAGGACTGTCATAACAAAGTCTCATAAACTGAGTGGCTTAGAACAACAGAAACTTATTCTCTCAGAGTTCTAGAAGCCAGAAGTCTGAAATCAAGTTGCTACCTAGGTCACGTTCCCCTGAAGGTTCTAGGGAAGAACCCTTCCTTGCTTCTTCCTAGCTTCTGGCAGTTGCTGGCAATCCTTGGCATTCCTTGGTTTATAGCTACCTCAAGCCAATCTCTGCCTCTGTCTCCCACTGGACTTCTTATATCTACTTGACCTCTCCTCCTTTTTTAAGGATACTAGTCATTGTACTTAAGACCCGTCTTAACCCAGAATGACCTTATCTTTATCAATTATATGGGCAAAGATCCAATTTTCAGATAAGATCACAGTCCGAGGTTCCAGATAGACATGAATTTGGAGAGGGCGCTATTCAAATCACTACAGATATGCTATATGAATTTGTACAAATCATTTTCCTTTTCAGATTCAGGTTTTTATCCATAAAATACATTGTGCTAAAATTGGTAACAGAAAAGAATAAAACTGAGTAATATTACTCTTCATCTCCCACCGTGTCGAACACTGCTAACTGATTACACAACTCTTCCCAGAATAGAGCCTCGATCTCACTAACCCTAGTGCTCTCTGTAGCTTCTACTATTCAACACAGATGGGCACATAAGATGAAACCTGTTTTCTGTGTCAGGGCTGCATGATCTCTCAGGGTCATTCCTTCTAATCATGTGATTTTAAGTTTTATACTCAATAATTAAAGTGCTACATACAGAAGCTTAAGGAAACGTGTTATATAAAAGAAATTTCTTCTTTTAATAGTACGTGTCCAAGTCAAGGACTTAGGAGAAAAGACTTGTTTGTTGGTGTTTAGTCAGAAATGTAACACAACATTGTTCCATCTTCTAACACATCAAAATAATGATTTAAAAACCTCAGACGAAGGAGAAGTTAATGGAAAAGCATGAACCATTCCCTTAACAAAATACAAAATACAAAGTGGTGCCTGGTTGGCCTAGTCAGTTAAGTGTCTGCCTTTGGCTCAGGTCATGATCCCGGGGTGCTGGGATTGAGTCCTGCATCAGGCTCCTTGCTCAGTGGGGCGCCTGCCTCTCTGTCTGCCACTCCCCCTGCTGGTACTCACTCTTGCTCTCTCTCTCAAATAAAAAATAAATACATAAATAAACTAAATTAAATTTTAAAAAGCCCAGTGCCACCACTATGTTTCAGAAATACTGCTGCAACACCTGAAGGAAATACAAAAGCAAAAGAAATCAACACTAAAACAACAGAAATCACTGAAACAGTAAATAAATAGAGAAAAGGAAGGCATGAAAATATCACTCTTCACATTCAAAACTTACATATTCCTATAAAATGATCCCAGAAAAAATATTCCAGATAAAAGTGAAAATAAAGTATAATTTGTGTTCTATTTCTCTCATTATTATTATTAGATAAATTAATTAGATAAAGGGAAACTTCATTCTGCTATATCTTGACTTTGAGAATAATACTTCCTCCATTTCTTTTTTTTTAAAGATTTTATTTATTTATTTGACAGAGAGAGAGAGAGAGAGATCACAAGCAGGCAGAGAGAGAGGGTGAAGCAGGCTCCCCGCTGAGCAGAGACCCCCGATGTGGGGCTCGATCCCAGGACCTGAGATGACAACCTGAGCTGAAGGCAGAGGCTTAACCCTCTGTGCCACCCAGGCGCCCCACTTCCTCCATTTCTTTTCCTGAATTTGGGGCTTGTATTATAATTTTATTAAGTCAATAATCACTACCCCACTAGTCCATGACAGAGTTCAGACTCTCTAGAAGTGGAGACAGGAGCCAGGTGGACAGATGATCCATCCAGTATCCTGGTTCAGAAAGGTCAATTAATTCACCCCAAATCATCTAGTTAGTAGAGAGCTACAGCTAAACTCAAGTTCTTAGGATTCCAAAGCCCAATATACCACAGTGCCTCTCTGAGATAAAGAAAAAATGGATTTGCAAATATTTTTTAAAGCTTTATTTATTTACTTGAGAGAGAGAGAGCACGAGCAGGGTGAGGGGGAAGGAAAGGAAGAGAGACTCTCAAGCAGACTCCCTGCTGAGTGTGGAGCCCAACCAGGTCCCCGTTCCAAAACCCTGACATCATAACTGGAGCTGAAATCGAGAGTGAGATGCTCAACTGACCTAGTCCCCCAGGTGCTCCTGGATTTGCAAATGTTATTTTTAAAAATGTTTGCCACTCAACGAAAAAAGAACAGTCTTTTGAATAAATGGTACTGGGAAAACTGGATATCCACACGGGAAAAAACAAAGTTGGAATTTTACCTTACACCATATAATATAAAAAATTAACTCAAAATGGATCAAAGACATAAACATTAAGAGCTAACACTATAAAACTCTTAAAAGAAAACACAGGGAGAAATCTCATGATGTTGGATTTGGCAGTGATCTCTTCTTGCATATGGCACCAGAAACATGCAACAAAAACACAGTACATAAGGTGGATTTCATTGAAGTTTAAAACTTTGACACGATCAACAGAGTAAAAAGGCAACCCAGAGAATGGGAGAAAATATCTGCAAATCAGATATCTGTTAAGAGACTGATATCCAAAATATATGAAGAACTCCTACAATCAACAGCAACAGTAACAACAACAAAAACTTGGTTAAAAAATGCGCAAAAGGCTTGCACAGACATTTCTCTAACAAAGACGTATGGGTGGGCAATAAGCACATGGAAAGTCGCTCAGCCTCACTGGCCATTACAGAAATACAAACCAAAACCGCAATATGATACCACTTCATACCCACTAAGATGTTTATTATCAAAACAAAACAATATAACGCAGAAATTAGAACTCTACACATTGGTGGTAGAAATGAACACTGGGGACTGTGGATCTGTGGCAAACATGATGGCAATTTTTCAAAAAATTAAACATCGAATAACCACACGTCCCAGAAATCCCACTTCTGGGTATGTACCCAAAAGAACTGCAAAAGGACCTGAAAATGTATTTGTAAGCTATGTTTACAGCAGCATGATTCACAGAAGCAACCAATGTCCCTCAATGAATGATTAGATTAACAAATGTGGTACATGCATTCAGTGGAATATTACTCAGTCTTCAAAAGGAAGGAAATTCTGGCACATGCTACAACATGGATTAATCCAGAAGACATTATTCTAGGTGCACAAAAAAGACAAATTTTGTATGATTCCACTTAGATAATATACCTAGAGAAGTCAAATTCATAGAGGCAGAAAGAAGAAGGGCAGTTTCCAGGGATCAGGGTTGGGGAATGGAGAAAAATGCTTGCATGTCTAAATGCAATAAAAAATTATACAAAGAAAAGCAACAGCATAAAAGTAAGCTTATAATTCGAACAGTAAGAACACTTTTTAGGTAAACACATATGGTTAAGTCCTAAATCTGTTTACAAAGTAATGAAAGAAAATATACACACGGCCAAAAATACATGGCAAATTATTACACAGATAAAAGTTCAGAAATGTCATTTTTAAAGATTCACTGTATATCTTGTAAAGGAGATAGAAATAAACTCATAAAAGCAGTTGTTCTTATACATTTCTGGTTGCAACCTATGACTGTTTCAATCCTCTAAAGAGTAATTTTTAAATGTTCAGCATAAGCTATAAAAGCACCCTTATCGTTTCTCCTTTTGGAGAAACATGCCCCAAATCTCTACACATAGACATTTGCCTACAGGCATTTCTTTAGGTGTGACCAAGCTGAAATGGTTACAGAAATCAAGGAGGAAACAAGAATGAGTAAAAGTGACCTGGTCAAGACTGAGACAATGTCCTCACCAGTCCCAGCAAACTGCTGTTCTGCAAATGTATTAGAGGCCAAAGTTTGCATATATACTTCAATTCAAAAAACAAAAAACAAGACTGTCTTTGTGACAGCTTCCACATATAGAAGAATGAAAATGGTTTATTTTGGTGTGACAGAGGAGAGATACTGTCCCTGCTTTCTGCCCTTGAAGAATAAATGAAGGCATCCATAAGGTAGGGCTTAATATGACTCAGGCACCAGAGAAATCTCACTTCTGAGAGTGGGCCTTCCACTCACTTCCAGAGGAGCTCACTGACGTTCACTTCCTGGGGCCACTGTGGACCTACCCCATTCATACCGTCTTGATGGCCTCCCTCTACACACACGTACATAAATGACTTCCGGTCGGTCTCTACAGATCCGCATTTGTCAAATCTTACATTCTTTTGAGAGATAGGGAGCCAGCAGAGGATGAGGACATAAGTAAATTTGGGTTTTGTTGTTTTTTTTCTTTTTATTATTTTTTAAAAAGATGCTAATGCATAGCAGGTTTGCTAGCCCTCTACACAACTGCACAGGTAATAGTGACAGAACAGTCCTTCATCTCCTACCACATGCCACTTGTAAATACTCAAGACACTTTTCCCATTTTCTATTAAGGTGCTCAATCACCACAATCTGCTTTCCCTTGGAAAGAGCTGAATTCTTTAGGTTATGGGTCTCCACTGGCCTATTAGCTACCATTTCCTTCACAGATGTGAAGACATTGCTTTTCCAGTGAGGTCTCCTTTACTACAACTCAACAGAATTTCCCAATACCACTGCTTCACCTGCCTCACCCTTCTCACGTGCATCCAAAGATGTTTGAGGCAGGGCCCACTAGAGACCCAACAAGCTGAATAATAAGAAGGACCAGTTTCCACAACGCTTTAACAACCCTGTATAAAGCATGCCCTTCCTGAAACACATCAACAGGAAGCAGAGTTTTTCTTAAGAAGGGGCAGGAGGTTTTAGGAAGCAAAGGGGAGGGAAGAAGACCCAGAAGGGGGAAAAAGTGGAGGTGTAGGGGCCGGGGATGGAGAGAAAGATAAAATGGCTTGGGAAGTCAGTATCTGTCTATGGGGTGAATGAGAGAGAACATATTGGCCTGGAAAGAATCATGGCTGGATAAGAAGGACTCAAAATTTGAAGGAAAAGGCTAACAGTCAAGTTAAAAAATTTGAAAACAAACAATATGGCCAAGTTAGTGGAAGAAAATATTTTGATTATGCATGCACAGAAACAGAGATACCTGGCAAAATGTGACAGCTTAAATAAACATGGTAACAACTTCAACCAGGAGGTGATGTTATATAATTACTAGGTCTTTGTGAAAGCAAGAGATATTGCTATAGGTTTTAATAAATTTGGTGTTTCTGTCTGAACTGCTATGTAAAAGACTTAGCAGTTCAGGCAGAAAACGCTTGGATACAGAAAGGGAAAAGAAGAAATCCCCCTAAATGACTCACTTCCCAACCAATCAAATCCCACTCGTTCTTCAAACTCTAATCAAGTGTCTTATGAACCTCTGTGAAACCAGCTCTAGTGTTCAGTCCAAAGCGGACTCTCTCTCTCTCAAACATATCATTTACTATCCACCACTCATTCTTCACCTAATCTTATGCCACTGGATATAGCTATGGAGCTTCTGATTTCTTGTATCTCCGTATCTTGTCCCTCCAGCGAGAATAAAAGGTTCATGGTATTCTACAGATTCAGGTGTTTCATTAGAAGTAAATCTTAAAGGTGTGCCTGGGTGGCTCAGTGGGTTAAGCCTCTGCCTTCAGCTCAGGTCATGATCCCAGGGTCCTGGGATCGAGCCCCACTTTGGGCTCTCTGCTCAGCGGGGAACCTACTTCCTCCACTCTCTCTGCCTACTTGTGATCTCTGTTTGTCAAATAAATAAATAAGATCTTTAAAAAAAAAAAAGAACTAAATCTTAAAAACAGAGAGAAATAAAATTTAAAAACAGAGAGAGAAGTATGGCTTCCAAACCTACATGTTTAGCATCCAATGTTACTACATGATTTTGTTACAACCTGGGGTGACATATTGGCCAAAAAATTCATTCTTTTTGTCTGTTTTGTAGTATGTATGTATGTATGTATTTATATTTTTTAATTTAAATTCAGTTAATTAACACATAGTATATTATTTGTTTCAGAGGTACAGAGGTACAGGGCAGTGATTCATCAGTCTTATTATATCATGTGCCCTCCTTAATGTCCATCAGCCAGTTACCCCATCGCCCCACCCGCACCCCTCCGGCAACCCTTAGTTCGCTTCCTATGGTTGAGTCTCTTATGGTTTGTCTCCCTCTCTGATTCCATCAAAAAATCCATTCTTAATCTCAAAATGATCCCTCCATATGGGCCCTGACAGTTCCAGAGTTCCTCTCAAGGCACTGGTTCTCAAGATGAATATGCAGACTCCAGAATGCGCTGGTGGTCCAGGGACCTCTCTCCACCCAGTCCCATGCTCCCAGATATGGAGCATAATTTTTGGAGGCTACTTTGAAGATGTAATTTAATTAGTGATTTTTTTATTAGTGATTTTTAAAAAGTAATTCTATGTGAAAACACATTTACGTTACAAAGAGGTAAAATAAAACTTCAAAAAATTCAATCCTAGTAGCAACTACTTTGGGCTAAATTTTCAGAGACTAATACTACTTATTATTTATTTATTGATTTATTTGACAGAGAGAGAGAAAGACAGCGAGAGGGGGAACACAAGCAGGGGGAGTAGGAGAGCGAGATCAATTTTCCCTCCAAGCAGGGAGCCTGATGGGGAACTCGATCCCAGGACCCTGAGAGCATGACCTGAGCCGAAGGCACATGCATAGTGACTGAGCCAGTCAGGCGCCCCAATTAATGCTATTTATTTACCACTAGCAGCAGCAGAAATACTCTGGTACAAAATTGAGGGAAGCACAATTTTAAGTTTCCACAAAACTGAGAATAAAGTGCCAACTACAAGAACAGCAACTCATGAACAAGCTCTTCCTCCAAGTCAAATATGAATATTTACATTTCTTTTTTGACATACGGCAAAACTGCAACTTTACATAACTTACCCAGGTTCAAGTCACTAGCAGGTGACAAGGGTGGGATTCAAACCCAGGCCTATCGCACAACAATATTGTTGTTCTAACCAGACAGTCTCCTGAGAGGGACTGACAGATGCTTGGACTAGAAGGCCTGAGTTTTCAAGAGAATAATTCAAATTATCAGCAAATACTAACATATCTTTAAATGAACAGTTCACTAACCCTTTACTGCCATGTCTACTGAGACATTTTCTAGATAAGAGAAGAGTAATATTAGATGCTGACAACTTTTCAAGATAAGAAAGAGTCCTCTGGATTTAAATAAATTCCTACAGTAGGTCCTAACATAGTGGGTACTCAGTACTGTATTATATATAATTGAATTATAAGAATAATTAATAATTGGAACCACCCCAAGAGTAAAAAATATACCAGAATCTGGAAACATGGAGAATTTGTCTTAAAAGAAATTAACTGTCTCCCTCCCTCAGGCCAGGTTTTCAGGAGCTTTTTCGTGAATCTAAGAATAAAATCTCCAATCTTCAACAATTTTTCTAATCATAGTGAATAGTGTTTGGTGCTTTGTATCCTTCACTGTGGAATTCTTGAGGCCTTTCCAAAAGGGATAGCCTAATTATAGCTGCCAACATTGCAGAGAAAGTGCATCACTTCTGTTACATACAGCAGCAAGGAAATGGGACAGACAGAGGAAGGATTTTCATGTTGGGGGAAGGAGCGTAAGGTAGATGACTAATGCCTGCATACCTCTAGAAAAGATATAGCATTTTCTCTTGAATGAAGAGATAAGCTTGTGTATTGTATTAAAATCAAGCCCTTTGACTGAAACAGGATAGCCTAGAGATAGTTCAGAAGCACGGGATACTTGAAACTGAAAATGTGCTTTCAAAGAGGTTATATTTATAAACCAAATATGCACAGGAAATTTTGTTATTCTACTTCTATTCCATAGCCGAAAGATCTGTATTGTCCTAGCACAAAGACCTCCTTGGACTGAAGCCCAGGCACAAGTTGTTTACTTAAAAATCATGAAAACCTGACGAAAGACCATCTTTTTCCAGATAGCACCTTCCTGTGAAGATGTCCTTCACTCAACTCTAGTCCAAGACCAAATAGTGACTCTTTTGCCGTGTCTCTGACCACTAACCTGCATTCTTTTTTTTTTTTTTTTAAAGATCTCATTTATTTATCTGACAGACAGAGATCACAAGCAGGAAGAGAGGCAGGCAGAGAGAGGAGGAAGCAGGCTCCCTGCTGAGCCGAGAGCCTGATTGGGTGGGGGGGGCTCTATCCCAGGACCCTGGGATCACGACCTGAGCCAAAGGCAGAGGTTTTAACCCACGCCAAAGGCAGAGATTTTAACCCACTGAGCCACCCAGGCGCCCCATAACCTGCATTCTTAGAAAATGTAAAGTTTAAAATAATTTCCTACTTTATATTCAACTTCTTTCTACTTAAAGACTTTAACTTTCTATGAAACCTAAAAATGTATACAACTTTATCTGTAATATATTCCCCAACCATTTAGCACTCCGGTAACCCTATCATCTGGGCAATTTCTAATTTAATTTCATGCTTAATAATGAAAATTTTAGTAAATTGATATGATGTTTCTGGAGGGATATTTAGCAGTAGCTCTTAAATTAAATGTGCACATTTTCTGCCTCAGCAGTTCCATGCCTAGAAACTGATTTTTTATATTTTTAATTTTTTAAATATTTATTTATTTTAGAGAGAGAGAAAGAGAAAACAGAGTGGGGGAAGGGCACAGGGAGAAGGAGAGAATCTCAAGCAGAGTGAGTGTGGAGCCCAATGTGGGGCTCAATCTCATGTCCCTGAGATCATGACCTGAGCCTAAATCAAGAGTTAGGTGCTTAACCGACTTAGCCACTCAGGTACCCCTAGAAAACTAATTTTTTAGAAATGCTGACTGTAAGTGTAAAAATGTTTACTGCAGCATTGTTTGTAATATCAAATCTTGGCATGAACCCAAATGACCATCAAGAAGACAATGGTTAAATAAATTATGGTGCAAACATATCAGGGAATGTTATAAAGAAGTTAAAAACAATGAATAGTGAGATGGATGAATGTTCAAGAAACATTGTAAAGTAAAAACAAAAGCAATTTGCAGAAGAATATGCCTAGCATGATTTCTTTTTGTTTAAAAGTATATTTATGTGTGCATCTGTGCAAGTGTGTTTCTGTGTGTGTACTGCTATACAGAATCCACCATCAACACTTCTCACCTCTGGTGGAGAAAGGGATAAAAATGTATTGTTAGAAATTTTACAAAAACATAATCCCCTTGTAATAAGTTTAAAGTGACAATTTTCTTTAAAAACTCTAAGTGGGGCACCTGGGTGGCTCAGTCAGTTGAGTGTCTCCTCTGCTCAGGTCATGATCCCAGGGTCCTGGGTTCAGATCCCATACTGGGCTCCTTATTCAGCAGTGAGTCTTCTCCCTCTACCCCTCTCCCCTGCTCATGATCTCTCTCTCTCTCTCTCTCTCTCTCTCTCTCTCAAATAAATAAAATCTTTTTTTAATTAAAAAATAAAAATTCTACCTCTAAAAATATGGACCATCCCTTCTTCTTACCAAATATTTCAAAATATCATGTCAGGTAACAACTTATCTTTTACAGATGTTTAATACATGTGAATATACATATATAGATGTTTTAAAATGAAATATAAACATTTAAAGAGCATCCATTTGTACTTAGAGAAAAAGTGTTTTTTTAAAACATTTTATCTATTTATTTGACAGAGAGAGAGCAAGAGAGGGAACACAAGCAGGGGGAGTAGGAGAGAGAGAAGCAGGTTCCCCAATGAGCAGCAAGCCTGATGTGGGACTCAGTCCCAGGACCCTGGGATCATGACTGAGTTGAAGGCAGATGCTTAATGGCTAAGCCACCCGGTGCTCCAAGAAAAAGTTTTAATAATGAAGATATATCTCCCTTCACCAACATGATTCCCAATAGAAAACAAAATTCCCTAGATAAAACATTAAATCAAGGGATGGCTACTGTTCATAGGACCATCACATGAAAAGAGTACCCACAATAACCAGGCAACCCAAGGAGAAAAATGTGCCATAATAACCTCAAGTTACTGAAGAAAAAAAGAAAAAAAGAAATGGCAAGCTTTCATTAGAAATTAGTAATCAAGCAACTACATAGTACCTGACCATTTCACAGATCTTGGATTTAGTTTGGGTGAGGGGATGGTTTGCAGCAATATCTTTTATTCTTAGTCAAAGAAACTCTGGCACTGTTGTCCAACAAGAGAATTCAGGTGAGAAACTTTCAGTCATCCATGTACATGGTATACCTCCATACCATGGGTTACTTGAGTTGCTTTTGCTTTGTTCAGTCCCCCTTAGAGACACTATGCTCCATAATGTGGCCATTTAACAGCTTTTTGTCAGAGTGAAGAGTGCAGCATATTGAATGAAATGGTTTTCATGGTATCTAAGACAAACTACTGCAGTGTACCTTTGAAAAGGGCCCAGAACAATCCCCTCCTGAGCCCCGCCTCCAAAAAACAAACAAACAAACCTGTAAGAGAGTAAACAAAATTTCTGTGGCCAACAATTTAATTTGGGAGGCTGAATGCTTATTACCAAGGAAACTTAAATACTTGTAAACCAAACAGAGTTAGAATTAACTAACATATGGACATCCTTGCCTTGGGGGTTTTATTCTTAGGTAGATCTCCCCAGCTGATGACCCCTAATAACCGTGCCACATAGGGCAGAACCTGAGCAAAGGAAAAGCCAGGAAGTACCAACTAGCCAGAGGCTACCACAAGGAAGCTCAACTATTTATCTTGATTCTTTGACAGTTGACATAATGGGCAAGAAAGTGTTTAACAGATATGTTTTAGGGAACGTAATCATACTACTGAAGCAACAGATAGCTAAGTGTTTCTGCTTTTTGCATGTTCCTGGGTATACCCGTGTACTATTAAATAGACTCGCAGGCAGAGGAAGACTCTGTCAGTATAAAATTCACCTCAGCATATGAAGGAGATTCGGTAAGTGCAAATCTTCAGATCTTCAAGATGCCATAATTTTTAAAATGTCCTTTCAAAAAGACATTTATACTACGCAGCTCGTTTCTGCAAAATGTGACTTGATTACAAAGTCCTCAGCAACTTATGAGATTTATTTTAGGAGACTGAGTCACTTCCCCCAAAGTTTTACATCTATCTCCTGTCAGTGAAAAAATCTAATGCCTGAAAGCTCTCAAGGAAATGAACCAAAACATTCTGGAAAGTTCATTCTCTGCCAGGAAGATAAGATAACCATGGCTTTAAGACCAGTAGGTACAAGGAAATACACAGGGAAGAAGAATGGCAGAATGTAATAGGACCTCAGATCTTTTGAAAGAAATTTTTTAGAAACAGAGACATGTCTGTCTCCCAGCTTACTAAATGTAGCCAGACATATCTTTCAAGTTCTCAGGTTGTATATCAAGCATGTCCTACTTCAACAACACACTGTCAACATTTTCTATGGTTTCTAGACTTTCTTTTAAGATTATATTATACAAATGTGGTTTCAGCCTCATATTCACCTAAGATCAATGCTTTAGGCAACATTTGGCTTTGGTAATATACAACGGAATGACTAATTAGCTGTGGCTGCCTAATCATGTTATATTATTAGGTTTTTACTATATGCAATTAAGCTCCAGGGAAAAGTCTTGTGTTTGAAGCCCATAATAAACTGCTTTCTTATAATTGGAGGGTCTGTGGCAACTTGCAATATCCATGCTGGATACACTTGATTCTTTAAATCATTGTTGATGGATGAGGAGATGCCTGGTACTGGGATAGGAGACAGGTAGGGGTCCCACTGTATTCTTTAATAGCGGAAAAGCATTATTCTCCCTATGACTCTCCCCACAAACATTTACTTACTTGCCCAAAGTATTAGTCATGTTTCTTTGTGCCATGTCTGCTAGGATTATGTAGAAATAAAGAAATTTTTCTAAGTCTCTTCCTAGATCTTTTAGTAAAAGAAAATGATATCCTCATCTCCCAACACCAAATAAGCCTGTCCTGATCAACCAGGAAGGTTCAAAGGGTATTCTAAGGCCTCTCCTAGTCAAAAGTTTATAATGGGAGAATGTAATGTCAATTTTTTATGGTAAAGTAACCCTCAAAATACTCATATTAAGTCCCAGGGGGCCTGGGTGGCTCAGTTGGTTAAGCAATTGCCTTCGGCTCATGTCATGATCCCAGCGTTCTGGGATCAAGGCCCACACCGAGAGCTCCTTGCTCAGCAGAGAATCTGCATCTCCCTCTGTCTCTCCCCCCACCCCACCCCCAGCTCGTGCACTCTCTGTGCACTCTCTCTGTCTGAAATAAATAAATAAAATCCTAAGGAAAAAAAAAACACCAAATGGATTTTTACTCCTGGAATTTTCTAGGAACATCATGGAAATTGCTTTCTGTCTCTGGGTATGTTTCTGCACCCAAACACCTCCTCATCTCCCAGCTTGTCCCCTCTAGTGCTCTCACTCCAGACATTCTTCTGCTCAGGTCCTCCATTTCATTTCCTCCATCAGTCACCCCCAAGTCATCGAAGTCTTCTTTATCCTGCTGGACTCTTTGATCCATTCTTTAATCACCCTCTAACTCCATCTTCCTTCTCTCCTTCCACTGTATCCCATGATAAAGCTCAACAGTACTTGAGCTACCACCACTGCTACGACTACAGCTACCTGCTTAGACCGTCTCTGTAGCCCAACTGGTAGAACAGAAAAATAAAACCAAACAAAGATGCTCCCTGGTCTGCCTTTTGACTCAGGACCACAGATCTTCCATGGGCCTCAGTACTACCAGGCAACCTCGCTGCACTGCTGTACTATACGTGCTCTCTCACTTCTCTAAATGACGATGTCAGATGTTCATCCCTCACCACGACCTCCAGATGCATAAAAGCAGAGGCAAACAGACTCGGATTTCCATCAGCAGACCTACCACTCACCTTCCCCTAGAGACATCCTTGCTACACTGCCCCTGCTCTCCTAGGTGAAGTGCCCCTGCTCCCGTGGAAGTCCAAGCCCCCAGCTTGTGCTCTAAATCCCATCTGCTCTCATCTTTTCAAGGCTTTATCTGTTGGGAGTATCCCCTCTCTTGCATCATCAGTGTCATCTGGATAATGTCTACTAGATCATATCCACTAATGCAAAACCTAAAAATACCCTTTTTTTTTTTAAATTCTGAATGCCCTGTTGGCATTCCGCCATGGCTTCCCCCCCTTCACAGCAAACTTCTTGAAGTAGTGATCTACAGACAAAATAGCCACTTTTTCACCTCATATTTTTCCCCAAGTCACTTCATTCCAACTTTTATCTCCACCAATCTTGTCAAGACACCAACAATCTCCCTTCCGTGTTGCTAAGCCCAATGTTCATTATTTTCTGCCAACCACGGTCACTACTCTAATTGTATGTGGCCTCTGACTTCTAACCAGTACTGTTGATCACTCTCTCCTACTTGATTATTCCCTTTTTTCTCATAGCTTCCAGGACACATCCTTCACATGGTTTTCTTTCCTGGCCACACTTTCTTGGACTTCTGTGACTCCTTCTGCCCTCTGAGCAGCCTCTACCCTACACCCCCTTCTAAGTAGTGTAGGGATGGACTCTCACAGGGTAGTTTTCTCCAGATCCATCAATTTGTTAATGATTCCTAGATTCCAGATTCACAGACCTAACTTCCTTCTTGACATCTGCACCTATGTCTAACAGGCATGTCAAATCTGACACAGATAAAATAATTCTCGACTGCTTCTTCTACTCCTCCCTATTCCCCCCATTACTCCTCCCTCAAAATAACCGAACTACTCTGGTCAAAAATTAAGGAGCTACCTTAATTTTTTTTCTTTCCCACATTACCCAGTACTGAACTATGAGGAAATTCTCTTGATTCTATCTTCAATAATATCCTATAGACATTCTACTCCTATCAGCCTTTCTGCTATAAGCCCAGGATAAGCTCATATTCTCTCTCACCTTTCCTGCCACAAGACTTTGACCTATGATTCATTCTCCAACAGCAGCCAAAGTGATCTTCTAAAAAATCAAACCTTGTTATTCTGCTAGTTAAAATCCTTACCTGGTCTCTCCTGTACTTCATATAAAACCACAACTCCCTATGACAGCTTAAAAAATTCTTTGTGATTCAATGTGTCTATCTCTCTGACCCCCAGTATGTCCTATCTGCCCCTTATGCACTGTGCTCTAACAACACTGGTAGTCTCTCTGTTCCCAAAAGCTGCTACGCTCATTCCTGCCGAGGGCTTATGCTAGAACCATTCCTTCCTATCTCTGATATTTGCATGGCTTGTCCCTACTTGTCCCTCAGCTTAAAAGTCCCACCTTTCAGAGAGTCTTTCCTGACCCAACACAAAGTCTACCCAACCACTCTTATCACATTACCCTGTTTTATTATCTGCTTTGTACTTACTTGAAATACTACCTGATATTTTCCTTTACTTTTTAAGACTTTTTAATTTTCTCTTTCCCCTCTTGAATTCAAGCTCCACAAGTAGGGGCCTTCTCTATTTAATTCACTATTGTATTTCAGGACATGGACATAGGTGCTCGTAAATATTCAGGTGCTCAATAAATATTTGATAATGGATGCTTCTACAGAGAGCTTTGTCAAGGAATAAAAAAAAAAGTTACCTGCTTCCAAAATGAAAAATATAATATACTTGCATTGCACAGTAGACAATACTTTCAAAGGACTCTCGTAGAGAATTTGTTCAATCTTCCCAATAACCTTTTAGGAGTTTACCGTGATTCTCCCTTTCTCTAACACAGACAGAAAGATGCTAAATGATTTATACATAGGTTACACATTCATACATCACAGTGCTGGGACCAAAACCTAATTGCTGGACTCCTTGCTCAGTGCTCTTCCTGCTAAGTCCAAGTTAACAATGAAAACATGTATTAAACTGAACCCCTCTGCCATCATGTGCTCTGTGCATGTGCTGTTCTTAGAAGATTATGCTGAAGTTATCTGTTCATGTCTCTTCTCTCAGAGGGTCCATGTTCTTAGAAAATCAAGCTGATATTTTATTCATCTGTATATTCCCAGTGCCTCTCATGCTGCCTGGCACATTGTAGGTGTTTATTTTTTGTAAGGATTTTATTTATTTGACAGAGAAAGAGAGAGAGCACAAGCAGGGGGAGTGGCAGGCAGAGGGAAAGAGAGAAGCAGGCTCCTTGCAGAGCAGGGTGACCCCAACACGGGACTCAATCTCATGACCCCAAGATCATGACCTGAGTCGAAGGCAGTCACTTAACCAACTAACCCACCCGTGCGCCCACACTGTAGTTGCTTAAATGTTTGTAGAATTAACTGACACATCAGAGCCAAGTCTTCGTCTCAATACAAAACAGGTGGGTTATTCTCTATCTCGACACTGAAGATTTCATTCTGCACATATGAAAAACCAGGAATGGTTCTTCTTTCTGAAAAGCCCCAAGCTTCACATCATCCAGCTCTTTCTGAATCTTTCCCTGGACAACTCATGGATGAGAAGTTGTAGGAGGTTAAACAAGTCCTGCGCAGTCCTCCAAATCAATTCTCCAATCCATATTCTACTTTAATATTTTATTTATTTATTTGACAGTGAGAGCACGAACACAAGCAGTTCGGGAAGCTGGAGAGGGAGAAGCAGGGAGCCTGATGCGGGGCTCGATCCCAGGACCCTGGGATCATGACCTAAGCCGAAGGTAGACATTTAACGACTGAGCCACCTAAGGCATCCCCATACTCTACTTCTCAATAGAACAAAAGGCACATAGAAAACCGCTCATTCACATTCATTCAATCTGAAGTCAGAAGCACGACATTCCACTCTCTGAGAGTGCAAATAGTCATCAAATAGTCATAATGGTGTCATAGGGAAAAACACTGAATGGGGTATCAAGAATCACAGGTTAGGATCCCAAAAGACTCAACAGCTGTGTGGGTCTGTGCAGGTTTCAGTCTCTAAGTTTCCTCATCTACAGTACGTAAGTAACGAGTATCTTTAGGGCCCTTCCAGCTCTAGATTCTGTTCTTCCATTAGCAGTCCACATTACGATGACATTGTCCCCTGTATCCTATCCCCTCCAGTCTCTCAACTCGAAACAGCTGGATGAAGGAGTGCCATAATTAGGTTGAAGTGCAGTCGTAATGGTCAAATATAAATAAAATGAATGATTAGATGGACAGGAAACTTTCCGCACCCTTCCACTGGACATTCTCTCAAGTTGCAAAATCTTTATGAATAGCAAGTTCCAAGTCCCAAAACATTACTATTTCAAAATGTGTTAGAGCTAAAGAAACATCCCCTTACTCAATATCCAGTGTTTATTATCAAATGTTGACTCAAAGACTACAGAGTCCTAGGAAGAAATTAGGGTCCAAGGAATGCTGGGACATTCAATGCTGGGACATCCAATCAATGAAACAGGCCCTTCTCTTAGTCACACTATTTTATGTCCTCTCACCACAGGAGCCGACTGACCTCACAAGGCACTGGTCACTGATACAACACCAACCCACAAAACAGAGCAGGCAGGAGGATGTAGTCAGTGGTGTGCTGGAACCAACTGTTGACAGTGCCTGGAATTTTGAAAGCCAGCTCTTAGACGGTTGGTAGTTTGAAATTGGCCATGGTGGAAGATTCATACTGTGGAAATCTATAAATACCACAAATCAGAGGGTATGTTTGAGAGACAGCCAACTTGTCAACACACCACTGAATGCAGTGCTTGGCTGGAAAGACTATGTACAAAATAGACAATGCAAGACTAGCAGGGAACAAAGAGATCTGAATTCTAGCCCTAAGAGTCCCACTAAGTGGCCGTGAAGCTGGGGCAAGTGTTTGAACCTCTGTTCTGTTGACTAAAATATAAGAGAAACTAAACTAGTGAGCTTGGGTATAAAAGTTAAGATTTTATGGTTCTGTTTGGGTCATACCCATCCTGACTCCTGAGCTCTCCTATCAGGAAACGCTCCATGAGCCAAAAACTAGGCAGCACCAAGAAACGGAACAATCTTTCCTCCATTTGTAAGAGCAAAGTATGGTACAACTTCGGTCTGAGGTTTTCAGCCAGCTGTGGGCAAACCTGCTCAGAGTTCTAAAGTTCCCAGGATCTCTTAAACATGGAGTTGCATCAAAGAAAGTTTCCAAAAGCCTCCACTGGACCCAAGAGTTTCTTTTAGACTTAGGCTAAAGACCCACAGAGCATTCCTAGCCCTATTTTTCCAGCAGATGCTACTTCCTACCTCCTGTTGCAGTGGGGAGGTTTGAGAAGGAGCCCACTGGGCATGAGGGCAGGAATGAAAAGTGCCATGTTGCCAGAATAAGATTTAGAAGAAGTACACACCCTAATACCAGAGTTTTAGCCTCAAACCAGGGCCACCATCCTGCGCTTATGTATGTAGGAAGTCCCTTAAAGGTAGAGGCTGTGTGTTACCTGTAAAATCTGGCACAAGAACCATGGAAGGTTTGCTAAAGTGATTTGCCTGGTTTCGTAAAGTTTGGGATCCATGATTCTAAGGTTGCTATTTGGGCAACAAATAACATCGAGTTAAATGTTTCTCCCAGAGCGGTAAAGGACACCCAAGAATAACCTCTCGTGACAAGCCAGCACAGACTTATCCTCCAATACAGGATGGCAGTGTCAGCGTGCACCCTTTGATCCTAAAAAGGTGGAAATGTTCTTGATGGTCTTCCAAGTGTCCTCCCATCTGGATGCAAGGGTCTGTAAATACCATCAGCATTCCACAGGCTCACTCTTCAGAATATAAGTGTGAATAATGCACATGGCGGGGGAGAAGTATTTAATTAGTAAATGGCAAAAGTGCATTTGGACATAATCCTAAAAGGGACAAGATGTAGACTATCATGCACGAGGAACAATTTGTCATACGCTGACAGCCAGCTTTTGAAAAATTCACTCAGAGACCAGAACTTAAAAATAGATGAGTGGTTTAAGCATAGAATGAATTCTCAAAAATGACCACCTCTGTCCAGTCTAACTCACAGAAATGGATCTTTAAGAGCTTCTGGGAAAGAAAGGGGGTGGTTATTTAGGCCCGTCTGCTGTGTCTAACCAGATCAACACACATAAACCACTGGAGAAAGCTTCCTAAAGCTCCCTAGGAATACAGGATTCACAAAATCTTGGGAATTCAGCCTAGGGCTAAAAACATTCTCCAAATCAATGATATTTTGAATCTAAAGACTAGAAGAACATTTGGGATGCAACAACAAATCACAGAATTCCACTGTATGTTAAGCGGAAATACAACCTATCAGACACAGAATCTCAGGTTTTCCTTTTAAAATGCTCATTGATTCAACAAATTTGTATTGAATTTGAATTGGGTACTAGGCACGGAGGACCCAAGTAGGATTAATCCTCTACGCTATAGTACATGGTCACACACCCACAAAGAGTAAGGATGCAGTGTGCTGAGAGCTGTGAAAATGGCCCACCCAGATAAATAAGGACTCTGAGTTCCAAACGCCATGAAAGGCCAACAGCTCAGCTAGAGGCACCAGCATCTTTTAATTAAGGATCAGGATCTGTGATGAATTCAAATAGTGCTTTCTTTTTAGTGGGTGCTACCATTTCTAAAGGTGATAATTTTTTCCTGGTCAGAGGAAGTAAAAAGAAAAGGGAAAAAAAAACTGCACGTGTGCATGAGCACACACACACACACACACACACACACAGAGCAGTGGAAGTTTAAAAAAGCAACCAGATTCCAAACAAAGGCCTTTCCTTGTGGAAAGGAGGACAGCCTTGACAGACTCAGAGTGGCCAAGCGCAGACAACAGGGCACTGTACATAAAAAGAGACACACCAGAGAGCGTCCAAGCTCAGGAGATGGTGGTATGAGGAGGACACGAGGGCATGGCTTTAGCACAAAGAGAGGAAAGGGGCGGACCGGCACGGCCTTCAAGCTCCTGGGGAGGCAATTTATCTGAAATTCGTTATGAGTTTGATCAAAATTACCCTGGAAGATGAGGCTGTGCAGTTTAAGAATTCTTATCTCGTTACAATCACAGTATTTAAACAAATACCTATTGTATTCATTTCCTAGAGCTGCCGTAACAAAGTACCATAAACTAAGCGATTTGAACAACAGAAATTTCTCATCTCACAGTTCAGGAGGCTGGAAGTCTGAAATCAAGTGTCGACAGTTACTTCCTAATGAGTGCTGTGAGGGAAGGATCCATTCCGGATCATGTCTCGGCTATGCCCATCTTCAAGTTCACACTGCATTCTCCCTACTGGGCATGTCTTTATCCAGATCTCCCCTTTTCATAAGGACAAGTCATGAAGATTAAGATCCATCCTAATGATGTCATTTTAATGGGATACTCCATGAAGACCTCCCCCAAAACTTAAAATCTTAATTCAGCCTTCTTTTCCACTAATTTGGAGCTCTCTCTTTTTTCTTTGAGTTTACCATAACCATCCAGACTGCCCACACCATCGCTCACTTCTCTGGTGGTCCATGCTGGTCTCTGTAGGAAGACTGAAGTCTATCTTAGGGACAGGTGGCCTCATTCCCATCACCCTGTACTTCCTGTGTCAAGGCTCTGCCTCAGTTTCTTGTCTATTGTTGGTGATGATCACACTGTGTTTCACCATGCTCCCAGATGTATCCCACCACTGTCGTCAAAAAGCATGGATAACAGTCCCGGATTTTATCTTCTGCACTGCTTTTGAGTGAAATGCTTTACTTTTCCATAAATAGTTCAGAGCTGAAAGTCAGGTGTGTTTCTTCAAAAGTGGTTATCTCCAGGGGACTGGAGCACAGCAATCAGTTAACACAGACTGATTGAGAAGCAAGGCAAAGCAAGAGACAAGAGAAAGGCAACATTTGCCCAACAGAACCATTTTCTACCCCACTTTGCCCGTTGTGGTCAGCTCAGGGACTCCTTTGAATCAAAGACGGAAACCATGCCCAGGTCCATTCTTGTAACATCTCAGTTTGCAACCCGGCAATCAAACTGAACAAATCCCAACAGTGTCTCCTCCATTTGAAACACCAGACAATGTTTAACCCCATTACCAATAGTTTTATAACTGGGTATTACCTGCAGCAAGCGAGACTCCTAGGACAAAACTGAAAACAATGTTATTCTGTTCAGCCTGCTGCCTGTCCTGATCTGCTCCGGGGGACTCACTTTCATTCACCACTAGATGGAAGGACGAGAGCAAACCCCTTGACTCTTCTGGTCACATCAAGTCACAAAAATGTTCACATCTACAAAGAAAATGTCCAGTTCCGTGTCATAGTTAAACCTCCAAACTTCAGTTAAAATAAAAAATTCTCCTCTCTCTTCGTGAAAGCCTGCTTCAGGCAGAAAGCCTTCAGAAAGGAAGGGAGCTGTGGCTGCATTCTGGACTTCCCACCGGTCTCTGTCTCTCTCAGGATCTCAGTCGGGTGGAAGGAGGAAAGGCTGGGAGGCAGGGAGGGCATGACTGAGGTCGCCCTGCTACAATCTGGTGCCAGCATTCTCTGCGCTTGGACCTTCTCTCTCCAGAGAACATTTCCTGGGGTCTGGAGAGATAGCCCAGTTCTGGGGGTTCTCACCTGCAGTTTCCTTGCTGTGTTCACTTGTAACCCTCTTTCCCTCAGATGACGGCACTCCCAGAGCACACCTGGCCTCTTCCCGCCGAGGTCTTCTGCCCCGTCCCTCTGAATGGCCCCGGGGAACATCAGCTCCTCTGCCTAGTGTTTTGGAGCAGGCAGGCCAGTGACCCCACACCAGCTCTGTGGTGGGCAGAGCCAGCCCTCATCCACAAGAAACACACACTCTTGTCCCAGCAGCTCAGGCCGTGTGTCCCATAGCCAACGAGCCACGCCCACTCTCTGTGCCAGCCACAGCCTCTCGCCTTTGGAGTTGTTGCGCGTGGATCAGACACCAGTCCAGTGTGTCCCTCACACAGCAGAGGACACTCATGAAGCCGTCGGGGCAGGTACCCTGACACTCCTCTCAGTTGACCTGAGGTGGAGGGAAGCAGCCACCAACTTCTCCCCAGCATGTGTATGTCTGACAGAAAGAATGGCTCCCAGCACACTGACAACGTCTCCAGGGAAATCTTCCATCAAACCAACAGCTCCTCTTTCATGATTCTGGACATCTTCATGAGACCTGCTTGAGGGGTCGGGCTTCTCACATGGAATGTGGAGGTGGTTGTCACCTTCCGCCCAGAGGCCTCAGCTGCCAATGAAGTGGGATGAGTTCCCTTTAATCATTCTTGCACATTAATGATGTCATTAATCCCTGGAGTACAATTTTCCTCCATATTGTGTTTTTTTTTAACTCAACAAATATTTTATCCAAAAGCAATGGTCTATAATCACCACTACAGCCCACAGATACAGAAAAATCTGGTCTATGCCTTGCTGAACTAGAGTTTAATCATCATCACCATGGTCGATGTTTCCTACACTCTTACTAACCAAGACCTGTGCCATGTGTACACAGAAAAATCCGACTGAGGATTTTATTGTTTCCTAGGAGATAGATATTGTTTTCAGAGGGGGTAAGTAAGTGGCCCAGTGGCAAACAGCAGGTGGCAAGGTAGATTGAAATTTAGGTCTATCCAACTTCACAGCCAAATCATCTGACCATGAGACTCTACTGCATAAGTGGGGAGCTTTATGACAAAGGATAATGAAGGATTCCATAAGTTGCAAAGTCAGGAAAATTTCAAGGCCTCCTTATCCAGGAGTTACTTAGAAAAATTACTTCACTGTAGTCTACTCCTTATCTATACAATGAGGACACTGGTAACAGCCTAAATTAGACGTGGGTTGCATTACCCAGCTTCCACCTCTCTTCCCATGCTCAGCACGGCGGCTTGCAGAAGGCTAATCCCCCCCCCCCCCCCCCCCCCCGCCGGCCCCTACCAGCAGGTGGGCCCTGGCTGGTTTAGAGGATAATTTCCAATTGCATTTTCCTGGCCACTTACTGGTCCAGGGAAGGGCTAGGTTTGTTTGGGTATTTTTAGTCACCGACAACTCCTGAGAGGTACACTACTCCATAATGTTGTTCTGAGGATTAAATGAGATAAGATACATAAAGCACTTAGCTTCGTGTCTGGCGAAAATAAACCTTCATTTATTAAATATTTGATGGTAATGTGGAACATGGATTGGACTGGACTATGTCAGACCAAGGACATGACTTAGGGAACTAACAATAGAGACCTACATGAAGTGAGACTCCAAAGACGTGACAATGCCAGGAAACATTGCTAACTTAAGTCCTCCACGGAGAGTAGCACAGGAGTCAAAGTCTCAAGCAATTTTTAAGCCTGAGAGACTATAAAAAATGGCATTTCCTCTAACAAATATAGAAAATGAAGAAGAATTGGTTGGGCATGCCTGTCAATTTGCTTTGAACAAGCTGAGTTTGAAGAGTGAGTAGGATATTCAGAGAGAAACGGTCGCGGGAGCTGTAGACAGAGGTTGGCGTTAAATGGCGGGTCGCTAGCAAACTGGGCGAGCCCCAGCCCTGATGCGCAGTGTTCACCCCTTTCTGTGGTGTCCCTGCTCTCCTCACAGCTCACTTCGCGCCACCAGTGTGAGGGCCCTGCACGCAGAGACAAGAGGAGATGGGCAGGCTTGGCTCTCATGGGCCGGAGCATACAACCACCCCTGGTGAGAGAGAAAACTTTCTGCCTAGACCGGCTAAACACTGGGAGTGGATGAAATCATTCATGGAAGGAGGCATTAAAAAGAAGAAAATTCACTTACAAGAGGATAGGAAAGGAGTATCAGTAAAGAGAAAAAGAACAAAGGGCCAGAAAACTGGGGGACCCGGGAGACAGGGTCACAGCCAATGACGAAGCAGCAGAAAGGGCACAATAGGCCGCAGCAGAGGCCAGGGCGGCCGAGACCAACAGAAGGTCTGGTGTGGGATTTCCCAGTTACGGCAACTTGCAAGTGCATGGTTTTGGAAAAGAGTAGGGCCCGGGGGTCCTCCTGTCACCTGTTATAAATCAGAATTCTGCAACACATCATTGAATTCTGCATAGCTTTCTTAAGAGAGTTACTGAAGCAGTTCTGAAATATCTGACTACCTGAAGAACATGTAGAATGGTTCAGATCATGGACACTCACCGGTGCTGGTCACATCTGCCTTTAAATTCATCAGTTACAGTTTAAAGAAAGATGAGTAGGTTGGATATTTTATGGCAACAGAGTTCTCGGACCGAAAACAATCCTCTTAGATCCCCTCAGAGACCCAGAGTTTGTGTACGTACTCAGTCCTTGGATTTAAAACCCTCCAAAATGTGTGCTGTACTGGGAAGAGCAGAAGTAACAGGACAGTATTTACGTGTATCGAAACACTGCGACAGCTGTAAAAAAATAAAATTCTTTCACTGAAGTATTGCTCAGACAAAGGAACAGTAAATATTGGGGGAATATTCTAGACAGTGCTATAAAAACTGGAAAACAACCTAGAAAGTCAATCTCTATGAGCCTCCCATCAAGGAAGTGACCCATCACACTCTACTGAGGCTTCAAAGATGAAGCGAGGTTCAAGGGAGGCACAGAAAATGCGCATTTAACATATTCTGGTGGAACCGCACGTGCTCCGCTGGGACAAGAGAAGAGATGGAGCACGATCTAAATCGCATGGAGCCCTTCCAGACCCTGAGTGTGGGCCCCGACAGGGAGCATGAAATGCGCAGTTCTTTCAAGGGTCCCACCAGGGTGAGGGGAAATTTGGTTTTAAATGATAGGGGTTGGGGGATATAAAAACAGCTCCTAATCACAAGCCAACTTCTTCTCTGGCACTCAATCTAAGACAGGAGACTATTCCAATACTGGAAGAAAAACCGGCTGTGTTGAACGTGCTGTTAAGTCATACTGCCTTCCTGGGGTTTTCGAGGGTAATTTTAGCTCTACTCAAAAATCACCTGCAGGAACTGATTTAGCACCTAACTCCCCTTAAAAAGCAACCCTGCTGTGGAGGAAATTCCTATTAAACACTGTATTTTTTCCAACCATTTTACTGAGCAACCATGGGAATATTACTTCATCCATCCAGGCCCTCCGTTTCTCATTTGTAAAATGAGGCCAGTGGAGTAAATGATCATTAATTTCCTTTTCTAAATCTAAAACCTCCATGCCTCTAAGTTTTAAAATAAACTCCGACAGATGGATCAGCTATTTAATGATTCCAGATGATGAAAAATACAGTACTTCGCCACCAGCATTCGATTTAAAAAATGAAAAAATTAATTATTAATTATTAGTTGTAAAAGTCTAACTAGAGTAATACTGCTAAGATGATGATGTTGCTGCTTATCTTAGCAGTATTACTCTAGTTAGACTTTTACAAGTAATTAATTTTTTAAAAGTAGCTTTATTGGTTTCATAGTGTTCCTCCATTCAGGCAAACAAATCACATGATGAACTAGAAAATTCGAAGCTACCTGACAGATGCTGACCTGTGACCTTGCTCAAATCAGCAGTTACATGAGGGCACGTACATATATACAGAGTTCACATTGTCTGTCTCCTTGAAATGGCTCAGGAATGACAGGGTTTGGCAGCTAAGTGAACAGAGGAAAAATGACTGTCACGCAGCCCAAAACTAAAAATTTAACCTCCTCCAGATGTTCGCTGAATTCTTCAGGCTTTCCTTTTTGCATTTAATGTTCTCTCCTATCCAAAATATGCCCCAGACTTGCACTTTTAAAAAATCCATCTTTTTGGATGCTTTAAGAAGGTATATAAATATTTAAAATCCTATTAGTTAGCTTAACGTAAATTCTCACTTGGGAATTTCAAGGTTGGTTTTTGTTTTTGTTTTTTTTTTAGATTAGCCTTACAGTAACATATTTGCTTCTAATATAGTTTAGTGCTATAATTATAGTCCCGAGAACAGTGGACTTATTTCTGTAGAGTAAAAACATGATCAATCATTCTTTGAACCATCAGCAAGTTTATAACACCACTTGTTCATAGATGTGTGATAGTTACATTGTGAATATAAAGGTGATGTATTTCAAAATGTCAAAAACACTCTAGATATTCTCCAAGCCAAACAACACACAACCTTCAGAAAAACTCCCGACTGCTTAGAGCAGCAGATGCATATTTTTGCAAACAAGGGAATAAGAAAGAACAAAAAAGAATGAGAGTATAAATCACTAAACACACTGAATTCAGGGAATAAATTCATTTCTATCTAAACACATAGTGCTTTCCATATTGAAGACAGAACCCATGGGTAAAGAAAGAGTAACCAAAAGGCCAATATATTGTATAATAATTGAAAAAAGAGGGGTGCCTGGGTCCCTCCGTCATTAAGCGTCTGCCTTCGGCTCAGGTCATGATCCTGGGGTCCTGGGATCGAGCCCCCCATCAGGCTCTCTGCTCAGCGAGAAGCCTGCTTCTCCCTCTCCCACCCCCCCCCCCAGCTTGTGTTCCCTCTCTCACTGTCTCTCTCTGTCAAATAAATAAATAAAATATTTTTAAAAATTAATAACTGAAAAAAGAACTGGAATGACAGTTCTTTAACTATGATCTCAAATACAGGTATTTTAAAAATTCCTTCAGATATCTGGCATATGGTAAATTCCTCACATTGTTGCAGAAATCAGTGAGCGAATGAACACCAAAACTAATCTGCTGAATGAAATCCTTAGGAGAAAACTATATAATGTGGAATAAATCTCCAATACAAAAGTATCACTTTTCCGTCATAACTGTCCTAACTAAAACCTACTCTTTAATGAAATTAACTAATCTGCATGACTAAGGCGGCACAGAGAGCTAGATAAGGTGCTCAGGACACAACATGAACAGGACCCAGCTCGGAGCGCACCCAAAGGGACAAACACGGGATAAGACAAATTACAGCACAGGGTCTTCGGCACTGGAACAGTGACATGAATAAGTCCCTGGGGAAACAGGAAAACAGACTGATTGCCTGGAACAGTCGGGGGACACATCACAGAGTGGGTGACTTCCAAATCCCATCTAGAAGGATCCACAGAAGTCAGCCAGGCAGAAAAAGGGAAGAAGCCAGGAGGAGCAATCTTCAATAAAGCAGACGGAACCCCTTCGTGAGAAAGACGTGACATGCATATGATATCCTCACCTCCTAGAATGACTTTCTCTCACGGCAATACCAAAAATAAAAAAAAGTCCTATTGGAGGATAAGTCTAAACATCACCTTCTTAGTGAAGCCGTTTCTATACCTTTCCCCTCCCTGAACCCATCTTAGGCATCAGACCGTTCTTTCTCCATGCTCTTGTGGCCTCTGTAACATTGTGCTGCACACACTGCGTCGTTCCTACCTCACACCCCACCAAAATGCGAGCTGATTCATGTCCGTACCCCATCGCCTACTGGCAGACAGACAGCAGGCTCCCGACCAATGTTTCTGTTGTTACCACCTATTAAGCACCACCCTGCATACGCTTCACAAGTGTCATATTTTTTCATCTTCCCTGCAAATCCATGGGGTTGATACTATTCCCATTTTCACGTAAGACATGGAGGCTGAGCCAGAACTTGACTGCAGATGCACCCGACAGCCCCTCTCCGAAACCATCTCTTCTTGCCACTCCACTACCCAATGCTGAGGTTAATGGATCCACTGGCCTCTGACGAGTTCAAGCTCTGTATGTAATTAAGGCACTGTGGGTCTCCTAATGATTTTATGAACTATAGTAAATTGAGAAAATGGGAGCATTTGTTGCTTCATAAATTTTTGTGTAGGAAAAGAAAAATCACCCTTCCCAATGAGCATGCATACACTGGGAGATGTGCAATTCATAATTTAGATTTATAAAAAATACAAAATAGGACTTAGAGGAAGAATTTCTTAATGTCCCTGCTGAATCCAAGTTATGACCCTCTGGTCCCTACTACTTAAAACAGACTGAAAACCTGAGACGCTCTCTGTAGTTCCTCTGATGTCCATACGAAGTGTGCACAATTGTAAAGTTACTTACTCAAAAACTCAACAATAGTGTCAGCCTGACTGTGGGAAAACAACTGTCAGAGATTAATATGATGATTGACAGTTATCACAGCTCTACTGTGACTCAGAGACTGCCAGCATAAGACTAGTTTAAAACAAAGATAAAATTAATGCTGCAGAATGAAAGAGAGAACACCTAAGAGCCCACAACGGAGAAAACCTACTGGAGAAAATGAAGAGAAAATTTCAGGTATACCTGATACCTTTCGTCGCTATCTACATTAACAAGAAAAAAAAAAAAGAATATTCTTTGAGTTGGTACATCAACAAGAATTTGAAGTTGAAATTAAACTTCTCCTGCTTGCTGCCATTTTTTTTAGAACGCAACTTTTGTTGTGTGTGCATGTGTGTTTTATCAGAAAATCAAATCTCACATACTGTAGTGCTGCTGATTCAGGTAAGTCTCTTTTTCTACCATTATTATTTACTCATACAATACATTGTTGTTTTAAGCCACTAAGTTTTCTCAGAGCTTCTTATGCAATATATAAAACTGGAATAATCCCTGCCTATTAAAAAGAGTGTAACAACAAGAATAATGACTAATATAGGAAAAGGGGTTTAAAACAGGATGGAATTAAATGTTGTCAACAGTAAAACAGAAGACGGAGAAGGAAGTGATTGTAATAAATTTGTTCAAAGATCCTTGTAGAATTTGAGAGGTATGTAAAGATACTGATTCATGTTAACCTTTAACTCAATTATACGTGACAAATATTTTAAGGATAACTGCTAACAGACTAGACCTAGAAAGTTTACCTTTCAAACAGATAGACTGACTAGATGATAAGGAGTAAAGAAAACTCATTTCAGTGGAAGGCACATAATCAGGTCAAAAAAAAAAAAAACTATGAAAAAGCATAAAATATAGAAAACAAGATAGGATGTGGAAATAAATCCAAATATATTAAAAAACAACAGTAAATGTTGGGGCGCCTGGGTGGCTCAGTGGGTTAAAGCCTCTGCCTTTGGCTTGGGTTATGATCGCAGGGTCCTGGAATCGAGCCCCGCGTCCGGCTCTCTGCTCAGCGGGGATCCTGCTTCCCTTCCTCTCTCTGCCTGCCTCTCTGCCTGCTTATGATCTCTGTCAAATAAACAAATAAAATCTTTTTAAAAAAAAATAACAGTAAATGTTAAAACACTAAATACGCCGATTTTAAAAGAAGGTTACTCAGTTCGGATTAAAAATCATAAAGCCACAGATGGTTTACAGAGATACACCTGAAGTGTGCCAAAGAATGGCTAAAATGAAATCAGTGGGAAAAGACATCGAACAAAAACTAATCGAAGGAAAGTTGACATAGCAACTGATAACAGACAAACAGACTTTAAGAGAGACATCAGGATAAAAAGATGACATTATAGATGTATTTTCTTTATCGATATGCCCATTAGTCTTTAGAAAAACATGAGAAGCCAATTATAACAAATATTATAAAAGCAGTTTGTGTGATAAGCCATTATATTGTGAGTTAGTAATGGGTTTTATCAGAATGAAGAATTTTTTTTTTTCTTTTGAGAGAGAGAGAGAAAGTAGGATGGGGAGGGGAAAGAGAGAGAGGCTCCGAGTTCAGGGCAAAGCCAACACAGGGCTCGATCTCACAACCCTGAGGTCACGACCGGAACGGAAATCAAGAATCAGACAGTTAACTGACTGAGCCTCCAGGCGCCTGTGGATTGAAGAATTTCTAAACCTCATGATGATGTTGTCTTAACTCTATCAAAAATTATTTACAATCATTCCACATTTACTAATTTCGGGACCTATATAAGCATTCTTTAAGGAAAAGCTACATAAATTGTGGGGGGGGGGGGGGGGGGGGCTCAGATAACACTCACAGAATAACCAGATAAGAAACAAAAACCATCTCACCATCACAGTGTACAGACAGAAGAATGCCTATTTCAAGTATGGTTTTCTACCTGTACGTCAGGGGACAAAATATACTAAAGCTTCCTTGGATACACTAAACCATCCATCGCTTTAAAGCCTACCAAATGTCCAGGGAACTCTTCTACAACCAGTTTAAATACATAGACATCTCTGTGAACTAGATCTTTAACATGCATATGAGAAGAGAGATCTGTGATGGTCTGTGATGCCAAGAAATGCTGTGAATTCAGGTTCTAACGCCACAGGGCATCCATAGTGTCCGGTACTGTCCTTGGTCCTGCTCTGGGTGTGTCTTCACATTCAGTCTCCTGAACACGCTGTAAGGTCTATACAAAAGTATGACACTTTTTAATACTCAGCATCTATCCTTGCAGTGACCGTGTAAGGATGTCTCGGGCTTTGAAAAAGACCAGAGGACCACACACGTTGTTAGCAAGATGCATCTACTACAGTAGAGACATCAACTGCTTCCTTAAAGAGCCAACGTTTTCTCCCCATTGTCCAGTCTCTGTGCAGTTATGCACATCATGGCCCTAATGCTGAATGGAGTCCCTGAGAAGAAGTGAGATGTGTCACTCTGGGGCCAAAGCATTTAAGAGCCGATGTAGGAGTCTCCAGTGCCCTCTTCCCTTAACACCTGCCCAGAGAGGCCTTCTGTTACAGATAGTGTAATGACACGATGGTAGCCCTTAATAATCCAATATGGCAAAAATCAGGAGAATGGTCAGCCTGCATGTCTAACTCACAGTACAAAGCAAGCCCCCGTCAATCCATGTTGGACACAAAGTATTAGAAAGAAATAATCTTTTGTTCTGCTAAGTCACCGAGGATTCAGAGTTAGCTCACTTGTACAGCATAATCTGACTGAGGCTAATACAACTAGGTAACAAAAAGCAATTTAGAGTTAAGTTGTTCCAAAAAAGCATTTCATGTTCAAAGCTCTTATTCTCTAAAAGCATTTTCTAAAATTTAAAGACATGACCTGAAACAACTTTTCTTTGGCAGTAATCATGTAAAAATACCAAAAGAGCTTACAGTCACTCTTTACTACATTTGATAGCTATTCTGGAAACTAAATACTTAATACATAAATTCTTTGTTCCATTTGATTGAATTTGGGATTAAACTGCAGCTTTCCCCTCACCTTGAAAAGCGTTTTGGTTCAGAACCTACATAATACTCAAAAGACTGTATTATTTAGCATCAAAATTTGAAGTGCTTTATATAATTTCTAGAACTCTGACTCAGAGGATTGGCTTTGGGTTTTTATAAACAAAAGCAGTCTGGTGTGTCCCTTTAATATGGACATCCCTTCTCGTGGATTCATGCGGGAGGTAAGGTTGTGCTGTAGCTTCAGGCTACCAGGAAAATGATTTTACTAGCATTTGCAGTAGCCAAAATAATGATGAGAGTTTATAATCAGCAGGACCTTACAATAAGCCCAGGCACCTTCTCAAGAGCTTTGTACACATATTATCTTCTTTCTCATGACACTGGTACTTTTCTGGTCTTTTTTGTTTTTTTACAGATGAGGAAACTGAGGTTTAAAAAAGTGACATAATTCAGAAAGGGCTTCTGTCATGCATAGGGCATGCACAGGGCAGCTCCGCGGCTCTTTGTGTGGAATCGACATCAAAGAGGTTACGTAATTCTCTCAAGCCAGTAAGTGTATGGGAATTTACTAGTTTGTCTGATTGCAGAGCCTGTGTTCTTAACCTTGGATCATGGTAGAAAGAATTACTTTGTATGTATGGAGGAAAGAGTTGTAATGTATGGTAGAAACACCTTTCCCAGGCCTTACTGCTTAAAACAAAGTCCAGGTAGATAACCAGATTCTCTCTCTCCCTCCCTCCCTTTCTTTCTTTCTACCAGATGGTTTAAAGAAAAACATTAATAGTACAGGTGATAACCCCATACTGCAAAAGTCAAGAAGGTGCTGAGTAAATAACTGAAGGTTGGAAAACACAGGACTACATTTTCAACACATGGGGGAGAAACAAAGACTAGACCCAAGACACTCAAGGCCCAGCCTTCGCTGCCTCCCACTGGCTATTCAGCACCCTACGCTGGACCTTAATCCTTTAAGCATTAAACATCGATTTAAACTTTGGGATCGTAAAGCTCTGAAAAACATAATCCCAAGGCCTTGGTTAACTATTATGATCCTACCTTTATTTTACCACCCAAATGCAAGGAAATATGAAAAACATCGTACGACATGAGCCACAATATTTTTTAAGACAAAGTCCAATATGGTTGTTCTGCCATCCATCTTTGTATACGAAATAATCAACACGCAGACCCGGAGAAATATACTCAAAGGGCAGTCCAGAGAAATGCTGGCGAACTATGTGTTACTGGTCTATGGCAAGATGAGCTTGAGCCAAAATGTGAAAGAGCTGCCTCAAAAAGCCCATTATTTAACTTAATTTTCTAACAGCAAGATATTCTCAGTGAAGGATGCACGACATTGATTTAATTCTGGAGGAAGCTTCTTATCTAGTCCTAGATCGGCCGCAGGCCAGCACTTTGAGTAGCACTGGGGTACGGAGCGGCAGAGACGTCTCGTTCTCACAATGGGCATTTTCCTACCTCTGTTCAGGTACTTGAAGTTGCCTGAAATTGAGAAATGGCAAAGTAAGCCTTTTGAAGTGTTTTTCTTTGGAATGGCCAGAAAGCAAAGCACGAGACCGAAGGTTAAGGGGAATTAGACAGCGGGCCTGAAGCAAACACACTCTGTTCTGCTTTAAACAGGGCCCTGCGGCTCTCCGGGGAAAGCTGTCAGCGCTGGGTCCCCTCGGTGCTTCCGCACATGTGAGCGTCCGGCACTTTCTGTCCAGCCAGCTTGGAAGGAAGCAACGCACAGCAGTGTTGCTCTCCTCAGGGCTCACTTCTCGCCACAGAGACTGACAGTAAGTTATAAATCTAGTGATTTTTGAAAACCATTTGCAAGGCAATCATTGTTGTAATCTGGAGATTCCGAGCTATAGCTACATTGTAATCATCTCTGGAAATCTCAGGGTGTGTATGAGACTTTCTAGAGAGAGAAAATATAATTAGCACCTGTTTTAGGAATTATGTTCACACCCAAATTTACCACAAATGGCGCTTTGATATTTTAAACATTTTTTTTCTTTGTATTCCCAACAGGACGTATATATCCCTTACAATGCCTGGAGAACAATTTATTTTTCTGACCCAGGAGTATATATTTTCTCCCCAGATTAGCCAAACGTCATCTGGACTGACTTGTACAATGCAGAACCTTATGAACAATTAGCCAAACACAAGCAAAACTCCCACTTCTCGAGAGTAAGAAAATGTAAGCCAAGAGAAACACAATCAAAGTGCAGAGCGTGCCAGTTAGCCACACCTCCCCTGCCAGACGTTCCACCCAAACCCTTTCTTTCCCTTTGGGATTTATCTCTATAGAGACCATCTCTCTGTTCCACAAATAAAACCAGGCGTTGCTAGGAAACCGTCCGGCTTCTCAGGACTCCGCTGAAGTGGGGCAGCTGGTCCCTCCAGGGGTCTGAGGCCGCCCCTGACACGCGTGCTGCTGCGGGCACACCTGGATTCTCAGCGCGCCCCTGTCACAGAGCCCCAGAGAGAATGTATTTCTGGTTAGCCACAACGGCCTTAAATTGGTGACATCATTTGTACCCCAAATTCTTTTCTCCATCCTGGCCTTGCAGTTCCTCTTTTCCTCCGGGTTCCTCCCGATGTATCCCCTGGCCACCTTCCCTAATAGGGCCCTCAAGCAGTTCGAGTCACTTAATGACTCGTTCCATAGATGACACCTGTCACAGGACTGGTCCTACTAAACTTTAGAAAATTTCCACATGGCTTGGAGTTAGATTTTCAAACTTTTTGTATCAGATTTTTGTTACTTTAGAAGAAAAAAAAAATGACCTAATGGATCTTAACTCTGTTGGAGCAGATTTGGACACATTCCCTAAAGTCGCAACTACTGAGGCAGCCCACACTCCCTGTCCTGCCCTCACAAGTGGTTCGCGTCCCTCCTTTTCCCCCAGGTATCTCTACACCACCTAGCTGCTTGGTTAGGATTAACTGCAGGTCCAAGAGAGCGTCACAGCGGGGACTTAAGCAGAGGGGAAGATTGTTTCCACACATGGCAAGAACTCGGGAGCCCCAGTCCAAGCTCATTCGGACTTCTGCTCTGTCATTCCTAGCTTCAGTCTCGGTTGAGGTCTAATGGCTGCTCCACGGAGCAACAGTTCAAAGTGTCACATCCTGTCACCGCAGCCTCAGGTACAAGAGAAGGGGAAGTCCAATGACAACAGGAGACCCTGGCTTCTCACTGGAAAAGGAAGTTCCCCCCAAAGTCTTTCCCTGACCTCTCACTGGACAGAGCTGCCTCACAGCCCACTCCTAGGCTACTCACTCGCTGGATTACCATATAAGTTTAGAACTTTCCTGAGTCTGGGGAGGACCTACCTGCCCTGAGATCAATGGCTTGCTGCTGAGCCCATAATGAAGAAGGATCAGGAAACAGCTGTCAGTGAAAGCCCACATAGCTTCCACCTATGCCTCTCCACATGGGAGGGCAAAGTCCCCCCAGAACTGAGGCTCCCTCTAACCTAGAGGTCAGAATAGCCCATCTTAGCTCCAGGAGCAGTGGCTATCTCTCCCTGAAGCCGGGTCTCTGTTCACTCATTCTGAGGTCCCAGAAAAGCCAGGCTTCCTCTGAAACACAGCTGTAGCCTTCAGCTATAGGAATGCGCCACACTTAATGTCTTAGATGCTGGGACATGTGTCTTTCAGAGTCATTTGTTGCAGAAGACCTGCTGAAACCAACAACATGCGCTAGAACCCCAAGTATGTGGTACTGTCACCTGCAGGTGCTAATTTGTGTTCACCCCAGTCCCTTGAGAGGTCTGAGGGCGCCAGTTCTCTCTGCCCTGCCAGGGATCTAAAACACTAGAAAATACACTAAGAAGAACTAACAAACCCATGGAACTGAAACCACCATTTATTATTCACTCAGAATTCTCTGGAAATGGTGAGATGGGAAAATTAAGTGAAATCTCTCACTGCCTCTGGGAAAGCAAAAGCATGGAAGAAACTTCTGCTTCAGGTCCTAGGGCCATGACTAGTTCCAGACTAGCCTTCCTGATGGAAACAACTGTAAAACTGGGAGGCGGTGGTTTTCAGACATTGCACAACAGGTGGCTTAAGACGAAAACCCCAGAGAGAGAAGAATCTGATGAGGGGACTCTATGACCACCCAGGTCTCAGCCAGGGGACACTTCCTGAGTCCACGGAAGCTCCGACAAGCGGAGATCAGAGTTTGGATCAACAGGCGGGGGACGGGGAAGGGAAGAGCGATGGAGGGGTGAAGGTGAGAAGCGCACACAGGGATGCCCCCCAAGCCTTAGGCTGACGTCTAGACTGTACATGTGCGGAGAAACACGACCAAGGCTTTGTAGAGAGCAGCTGCTACAGGAGCTGGGGGTGTTGAAGTTCCTGGAGGTCCAGCCATGCTAGAGAACACTGGAGTTATGGCCCAGCCAGAGAAAAGAGCCCTGGTCGACAGCCCAGGCACCCGCTCAGACATCAGAAACGCCACTACTTGGGAAGAAGTACAACGGCCAACAAGGCCTACCATAGATCTAGCCTAACCAAGCCCTACACCAAGCCCTAACAAAATCCATAGCATAGACCAAGCTTGGAGGCTGAATCCCATCAAGTTAGAAGTGCCCGGGAACCACAATGGGCTTTCCACTGACCCATCCTCACGAAAGGGAAAACTATATTACTCATATATCTTAATGGGATAGAAGTTAACATTAAAGTAAAAATTGTTCTACAGGACTCAGGATTTCCACAACTTAGAATTCTCAACAGCCAATCTAAAATCAGTAACTGCTGGATATGCAAAGAAACAGGAAAATGGGATCCATGATCAAGAGAAAAACAGGTAATAAAAACTGCCCAGATACTGGGTTTTGCAAAGAACTTAATTAAATCAGATACATTCGATTCAATTCAAATAACTGAATGAAAATATGGTCTGAATGAGTTAACATATAGGGACTCTCATAAGAAAAATAAAATACACAAAAAAGAAAGAAGTGCAAATTCTATAAATGTAAAGTCAATAATTGAAATTTTAAAATTCCTTGGATGACAAGAGAATGAGGATGAAAATATTAAAAGTTAGTAAACTTGAAGATAGATAATATTTTTAAAATCATGTTAAAATGAAAACAGTTTTGTGAAATCTAAAAAGCTGAAGTTACATAAAACCAAAAGAATTACTTCCAAAGTCCCATCAACACTGTAAGACTTTTTGGTGAAACAATAGATATCAGAAATAAAAATACAATTTTTAAATCCTACCGTCCCCATCTTGAAAATATATTTAGACACATCCGGATAAAAATGCTGGACTCTTAAGACTTTTTCCCCCTTTTTTCATTGTTATAAGAAGAAACAGAAAAATAAAAATTCTTGAAATATTTTTCACCATTTAAGATTTCTTGTTATCAGCATGATTAGTTGAGTTACTTACATTAGTAAACACAAATCAATTTTATTTTAGTTAACATAAAATTCTTTGTTACTGAAAAACATAGATTTTAGTGGGTTGAACATTTTGATACACTGTCAACAAGTTACTCTGTTGTTACTCTGCCTTAAATCAGAGTTTGTCAAGACCGGTGCTACCAGGCTGCTGTGGGAGGAGGACCTGTGCGCTGCGGGGTGTGGAGTGGTATCCCTGGTCTCCCATTCCCTACCCCACTGTGTCAACCAAAGATGCTCAAGACATTACCAAGCGTCCTGTAGGGGGTAAAGTTGCCCCTGAATGAGAGGCACTGCCATAAACAAATAGGCCTTTTCCACCCCCCCTAATTTACTCCAAAAAAACCAACAAGAAAGATGCTTAGTTTATCATTTACAGTGAAAGCAAACATGTCTTTGTATTACAATACTTGAGGCTAAATTTTGAAAGGCATTCCCTTCTCTGAGTGAAAAACCTCCCCAACTGTGGGGAATGTTAGATTTTTTTTTATTTAACTTTTTTTATTTTTTTATAAATATATAATGTATTTTTATCCCCAAGGGTAAAGGTCTATGAATCGCCAGGTTTACACACTTGACAGCACTCACCATAGCACATACCCTCCCCGATGTACATAACCCCACCCCCCTCTCCTGACCCCCCTCCCCCCAGCAACCCTCAGTTTGTTTTGTGAAATTAAGAGTCAGGAATGTTAGATTTTTATTATCAGGTTTAATTTAGATTTTCTTTAAGCCCAGGCGGTAGGGTTTGGGTTTTTGCTTTCAATAAAGCAAATTTTATATTTCCTGGCATATGCCATTCATCATTTGCTCACCTATGCACAGCAAGTGCAAATCAGCTAAACACAGCTGGAACATTTTTATTAAAATAAATAGCAACCTATTCCTGAGTCATTTGTTAGGAAAATATGACACCTTCTTTACTTAACTGATCAAGGACACATCAGGAATTTCGAAATAAGAAGACATCACAGACTGCAAGTTGTTCTTCATGAAACTCAACCTTTAGAAACTACAGAACAGGGCAGCCCTCTCGGGTCCCCTCCCCTTTCAGGAGCTTTCTACTATCCCTTCACTATCGCTCAATAAACCTTGCTTTGCTGCCAAAAAAAAAAGAAAGAAAGAAAGAAAGAGAAACTACAGAACATTTTTTTCACATAAGTTATCTAAGTCTGGACATCTTTTTCACCAGTTTAAAAATATTAGTAAAAGTTAATATCCAATTCTTGCCACAATGGGACTACTGATCAAGGATACTGTGAAGCTTTAAAAAGAAAATATTATAAAATCTGCAGGTCCTAGCATTTAATCAGGGTAGAAATATAACCACAAAATTCACAGTGGCAAAGCTATTTATTATTGTTGATTCTCTCCTTTCTAAAGAAGAAAAAGTCCCAGAATCTTACTGGGTTTATTTGTGTGGTGTGTTCCCCACCCCACACCCCCCAGCAAAACTACACAACGGTGTTACGTCACAGTAAAACTGTCTGCTCTAAGTCGCATGCAGGCCCCTGTCACGTCACTCACCTATATGATAAAGTCCGATCCAGTCACTGGGGTCCACCTCCTCCTTAATGTCCCAGAAGATAATGAGGTTCTGGGCTTGCCCCAGCGTGTACTCGTACATGCTGGCAGTCAGGCTGGAGCGGCTCTCGGAAGTCACCAGGTCCGTGTCACTGTTCGCCCTCTGGAGGGTCATGTTCTCTGGCATGGAGCTCTGGGCGGCCAGGCTCTGGAGGTTCTCGGGGCTCAGTGTGTACCGCATCTGGGGATTTCGACGCCGCACAAAAAGCAGGTGCTCCCGGGCCGAGCTAGCCATCCCGCCTGCGCCTCGGAGGTTAGCTTCCTACAAAGCTGCGAGAGACACAAGCACAGGGCATTAGTGTTACAAGGCAAGGAAACAGGTTTAAGCTTCCCAGACATAAAGACCTAAAGAGTGTTTATTAAAGCCCGACCATGCAATAATCTTCTGCTGTCAAAATAAAACCTATTACTCTACTGTCAGTGGATGATGTCAGAAACGGCTCCTCCAGACGAAGGTCACTTAAAGGCAACGGCCATCACACACCTGCCGCCCTTGACTTCACGGAGCACGGCTTCCTCCTGGTAATCAAGGCAGGGGATTTCCCTACTAGCCCTTTTAGGTTTATCCTTTCCCCAACAACCCACCTGCAGAAACGGTCCTGTTTTCTTTCACCCCTACACGTACTTGTTTCCTGTTGAAATCAGATTTTAAAAAGCAAGACAGAAAATGTTGACATGGTTGAAATATGCCATTGAGCAAAGGATAACTTGCTCAATTTCCTTCGCACGGGAATGTAACCCATTAGAGTCTTTTTTAAGAACCTGCTCAAATGTCACCTCCTCTCTTAAATAAATACAGCGGCCACCGTCTCTAAAACTGCAACACCTCAGCCTTCCCCATCCCTCCCCTCTCCCTGTGTTTCTCTCTAACAACAATTATTACGATCTGATGTGCCACACAGCACCATGTACTTATATACTTAGTTACTGCGTACTCGTCCCAGCAAGAATGTCAGCTTGGGGAAAAGACAGTCAGTCTCCTCAGTAAATGGAGCTGGGCAGACTGGACAGCCACATGCGAAAGAATGAAACTGGACCCTTATCTTATAAAATACAAAAAACAAAAACAAAAAAACCTAAATTCAAAATGGATTAAAGATTTGAATATAGACCCTGAAGCCACAGAACTCCTAGAAGAAAACATAGGCCAGTAAGTATCTTGACATCAATCTTGGCAATAATTGTTTGGATCTGACACCGAAAGCAAAGGCAAAAAAAGCAAAAATAAACAAGTGGGACTACATCACACTAAAATGTCTCTGGACATTGAAAGAAACTATCGACCTCGAAGCTATCCTATGAAGCAGGAACAGCGTCCCGGTAGAGGGTGCAGGTAGTGACGGGGGAGATAAAGTGGAGGAAAGATGGAGGTCGTCCGTATCACTGTTTAACAAACATTCACACAGCACTGACTCTTTAAAATGATTTGGAAGACGTGTGTTTCTAAGTCAGTAGCCTCACATGCTTAAAATTTACCCTGTCTCAGTACGTTCATCTGTTAAATGGAGGTGACTTTAAAGGACCATGCAAGATTGTTGTAAGGAGTAGAAAAATCCTAAGTGAAAGTATTCAGCAAGAGCAATGACTGTTATTTAAGTAATAATGTAATTGCCGAATTAATTAATGCACTACTTAGTCTGGGGTAGCTCCAAGGACTGGAAGACAGTTAACCGAAATCAAATGCTACAGACAGACCTACCTTTACTCATGAAAAATCACTGTGAGTTCTGCCTTGTGCTAGATGACCCTGTAATTGGGAAAGAAGGAGAAAGCAGGCCATCCCTCCCCTGCCTCCCTATTCAACGTGGCTTCTGGCTTCCAGAAGCCAGAAATCAGCTACATGAGGAAACACAGCTAAGTTAAAGCTTCGGAACTCAACCATGTCTCTTAAATAACTGTTTCTACATTTAAAAAATTAATTCCAATTTCCAAACAATTCACTTGGGAAAGAACTTTTAAAGTTGAGGACCTACAAGCCGGGAACTGCACAAAGTGAGAGGGGAGATTAGAGAGAGAAGAAATTAGAAGACTCTCGGACACAGAATATGAAGCAAGTCCGTTGAAACCTCACTAAGAGCGATGAGCAGGGAGCCATTCCAGGGTCTCGAGCGGAAGAGTCAAAATATAAAATATAAGTATGACACACCATCTGAAAGCCTCCGCAGGGCTGGGAGGGAAACGGCAGTGGGGAAACCAGTTAAAAGCCGATTAGTTAAGGCATCCGGCCCTGAGAGTGGAGAAACGGATGTCAGTAACACAGAAAGGAAATAAATCAGTTGGGAATATTTCAAAGAAAGAGCCCAAAGACTTGGCAACAGAATGAATATGGGGATAAAAGTAGGGAGAAATTAGGACTAAATTCTGGATTTTCAGTCTAAGGGACAACAGAATCTCAGAAACACTAGCAGAGCTGAGAAAATCAATACCATCTTGGGTGGGTTTGAAGTAAATGAAACGTCTCCAAGGAAATGTCCCAAGGACTCTTGCGAGGGTGGGCCGGGTTTCTGGTTATGAGGCCAGCAGTAAAATAAATATTCAAATGCAAGTCTCTGCTTAATAACAGACATTATTTATTAATTAGAATCAACTATGCCAGTTCATCTAGAAAAGGCTTATTCGTTCGGGGTTTCAAAGCTTCATTCGGGGGGCGCCTGGCTGGCTCAGCCAGTGAAGGATTCAGCTCTGTTTCAGCTCAGGTCATGATCTCAGGGTCTTGAGCCCGTGTCTGGCTCCGTGCTCAGGTGTAGCCTGCTTAAGAGTCTCGCTCTCCCTCTGCCCTCCGCCCTGCCTCCTGCTCACACTCCTTCTCTCTCTCTCTCAAAAGTTAAATCAAATTAAATTTAAATTTAAAAAGCCTCATTCAGATATTTTACTCTATATAATTCAGATCGATGTAGAAGAAATAAAATCAGAAATTAGAATGCTTAGATTACAATGAGGGGCCACAATCCGAGCCATTTTTCCCCTCTAGGAAAAGTGATATGTGTTTCAGAGTTCATGTTTCCACAGTAAATAAGATCAAACATGATGCAAAAATTAATTCTCAAAGTTGCATGAAAATGAAAAAAAAATCAAACCACTCTAAATGTTATAGATAAAATTTTACTTTATAATTTTACTTTATTCAATGCAATATTCTCACATGGGAAAATCAGCTACTGAAAAGACAGAGAACGGCTGCTTGACACTTTCTCCTACTGAAATCGAAGAATTCTTCATTTGCTTCTTGGTTTTATACCTATGTCTTAGGCCATAAGAAAGACTAATTTTCTTCAGAAAATTATCCATGCTCTTCTGAAAAGCTTTAGAAGGTAAAGCTGATGGTAAGGGAAACTGATTAGTACGCCCCCATATTTGTTAACCAGAAAGCTGGTCCCTTCAAGATCCTTAGACAATCCATCCCATTCCGGAAGGACACAATGTAACCTAATGTCGCCCTCCTTAAACCCCCTCCCCCTTCTGCTGTGATTAGGTCTGCACTATGTGGCTCTCTCAGAAAACAGACATCTGCTTCAACAACAACCAAAAACAAAATCGCTCTTCTTCCAGAGGTCAAGAGAGATGCAATTACCAAGCAAATTGCAAAACACCTTACTATACAACTTCAGTTCCAAAAGCAGCATATTTGCGTAGAAGACACACAGACAGTAGCAGGTGACAAATATACTAAGCAAGTGTTTTCATGTAAAATATTTTTGCTCAAGAATCTGGAGGTGAATGTCAATTGACTAGATCTCACCTGAAGGGCAAGAACTGACAACATTCCTCGTCAAAAGACTTTTACAAACTAGAAATTTTACAAACTAGGATTTTAACTTCTTAGACTGGACACTGACAAGCAAAATCAATAATAACAACTTGGGGCACCTGGGTGGCTCAGTGGGTTAAAGCCCCTGCCTTTGGCTCAGGTCATGATTCCAGGGTCCTGGGATCAAGCCCCACATCAGGCTCTCTGCTAGGCAGGGAGCCTGCTTCCTCCCTCTCTCTCTGCCTGCCTCTCTGCCTGCTTGTGATCTGTCTGTCAGATGAATAAATAAAATTTAAAAAAAATAATAATAATAACAACTAACATCCTTATTTAACCTTTCAAATTAAAAACATATATATACCACACAACACCCCCCACACACACACGCACACCCCTGCTCAACTAAACTATGCTTCAAACTCCCATGTGTGTTTTACTACATAAATAAGGAAAACAAGGGGAGGAAACTGTGTCAAGAGACATGAAGGAAAACATAATTAGCCTCCAATAAGCAGAGATGTGAGAAATCTAGGAAGAAATGAGAGACCATCAGACCCCCAAGGCTAGCTGACACACGAGATGAAGAAAGCCATCACCAAAATCTCAACTGAACATGCCTCCCCAGTGGCTTTCCGCCGTATCTGCTGTTACAAGAAAGCAATCATAGTCATTACTCAGTGCTTCATACGTAATCATAACCCCAATGCTCAGCTTCCTCAGCAAAAATGTTCTAGCAGAATGATTAATACCAGAAAATCCCTGCTCTATGACTTGCCAGTAAATGCACCCAGGATACCACGGCGTTTTACAGAGAGTCCAAGATGACTGAAACTGCCCCTCCCTTCCGCTTCCTCTCAGACAGAGAAGTATCAGAAAATTCCATTTACCCGCCAGGCTGCTGCTCTTTAAGAAAAGCCTCACCTTCTTCTCACTTCATCAAGTAATATGTCAGGATCCACAACACAAAGACAGTCCACTTGTCAGTTTGGAAAAGGAATGTACGCAAATGGGGAGAAATAATTTTAAGTTCCAAAAGCTTTTCATTTTTTTTTAAAGATTTATTTATTTATTTGACAGACAGAGATCACAAGTAGGCAGAGAGGCAGGCAGAGAGAGAGGAAGGGAAGCAGGCTCCCCGCTGAGCAGAGAGCCCGATGTAGGACTCCAGCCCAGCACCCTGGGATCATGACCCGAGCTGAAGGCAGAAGCTTTAACCCACTGAGCCACCCAGGCACCCCAAAAGCTTTTCATTTTAAAGATTGAGTCCAACAGCTCTTGCAAGAGGTGGTTTAAGCCTTAAATCACTAAATATACAGTTAGATAAATAAATAAGAGAAAGTAATTTATATTTGGCTTCATTCTTTTTAGTTCTTTCAATTCAATAAGGTTTTTAATTCAATTATGAAACTTTTCTTCGCAGGTGTGAATGGGTAATTCCCAAAAGATAAAAGTTAAATAATTAATATTATGTATCTAAAAACACGTTTTTAAAAAATGAGATATAATTTTTTATCCATTAAAATGTCAACTTCGAAAACTAACTGTACTCGGGAGTGAGGGTGCAGGGAGACACGCATTCCTTCTCGCTCTGCTGAGAGGAGAGCAGGCTGCCGAGCGGGCGGTTCCACACAGCCTGTCGGGGCCCTGGGAGAAGAAAAGACATCTAGCCCAAAACTGAAGGCAATTTCCTCAAAAAAAAAAAAAAAAAAAAAAGGAAGTGGTTATTAGAAGACAAGGACATGAATGTTGGACAAAAATAAAGGAAAAAGAGAAGGAAACTAACAAAATATCAGCACCCAAATGACAAATCCTTATATATATAATGAGAGAAGAAAACAGAATAGGATCTCAGGTATGGGAGGAACAAAGGCAACAATATTACTCATTTACCTCAAAAGTTGAAGATGCACTGTAATGAACCCCTTCCTGGAATGATATTCATTGGCATAGATATTGATTTTTTAAAACACTGATCAATATTGTTAAAATGTTATTACATTAAGAAGGGTAGAACTTCAAGAATCACTCTTAAACGTTATACCAGATTAGAAAAACGGGAAACAGAGCTTCATGTATTTTCAAGACCTTTTTAAAAATTCCAACCTCTTTTTCAGTAAACACACGTGAAATTCCATGGTCTACCTATTTAAAAAAAAACAAAAACAAACAAAAAAAAAAAAACCAAAAACAAAAACAAAACTCTTTGCTTTTATTTCAAGCGCTCTTATGGTTTGCTTCTCCGTTGACAAATATTAATGGTTTGTGTGGGGGAAGCGGAATCAATTCATTTCAAAGTCATCTCTTTTGAAAGATATTAAACTTTTACTCCCTGAACATCCCTAGGGTAAAAGATGTTTTATTTTTCTTTTGCATGGAACACATGCCAAAACATTATCTTCAGCTACTAGAGCTGTAAATAATTACCAACTGTCGGCAATCGGAATTCAGATATTACAAATTCTACATGACTTCGTGGGGGTCGGAAGACATGGGCCGGGGGCAGTCTTCCCTGGGATGCAAACCACAAAGCATGAGCTCCCAGTTACAGACTGTCAAAAGCTGCCAGAAAAGACAACTGTACTGCAATAAATTGTTCATTCCGTAAAACACCCAGAGGTTGTAACTGTGAACGCTAGTAATAGCAGCTGCACTACCCTGTACCCCCAAAGAACACATTTTTGAAGCCTTCATGCTTCTCTCCATTCCTACTTCCACAGCAAGACTAAGCCAAGTTCCAGTCAGGTCCCACCCAGACGGTCACTTCCCAGCGTGCCCTCGGACTCCAGCGTTTTCTCCCGACCCACCCGCTCTCTCCCTGCAGCATTTCTTCAGGGACGGCACCCCCAGTCCAGTCAGTAGCATAATTAAAGGGCCGGGATGAAAGCAAACAAAGGTGCAGGGGTGCAACCAAGTTTTGGCAGGGCGAGCGGGGCGGGCCTCTCACAGGGAGCGACATTTAAGCTGAGGAAGCTAAACCGGAAGTTAGGCCTTCCCGAAGTCCGGGTGGCGGGCGGGTGAGGAAGGCATGAATTTGCACCTCGGCTCTGAGGGTCAAGGTGGAGGGGGGAGGGCGGATTTTTGAGTGGATTTCTTTACACTTCCTGAAAGAAAATATTAAAAACTTCCATCTGGGACTTACTCCAATGTAAGCTTGTCTATGCAGCCATGCACGGAAGTGCTCAGCAGGCTCCCCACTGGCCCCGCCATGCTCTCCCCCTGCAGCCCCCAGTCCTCCTGTCTTTCTGAGGAACAGCCAGCCAGAAGGCCAAACTCCTACTGCTGGATCCCGGGGGGCCTTTTTATATCATTCATCTCCCTCATACTCCACAACGCCTCAGCGTCTAATTACAAAGATCCACGTCTTCTCTTGTCAGACGATACACTCTCCAAGGACAATTACTGTTTCTCTCACACATCATCTCCACAAAAGAGTAAGTGTTCAGGAAATATTTTTGAATGGAGGGCATTAACTGCCCCTAATGAAAAAAGAAGAATTTGAAAGGATCGAATGGACAGTAGGGGCGCATGTTGACTTCTCTTTAGAATGTAGCAGCCATTCAGAAAGGATTTGAGTAAAGGGCCTACTTTATGCTGCAAGGTACAAGGCAAGGTCCTTGCTACAGTATGGAAAGAAATAAAACCCAACCTACGTGTGGGAAATCAAGAGCAACTGCCCTCTGTAAGGTATAAGTGCGGAAGTCAGCAGGAGTTCGCTGCAGAGAATGATGGGCAGGGGCTGGAGGGTTTAGAAGCCTAATGAGAAAAACTAAGCTGGGCTGTGAAAGATAGGAAGAGGCCACGGAAATATGGCATGAGTCCTAAGCCAAAGAAAGAATCCAGTTTAAAAAAGGGAAGAAAGGAATTAGCTTTCAATGGCTTCACTCTGATGCAAACCACTATCTCTATCCTCTGAATAAAGAATCACATCCTTTGTTGCTCCTAGTCTTGATTTTCTGCTATCTACCCTCAAAGCAGCAGCTGGGATGACTTTTTCAAATATAAGTAGGACTACTTGCTCTTAACTCAAAACCCTCTAGGAGCCCCCATTTCACTTAGAATAAAAGCCAAAACCCATGTAATGGCCTACAAGGCCCACATGATCTGGTCCCTGGTCCTCTCTGACTTCATGTACCACTATGGCCACCCATGCTCATGCTCACCCTGTGCCACTACAGTTCCTAGAAGGCATCAGCCATCCCCTACCACAGGCCCTTTGCATCTGCTGTTTCCTTTGCCACAGAAGCTCTTCTCTTCAATATCCACATGGCTCATTTTGCTACCCCTTCACATGTTTACCAAATGCCACACTCTCAGTAGGACCCTCCCTGATCACTCTTATTAAAATTTCAACTGCCTCAACACTACCCTTTCCCTGCTTTATTTTTCCTCCATAGCACTGTCACATTCTAGTATCCAGTATGAGTTATTAGCGCCTCTCTAGTGTCTAGTGTCTCTCCACACTAGAATACGTGCTTCATGAAGAGTTAGAAGTGACAGACAGATGTCACCTCTAAGTAGGCAAATGAATTTAGATGGTTTTTCAGGAGAGCACCAAGAACAATGCCCATTCAATTAAATGATCGATTGTTGTTTTTAATTTTACAGGTGAGTCACAACCTGTGAATACAAGGGATGTAAGTGACACAATTTCACTGGCACCATGTGATGGCTGTGGGCGGAAGCTGCAAACATACAGGTTAACATTTCAAAGTCTGAGATTACCAACCAACGTTTGCCATTATTACTGAGCTTCACAAAAGGCACATTTGAACAGAAAAAGGAAAAAGGGATGGAATCAAACAATAAGTAATGATCACGTTAGAGTGGGGAGTCACATGTAAGTCATAAACACAGACTGCTAAACTGACCTGGGTGTCCATACAAGCAATCTCCAATGCCTATCATGTGTGAGGCCCTCTTCTAGCTCCAAGGAACCAGGATGAAACACGCCCCATTCTCAAGGAACTTCAGAGTCTTAAGACTAGAAAGGGAATGGGGCACCCAGGCGGCTCAGCTGGTTGAGCATCTGACTCTCGGTTTCAGCTCAGCTCATGATCTCAGGGTCCTGAGACAGAGGCCCACACTGAGCTCCCTGCTCAGCAGGGAGTCTGCTTCTCTCCCTCCCCCCAGACAGTCCCTCCCCCCCCCACCCCCCACTCACTCTCTCTCTCCTGTAAATAGAAAAGGAATGAATTTAATAAATCACCCAATTTCTAAGATTCGCAGTGGTTTGGAGAATCATTTGGAAGAACCAAAAAATTAAACGAACGTCAACGTGCAGCATGTGGATAAGGAAACAGTTCTGTTCAGTATCATGATCCTGCTTATCAACGTCGAGCTTAATCTCAACTCAAGAATTAGGATAAGAAATGTTTGAAACCTTTCCCGGAAGAACTACCTGTATTTTCACAGTACTATCGTTTTCAAATCCCTTTGACAAAAAAGAGCTCTTTTTCTGCCTAGGTATTCATTATCCAGCTGCGCCCTGTTAAGAAGCTGAGGAAGAAAGCAAAACATATCACCAAACAAGGAACTGCAGACTTCAAGCTTAATCCCCATTCAACCACTGCTTCCGAGCAGCGACAGTTGATCCCTGCCAGTCACGTCTGTCAGTCATTCACGGGGCCTCAGCCGCGCCAAGAATAAACTGAGGGAGAAGAGAAACTGCACGAACTGGTAAAACATTCAGGAATTCATAAGAGTCAATGAAAGAGATTTTTGAATCACTTCTTGAATCACATGCCAAACCACGGATGAATAAGGGTTAGAACTGGTAGAGTTAGAACAGTTGACAAGCGAAGGAGGAAGAAAATGAGAAGCAATTTGAATGTCACAGAATTAAATACGGGCTGTGGGAGGGTCGACCGAGCCCCGGCACAGTTTCTGTAATAAGGCTTTCACGACTGTGGCAAGAAAGACAAACATGACACGGTGCTATTGTACAATTCTCTTGAAAAAATTAACTCCTTTCAACTCCTTTCAACTCTTGAAAAATTTCAACACCTTCCTTTGCCCTTTTTTCCTTCTAATAATTGGGCCATATTTGTGATTCTTTCCTGTATGTAAGGTAAAGTGATACCCATAATTTGAACTTTTCCTTGTCCAGGTCAAACCCTTTTCCCCCCATTTACTATAAAACTTGGCTTCCCGGGGCGCCTGGGTGGCTCAGTGGATTAAGCCTCTGCCTTCGGCTCAGGTCATGATCTCAGGGTCCTCGCATCGAGCCCGGCTTTGGGCTCTCTGCTCAGCAGGGGGCCTGCTTCCCCCTCCCCCTCTGCCTGCCTCTCTGCCTACTTGTGATCTCTGTCAAATAAATAAATAAAATCTTTAATAAAAAAAAATACTTTAAAAGGCCTGCTTTCCTGTTATCTCCTGTCTACCCTCTGCCCCACTCTCACCCTCGGGTTATCTCCACAGCTACCCTGTGATGGAGCCATTACTTCTAGATCTGATTTCCAGATGAGAGCACCAAGTGAGTGGGTGACCCAGCTGAGATCCACACACAGGTCCTTAAAGCCTGCTTCTCTGCCCATATACCGCAGCTTCCTGGGGTTTCTATACCTGGGCCATATCATGTGGTACCTAGGGTTACCCACAAAGCTGTGGGGTGGGGAGATAAAATCATCTAGGTATAGGGTTTAAAGTCAGTGCCCTAACGCAGGTGCCAAGTAACCTCTCACTGCCAAAGCAGAGCTTCTGAGTGGCCTGAACTGGCCTGCTTTCCCCCAAGTCTTCTTTCTGGACCTCAATTTTGGTCCACCTACTATAAGCTTTGCAGGCACAGAAAGTCATTACTTATTACTTGTTATGAGCCCCAGATTAATTACAAGTCAACTTTATAAGCCCATATTGCTGTTGAGAAGTGGGACTCTCCCTCCTTTAAGGCAGTCTCCACCTACTCTGACAACTCTGTAAAGTGTGGGGGTGACAGAGATCCCAGACAGCAGCTTTGCCAAGGGGAGCCCTTCCAGAGTAGGACTCCGGACAAGTCCCACCCTTTGCCTTTCTCTTCTCACCCACCCATTTCTTTAAAGGACCATGAATACATAATTAAAGGGCTCCTTGTTCAAGCACGTGAAAGCCTAAGGTAAGCTGGAAGATGAAACTCTGCCTCCCATACCAGCTCCCGTTCTCAAGGCTCAATTCCACGGCATTGGAGGCACCGCAAAACCAGTGCTGGGCCCTCTTCCTCTGAAGAGGAAGAAGGAGGGAATCAGTTATTCCAAGTGGGATGCTGCCTAAAGTACCGGCTTCCTCCCCCCCAGCACTGATGCACACACTAATCCTCGGGGTGCCCTGACGGCTCTCCCGCTGTCTTCAGAACCACAGCCTCACACAAAGCAATTTGCTCTTCTCTATCCCCTTCCTGGTAGTCTCGTGGGATGTCCGGCGTAGTGGCAGATGCCCAGTCATTACTGCAAGTAGAACAAACGAGAATATACGATGAAACAAGGTTTGACGTCTCGTGCAGTGATTTCTAGAAAACAGGCAATTCTTACAAAATAATGACAGAACTATTTTAGTTGGGTTGTGCATCAGATAAAGTCACATAAGAAAAACTGCCAATTTCTCTCTAAAGATGCTGAAAAAATTTCATTTGTTTCCATGAGTCGAATTAGTTTAACTTATTAAATTTAAAGAAATTGGATTCCTGCCCCCAAATTCAATATACAAGACGCAGCATTTTAGTTAATAGATTAAAATCTATTCAAAGAAAGGAATCCATTCAGTTTATAAATGAAATTAAATTCTTATTTTTGCTTAGAATCCTGCATTATTAAATTTAGGAAGATACCACAGCCTTAAATAATCATTTCAAAGTGAAAATCTCATTAAAATGAAAATCAATTATTGGTTGTAATTAGGGAAATATCTCAAGACACTATACACTTATCCATTATCGCTTTCATGCCATTTTTTCCAGTTTATTTATTTATCTATTTAAGTAATCTCTATGCCCAATATGGGGCTAAACTCTTGGCCCCAAGATCAAGAGCGGCATACTTTTCAGACTGAGCCAGCCAAGTGCCCCTGCAATCTTTTTTATTTTTTTAAAGAAGGATCCCAGAGTAAACCAAAAACCCACTCTTTGTAATAGTAAGAAGCCCTTCTGCCCTGATACATGATTAAATGGGATAAGAGAAGAGATTCTGGATATAGCATTTTTCTCCTCCTCTTCTCCTTAAAGAGGAAAGTGTTCCCCTGTCCGCCTTCTGGCAATGTGAGGACTTTGGTGGTCAGCCAGGCTGAGAACCAGAGAGACATTTATAGACTACTCCAGCCTCAATCCAGAGTGTCCATCCCAAGACCCACTCTTAGGCTCTTCTGACACTTTTCTCTTTGTGGTTAGGCAAGTTGGGCTGGGTTTCTGCCACAGACATCAAGAATCTTAGACAATACACGGGCTTTGTGTAAGACCTACATGATAGGTGAAGCTGGGAGGCAAAACTGAAAACTCCAAAGAATGTGACTTGCCCTACAAACCATGGTGTTAGCCAGGGAGGGGTGAGGGAAGAGAGACAAGAAAAAGCCTGGGGTGTGAGGGGCGGGGAGAGAGGGCAGGGAGGAATGCGGAGATCAAAATATACAAACTTCCAGTCACAAGATGAACAAGTTCTAGGGATCCAGTGGCGATTATAGTTAATAATGCTCCATTATATACTTAAAAACTGCTAAGAGAATAGATCTTAAGTGCTCTCACCACAGAAAAGAAATGGTAATTACGTGATGTGACAGAAGTATTCGCTAAAATTACAGTGGTAGGGGCACCTGAGTGGCTCAGTCAGCTGTGTCCACCTTTGGCTTAGGTCATGACACCAGAGTCCTGGGGTGGAGCCCCATCCATCCCACCACCCCATCTTTGCCACAAGCTCTCTGCTCAGCCAGGAGCCTGCTTCCTCCCTCTTCCTCCCTGTCTGCCTGCCCCTCCCCCTGCTTGTGCTCTCTCCCTCCTCTCTCTCTGTCAAATAAATAAAATCTTTAAAAAATAAAGTAAAACAAAACTAATCATGTTTTACATCTTACGTACACAATGTTATATGTCAGTTATAACTCAAAAAGCCGGGGCTGAGGACAAGACCAAAGGAAAAAGACTGTGGCGATTAGGTATGCAATGCATTTTTTTCCTGGGATATTTGGGTTAGGAAAAGAAAGATGGGAAAAGCAGCTACCAGGAATATGACAAGCAAGAGAATGTGTTAAACTATCATTTTCTAGACCATCAGCCCAAATCTACTAATCCTAACCTACCTATGGGGTAGGGCGCATACATCAGATTTTTAACATACTCCCCAGTTAATGTTGTTAATGCTGAAATCTGAGAACTGCTAACATAAGAAATTACCAGTGAGTGAGTCAGTGTCCCTATGTAGTCCCATGTTAGACCAAATAACATAGATACTATCTTCCCAAGTACATCCAAGTTTTTTAAACCACATTTTAAAAGAACCAAAAGGCAACTGAGAGATTTCAGCCTTTGTAAAACTTTTTCAATTCTATTTTTTTAAGGAGGAATAAAAACACTTTCTCTTGTGTATTCAGAATCCCACACAAATTACCTTTACAGTTCAATTTACTATATAGAAATCATTTTGGTTTTGTATTTTCAGTTAAATTCTGAACTGAGATTACAATATTGTAAAAAAAAAAGGGGGGGGAGGATTGTTACATTAATTCAGTACTTTTAACATACAAAATTGAAATACATAAGTTCAAACTTCAGATTTATGTGAAATCTTCAAATTCTTAATTTTCATTAAGAAATGAAGAGACGTTTTCATGAAGAAATGAAGACATTTGTTAAACTTACCATCTCACTCACATGCGAAATTTGCAACTCTGAGCTATTATACATAGAACAACCCTCCTATGAATGTGGCAGAGTTGACACGCCCTGAAGCTCAAAGCTGTATAGTCAAGCCAAGGACTCAAAGTTCATGATCTTCTAAAAGGTCTGCCATGTCAGGACCACAAAGCACAATCGATTTTATTTTCTATAGAATTTAGACTGACATAATTATTTAAACTTACAAAAAAATTTAAATAACACAAGACTTTATTTATCCCCATCTTTATTCGAAAACAAAAATTGCATGACATGTTGGCACATGACCTTCCATAAGCTGAAAAGAAGCAAGAGAAAAAAGCAAGGGGAAGCAAGCCAGGGGTAAAGTTTATATGCAAAACTCACACCATTCAGCACTGCTCAGGTACTAGAAATAGGCCATTAATTTGTCTCTGAACTTTCTAGCATCCCAACCAAAAAGTTACAAGAATCACAGGATCAGCCCTGTGTCCTAATATAAATAAGAATGTTTTCCTGGTGATGAAACCTGAGAGAATATTCTCCTATTAGTCTTCATGATAAACGAAGTACCAATGCGCATTCCTATACCTCCACCAACTACGACAGTCTTCTTGTATTACCATTTTCGTGACACATCACAGGCTTAACACAAATTGCTCCCATCGAGGCACATTCACACACGACTCTACAATGGTCTACAATGTGCCACCACGACAAGAACCACCAGCCACATGTGGTGGCTACTGAGCATCAGAAATGTGGCCAGTCCAAACTAAGATATGTTATAAGTGTCAAATACACACCAGAGTTTAAAGACTTGGTACCTCCAAAGGAAAGTAAAATATCCCATTAATACATTTTATGTTGATTACATATTGAAATGATAGTGTTTCAGGTATATCAAGTTAAATAAAATAGGTGTTCTTGGTTTTGTTTATTTAAATTTTGCTTCATTAACATACAGCATGATATTGGTTTCTGGAATAGAATTCAGTGATTTGTCACTTACACACAATACCCAGTGCTCATCACAATAAGGGCCCTCTTTAATCCCATCACCCACCTAGCCCATCCGCCACCCTCTTCCCTCCCATCTAAAATCATATGGTATTTTCCTTTCTCTGAATGACTTATTTCACTTGGCATACTATACTCTAGCTCCATCCATGTTATTGCAAATGGCAAAATTTCATTCTTTTGATGGCTGAGTAATATTACATGATGTGTGTGTGTGTGTGTGTGTGTGTGTGTGTGTACACACCACTTTATCCATTCTTCAGTTGATGGACATTTGGACTCTCTCATAACTTGGCCATTGTTGATAATGCTGCTGTAAACATCACAGTACAGATGCCCCCTTTGAAACTATATTTTTGTACATTTTGAGTAAATACCTAGTAGTGCAATTGCTGGGTCATAGAGTAGTTCTATTTTTAACTTTTTGAGGAACCTCCATACTGTTCTCCAGAGTAGCTAAATAGAATATATTTCAAAATCACTCTTACCTATTCTTTTTACCTTTCTCAAGGTGGCTCCTAAAAGCATTAACTAACATGAGTGGCTCACAATATATTGCTCCTGGAATGGGGCTGTCTAGTAGCTAGCCTCTAGTTAAACTCAAGGATAAAATTTAAACTTAAATTTTAGAGCTTAGAGCAATAACCCGACTTCATATTTTTTAAGCAATTCTTGGTGAATGTAATTTCTTATAAATTAGTTTTCCATAAGAATGTGGCTAATGGAAAATTCAAGATAATGTCCACTAATAAAAATCTGACCTTGAATGACACAAGTGATTAAGGGCAAAGCCTCTGGGAGGGGTCTCATTCTTTTATCAACATGAAGGAGGCTGACCAGTACATGTGCCTACATAAAGGCCACTCTTCTCCTGCATGGAGGCTGGGTGGAAGGATAAGTTCTGGGCAACATGTTCACTAGAAAACAATTCTGGGCCTTGTCTATGCAGAGCCAAATGAGAGACTGACCCCACGGCTCTAAGGAAAAAACATGAGCCCCATAAAAGAGCCTGGTATATTTTTAGAGCAGGGCTAATCAGTGGGCCACTGTCCAATGAGATAATCCTAGAAGCCCAGCAAATCAATTCTAAGACGATGCCCCATCCACAAAGACCATTGAGAATCCATGATGAAATTGTGGCCTCCAATGAAAAATACCTTATTTTCTGGTAAATTGCTTTTAATAGTAATTAGTTATGTTTAAGTAATATGTTTAGGGAACTCAGCAAGACCTTTATATGTATTCATTCTGCCTTCAAAAACCATGCAAGTAAATTCACCCACTCACACAAGAGAGAAGGGGGTAGCCACCGTTCTTTTCTAAGAAAACAGACTTTTGTGAATTGAAAGTATTTTATCACCGAGGACTGGGGGTTCCCCGCAAAAAAACTAGCTATAACCCTTCTTCTACATCACAGGGGTTGAGGGCCCCTGATTTAAGTGATGCTAAAATTTATCAGGCCATTACTTCTACGGAGGACTTTGAAAGAATCCAGCCAACAAGATTAGTTTTAAGCCCATGAGCTCAAAATCTAAATAAAAAATAAACTGCCGCAAGTGCTCTAATACCAGCCAAATCCAAACCCAGGTTAGGGGCGTGCAATGAAGCACAAGTCTTGGGAGGTTTTCACAACAAACTAAGGCTGAAGAAGAAAGGAACATTCCAGTCAGGATCTGCATATATGATCATGAAAGAAAAATCTCCACTGACCGAAACTTCCTGATTATTAACGACATTTGTTGATATGAAGTCCAGCTTTAAAATATCATCTGCTGTAAGGTTCAAAGATAGCTTATAATCCGTTACTTTGAGTTCTATTTTTATGTAAATTGTATTATGGAAAATCAAGCTTAAACCCGGAGGCTCCAGCCAACTGGGGTGGGCTCCACAGTTGGGAGCATTTGCAAAGCTCGTGAGCCCCACCTAATGACAGCACGCCCAGAGCTCCGCAGCAGCTTTGGTGTCCGGAATAAAGAACTGGAAGCTGAAACTTCAAAAACAAAATTGTGACATGGCTCACATTCAGAAAGCATGAAACCAAGGATCAAACTTGCCAACCTAATTTTATCACAAGGAAAGAGTTGAGGGACAAAGAAAAATAAATACTTCTTAGGGCTTCTCTCCCCAACTATAAAAATAGTATCTGCCCATCATAAAATTTCAAAGATGAGAAAAGCTAAAGGAGGTAAATATCATCCATAATTCCAGTGCTCAGAGTTCCCAGCCCACTGCAATTTGGTCTATAAATACACGCACAGCTATTTAAATGTACAGATGAGATGAGATCATACTACAGAGCACAAACTGTTTTGTAACCTGCTCTTTTTCACACAAAATATAATGTGGGCATTGTTATTCATAAACATAGCATTACTCCACCCTTTTTAACAGTCATATAACATTCCATCGTAGGAACCGGCGTAATCTAACAATGCCCTCAAGACGGGCGTGTAAATATTGGTATAAATTGTGTTGTAAACATATCCTCATGCCTTCATTACTGCACGTCTGCCTGATTTTTTCCTTAGGATAAATTCTGAGAAGGAGAATGGCTGGGTCGTAAGTTGTTGACAAGGGTGACCAGAGCCCTTTTGGAGAGAAGCTGTGGTGAACATTCCTCACACCTACAGTGTGGGGGCAGAGCTGCTCCACTCTCCAGGCCTTCGCCAACCCTAGATGTTATCAGTCTTCAGAGGCAGGTTACTGGCTAAGGGAACAGGTTCTGGAACTAGTGAAAATTGGCTCTTATGAAGTTAGATAGTACCCACCTGAGAGGTAAAAACAAATCCCATTTTTGTTTAAACTTTATCTGCCTGATTCTTACTGGAATTAAACATAGGACTCCTTATTTAATTTTTATAAACTATTCATTGCCTTGGCCTTTTTTTAAAATAGTCAGCCATATCATTTACAAATAATGATAATTTCTGTATCTTCCTGATTTGTTTTTCCAGGATAATTGCATCGGTTAGAATTTCTAAAACAAACCTGAATAAAATGCTCCCAACTGTGGAGCCCACCCATTAGTGGTCACAAATATCTTTATCTCATTCATGACTTTATGGTAACAGAAGCTTTTTTAAGTATTTAAAAATTCAAAATTTAAAAATGTGATAGCAACTTTTTAAATACATTTTCTTATAAAGTTGCTTTAAATATAAATTTTGCATTGTTTCTTTTGTGTGTGTGTGTGTGTGTGTGTGTGTGTGTTGTTTCTAAATTGCGGCATTCTTTTGGGGGAAAAGTCTTCTTTGACATTTTAAATTAAAATGATTTTTATTAAGTAAATTTGCACACACCTTCAGTAAAGACCATGGTAATATGTAACACTAAGAATGTGATGTACAAAATTAAAATTATTATATTACTTAAACTGGTGAAAAAAAGAAATTTAAAAGGCAATAATAGTTTGTCCAATGATTCAAAATCAATTATTCTTGTTAAGGAAATATATCTGACAAATAACAGAAAAATTTTAACCCACCATTTGGAGCCAAAAATATAAAGCCCTTTAATTTTAAATGCTACAATTTGATCTAGTATTTTTACTCCTTGTGTTTTCATCCAAAAACAGCACATGAATTTCAAAAGAATGATTCCATTTCTCACAATTCACCCTCCCTTACTCCCACACTCTAAAAAAGAGCCTGGATTATTTCTAGATACAAAAGCCTTCAGTACATATTAAGGCCCTCATTGCTAATCCCCAAAATAAAGGCTACTCGAGCCACAGAACAAGTTAGCTTCTTTTTAAAAAATTAAACAAAAGAAAGGACACTGTGCTAAAACTGTACAATAAATAAAATATTCTGGAAGATATTTCTCAAGTCTTAACAAATATATAAGTCTGCTTGTTGACTGCCTACCTAGAGATAAAATTATAAAGCAGAAATAATAACACATTTATCTTGCACTTAAAATGTGCCAGACCGGATGCTCGGAGATCGTCCTACGCGTATCATCTCCTACCACCCATTTACCTTCCCCCAACAAGGAAAATATTGCCACCCCCCGGGCTGCACATTGCCTTTGCCACACAGAACCTACTAAAAGCACCCTATAAACAGATTGCAAATGGCTCTTTGGGAGTCACTGCTGACCAGCCGGCCTCTACAAAAAGGCAGTGGGAATTTTAAGGCTACCAGAACTACTTGAGAGTTTGAGCTTGGGCTGGTGGAGGATGGACCCCTTGAGTTCCCGACAATCAGCAAATCCCACCATTCAGGACAAGGTAAAATGACACTAAGTATGACCAGATGGCTTCTTGTTTGCCCTCCTGGGACACTCTCCTTGAATAAGAGTGAGAATGACTAAGAGACCCAGGATCTACTTTTCCACAGAACATAAAATAAGGGAAGCTTACCAGGCAAAACACACTAATTCAACAAAACTAGTTCCTGGCGCAGTTTTAACACTTTACAATTAAAAAAAAAAAAAAATGCTTCGGGGCACCTGGGTGGCTCAGTGAGTTAAAGCCTCTGCCTTCTGCTTGGGTCATGATCCCAGGGTCCTAGGATCAAGCCCCACATCAGGCTCTCTGCTCAGCAGGGAGCCTGCTTCCTCTTCTCTCTCTCTCTCTGCCTGCCTCTCTGCCTACTGTGATCTCTGTCAAATAAATAAAATCTTTAAAAAAATTGCTTCAAGTTTAAACAACCTAATTTTCCTCATTCTTTAATATGCCAATACATCTAAGACACTTATGGACTATTCACCTGGAAGAGCCAAATGATTCCTAAGTAATAAGTTTATAGGTTATATGTATCTCTTCCCATTATTCATATTCCTAGAATAAGCTCCAAACAAAGAAGAAATATTCAAATGAAGCCTAAGAAATAGAAATCACCTGGAAGAACATTGATAGAGCCCAATGCATAGATAGAGTCTGGAATCAAGAAATTAAATTCTAAATGTTGAGCCGCTGACATGTTTGGTGAGACACGAGATACATCAGTCTCCATTCTGATTTCATTAAGCTTTGATCATGTCAAGTTCCAAATGCTGACCACTGCTTCATTTTTGTACAGAATTTTACAACTAGAAGGGCTCCCAGAGAGATTCAAGCCTAATTCTTTAATTTCTGAATGATTACACCAACTGACTTTTTTTTTTTTTTGAGAGGCACGCACACACGCACACGCGCGCGCGCACGCACACACACACACACACACACACACGGGGCAGAGCGAGAGGCAGGGAGAGAATCCTAAGCAGCCTCCATGCTAAGCACAGAGCTTGACATGGGGCTCAATCTCATGACCTTAAGATGATGACCTGAGCTGAAACCAAGATTGGGATGCTTAACCGACTGAGCCACGAGGTGCCCCAATACCAACTGACTTTCTGAGGGCTGTATGATTTTTATTGCAAGGTCATACAGTTTATAATTAACAGACTTAGATTATGACCTAGATTTTTCAAATAGATGTCTCTCCCCAACTACATGGCATTTTCCCTCTCAACTATATTCCATGTGAGGTCATTTTGCAGAGTAGTTCAATATACGTGCACAAACAAAAAAACTTTTGAAAAACTTTCTTCTTAAAAAATGTATACTTTAGGGGTGCCTGGGTGGCTCAGTGGGTTAAAGTCTCTGCCTTCAGCTCAGGTCTCAGGGTCCTGGCATGGAGCCCCACATCGGGCTCTCTGCTCAGCAGGGAGCCTGCTTCCCTTCCTCTCTCTCTGCCTGCCTCTCTGCCTACTTGTGATCTCTGTCTGTCAAATAAATAAATAAAATATTTTTTAAAATGTATACTTTTTCATAATGTGTGGGTTTCTCAGTTATCTATCTACAGAATAATACTTTGTACAAACTGGGCCAGAGAACTGAGAAATAATATAAGTTGATTATCTCAAGCTACTCACAATATTGTCCTAGTCTTGACTTTTATTAACTATTGACCTTACTCACGTCTCCTACTTGACCACATCAATCCTTGAGTTTCTCACCTATAAAAATGAAAGAACAGGACAATATCTTCTCTGAGACACTTCCCAGCTCCACAAATTTTATAAGTCTGTATGATTCATTTACAAATCAGAACAATCGGAGCGCCTGGGTGGCTCAGAGAGTTAAGCCTCTGCCTTTGGCTCAGGTCATGATCTCAGGGTCCTGGGATCAAGCCCCGCATCAGGCTCTCTGCTCGGCAGGGAGCCTGTTTCTCCCTCTCTCTGCCTACTTGTGATTTCTGCCAAATAAATAAATAAAACCTTTAAAAAAAATCAGAACAATATGTTTCCCACTTTTGTTTTCCTTTCCCTCACAACAAACTTTTTAAAACTTCTACCACTGGAATGCCTCGGTGACTCAGTCGATTAAGTGTCTGCCTTTGGCTCAGATCATGATCTCGGGGTCCTGGGATCCAGCCCCACATCGGGCTCCTTGCTCAGCTGGGAGCCTGCTTCTCCCTCTGTCTGCTCTGCCTGCAGCTCTCCTTGCTTGTGCGCGCGCGCTCTCTCTCTCTGACAAATAAATAAAAACTTTTAAAAAAATGTAAAAAGCTCTTCTACCATAACACCTGAAAAGGCCAAGTACAGAAGCATTCCATACTTGGGAAAGATGCCAAAACATGCCAAAGTGTTTATCAATAAAGTATATGATGTTTGACCCAAAGAATCAAAAGGATAGTATCCACAATTCTCGAAATCCTCTACAGTCAAATATACTAGGAACTGTTTCCCTTTCCTCCGCTCTCTATCTGTTCCATTATATTATACACTTGAGTTACCCAATCTCTGAGAGTAAAAGATCTTACCAGGCTTAAAACGTCACATTCCACCAATAGGTGAAAATGTGTGACTTGGTATTGCTAGGTGCCGAAGCAAATGAAACAAGGCCCCAAAAAGCTCCAGAGCAGAAACTATGAAACCAGATGATACAAATAACAAGAAGGTAAACACACTGACCCAAAAATCATTCCCCGGATTACAAAGTACTAGATATTCATTAACCATTTATCTTATGTCCAGATACCATGTTAGTCACTGCAGAATATAAAGAAAAAGGAAAGACTTGGTTCATGTTGCTCAGAAGCTTACAGTCCACTTGGGGAGACAGCATCATCAAACAACAAGCAGCACGGGACTACAAAAACTAATGTTAAATTATGTACATAAGTGATAGAGGAATTATGGTTAATTGGGAATGACATGCAAAATAAATTGGCCCAAAGAACGAATAGAATTAGAAAGAGGAGACGTTTTCATAGACTTTGGATTCTACTGAACCCACCATATTTTTCTCCAGTGCAAATTCTATTACATGACTCAAGTGACAACGACAGTTTGGGATCCATTAATAGTATTTTCCAGATGGCCAATTCCTCGTTTTGCTTTAATCGGGTCTTAGCTAAATAGAATCTTAAAACTGAATATAATCACTACTTCCCAGAAATATAACCAAAACAGGATCCTTTTTTATCGATAGGTCCTCCATTAAGGCTATTTATTTATAAAGCAGACAGTTTTGAATTTTTTAGTAAATGATAAACTTAAAAATCGATGAAGCAACCTCTATCCACCACCACCCCCACCACCAAAACAAAGAGAAACACACACACACACACACACACACACACAGAAAAAAATTAAATGATCTCTCATCGTGCTTAACAGTCCTGAGTATTATTGGACATCCATCCGATCAAAACAACTGTACTCTTTCATTTCAACGTTAGAAATGCATAACCTGAGGAGACCCAGTGGCGAGCAAACGAAAAAGACTAGAAAATACCATGTCAGAGAAAGCCTCGAAGGAGTGGCCCATGCCACTAAACAAAGGGTGAGAGCTCCAGAGGAAGGAAACCAGCCGTCACCTGCTCACTGCCCCCTGTTCCTAGCAGACTTCCATGCGAGACAGAGAGAGAGTCGCCCCCCACTCACACGAGCATCGAAAGAAACTGCAAGTTTGCCCGCTCCCCGATGGCACGAGGGGCTTCTGAGTCCTGCTAGAAGTTAGCTGCTAAGTAGCATCAGTCAGAGGGTTTGTAAGAACCTGGTTCTGTCGTCAAGTGTGATCGCCAGTGAGAGGACCGACAGCCCTGTGGGTGTAGAAGGGGGGTCTCACCTTTCTCATGAGATCGGCATGAAAGAAGAGCAGCACTAATGACGGTAACAGGTGTTCACTCCACCAGTGATCCTTGTCGGCATGAGTCACTGAGAGATGAGTTCCCGCACAAGTAAGAGACATGGCCTGAGGGCCTCCAGGGTTGGGGAAAAGAATGAAACAGCCCCAAGCAGATTCATCATGCAGGTCAGACTACACACCACCCCCCCCCCAAAACACCACCACTACCACTCTTGGGGGAAAAAATGCAACTACAAAGAGGAGATTTTAAGAGAAAAGAAAGTTCAAACTATGGGGCTGTGTAAGTCTTCAGAACACTACTATGGACGGGTATCAGTCTGCGTTATGATTACAACATTACTCACTGCAGAGAGACAGCTAGTCCTTTCATCAGTGCTTTTTGTGTGTTTTAAGATTTTTTATTTATTCATTTGAGAGAGAGGGAGAGAGCCCATGCGGAGCACCAGCGGGGGGAGAGGCAGAGGGAGAAGCAGGCTCCCCACTGAGCAGGGGGCCTGACCCCTGACTCTATCCCAGAACCCTGGGATCATGACCTGAGCCAAAAGCAGAAGCTTACCTGACCGAGCCCCCCAGGCGCCCCACTTTTGTCAGTGTTTTAGACTCAATCATGTAATATTTTTACATCACAAAGTGAGGCCACTTCCAAGACCACTCCTGATTTGAGTCAGGTCCTTTTATTTTACTTTTAAATCCATATCCAAGCTTTTTGGGGAGACTCTCTTTTACCAGCACTTTTGAAGAGAACTGCTGTAAAACTGTGACCCACCTTGGGGGCCCTTGTCATCTCTATTGCTTCCAATTTCATTATGGATCTTTCAATATGAACATGAAGAAAATGGCACCTGAGAAAGCCTACGTTGCCACATTACCACCAGCTGTTACTGCCTTATCTCGCTCATGTAGGGCCTTTAAACATCCCCCAGAATTCCCATTTGAAAAACTGCATACATTACGTAGGAAAAAAAAAAAATTTAACACGGATGCAGGCCTGAATAGTGGGAATTAGAACTACAACCTAAGTACCATCAGTGATTTTGTTGTTTTGTTTTACTAACCATGAAGGCTCAACCAAAATTAAACAGACCCTATTTCCTTCAGAAATATCCTATCAGATGACAGGTTTTTGATGACTAACTCAGATATTCAATCCTCTTTCCATTACGAAACTACCAAACAATCAAGAATATAAAAAAGTCAAAGAAAAACCTGATTTATAAGTCCCAGGATTTTACAAACAAGAGGCAAACACTCAGCCGATAATTATTTCATTGGTTTTGCTCAAATCCATAAAAATACAAGGAGGGGCAAAAGTTTAGGGTCCTGACAGGTTTTGTTTTGTTTTAATGAGCATGTTAGGAAAGAAGATGATAAACCTCAGAAGAGGGTAAGATTTCAAGTTTGTACAACATTTGCTTGAACAAGAGAATGGTGATGCAGGTAGTTGCCTGTAGTCCTAACACCCTTTTGATGGTCGGTTCTAAATACACTTCAATGGAGGTTGAAAAACCCAGCACACAGCTTTAAGAGTCAATGTGTTTTCCTTCTTTTGAACAAATTAAAGTAGCTGGCAGTAATTTTTTCAAGCAGATGGATTGGAATATTTTGGGAAATGCTAAGGGGCCGATTTTCTATTGCTTTTTAGAATCTCGAGTTATAAAATAAGATTTTGGCTAAGCCAGTCTTCCAAATTCAGCAGTGTTTATTAAAGGGAACAGGCTTTAACTTTCTTACCTACATGATCTGTGCAGCAGTAGTTAGTTTCAATTAGGAAATCCAATTCAAATAAGCAGGATAATGCTGGGTTCAGTGTCTTTAGTCTCCCCAAAGAAGAAAACAGATTAAAAAATAATCATGTGCCCAGGAAAACAATGGACCCAACTTTTACCATTCCTTTTAGGTGCTCTTGAATTCACCCATTCTTCTACTGCTTCTAAACCTAATTTTACTTTACAAAAACTGCCTTATCTGTTACTTATCCAAGATAAGAATTAGTACATTTTCTCTATAAATGCCTGTACTTACACTAAGCTCAAATGAACGCCTGCTTCCTAACTGTGCCAGGCAAATCTTTGGCCACCCTCGTGACCACTGACCCAAGCGGACATTAGACAAACATGAAGCCATGTGGTTTCTTGTTTTATGTTACTTATACAATCTGTTGTACAATTCCACTGGATATACAAAGAAATTATTCCTCTTCCCTGACTCTTTCCTTAGATCAATCATCTGGCCAATATTCATTGAACATCTGCTATGCACTTAGTCTTTCAAAGAATTACTTTCACAGGCTGTCCAAATAAAGAGCTATAAAACTTTGTTCAGATCCAATCCCACAACCTCTTGACTGTCTCTCTAACATAGAAGCCTGTAAAAATATTTTTTTTTAGAAACTAGAAAATTAGTCTAAAGCTGAAGAATTCTCTTCACTGCACCCACGAACAGAAGAATCCAATGATCAAGGACAAATGACCACCCTGTCCCATGCATGAGTTAGAAAGGAAAGCATGTTATTTAAATCTATTAATAATTGGTTCCAGAGATTGCATAACGAGTTGGGAAGTGGGGGATCCCTTTAAATGGTGCGCTGGAGCTGGCTCTCTCTGGCTCAGGATCTGACGGTGTGCATCTCTTCCCAAACCTCGGAGACTTCAAGTTGGAAGCCTGAGATGAGCCACAAGGAAATTTTGCTCTGTGATTTTGCTCCAAATAGTCCCCTCTCCAAAAATCCAAATCTATTCTGTTCCTGGGCTCAGACAGTTGGGAGTTTAGCTAGCAAGAAACTACCACTCACAAGAAACAGAACTGGTGGGGGCACCTGGGTGGCTCAGTGGGTTAAGCCTCTGCCTTCCACTCAGGTCATGATCTCAGGGTCCTGGGATCGAGCCCCACATCGGGCTCTCTGCTCAGCAGGGAGCCTGCTTCCCTTCCTCTCTCTCTCTGCCTGCCTCTCTGCCTGCTTGTGATCTTTCTCTCTGTATCAAATTAATAATAAATAAATAAATATATTTAAAAAGAAAGAAAGGGAGGAAGGAAGAAAGAAAGGAAGAAGAAAGAAACAGAACTGGTAAGAACAGAAAATTGTAAGATTCCCCAGCCCTTGGGGAACTTCCAAAGCAAGTGAACAAAATCCTACTGGAGTTGACAAGGGGATTCCCAAGTAGTTGAAATTGTCAGGAACTGCGCAGAGAGGAAAGGGAAATGGGGTTTGAAGCAGATCTTAACCGACGGCCATGGTTTGGGCTGGAAAGAGGAGAGTCATCGCTTGGGATTACTGAATGGGCAGAGGAAGCAGCAAAGAATGGCGAGCCAGCAACGGACTTGGGGCCTAGGCAGAGGGAGCTACTGAGGCTCTGCCAAGAGGGTGATAGAGTACTTTAGGAATGCTCTTTCCCATTTCGCTCAACTCCTTGTTTTTATTATCCTGAATTCTTTCCCTCTGATCTCTGATAATTCCAAATCCCCTACTTTTCAGACTTCTTAGCCTAGAACTCAGGCTAGCACTGAGCTCATCACCGTGGCACATCACAGGCTAACCCTGGGCCACGTGCTGGGACACAACGAGTAAGAGCAGATGCCAGTGCTGCCTCACAAAGCTGTGTTAGGGTCCCCAGTAAACAGTTCCAGGGACACTCCAGCCTACCCTTTGTCCTCAGCAAGTTGTAAATTACTAGAACTTAAACGAAGGTCATTCTCCTCCTCAACATTTACAAACACTGTGCCTACCCGTTCTTTAAACCATTCACTTAGTACCCCAAATATCTCCTCCCATAAAAAATCACTTCCTCCCTATCTTTGCACCTTATAAATAATTCTCCCACAACTACTACTCTGACCACAACTACTACTCACTAACCTATTAGTACTGACCTCTGCAGATCAGAATCAGACCTCCTGGAGTATGATGGCGGGGAAGGAGGGGGTGGTGCAGGCGGACAGAAGGGGGGGAGGAGCCACATTTTACTGAGAACTTTCTCTGAGCCTTTTGGGACCCCAGTAAATTCTCACAGGAATCCTGTGAGATGGGAAGACACTGAGCCTTACTTACATTCCCATGTTTGCCTAAGTTTGGCTTCAATATCTGATTCCTTCTTAGGCTCTAAAGTCCGAGGAAAGGACTGCTGCGTGGGTGTACAACTCCGGTCTGCTCTATGCCCATAATGATACTCAGTAGAAAATTGCTAAATAGAAACAATGTCAGAAATGGTAATTAACTGTCCAGGTTAAACCTGAGCAGTTAAAATGATCCTGGATTTTAGCAATATAAGTTATTGCAACAGAAAAACAGGAAAAAGGAAGATGTTCTCATTTCTGAGCAAAATCCTGGATGCTCCCTTTATCCCACCTCTGATTTCCTCTTCTTAATAAATCCCATGCTCCCCAGACTCTTCCCTACGAGGGAAGCCTCTCCTGTCCAGGCCCAGCCCATTCCCTAAATGACCCGTGTTACAAAATCACCTTCTCTTGTCTTCCTGAAAAACTTAGTTTCCTTGTAATACAAAAGAGCGTCTAGCAACAAGGTCTAGTAATCATCAAATACACATTATTCGGAGCCCCTTCATTCTCCTAGTTGTTTCTTTCAAGAGGAATGTTTGGATTAATTGCACTACAATGAAGCTCTCATTGGGAGAGACTCCAGTGGCACAGCAGGCGGACAACCTTAGACATATTTGACACGTCAACACCCACCCACCCCCCGGGGTTCAGTTACTTGGAGAGATTAGGGGAGGAGGGGTCCTTTCTGAGGCAGGTCAGCCTGGACTGGGATTCTGCATTTAAAAGCAAACCTTCACCAGCTGCACTGTTAAAATCATCCTCTGATTCAGATGGATCCAGGTGGAACCCGAGAACCCGCAGATCCCATCAACTGGCGGAGGCTGGGGAAGCCGCCCATCTCTCCGGGGACCACACTCAGGTTATCCCTACTTGAAGCTACTCCGCTTTCTCGACACTTGCCGGGAACGCCTCCGCTTCTCTAACTACAGATCTAAGTTTCTGAAGGTATAAGGTCTTTTTTTCAGCACAACTCTAGGGTCGGCAGGATCCGAACATTGGAAACCGGACTGGAAGAGGAAGGAAACGAGAGGATGATCCGCCGCGATCAGGACACACACGAGTCTAAACAGAGCCATGAGACGTACACAAGGCCCGGATCGTTGTTGTTTCTCTCGGATCTGGCTCATCTTCCCAGACAGTCCTTAGCCTGCAAAATGTCTTTGAGCAACCAAATGACAGCCTACTTACTTACTCTGTAATGTTACCTTGCAGGGGAAGCACTGACTTTTCTAAAGGAGAGGGGTATGATAGGATACCGTACCAGGGCCAGACGGGGAAAGAAAGCCAAGTCTGTTTTACTTTTTTACTGACATTCAGTGAAGGTCACTGAATCACTGTGTGTGTGTGTGTGTGTGTGTGTGTGCTCAAGCACGCAAGAGCAGCCGAGAAAACTCAAGGAAAAAAATAGAAAATCGGGCAAAATATACAAGTAAGCAATTTACAGAAAATAAAAACTAAATAGCCAATAAACATATTATGAAAAGATAAATTAAAGCTACAATGAGATATTATTTCACACCCGCCAGAGCGGCAAAAATTAAATAGTCTGACAATACCGGGCATTAACAAGGATGCTGAGCCAGGGAACCCTTACGTGTACTGGGGGGGCATCTCGCAGATAGGAGGAGGCACACATCCCGCAATTTAGTGCTTCCAATCCTAGGTACAGCCTAGGAAAATCATACAGATTTCCACTAGAAGTCCTACCAGGATGATTTGTAATTGAAGAAGAAAAGAAAAAGAAAAAAGAAACAAAGTAAAAGTCCTTTAGAGAAGAAGAGAGGAACTGCGGCATTTTCAAACTGTGGAATATTATACAGCTGCGGGAATACGTAACCTAGAGCTCCCCTTAATCAACGTGTACAGAGTGGGGGAAAGTTGTAGGCAAATACATACTATACATTATAGGTATGGTTTGCATAATACTAAAACATATAAAACAATAAATCCTTGTTTGGGACCCAAATCTAGGTCTATAAGTGCACAGGAATAAGAAATAGCAAAGTCAAAACAATGGATCCCTCTGCAGGAGGAAGGCAAAGGAAGACAAAAGTATGGGCGATTGTCATATGTTACAGTCTTTGCATTTCTTAAATACTTCATAATAAAATTTTAAGATCTCATCCTGGTGAACTGGTAACCACATTCTCTTAATAGAGAATTGATAGCAATTAATCGTGACCAGAAATTCTATTAAAGTTATGTTGATTCTGAAATTCACAAAAAGCCACATTCTTCAAAAATATCAAAGTGGGATTAGTGTTATAGCTTGAAAAGAACCATTTAGGTGCAATGAATAACCTTTGCTTTCTAAATCCGTGGTCTCTAAAGTGAGGTACATTTGGGCTCAAGAAGAAAATAATGGACTTTTTTTTCCCATAAAATCCTTTGATTCCTAGGTTTTGTCTATTTATACATACATAATAGACACCAGTATAAATTATTTATATTAATTTATATAACAAAATTTACAATATGTTCTTGCACAGAGGTGGGTATATGTCATGTAAAAATAAACCTCTGGGGCACCAGGGTGGCTCATTCAATTGGGTGACAAACTCTTGGTTTTAGCTCAGGTCACGATCTCAGGGTCATGGGATCGAGCCCTGCAGTGGGCTCCTCACTCAGCACGGAATCCACTCGAGATTCTCTTCCTCTACTACCTCCCACCTTGTGCACTCGGGAACACTCTCTCTCTCTCAAATAAATAAATAAAACCTTTTATAAATAAAATAAAAATAAACTTTTACTGGCCAGGCTACCAAATCAAAAAAGATTAAAAACCTCTGTTCAAGATGACCATTAATTAACCTTAAAAGCCACCCACCCATACCCAAACCCTAGAGATTAAAAATGGAGATTTTAGAAGAGGACTAGATTTTTTTTTTAAGATTTTATTCATTTATTTGACAGACAGAGATCACAAGTAGGCAGAGAGGCAGGCAGAGAGAGAGGAGAAGAAGGCTCCCTGCTGAGCAGAGAGCCCGATGTGGGGCTCGATCCCCGGACCCTGGGATCATGACCCGAGTAGAAGGCAGAGGCTTTAACCCACTGAGCCATCCAGGCACCCCGAGGACTAGATTTTTAAGAGAGAAATTATTAGTGAAAAATATCTTAAACCAGAAGATTAAAACTGTCGGAGAACGATCTCACTCTTTCTACAGATCAGATTTTACATCAGGCTTCTAGATAAAAGTTGATATAAATGCCAACCAATATAGCAGCGGTTCTGAATATACTGGTGTTGAATGTTTTTTTAAAAGGGGGTTGAGGGGAGAAAGTAAATCATCTGAAAAACCCACACGGGAAAAGGACACAATCTAGGAAACTGCATGCCACTCTTTAACACGAGAGCTAAATTAACATTCTCCAACTGCTTCCAGATATTGATATTCCTTTTGGAACCGGCAGGACATATTTAGAAAATGGCACATCACCAGAAAATGTGGGAGAGGGTGTGGGATTCTGCCTAATACAATGTAGCAAGAATCTTTCCAGAGCCAACTTCAGGAGCCAGAAAAGAAAATGTGTTGCATAAACCCTTTAGGCTGAAATGTAATCTTCCGACAAAATAAACTAGATAAAATCAGGTAGTATCATCTTACTATAAATAACTGTTCAAAGAAGCTGCATTTTAAAATAAACTCCTTGACCTTTAAGCTAGAGATCTTGGTTACTGCCAAGTGAATTCAAAACAAAAGCGAAATCGTTTTACTAAATGTATAATAAAAAATTTAAATATACCTTTTAGTAAAATGAGATGACTATTTATTCATATGCATCATTTATCAATTTCACAACAAACAAAGTAAAAAAGTGCACAGGAGGCAGCTGCCATAAAGGCCTGTATTTTGACAGAAGCTGAACTAGAGGTGGGTGGATACTGCAAATATCATTAAGCCATAAATCAAGAGAAATTAAGATATTTACTAGGAGAGTGTTCATTTTATTTTAATAATAATGTTTTCATTAAAAAAAAAAAAAGTATTCTCAAAGAATCCTTTACAAACATTCATTTGGACCCCAGCTCAGAAAGTCTCACTAAAGGGCACAGGCCTTTAGCAGGACCAATTTATGCAGACATACATTTTATGACATGTTGTAAGGGAACTGCACATCTCTAGAAAAGGTGCAAAGCTTAGATATGTTATTTCATATCTGATAATATCATCCTGTCTCCACTGTTGACTACTCGTTTAGGATTTGATTCCTACAAGGTACATGATAGGATGCAATAGGTCATCTCAGGATAAATAAGTTTTTGATGAACGCATTTGCTAGGGTTTCTAATTTCTTCCCTCAAGTTTCTGAGACTAAGCAAATTAATCACTCTAACATCCAGGCTCTCAAAGCAGAGGCCCATTTATTAGAATATGTTCAACAACAAGCAGCTCTTCCTGCCCATGGGTCCTGTCCCTGTGCCTTAATAAAATCGCCTTATTGCATCCAAAAAAAAAAAAAAAAAAAAAGAATATGTTCAACATAGAAACATGATACGTATTGTGCTCCCATTCCCTACACTCAACACTTTGGGCCTAGGGACAAGGGACTTATCACAGATGGGTCTCACAGCTTACAAATTTCTCAGAAGCCCAACAGTGGCTTGGTCCATGGTCCCATGGCTCTGCCTCCCAAAGAGCATCACTCATCAAAGTCTTTCTCATGGTTTCTCCCAAGAGGCTCAGAAGATCTCCCAGGCAACAGAGCTCTCACTCGGTTTTGTACTCTTGATGCAATTCAACAGATCCTCCTTCAAACCAGGAGCAGAAAGGAGGATCTGCCCAGGTTGGATAATTCCTACACCTATTCTATTCACCTCTTATGCTAGAATTCTCTCAAGTGCAAATAATGGGGAGGGCAGGGAGGAGCAGAGAAAGAGGGGAGAGAAGAGGGGAGATGAAGGAGAAGGGACCTATAGCTGGATCCAGGAGATATCATCAGAACTTGATCTCTTTCTCTACATCTCTTACCTCTGCTTTTCTCTATATGATCCTCATTTTCCTAGTTGGGTCTTACCGTAATAGTGGAAGGATGTCTGCCCACAGGCTTACGTCTTCCCAGCTCTAAGTCCAATGAAAAGAGAGCATCTCTTTGTAAAGAATTCCAGTAAAATTTCCAGAATGAAAACTTATCAGTTCTAATTGACTTCGTGTGGGTTACCTGTTCAACCCAGAACCAACCAGGTGGCCTGAGCAGTGCAAGGATTTCTGACTGGATCAGCCCAAGTCAGATGCCCCCCGCTGGCATCAGGGGAAAGGAGGGTTCAAAAGCAAACCATGGTGCTGTTACAGGAGAGGGACATTTTGGGCCCTCCTTGTTGATCCCTGTCTTTGAACCCCCTTCATACTTTCGGAACCTAGGACCCTTCATCCTTTACCATGCCTATCAAGCACACACCCTCTCCACATGTTTCCCTGGCCCAGGAAAATCTCTGTGTGGTCCTGACACTGAAGTCAAACAGCCCGGCTTCCATTTCTGGCTCCATCACTTCGGCAAGTTGTACAATCTCTCTGTACTTCAAGTTCCTCGTCAAAAAGAAGGAAAAAAAAAGGTAGGTGACAATAGCACATCTATCATTAAGTTGCTGGGACAGATCAATAAGATGATACACCCAAAATGCTTAAAACAGTGTCTCACACGAAGTTCTCTCTCAAAAAACACGAGGTATAAATATTCAATGACTGGTTAACACTTCACTAACACTGCCTCATTTTTGCTTATAGCTGAGCTGTCTTATAAGTACAATTTATAAGACATCACTTAAGAGTGCATATAAGTATGGGGTCTATCTGAGAATGTTTTCTAAAATTGTATTTCTTAATTTATATTAACAATCAATGTATGAATGGACCTGTTTTCACTGTACCTTTACCAAATTGGGTATTATCTTTTTATCCTTCTTGCAGAGCCATTAAGTAAAAATTCAGTTAATAACTATTAAAGTAGATCATTTTTAATCCACAAGACACTAAACACCTGAAAATGTAAAAATACAATAATTAATTTTCAGTTTATCTAAAGCTCTCACTGGTTTCATACTGCGTCTATTATTTAATTTGGTTATTGACAAACCCAGGAAAGAAGGAAGTATGACTTAAACTTTGTAGTACATAGGAAAGTAAAATTCTAAACTGTAGAAGATTTTGTTTATTCCCTGCAGGAAATGCAAACAATCTGGATAGAAATGATATGTCCTCAACTCATTAAGAGCAAAAGCTAAGTGAATATAAGAAAAGAAAAAATTAGGGGTGCCTGGGTGGCTCAGTCAGTCGGGCATGGGACTCTTGATTTCAGCTCAGGTCATGATCTTGGGTCATGAGATTGAATACAGAAAGGCTGTAACTTTAGCTAGAGAAAGAATACCCCCTCTGAGGATATTTCAGGTGCACAGACACTGGGACAGAACAAAAATAGAGATAAGGAAGAAAAACCAGGCTCCCTGTCCCAACTGCTAGGATTAAAATGTTTTTTTTCTAATAATTACACTGTAACCACAGAAAATAGAAAATAACCGTGCAAAATAAATAAATAAATAAATTAGCAAACCTCAAAAAGAAGTAAACTATAGAGGTTAACCAGACCTAGCAAAACATATCTATAGATTACAGATGTCACAAGAAACAAAGACTCTCACGTAATGTATACAAGTCATGTCTAGTTCCAGACCACTGACCTAACCACCAGCAAGTTTCCTGGTAGTCCCAAGAAAATGGCAGAGATGAAATGTCCTCATTGGCAACGCGGTCAGGATCCCTCTCACCCCTGAGAGCTTTTTCAGGAACCTTCCTTAATAAAACTCTCTGGCTTTGCTCACTTTCCTTAGTCCGTGAGATTCATTCTTCTACTCTGTGAGGCAAGAACCTTGCTCTCCTACTTCAGGATTGAGCCTGTGCCCGGCTCCCTGTCCGCACTCATGGGGAGTCCGCTTGTGGTTCTTTCCCTCTGCCTCCTACCCCTACTTGTGTGCACACACATGCATGCTCTCACACACGTGTGTGTGTTCTCTAAGTAAATAAATCTTTAAAAAAAAGGGGGGGGCCGCTTGGGTGGCTCAGTGGGTTAAGCCTCTGCCTTCTGCTCAGGTCATGGTCTCAGAGTCCTGGGATCGAGCCCCATTTCGGGCTCTCTGCTCAGCAGGGAGCCTGCTTCCTCTTCTCTCTCTCTGCCTGCCTCTCTGCCTACTTGTGATCTCTCTCTGTCAAATAAATAAATAAAATCTTAAAAAAAAAAAAAGGAAACGGGGGCCTGGGTGGCTCAATGAGTTAAGTGGCCATTCTCTTGATTGGCTCAAGTCATGATGTCGGTGCTCAGGGACGGAACCCTGACTAGGGCATCTGCCCGAGCTTCTCTCTCCTCCTCCTCTGTCCCTGCCCCCACTTGAATTCACACACGCATGACTGCTCTCTCTCAAATAAAAATAAGTCTTTAAAAAAGGGGGGGGGAGGGGCGCCTGGGTGGCTCAGTGGGTTTAGCCGCTGCCTTCGGCTCAGGTCGTGATCTCAGGTTTCCTGGGATTGAGTCCTGCATCGGGCTCTCTGCTCAGCAGGGAGCCTGCTTCCCTCTCTCTCTCTTGGCCTGCCTCTCTGCCTACTTGTGATCGCTCGTGTCAAATAAATAAATAAAATCTTTTAAAAAAAGGGGGGGGGAATTAGCCTTTATGTAATGTGTGAAATAAAGTTGTAATGAGTATTTTGTTGTGTAATAATGAGAGTTTTGGTCTATTCAACGCATCCAATTGCTGCAATTTAAAACAATCAAACTCAACCTAAATTTCCTTAATAAGTTAAAAACTGATAGGCCATTCACTGGAAATCCTGCATGCTTTTAAAATAAAGAAAACACTTCTCCCACTTTTTTGGCTTTCAAGTGTTTTAGGAGGAAAATTCTAAATGGGATGAATTCATTTATCCTCAAAAACCCCTTCAAGTGTCCCAGGGGATTTCATTGTCATTAGTGCCATGATTTAATACAAAGTCTGTGTTATTAGTTAACTTTCCTTTAATTCTTTTCAAATGTTCACTGTCAAAAACCTGGATGAATCCTTCATGCATCTTTAAAATGAAAATCTGAGTAAAACTGACAGGAGCTCCCCTTGCTTGTGTGGCCCAGTGAGAGAAGGGGCTCCTAGGGACCACCACTGTCCTGCAGGATCCGAACACCTCAAAGAGGACACAAGTCCCACTCGTGACGGAAACGTCCAGCAAGACTTAGACAGTGGCTTGGAAGAAACAGAAACAGCAGGAAATTAAAAAGGAGAAATCAGAGTCCCAGGTGTCAGGAATGGCTCCAGGCAAAGAAGAAAATTAATCTAGGCTCTAACAAGCAGTATTTTTTTTTTCTTTAGAGATTTTTATGTATTTATTTGACAGAGAGAGTTCAAGCACAGGGGGAGCAGCAGGCGGAGGGAGAAGGAGAAGCAGGCTCCCCACTGAGCAGGAAGCCTGATGCGGGGCTCGATCCCCAGACTCTGGGATCGTGACCTGATCCAAAGGCAGATGCTTAACCAACTGAGCCACCCGGATGCCCCAAGCAGAAGAATTTAAACAGGCAGGACGGGAAGGGAAGAACTCTCTACTGCAAACCCTGGACAGTGCACAGGGGTTCTTGTAATACCAGACACACTCTCACAGACATGTCTCCTGGCTGCGGGCATGTCATGTCATTACGTTTCCTACTGTTCCATAAGGTAAAAAGTGGGTTTTATTCTGCCTGGTAGCTCTGCAGTCACTGGGGTTTGACTGGTATGTGTTTAAAGTAAGTCTGAACATTCTGTTGCCTATAACCACTATCCAGCAGGGTTAAAAACGCACGTCCGGGGAGTAACTATTGCCGTTGTTAGTATTATCGCTATTCATTTTAACTTCACTCTCAACAGTTGTTTTTACCTAATCCCCACAAACATTTTCATAAAGAATAGTATCAGAAGAAATTATGACAACAGAACCAGAGGAGATCCCAAGCCATGCCAGATGATACAAACAGCCCCGCAATGGAGGAAGTCTGAAATACTATAAAGTAGGAAGCTGCTTTCATCACCACTTTCTCAATTTATGGGAAACCCTTACATTCATATTTATATTACATAAACACATATATAAATATTTATATTTCCCATATACTAATATATGGGAAACCCTGATTTATATTGCCAAATAGAAACATTTACGGCATCTACAGGAATGGGCAGCAGCCCAGGCTTGGGAAAAGGAGTCTCTAAATTGTGGTATAAAATGTGGTCTCTTATAACAAACTTGTTAATTCCTAGATTTCATTCTAAGAGACAAATGAGGTCAGGCAGCACCCATTAGAGCACCCACTGGACCCCCACTTAGCATTTACGGAGAAGTAACACAGCCAATGTCAGGGCCAAAGAGGAGGGTACACAGTTCTAAAACGACTGAACATGGGTCACAACAGAGTACAGCATAAACTCTTTGCACTAGCATGTCACCGGTCAAGCACAGAGCCACAGCCTCCATTTTTCCTGTCCTGGATAAAGAAGCAACAGCATAGAAAATGGGCCACTGTGAGCCCATACAAGTCGGTGGCAAATCAGCCCAAGACATGTCCCAGACCGCCTCTGCCCGACAGTCACTAGGTCACTGAGCCGCAGCTACTCTGTTCCACTGCCCGGGTCTCCACCCAGTGCTCAACCAAGCAGGGTACGCTGTGTGAGCACAGAACTCAATACTTCCAAGGACAAACTCAGGATCTCCTTCTCCTCCACCAGCTCCTTCTCCAGACTTCCCTGTTTCTATAAATAGGAACTTGCCTCAAGAGCTTTGAGTTATCTTGGACTCTTCCCGACAGTCCCATATTTTCTCTTCCATCCTGCTCTTTCCACTCCTGCTACCATCTTCTTGCTGGAAGGTCTGAGGTAGTGTCTTACCTGCTTTCCCGGCTTCAGTGCACCGTGAATCTCCTAGAATCTCCTAGTCCGTCTTAATTGCAGCTGTATTTGTACGTTACCTGGGCCGAGACACATTTCAGAGACTCCCTACTGCCTAAGTTAAATACATTGACCCAGGGGCATCTGGCTGGCTCAGTCAGTGTCTGCCTTTGGCTCAGGTCATGATCTCAGGGGCCTGGGATCAGGCCCCACATTGGGCTCTCTGCTCAGCAGGGAGTCTGTCCCTCTCTCTCTACCTCTGTCCCTCCCCCTGTTCATGTTCTTTCTCTCTCAAATAAATAAATAAAATCTTAAAAAAAAAAAAAAGAAAACAACCTTGACCCAGCATTTGCAATCTTTCCCAACATGACCCCAAAGTATTTTCCAGCACACCAACCCTTACTCCCCATCAAATACCGATTCTTCCCTAAGCCTGTTCCCATCTCAGCCACCTGGTGACCCCATGTGTCCTCAGTAGAAGAGACGGTTCTGCCGGAAACACCTTCTTTTCCACATTTCTAGCCAAATCACATCAGCTTTGGAGGTGCACTCACAAAGCTGCTCCAACTTCCCCAACGCAAGATTTTTTTCTCTTTCGTCCTCCCCTGTCCACAGTACTTTGTACTTTATTACCCTAACACACTTATTTTTGCACCCACTCACCCACTCTAGTGAAAGAATGCTGCCTGCGGGTTCTTGCACATGTGATAAAAGCCTTAGTGTTATTGGGGACCCAGTGTCCCACCATTCTCATCCACGAGAATCGAAGGGGCCCCTTCTGAGGGTGGAGAAGAGGGTCAGGCTCGGGCAGTCGGCCCATTCCATCCTCAGCCACAGCCCGGCTCTGCGACGTGCACCTGACACCACAGACACGGGGCTGGGAAAGCACTGAATGGGGGGACAGCGAGCTGGACTGACCAAGGGCAGAGGTGAAAGGTGAGAGACGCTCTCCAACGCCTGCGCTGTGCCACACAACACCCGTCCTGTTCCTACACTCGTCAGTCACACCAGCAAAAAATACCCTTTCCTGCTTAAGCAAGCTTGAGGGCCCTCACAGCCAGAGTCCTACTTAAAACATCCTTTCTGTTGTCTGTTGGCCACTTAAGGGAAGTGTCTGACCCTTCGCAACCTCTCCCCTCCACCCTGGCTCAGCTGGGTCGCCGCCATCAGACACACGGACGGAGACCCAGGCGCCCTGGCTTAGTAAGTACTTGTACTCAGGAAATGTTTTTGACATGAATTTGGGAATAAATAGTTTAATTGGGAAGAAATAATGGACTTAATTTTAGCCCTTTGCAGTCTCTCTGGCCGTCACCTTATCACTTGCAGTCAGTAGACCCTGAGAAGCTTCCATTAGCAAGTTCCAGGGAGGTTCTGCATTCATAATGACACTCTTCTGGGAAAACTCTCCCCTGCTTTCAGGACTACTTAAATACTAGCGGCATACGGCAAAGCAGGTGTTTGGCAACAAAGTTTTTTAAAAGAGCTTTTGAAGACCGCAAACTTGTTTCTCCTTCTAAAATTAGGGAGACTCGCACAATTATAGCTTGGCTTCCCTGACCCCGTCAGTTCCACATTCATCTCGTCCTTTCCAGAAGCATCCAACACAGGTACAGGATGCCCGTTCTGTCCGAGGTCTGAGAAAGCTTCACGGTTGTGCTCTGTGCCCAGAACATAAGTGCTTTGGGACAATAAATGCGTATGTGGCCTGCCACACCCTGGTGGCGCCCTCCCTCACAGTGGAAACGGGTGACGGAGCGTCTTCTGAGAGACCCCACAGGGAGCTGCCCCCTCAGGGGTCAACGGACCACAGGACGACTCACAGCCCTCAGACTTGCAGGCTCAGAAACCTGTGTGTGGCCTTCCACCAAGCTGGCTGCCCCTTCAGAGAATCCAAGAGGCGCACTTTCCTCCACAAGCTTCCACTAATATAGAAAATCAAAACGCCAGTTAGTTCAGTTCACAATGAAAGATAACCATTTTTTATGAGATATTAGGTAGTGGAAAACTTTAGGTATTAGAAATCTTAAAGTTGGGTGCCTGGGTGGCTCAGTGGGTTAAGCCTCTGCCTTCGGCTCAGGTCATGGTCTCAGAGTCCTGGGATCGAGTCCTACATCCGGCTCTCTGCTCAGTGGGGAGCCTGCTTTCCCCTCTCTCTCTGCCTGCCTCTCTGCCTACTTGTGATATCCGTCTGTCAAATAAATAAATAAAATCTTTAAAAAAAAAAAAAAAACTATGTGAGAACTTCCTACCACCTCTAAACTATGAAGTACTCTTGGAGAAAAAAAAAAAAAAATCAAACCCCAATCTATTCAAGCCTCGGAGATTCAACTACCAATTTACAAGAAATACAGGGAAACAGGGGAGAGGGGAACAGATTAAACTAACACCAGGGATGCATTCAGCAAAATCAGACTGTGGGAGCAACTCTAACAGACCAGATCACTCCATTTCTTTAAAAACACATTGTAAGAGGGGCACCTGCATGGCTCGGTCGGTTAAGTGTCTGCCTTTGACTCAGGTCATGAGCCCAGAGTCCCTGGATGGAGCCCCGAATCAGGCTCCCTGCTCAGAGGGGAGCCTGCTTCTCCCTCGCTCTCTACTGTTCCCCCTGCTTGTGCTCTCTTTCTCTGACAAATAAATTAATAAAAATCTTTTTTAAAAAATCGTTTCTAAAAACTGCCAGGGAGGGTGCCTGGGTGGCTCAGTTGGTTAAGCATCTGCCTTCAGCTCAGGTCATGATCGAAGGGTCCTGGGATCGAGCCCCACGTTGGGCTCCTGCTCAGTGGGGAGCCTGCTTCTCCCTCTCCCCCTCTCTCTGTTTGCTGCTCCCCCTGCTTGTGCGCTTGCTCTCTCTCTCTCTGTTGAATACATAAATAAAATATTTTTTAATATTAAATTAAATTAATAAATTGTATTTAAAAAACAGGCAAATACTGATTAGGTTAAAAGAGACTTAGAAGATACATTAACTGATTGAAGTGCACGGGCCTTGTGTGGAAGGGAGGGGAAACACTGTAACACTTATGAGACCAAACTATTTAACAAATTAAAGGAACGATTGGTGTTTTAGATTAACAATGGCATTGTAGGTATGGTCAAGGAGACAAGAAAGCATAATGGTTAAGGGTCCAAACCTTGGGATTATATATCCTGGTTTCAAATATCTCTTCTGAGACTGGACAATAAAACTTTGAGTCAGAGCCAAAGGCTGTATGTCTCCTCTCTGAAACAGGAGGTAGTAATGGTAGCTGCTTCGTTAAGTTGCTGGAGGGCTGGAAGATGTCACCTGAAAAGGGGCTGGTCCACAGGAAGCATCCATTCCACATTTACTACTAGTAGAGTGATGAGGGACTTTTTATTAACCTTGCTATGGATTTCACTCAGCTCAGTTACTCTAATCTCTGAACTAGGTTACTCATCTTGCATTTTTCCATACACAGCACCCTTTTTTAGATGATCAAAACTTAGTTTTTTTCTTCAGAATCTTGTTCAAAATTACTTCAGCCACAATCTTTCTTAGGCTGCGTACACCAGCCTGGATCCTTTAGGCTGCCTCGCTCACCCTGATGGCTGCAGGACGTCACCATTCACACCCACCGTCCTCCCTTGCATGGTCTCTGCTCTGTCTCTCCCCTCCCAGCCGCCAATTTCACAAATCCCCTTGCCTTTCCTCTACTGCCCTACGGCCTTGAAGAGTACATTCCCAGGAATCAAGGCATCTCCTGGGCTAAATCTCTTCAGGTAAAATCTCTTTCAGCTCCTTTGTTCATGCTCTAACGCATCCCAGGGGTTCCCGGGCAGTGCTCTCCCCACTGTGGCTGCGGCAAGCCACGCTTCTTCTTCCTCTGCAGGTTTCTACTCCATGTCCTAGGGTTCAACAAACACAATTCACTGTCTGCTGCTGCTCATGGCCTCAGGCCACAACAGCACCTGCCAAGTCTGCAAATTCCCACCCTCTGCAGCAATCCTAATCCTTTCCCCACTTCAGGGCAGGGAAGGGCAGGCCTCTGGATAAACCCTGGGACCAGGGACTACCTTACACTGCTCTGATCCCTCCAAGGCCACTCACTTGTGCTTTTGCACATTTAGACACGAGAAAGATCCTCGGTGGGTTTTATAATGCTTAGCAGTAGTGAGGCTGTTTTACATGTCAGGGGCAACAGAAAAGAGAGGACAAAGACGGACTCGGGAAAACTAGTGTATAGAAGGTGATACTATTAAAATCCACACCCTGCTCTCATCCCCCCCCCAAAAAAAAAGAAAAAGAAAAAATCTAGGGGCAGCTGGTGGCTCAGTCAGTGAGGTGTCTGCCTTTGGCTCAGGTCAGGATAACCAGGGTCCTGGGATGAAGCCCCACTTCGGGCTCCTTGCTCAGCAGAGAGCCTACTTCTCCTCTCCCTCTGCCTGCCACTCCTCCTGCTTGTGCTCTCTCTCTCTCTCTCAATCTCTCTCTCTGTCAAATACATAAATAAAATCTTGAAAAAAATATCTAATTACTCCTGACACCTTATTAATCGGTCTGGGCTGTTTGTCATAGTTGTGCTAATAATTAAATATATAGGATTCCCGGTAAACAACTAAACCTCTCCAAGCCCCACCTTCTTCATCTGCTATGTGGGGATGTTGGATTACAGAATCTCTAAAAACCCTGCCAGCCAGAAGGTGTGATTTTAAATGTACCAGATAAAACTCCCAGATGCAGACACCTGTGCTGTGTCATCGTCACCGACTGGGCTCACAGTAACCGTGAGCCAAAACTGCTTCATGACCACAAAACTGAACACTGGCATGACTACTAATATGATTGTAAGTGCTAATAATATTATAACACATAAGTTAGTTGCCTTACAGAAATTTAAATTGCATGTATCAAAATCACAGAGCATTAGTGTAACATTAACATTAACATTGACATGTTAATACATTAACATTGACATGTTAATAGTTTCTTAGCAGAGGGTGCAACACATTTTCATAGACAAAACACGATCATTTATTCTAGCACCACAGTTTGTACCTGGTGGCCAGTCCCATGTCTGCTGAATTCACTCATTTACTTAGGAATTCTGCCAAGACTTTACTGTGTTCAGGCTATCGAGACTATCGTGCAAAGGCGAGACTGCCTTGGCGGACCCAGAGGTCTGCTTTAGTCCCTTTTCTGGGTTCCCCTCTGGTCTTTGAAATTTAGGTACAAAATTGAGTTTTCAAGCCCTTTTGTGGGGCTGGCCCACCTTAAAGCAGCACCTTGGGATGCAGCCAAAGCTATAAAAATCCATTTAGAGACAGGAACGTTTCCAGGAAACTGGAGAAAACTGAAATCAATGTTTGTAAACAGAAATCACAAAATCACAGCCTGCACAGAGGCAGGACTTCAGCTCCGCGTCCTGCCAGCTGGGACCTGCCGGGGCCTACCTGGGCTGCCCTCGACGCTCCATTACAATGACTCTAGTGGCCCCAGCAGAGAAAGGCAAGTGTTTGCAGGAGCTCCAGCCAGTCTGCCCAAATGGCACAGCAAGCAAAAGGGTGCTCTCAAAAGAAAATCAACCTAAAAATGTCCTCAGTCTTCCTCACAGAAGAAACACCCTTTGGGCAGTGGGGGTGGTGGGCCAGTCACAACTTACAGAGGTGACATTCTAATAATGGGGCTCAAATCACAGTTTCTGTCTTTCTTGAAGGTCTTGGCATCTCGCTGCTGAAAGGCATAGTCAAGAGCCAGCTATCCACTGAAAGGCGGTTCGAACAATCACATCACTGCCCGCTCTGGGTCTCAAAGTCTTCGTTGCTAAAATGAGAGGACTGGACCACCTGATCTCCAAAATCCCTTCTGAATCCAACATCAATGAATCTATGACATTCATTCAAATATCTGGGTTGCCGGGGCACCTGGGTGGCTCAGTGAGTTAAGTATCTGCCTTTGGCTCAGGTCATGATCCCAGGGTCCTGGGATCGAGCCCCATTCAGGCTCTCTGCTCAGCAGGAGCCTGCTTCTCCTGTTCCCTGTGCCTGCCACTCCCCTGTTTGTGCTTTCTCTCTCTCTCTCTTTCTCTCTGTCTCTCAAATAAATACATAAAATCTTTTTTAAAAAATTAAAAAAATAAATATCTGTGTTATCATTTTGACCCATTTTTCACCCTTGCTACTCAGAAAAACCCTTTCTCTCTCACCTTCACACCATCTTCTCTGAAGTGACTGATATGTACCTCAGTTCTTGTGAGCCCCTCGCTCCCCTCCTATGGTGCTCCCACAAACCCCCCACCATGTCTGCGTGGTAGACCCGGCTCCTCCCCTCAGCATGGACCCGCCTTGCTGCCCCCTTACTTCCCAAAGAGCTCAGTTTCACCCCATTTCAACCCAGCTACCACATCTGACTTCCTTCAGAAACCGAACTCCTTCACTCTTCAGGCCTATTTCTGCGTGTGGGCACACTGCAATAGTGCATATGGAGGTCGGTGGTCTACATCCAGACTCCCCACATGCCTTTCACCTTCAACCCCGTCTCCTCAGTCAGGCTACTTCAGCTGTCTCCCGGCCACCTGTTGTGTAAATGAGGCCTTACCAGAACACAGTCACATGTGATCTTGTACATATTACGTCTGTTTTCTCGCGAGAACGGCAGCTTAGCAACTGCTACAGAGACAATATGGCTGCCAAAGCCTACAGTATTCACTCTCTAGCCCTGTACGAAGTCTGCCGATCCCTGCCTAACGGATACGTGGCAAGCCTAGCACTGATCCGATCTCCCAGATCTCCTGAAGGAAGGATCCTGAAGGAAGAGTGACAATTGACAACTGCGGAGAATCTACCATATGCTAGCAGCATGCCAGCTCTTTACCTACTTTGTGAGAAGCACAGAGACTTGCTACATTGTACACTCCTCAAGGGCAGAAAGCGAGGTTCTCTTCTAACCTCGCCTCCTAAAAAACGGCTGATATCAAACAATGCACACAGCAGACCCTCAAAACAGATGTGTGGACCTAAACCACAGGTTATCGTGTTTAGGTGTCGGGATAACCTAGGAGGGCACTGAAGCGTAGGTGAATGGCAGGACAAGGTACGAACCCAGGTTCGTCAGACTCCCTCCAAGACTCCGGAAGACCTGAGACAAGTCAGCAGTCTTCCTGGGAATTCAGTTATTGTCACAAGCACCTGATAACATGCAGCTGCTGTTTGTTTCCTAAATTCTCCTGCCACTCTACAGCTCTATCCCCAACTGTCCCATGCGGCTACCAACCTCTGAGCAATTCGTATGCACCAGGCATTGTTTCACGTGCTTTGTAGGTACAGACACCTTTAATCTTCACGACCCCATGAGTGGTACCAGTGATGTTCTCATTTCGTGGATGATAAAACTGAGGCCCAAAGGATTCAAGTAACTTGTCTATGGTCACACAGCTAGTGAAGCATGGAGCAAGGATTCAAATCCAAGATGTCGAACTCCAGAGTACCTACCCTTAACCCTAACCCTATAGCACCTCCCTTCTACCATAACAGTTTTCTACAACTCGGCTCAAAACCCCCATCCTCCATAAAGACTTCAAATATAAGAACAACACTTATGTCCATTTCTCCCCTTTACATATCATTCATTTAAACTAAAAGTTAAGACATTTCATGTGTCTATCTTCCATTTATGCCACAAGCTTCTTTAAGTAAAGACCATTCCTAAGGAGTTATAGCCAAAGCATTTGAATAATAACAAACACTCATTCCTTTCGGATCTACCACAACCTTTAAGAAAGAAAATTTCTTTTGGTAGCTTTCATTAGTTCAGCCGTCAAGTGTAATAAAGGACGGTTGTGCAAACTAAGCTTCTCTGTTGTTGTGAAGCAACAGGTTACACGGCGATATCTGGGAAGGGAAAGTGGGCAGGGTTTCATGGGTGGACAGAACTGCTTATGCAAGGTGTTTTAAAGTACATTTGTTTTAATACAAAATGAATCAAAACCTCACTACTGCACAAGGCCTTATTTTCTTAAATGTCGTCTAAAATTTAGGAGTTATTGGTGTTAGTTACAGTGCCCAGAACTAACATTAATACGGTGATTTCAAATATAACTCCATTCACAGATTAAACCTAAGCACCATTTTCCTTACAAATATGTTATTTATTTTAGAAAGGTAGAACTGTTGGATAGACCATGGGACTAAAAACAAGGAGATGAAAGTTCAGGTTCCAATTCTGTCGATTACTAGCCATGCATACTTGTGCATATCACAGCCTCAACAGGCATCAATTTCCCCATCTTCAAAAATAATATCCATTCTGCCTTAATTCTAGGATTGTACATCCAGTATTTATGAATGTCCTATACGTGTGATAATATGTTTCCAGAATCCGTGGTGTCTTACCCCTAGCATACGTAGAAGATCCCCAGTAAGTAAGCTGAGGATATAATACAAACACTTGAGATATTTGATTACCAGTTATATGAGCTGATAAAAGAGGGTTTTTTTTTAAATTCTTTTAAAATATGGCCAGAGCACAATATGTCAGTAAACAAGCAATTTATATATTAAGACAATGACATCATTTTTGTGACTCTGTGACTCACATTGTGTGTTTTCATATGATTGTAACAGCAAGTATGCTAGCTATCACAGAGTATGAAAGATGACCTTATGAGCACTGAGCTAATTTTGTATTGCTTTTAAAATATGTAGTTCTAAGGACCACATTGCTTTGCATGTTCTTTGTAAATTTCAACCCAGGTGAGTTTACAATATGTTTTTAGATTGGTTGCTTAACTTTTCAAACTTAATGAACCTCATTTTTATCTAAACCTAAAAATACACAGGGCATCTATGACGGCAGAACACTTCTAAACTCTTCCAGGCCAACTTGGCTACCAGATAAAGTCTTGAAGAAGGAATTCAGCATGTGACTCACTTTGGTGATCCAAAGGACATTTGCCAAGGGGCTCATTCACTCAGTCAAGCACACAGCAAGCACCTATTACATGGAAGGCACTTGGTGCCTAGGGAGTCCTGAAATTCCAATAGGACACCCTCCTCACCATCAAGGCGCCCACAGGCCTGGGTATCAACCACTCTAGCCAGCACAATGAGACAAGCGCTCCACAGATGCCCCAGGGCAGATGAGGAGAGACCAGTCAGTCTCGGAGGCTGACACCAATTGGAAAGACGTTTAGAATAAATGCACTGGGTAGCTGAGGACATGGGAGGTGCTCTCACATCACTCTCATTTCTCAGGGAAGGAAGAGATAAAACAAATTCATACGCAAAGTCAGGAAAATAAATCGTGTTTTTACATACTAATTAAAACGCCTGTCATTTCCTGACAAATGTCTGTTACCTATTTCACAATTACATTAACATGTATTTAAAATGGCCTAACAGGCAAACCTTTAAGAATAAACTTAATTCTCATTACACTTTAGTTGAGGCCTCTTAAGTTGAAGCCACGTACCTTAGGGAAAACAGAATCTTAAATAAAATCAGGTCAGTAGCCAGAAGAAATTGAGGGAAGAGAAAAAAATACAAACAAAGCAATTAAATGTATACTAAACTTGAATGGAGGAGAAGGTCTTGAGAGCACAAGTTCATCTTATTCAAAGAGCCAAAGCCTGTTTCTGATAATAGATAACTTCCAACTTTGACATTATAAAAATGATACCATTTCCTTGACAAAAGAAGAGACCCAACCAGTTTACAATTTTGTTTTCCATTCTCAAACTGAAGGTCTTCTTAACATAAGAATATACGTTGAATTGCGATCTAATATGGTGGTTAAAAGCATGTGCTTTGGAGATGGGCAGCCCTGACTTGAGTCCAAATTTTGCAGTATACCAGCTGTATGGCTCTAGGCAAAGCCCTTAACTTCTCTGAGCCTCGGGTTTCTCAATGCCAAGCAGTGGTAGCTATCTCCACACCACTGGGTCTTTGTAATGAAATAAAACATGTTAATTCCTTCAGCACAGTACCCACACTTGATAACTGCTCAATAAATGTCTGTTACATTAATAAAGTTTCATACCAGCTCAGCATTCAGCCAGGCTTGGCTTCACAAACTAGGCCTTGTATGCAAACCAAGGATTTATTACAAAAAGCTCTTCAGTTACAAACCTCTTTATAATCACCTATCAGGAAGCAAAATGGTAGAATGCCACCAATATTTCTTCTGAAATCAGTTAAGTACTCAACTAGAAGATTTGTTTTTTAAAAAGCCAAGCTAATTGCAGCCTCAAAAGATAAGCTTTTCTCTGAAGCAAACAAGAGATGTCAGGCCTGTTGTTCTTGATTACCTGGTTTTCCAAAGAATATAAGCAAATTCCAACTTTCAAAAACCCTACCATCTGATTTTTTTTCTCTACAATTTCTTGTCACCATCATCCGACATTAGATTGCACACCCAAGTTATGAGGGCTTGGGACTCAGATAGCTACTCACCTGAAAAATGAGACAACAGTATCTAACCCATAAGGGTTTTGTGGAGATTAAATGAGACATTGAGTGTAAAGTGCTTCACATAATGCTTTGAAACAGCGTACCAGGAAGCACTCGACACATGTAGCTATTATTCATATCATTAATTATTCAAGTCTTTTCTCATAAATTGAACAGCAGAGGGGCACCTGGGTGGCTCAGTTGGTTAAGCCTCTGCCTTTGGCTCCGGTCATGATCCCAGGGTCCTGGATGGGGCCCCGCATTGGGCTCCCTGCTCAGCGGGGAGTCTGCTCTCCCTCTGCCCTGCCCCCTGCTCATGCTCTCCCACTCTCACTCTCTCTCTCTCTTTCTCTCTCGCAAAAGTAAATTAAAAATCTTTAATATCATAAATAAATAAATAAATTGAACAGCAGAGACGATCTACACAGTTCTGGAAAACACAGATTCTGAACTGGGTAAAGACCATGAAGAATTATGGGTATTGTTGTTAAGCAAGCTCTTTCTTATTAACAAACTTGCACACATTCTGGATTAAATGTGACAGGGACTCCAGCAAGAATGCCAATCACATGAAATTTGAAAAGGCATCTGGAGCCTTTGTATTTCCCTAAGAGACACTTTCAGTCAGTAATCCACAAATTTTGAAGTGGTAATTATCTGATATTGGGTTCTGTGTAGGTTCAGTGTTTTACAACATTTCTTCTTGTGTGTAAGAACCCCAGGATGTGTGTGAGGCAGTGGTTCTTGGGCTGGCTGCATCTCAGAATCGGCTGGGGAGGTCTAGGAACATATGATCCCAGGCTCTCAGACCAACCGAAGCCTAGTGTCTGGGATAAGACCTGGGTGTCTGCAGTGTTTTGCTTGTTTTGAAGTTCCCCAGGTGGCACTAATACACTGTGAGGGCTGAGAGAGAGCCACAGGTGTAAGGAGAAACAAGAGAAGCAGGCAAGAAAATTCTGGAAGGAGACATCAGGCCAGTCTGTGGGAAACCCTAGTTGTCCAATTACAGATTGAGAGGGTGGTTGAGAGATCTGAGGAGAGAAACACAATTATACACAACACAATTAAGCTCTCAGCCCCAAACTAATCAAAACCCCATAAGAGCAAGACTCTATCGCTCATGCTAAGAGAAGTCCTATAGAGCGGCAGATTTTGGAACGCCCAAACTCCAGAACAAACTAAAAAACAAACCAAAAAATCCATAAAGGAATTGCAGTTGCCTTTTAGGGGGAGAAAAGGCCTGAGAACTAAACCTCCCACGAAAGCCACATTCACCTCCTTCTGGAGGCGCACACTGGTCATTCATGACATGTCTCGGCTGGAGGAGAAGGCCACAAAGCAGACAGAAAACAAAAACATTCTCTAGGCATCAAAGCCTTGCTTACTTCTTCACAGCTCATCCAGACTTCCTAGAATATGGATGACAGCAAGTGGTATATTCTGGAAAAGAGAAGCAGGTAGCCAGCCTAGTAAGCCAGCATCAGAGAGCAGCTGTTTTGATGCAGAAGTGATGGGAAGTGGAGAGTGTGATGATGTTTAAATCCCATCATCAGCAATAAAGTGGGCATTGTCAGTCGGTTTGCAACCCCCGAGCTATGGCCTTCATGGGGGAAAAGCAGGGATGGGGTAGTCTGTTTGTTACAACCCCACAGACAGGAAGTCACCAAATATCCAGGCTATACAACAAAATAACCTCTGCTTGAGGCATGACTTCCGGGCCCTCCAGTGGCCACAGGAAGATGAGGGTCGTTATGAGGGGCCCCTCTCCTCCATGGGCATGTGCACGCCCCAGAGCCCTACCTGTGCTGGGGCTGAGGGAGCACTGGGCTCCCTCCTGGGGAGAAGGGGTGTTCCTAGACTTGAGCATAGAAGATAAGCCTTTCTTAGAATATCTCTGGTCAATTATTCTAATTTTGAAGCATATTACACAAGGGCCTGCCTAACATAAAATTTACCACCTCAACCATTTTTCAGTATTCAGTACAACAGTGTTAACTGTATGCACAACACTGTACAACAGATCTCCAGAACTTTCAGATCGTGCAGAACTGAAAATTTGCACTCATGTTTGAACCAAAATTCCCCACACCATCCTGCTCCCAGACCCGAGAAACCACCATGCCACTTTCTGTTCCTGAGAGTTTCACGACTTTAGTTACCTCATAAAAGTGGAATCTTCCAGGATTTGTCTTTTCGTAACTGGCTTACTTACTTCATTTAGCATAATGTCTTCAAGGCTCTCCATGTTGGAGCGTGTGACAGGATCCCCTTCCCTTTAAGACTAAATAATACTCCACTGTGTGTATGTACCAAATGCACACTAAGGTTGTCCCAACCCTTGACAACTGTGAATAATTCCACAGTAAGCATGGATGTGCAATAACTCTACGAGCCTATTTTCATGTTTTGCAGGTATATACCCACAAGGGTGACTACTGGATGGCATGGTCACTCTACTTTAATTCTTTGAGGAATCCTCGTACTGTTTTCCACAGCAGCTGCATGATTTTGCATTCCCACCAACAGTGCACGAGGGCTCCACTTTCTCCACATTCTCACCAATACTTGTTATTTTCTTGATTCCGGCCATCCTAACAAGTGGGAGGTGCTATCTCATGGTGGTCTGGATTTGCATTTCCCTGACAATTAGTAATGTTGAGCATCTTTCCATAGGCTTGTTGGCCACGTGTATATCTTTTCTGGAGAAAAGTTTATCCAAGACTTTTTTCCTTTTTTAATTAGGTAACTTGGTTTTTCATTTTGAATTGTAGCAGTTCTTTATTTATTCTGGATATTAATTCTTTATCCTATACAGGGTTTGCAAATATTTTATCTGATTCTGTAAGGTGCCTTATCACTGTTCCTTTTGCTGTACAGAAGTTTTTAAGTTTGGTGTAGTCCCACTTATCTGTTTTTGCTTCTGTTGTCTTGCTTTGCATCATATCCAAAAAACCACTTCCAAATCCAACATCATGAGGATTTTCCCCTATGTTTTCTTCCAGGAATTTTATAGTTTCAGGGTTACATTTAGGTCTTTAATCCTCTGTGAGTTAGTTCTTACATATGGTGTAAGAGAAGGGTCCAACTTCCTGTATACATGTCAATCCAGGTTTCCCAACACCATTTGCTGAAAACACTCTCCTCTTCCCACTTTGCAGCCGTGACACTTTGTTGAGGATTATCTCGCCATCCACTCAAGGCTTACTTCTAAGGCCCCCCCTTCTCACAATACATAAAACAAAACTGTGCTTCTCCTGAATACACCTCTCTGTAATCTGCTTCTTTCCTTTAAAAATATGCAAATCAGTGACTTATATAATCATCTTCTTTTACAATTCTTATTTATCATTTTAAAGGTGTTCTAATATAAAAATAACATATGCTCAATGTAAATGAAAAAGGTAAACAAAAAAGTATAAATAACCAGAAATCCCAAAGCCACAGGCAACCATTGCTCCCAGTTTGATGTATTTGTCCAGGACATTTTATCTTCTGAGGATGAAAATCTTCTCCCAGATTATATTCTGACAAACATTCACCGATATCCTACTATTTCCAGTCACTACACTTAAGGTGTTAAGCCCAGAGATACAAATAAAATGGCATCTGGACCAGGCCCTGGCAGATAGAAGGCACTCAAATACTTGTTGAATGAATGAATGAATGAATAGGTCTGTGTCTTGACATATTTACATCATGATTAACTAGCCAATCCAGTTAAGAACCAAACAAGCACAAAAATCAAGCAAGGTGGGATGATAAATGTTATAACAGGGCTGTGGCCACAATGAGAGGAACACTGAAGCACGAAATCATACTCAAAATGTTAGGTCACTTCTTCCAGAAGAGATGGTGCCTTCTCAGTCTTAAAGAAGGACCACAGCAGGAGCGCCTGGGTGGCTCAGGGAGTTAAGCATCTCCCTCTGGTTCAGGTCATGATCCCAAGGTCCTGAGATCGAGTCCCACATTGGGCTCCCTGCTGAGAGGGGAGTCTGCTTCTCCCACTCCCTCTGCCCTTCCTCCCGGCTCATGCTCACTCTCTCTCTCCCTGTCAAATAAAGAAAATCTGTTTAAAAATACATGCATGCCTACGTACATAAGAAGGACAGAGAGACACCCAGGAAGATACCCAAGAAGCAGCAAAGGAAGAGCGCTCAGAGAGAGCACTGGCCAAAACCAAACCAACAAACAAAAACAAAGGCATAGGAGTGTATGGTACATTCAGGGAGCTGCACCATTCACCTGCGAGGAAAGGTAACTGTGTGTGTGTGTGTGTGTGTGTGTGTGTGTGTGTGTGTGTGTGTACACAAATGTGTTCTGAGGATAAAGCATGTGGCAGAACAGCAACCAGAAGGCTGATGAGGTGTGAAAAAGCCACATCACAGAGGGCTTTGAATATACCTGAGTTTCAACCTCATCTTGAAAACCACAGCAGTGCTTGAGGGAGTCAAGCTTGGAAGCTTCAATGTGGTAAACAGTGCCCTGGCCGGACGTTGGGTGGGTGACCACCCGGAAGCTGCCCGAGGTTCTATCACAGAATTCCACGTCGAAAGTGTTGCAGGTCTGACTCCAACCGGCACGGGCGTGGCATGGCGGTGGGGAGGTCAGGATGAGCAGTTTTGAGGCGCAAGAACTAACAAGGCTCGGCGAGTGACTGATGGAGCGTGGTTACTGAGAGACGGGAGAGTCTAGGCAACTCCTGGTTTTCCGAAGGGCTTGATCACAAGAGAAGAGCAACTGGAGAAGAGAAAACGGAAGAAAATGACAGCTCAGTTCAGGGCATGCTGAGCGTGAGGATTTGTGCAGCATCAACGTGGAGGTCTCCAGAAAAGGTGCGGCTTAGAGAAATTGAGTCGGGAGCAGAGCACAGAGTGGAAACCAGGAAGGGAAAATGATCAGGTCAAGGACGGAAAAGGAGAGAACATCACTGGAAGGTACCAAGGGGATCACGGAACGTATGTCTGGGAAAAAGACCAGGAAGGGAACTGACCAGAGAGATGATAAGGAAAAGAAGGAGATGACTTACCACTGTGAAAGCCAAGGTTTTAAAAACTGGTTAATTTTTTAAAATTTAAAATGAGTTTTAAGAAGTAAAATGTGATCAGAATGTAAGGAAGAAAGATACTTAGAAAGTAGAAGACCAGTAAAATAAGTAAAAAGTAGACACTCTCATAACACAGGAAGATAAATCCCTGAGTCAATTCAGAACAAGTGGTCTTCCATCTACTTTATCCCTATTTCTTACCAAGACCCAATATAGCGTCTATAATTTCCCCACCGATATCACACAGAAACAGTGCCAGAAACATGGCAATTCTTGCGGAGTCTGTAAAGGGTGTGGTGGCATCCAGATCCGGATTCTGGCACCATGGTTCCATGGTTCCTGTGGTGGTTGACCTCTTTGTAGGAGGTAGAATCCAGCCCAGGCCTTAGTTCCTACAGCCTTTCGTTAGGGCCTGAAGGAAAGAAAGAAAGTGGGAGTGGACAGAGAGGAGAGAAAGGATGAAAACGAGAAAAGAAATAATCCAACAGAAGTGAGAAAATGCTCTGGAAGCCGTACCAGGAGACCTCACGCCGCACATCTGTATGCAAACAAAAACATTTTTGCAGCTCGGCAGAGCCTCCCTATGGAGCTGATTGCGTGTTTCCCAACTTTCACATGTGGGGGGGTGGGGAGCTGAGCAGCCAAACAGACTTTCTCACCATGTCAGAGACAGCAAGGGTGGCCGAGCCTCGCACGGTCAGTGCTGCAGGCACAACCCCCCAGAGCCCAGCGGAAAGAGATGATTTTGGAAAACCCTCAAGCCCATGCACTCTGCCAGCATTCCATACATGAACGTTCCTCACAAAAAAAATGAAATTGGGGCCCAGAGTGTGGGTGGCAGCCTTTCCCTGGAAGTGACAGAAAAGGGAAAAAATGCAGAAAGAAGCACCCTTAATTATTACTGCATTCTCCGTCCTAGTTTTAGAAAAGCTTAATGAATGGAACGATACTTCAACCTGGTAACCAAGCCTCGGACCCACAGGCAAGGGAAGTATTAAATCAAAAATAAACATGCTCAGTGTCCCCCCCCCTTGCCCAGGTAATTCCAAATATAAGTTCAGAGAAACTTAAGCAGCTTCACGTCTATATATTTCCTCATGAGGAATCTGGGGCTAATATTAAAACCTCAAACACAGGATTTAAACGAACTAGTAGCGCTATAGTGGTGCCATGAAAGATGGGTCACGAGCGCTGCGTCACCAGTTTCTGGGTGGTGACACTCAGGCTAGCTTATGAAGAAAGTCCCCCCTCTCTATTCTTGGAAAAATTTAACCCTACCCAGATCTTGCTTCCTAATGCTCCAATATGTGAATATTGAGACCTTAGCCCTGACGTGGAACCACACCCCACTGTCCAGGGCAACTGGCTGGCCTCTTGGCCACAGTCCCTGCAGAGGAGGTCCCCAGATAACTGCCTCAAGCTGCATCCCAGAGGAGGCAGGACTGTGTTAGACAATTTGACTTTAACACAGATGACCTTTTAAGACAGGGGCCCGATACTAAATGAATTTTAATCATCTCAAAACTGCAGCACTGACCACAAATGCAGGGCTCAAATATTTTTATATTGTTATAAGATAAGATGCTCAAATAAAAACACCAATTCTGTTAGGTCAATGCATTTACTAGGCAGTATTCCCATGAGTGTGGCGTCAATGACATCTACCCAAAATGCACCAGTTTTAAGGAGTCCTTTGGTCTTTCGTGACGCCTATATTCTTAAATTAGCTGGCCAGAATGTGAACAAGGCTTAGTTTCTAAAAAAACAAACAAACAAACAAACAAACAACTATAGTCCTAGAACTATAATGGGATAGTTTCAAAGACCGTGATGTTTTTAAAACCTCATTTACTATATTTCATCTTTATCATGGGAAAGCACATGTACATATTCTAAGATTGTAGAAGTATGCAATAAGATAATTATTACCACATGCATGGAGGTCCACATGCATGTAGGTCCGTTTGCTCATATTCTCCAAGGGGTCTCTTAAAATCTCGTTTCTCAGGGCATGATACAACGAACAGGATCAAATCTCTTCTTACCTCCAAAACAACAAAATACCCAATTCCCCTCTTACAAACACCATTAAGAGTTAAGGTATGTCAGATCATAATCCCAACAAATATTTCCACTCACATACAAATAGCTCTTTTAAAGGAGATCCTGAATTGGCTCACTGAATAACAATGTGCTTTAATCTTTACAATAAGCAGAGGAAATTATTAGAATGGTGTTATACAAGAATACGTAATGGCATGGGGAAATGTTCATTCTGCTACACATGGTTAAAATAATAAAAAAAACTTTTCAAAACAACATATATATTAAGATTCTAATTGTATAATGAAAAACACACACATCACCCCACATAAAATACAGCTGCACCCATATAAATCTGGTGTGGGGGGAGAAATAAGTTTCTCCAAAATGTTATCTCTAAATGGTTGGACTGCTAATGAATTTTTTTTCTTTTTACTTTTCAATATTTTTCTATTTTTCTACAATGACCATGACCTTTAGCATAAGATATTATGGAAATTAAATGAGATGATACTTGAGTACAGCACAAACTCAGTGCCTACACACAGTGAGCATTCAATAACCATTAGTTTAAAAATCCAAAGCATAAATATGGATACATACAAAAATAAATTAAAAAGCAAAGGGTAAAATATTGCCTACATAGATTATGTTGTATTAAAAATTATATATCGACTAAAGTAAATTTAAAAGATTTTTTAGTGCTGACTCTTGATTTCGGCTCAGGTCATGATCTCGGGGTCATGAGATCAAGCCCTGCACGGGGCTCCATGCTGGCCATGGAGGCTGCTTGGGATTCTCTCTCTTCCTCTCCCTCACCAGCTCCATCTCACCCCCTATGTGCACTTTAACTCTCTCTCTCTCTCAAAAAAATTTAAAAATTAAAAAAATTAACAGATTTTTAGAGTAATGAAAAGAGATTTAGTGTCTTTTACTCTTGTAATTTTAAATTCCTTTTTTTAAGGTATACGTATGTTGGAAGATGACCTCAAGAAACTTGGACTTCACAGAGGCCCAGGTATTGTTTTGCTTTGTTAATCAGAAGACAGTACAATATTGTAAACTAGTAGGTTCATAGAAGAATATATTGAACATGCTTTTCAAAATGGTGCCTTGTGTTTATGCTTTGCTAGAAACTGTGAGCCAATTTTATAAGAACTCAAAGAGGGAGATAAAACCACCCTATCATAACAAAGCTATCATTTTCCATAACAAAGTACTGCTTTTCTTCTCAAGTTCTCCAATCTATTTATTTTCAAAGACGCTGTTGTAATTCAGTGGTGTGCTGGAGGGACACAGCTAAATTCGATAGAGACTAATGACTGACCGGGAGAAAGATCAAAAGAACCCACATCACGGATACACACAATAATGAAAATCCCATAAAGTCAACATACTCAATCCAAATCCTTTCTTCAAACCATTAAACTACAAAATCCCCAAAGAAAACGGCCCTGGGAGTGTGAAGGAGCAGACCACAAAGCTTGCTTCAAATGCTGACTCCTTATCCACTCAAGTTTGCGCCTGTCATGTTAACCGCGCGGGCTGGCCCATGCACTTGGCCCCCAGCCGTGGGAAGTGGACCTTGATAACTCATGGAACTTTGGGTGCGACAGCACAGCGAAAAGCAAAGAACAGGAGGGCGCCTTTCCCTAACTTTCTCTGATTTGCTGAATGACACTTTAAGCCCCATGATTATAGCTGAGGCTCGTCTGCAGAGAAGCTACAAACAAGGAGGAGTCAACCAAGAGGAAGGTGCTGAGAATCAGAAGGGCGCAGGCCCCTGAAACATTCATGTCAGAAAGGCAGAGACACATTTCAAAGCCAAGGCTGCCGGATTCCATGCAGATGCAAACAAACGAACACAAAGGAACAGAGGTGCCCAACTGTCTGGAACATTCCATTCACTGGGCCAGGCCTTCCTTGGAAAGGATTTCTTTAACTATTCTCGATAAGCACTGAAAAACTACAACCAGAATCAGATTAAACAAACAAAGAAGAAAAGTCAACAGTGCTCGTTCAAAGGCTGGAGGACGGGGTTGCCTTCTTTCCCACCACTTTATTTTCTTTTCCTTTCTGTCTCATCCTTCTGACGAAAGCAGCCACACTCCCCCATCTGTTGCCTGACAATGACAAGGGATCTACTTGCCCCCAAACTAAATTCACTCATCAGTCTGCTCCCATTCCACCCAGACAATGCCTCAAAGCACTAGTAAAATATTTACTCCAACTAGAACCTTCGTGCGCAGCCACTTTGAAAAACCCGGCACTTTCTTAAAAAGTTAAACATGTGTTGAACCACACACTCAGTGACTTCACACCTAGGTATCCATCCAAGTGAAATGAAAACATATGTCCTCATGAAAACTGTACAAGATGTTCACAGCAGCATTATTCGTCATAACCAAAAACTGAAAACTCAACGTCCATCAACCGTGAGTGGCTGACCCCGGAATGGAGGGCCGCTCAGCACCAAAATGCAACGAACTGATTCATGCTATGACACAGACAAACCTCAAAAACGTGTAAGTTAAAAAAAAAAAAAAAAAAAAAGGAAGTACCAACAATACACATTGTATACGTCCATTTACATCTAGAAACCAAACTCACCAAACTCTAGACAGAAAATATATTTGTGGTTGCCTAGGGCTGGAGGTGGGAAAAAGGATTCACAGTAAATGGGCATGAACAATTCTATTGTGGTGATGAAAATGTTCCAAAACTGGATTGTGGTGATGTACATCTCTGTAAATTCACTAAAAACCCCTTAATTGTATAAGTAATAGGAGTGAATTTTACAGCATGCCTATTATACCTCAACAAAGTTGTAAAAAAAAAAGAAGTCTGCAGTGCCTGTAATAGTCTATCTAGTATGGTTTGCATTATATACCTGTGAAGCTGCCAGAAAAATAGCGCTTCTTTAACAAAATTTCACAAAATTCAATAGATTCATTTTATTGGCAAAAACAACAAAGACTTTTCAAGTCTGTGATGCTGGAGAGCAGAGACATAACTTCAACAACAGCCATGACTCTTTTAAAAAAATGATGAAAGACAAAAACTCTGCTAGACAGTTCGGGGGAGGGGGACCAAATGGAGATGGCTAATGCAAATAGGCACATTCAGGACATTTTCAGAAAAATCTGGCTGGATGTTTCTAGTAAGATCAGAATTAGATAATAAACAGAAGTTCAGATGTGTTTTTGCTACTAACGGAAACAGTTTCTTTTTTTTTAACTGTTGAGTCTCTGGGTATCTGAATGCTCAATCCAATGACCTCTCCAAGAGCAAATTAGGGATGTTAGCATATTGGGTACTGTCTACCTCTTTCTTAAAAAAACATATGTTTCGGGGTACCTAGGTGGTGCAGTTGGTTGGATATATGACTCCTGGTTCTGGCTCAGGTCATGATCTCAGGGTGGTGGGATTGAGCCCCCATGGGGCTCTGTGCTCAGCAGGGAGCTTGTTTGATATTCACTCTCCCTCTCCCTTGGCTCCTCCTTGCCAAGTGCTCTCTGTCTCTGCCCTGCACTCTCTCGCTCTCAAATAAATAAATCAATCTTTAAAAAAAAAAAAAAAGTTTGTTTCTTTGGCTGTCAAAGGCCTAACTGGCCGTAATCTTAGCTAGAGATGGAGGAGAAGAATTTATTTCCCAGAAGCTCTGAATGCTTTTTCAAAAAGCAAATTTTGGACTAGAGGTCAGTGAGATTATATTATATTTATACAATAGTTCAACATTAGCTCCTAAATTGGGGTGGGGGGCAGCTTTATTACTTACTAGAGGCTTTAAATGACTTTCCTCTATAAGCCTTTACGGAGTCACTAGCCCACAAAGACGAGTTGCTCATAATCTAAGAGGGGAAACAGTCACGGAAGCAGACATATTCCAGTTCAACCCCAAGTAGGAATTGAGCTGGAAAAACAGAGAGCAGGACTAGCCCCCTGGGCCTTCAGCGATGTCTCACAGAAGTCACCGCTTTTGAGCTCGGTCTTGAAGGATGAACAGGAATTGGCCAGGTAAGAAGAGGCATTCTAAGAAAAAGGAATCCTAAGCTCGAATGAACTAACATCTGAGAGCAGGACTGGTTCAGGACAATGGCCTGTGCTGCCAAAGAGGGCAGAAGCGGGCACTGGGGCTGGACAAAGAGCTAAAACCTCGATCATAGACACGTATATCATGCTGACAAATCGGCAGTGGGAGCCACCGAAAAGAAATTTTCAGTTGGGAAGTGAGATGACACAATTATCATGTTAGAAATCACAATCTAGTAGCCACGTGAAGACAAGACGGAGAGGAGAAAACCTGGAAGCAACTGCATTGACCCCTAATGGCAGAGAGGATGGTACGGATTAAGAGATATTTAAGAGATAGAATTTCTAGAACTCAACATTTGGTTAGAGGGCAGTGAGGGAAAGGGTAGTGACAGAAGGGACAAGTTTAAGGAAGACTCTCAGATTTCCGGGGCCAACTACATAGATGGTACTGCCATTAACAAACACAGAGCACACAAGGGAAGCACATGTCAACCAAGGAGACCAAGACACTCTGTGATGCTCAAGACTGTCCAGTACACAACTGAATATATGAAATCCAGAAGTTTAAGAGCACCGTGACTTCCCAGTCCCTATTTTATAAGCAGAACTGTCTTTAGGTATCAGTTGAAACAATTCATCTTTATTCACTGGACAGAGTCGATCGCATGCTTCCCAGATTCAGGGCACACCACGGAGGGTTCAAGGAGGCTTCTGTATGCGGTGGAAAGAGCTCTAGCCTCAGAGTCAAGACTCAGATGACAGATATTGGGTTTGCATTTGCTCTGTGATCTCTAGCACATGCCCACTCGGACCTTCCGTAAAATGCGGATGAGTTCTTCTGCCCAGCACTGCTGGGGGACTTCAGTAAGATAATTATGTGGAAAAGCATAGCATGATACCAGACACATTGTAGGGGATCAGTACAAGCTGGTAGAATGCAACGTCTAGTTACTCTGTATACTCGGAGAGGTCCTGAGCTGGTGGGGAAGATGAGCTACGTAACATAAAAATGCTACAATATACTGTGAAAGAAAAGGGTCACCTCTACAGAGATATAAAGAGTGAGGGGTGGTCAAAGGAGGGACAGACCATCTATAGAAAAGGTTTAGAGAAGAACTTCCCAATTAGCTGGGCCTGCAGAATGGGTAGGATTTAGACATGCAGAGAGAGAGAGAGAGAGAGAGAGACAAGAGGGCAATCTCAGGGGTAGGGAAACATGGGCTTCTACTCAGAGAAGCTGGCTTTCATTAAGGTTCTGACACTCACGAGCTGTGTGACTCTGGACAAAATAATGAACCCAAATGAGAACAGCAGCAACTACCTTTCTGTCACCATTCGGATTTTATGAGATAAAGTATGTAAGGTTCTTGGCACAGGGCACCTGTCAGCTGCCGTCATACTGCCCAGGAACGAAGAGGCAGAAACCGAGGGAAGGTCAGTTTGGCTAGTGCATGGTTCACAATGCCGAGTAGCGGGCATAAAGTTAAAAACAGATAAAAGGTTAAAAAAAGAAGAGGACTGTGTACTTTTTTCTGCAGGTAAGAAGTACCACTGATGGTTTTAGAGCAGGAAAGGAAGACGCATGTCCTTTATCTTTCCAAATATCAGAGTTTATATTTACAACATAAGGAACTTTTATTATAAAATGATCTACTTTCTGCCCCATGCCTGATTGCTCACAAGTTTTCAGTAATAACATATAGAGGATGAAAGGACCAATTTTAGACCTGCTTTTAAAAAAAAAAAAAAAAACTGGCTGAAATTCCTATAGCACGTGCTTGTACACATTTTTTTAAGAGAGTGTGTGTGTGTGTGTCTGTGTGTCTGTGTGTCTGTGTGTCCTGTATCACTAAAAAAAATACAAAACCCTTCGGCCATGATGGCCTCAGATACAAGTACAGTATTTGAAACATAAGACTAGGAGAATATTTACTGATGTTTTCAATGATTTTTCTTTTTATTGCTCATAAGTGCAAAAATATACTGGTGCTGATATGAGAAACACTGATCAGTTTTTCCATATATACACATGAATTTATAATACATGTATTTATATATACACATATACATATATAGTAACTCATGTGTATATTCTACCAGTATGACTAACCTGAAGCATTTTTTTATAATTATCACACGCATATTCTTTTTCCAGCATGTTTTCCTCCAAATCTTAAACCCTTCTCACTCTTCATTTGCCATTGAACTCCCACTGAAGTTAAAAATAATCAAATTTCCAATTCAGATACACATAGCACTTTTCTTCCGAGGAGATTTGGTTGCTTTATAATTAGTCTCAAGTTTATTAAGTCCTATGAGATAGTAGGTATAAAATACTATATAAACTCACTGGCCTGTAAAACAGAGTATATATTCTTCCTAAATGTTTGCCCCAGAAGAGTAATGACACTGAGGAAGTCATGTTTTTTTGTTTTTCAAATGTTAACCTGGATTTTCCCCATGGTTCTACCCTGTATCACAGCAGCTGTTAACTATAAATATGCCAGTAAGTCATTCTTCCCAAGCATTTATTGAGTGCCTACCATTAGCCAGACACTGGAGAGAAACAAACCGAAAGAGAAGTAGATCTTGGCACCTGCCTTGAAGGAACTCTCAGTTAAGTGAAGAAGACAGAGCCATTCTCAGTTGATGGGACAGACTAACACAAACCAGCCTGGCTGAGGGAGCTGTGGAGCCCAGTGGAGTGAGAAATACGAAAAAAAAAAAAAAAAGAAAAGAAAAACGTACACCAAATCTTACTCTTACATCCCAGTTCCTGGATCTACAGATTACTCCCAAAATACATGCTCAAAGTGTTCAAACCAAATTGTGCCCCTTAAGATTTCCTAAGCTAAGCTGCATTTCCTGGTGCTTTTTTTTTTTTTTTCTGGTGCAGTTTGGTCATCCCACTTTAATTCCTGAAGCAAGAAAAGCCTTCCATTCAGAACAAAAAGCAGGCTGTGCATTTCACCAGAATTCCATTGCTTACTAGTAGATGCTTTTGAGTAAATATTAAGTTTGCATTCAGATACTAATGGTTTTAGGCTCTTCACCTTTGCATCTCAGAGCCCAGCTCAGTATCTGGCAGAAGAGATGGGATATGAATGACTGTTGACTCAACTGAATGAATTACAAGGCCACTATTGTAAGAAGGTAACACACCAACTCACCAGGAAAGTAAAAATACCTTGGGACTTTAAGAGCTACTGTCACTCTAAATAATTGGAAGTTGTATCAATCTTACAACCTGTCTTTTATCACTTAACATTCTAGCATAAGTGTTTTCTCATTTAATCAAAAATTCCTGGATGCCTGAGTGGCTCAGTTGGTTATGCATCTGCCTCTAGCTCAGGTCACGATCTCAGGGTCCTGGGATGGAGCCCTGAGTTGGGCTCCCTGCTCACTAGGGAGCCTGCTTCTCTTCCTTTCTCCCACTGTTCATTCTCTCTCTCTCTCTCTCTCTCTCAAATAAATAAAATCTTTAAAAAAAAAAAATTAAAAAAAAATTCTCAGCCCCATGTCATTGGGCTCAGCAGGGGATCTGCTTGAAGGTTCTCTCCCTCTCCCTCTGCCCTTTCCTTCATTGACACACTTTCCCTCCCTCCCTCCTCTCTCTCTCTCTCTAAAATAACTAAATATTTTTTTTTTTTAAATTCTCAGTATGGGGGCACCTGGATGGCTCAGTGGGTTAAAGCCTCTGCCTTCGGCTCAGGTCATGATCTCAGGGTCCTGGGATCGAGCCCCGCATAGGGCTCTCTGCTCAGCAGGGAGCCTGTTTTCCCCTCTCTGACTGCTATTCTGCCTACTTGTGATCTATCTTTCTCTCTCTCTCTGTTAAGTAAATAAATAAAATCTTTTTTAAGAATAAAAAAATTTAAAATAAAAAAAATTAAAATTCTCAGTATGTATCACTTTAGAAGCTAGGTAAATACTTCATGACTACATCATAATTTTTCCAACCATTCCCATTTATTGGAATAGCCCAAAGGTTATTTTATTTTTCATTTTCAAGAATAACACTGTGGTGAACATCTTTTTGCATAAAGGTTGTGCATGAATTTCTGATTATTCTTTGTACAGGAACCCCAAAGTAGAATTAAAAGGTCATATATTTAAAGTTCATATGATGTACTAACAAACTGTTTTTAAACAAAGCTTAAAGTCATTCTGACTTTAGGACAGGATGTAAAAGGACTAGTTTCACTGGACATTTGCCAAGTTTAAGCATTCTGAATTTTTTTAAATCAACGCTAGTTTGTGAACTCAAATACGACCGACAAATAAATGTAAATAATCCCCTTTGCTTGAACAGTTTCAAAGCAAGAGGACCCTAAAAAGACTTGAGAATGCCTCACAGGGAAGCCAGTGAGATAGGGGCTTACCTTGGAAAATGATGCTGTATTTATCTTAGAATCTACAGTTTCAGATATCTTTTATCATTACTGGTAACCTTCTCAAAGGCAAATTTAGAGTCCTTCCCTTCATAAATATTCATATAACATCAAATTCTGGGGCTTGCTTTTCATTTGTGGACTTGACAACATAACGAAATGCATGAATTTTTTAAATTAGAAAGCACTCTGGGGCGCCTGGGTGGCTCAGTGGGTTAAAGCCTCTGCCTTCAGCTAGGTCATGGTCTCAGGGTCCTGGGATCGAGTCCTGCATCGGGCTCTCTGTTCGGCGGGGAACCTGCTTCCGCCTCTCTCTCTGCTGCCTCTCTGCCTACTTGTGATCTCTGTCTGTCAAATAAATAAATAAATAATCTTTTTTTTTTTAATAAATAAATTAGAAAGCCCTCTACACCAAATATCAATGCTGACCAAACCCCTGCACCTCCCTAAAGAACTCAAGGACTTCCTGAAAGTTCTCTTCTTCTGGATTTTATTGTTTTTAACTTCATTGTTCTTAATTGTTCTTAATCATTCTGAATTAAGGATTATGTTGCATGACCGTTCAGAGAGACTTGACTTTGTTACAACAAAACTCACGTGTGTTACGTTATACTGCTCCTCTTTTCTGTGAACACAGGACAACAGATGGAGGAATGATTCTGACATTCCATTTAATTTCAAGTTCTACTATATATTTTGTTCTAACCTTAACCATCCCTAAAAATGGCCCTCTTCAAAAAAAAAAAAAAAAAAAAAAAGAGGCTACAAACCACTTGCTCATAATTGAAATTCTCAAGTGAACAATACTACCTCCATGACTCCAAGTTATTGTAAAAATTAAATGAGATCATATAAAAATACTCTCAAGAACTATAGAACTTCCTTTCCTCAAGTTTTTTGACTAGGATGCAGAATTCTGAATATCCACTTTAAGAAAAAGAAAGAACAGTATATAATGTAACTCAAGATCAAGCGAAGTCAAAGCCCAGTTCCTCACCGCATGACCTAGAGACGACATAGCCATTCGCGGTAGGCTGGTCTCCCCAATACCCAAACATAACATACACACGTACATGCAGACACACCCCAAACCCTCCACTCTCAGAAGGCATAAGCATTTCAAATAATTCTCATACAATTGACAATGCTAGGAAAAAAAAAAAAGCTAATAAAGTAATTGCTGCTGTCACTAAACGAGTGAATGGCAGGCCACTGGGTTATACATGACGGTGAAACTTCAAACACGTTTCACAGGCTGACATAGAGTAACTATATCAAACAAAGGTATTTGGGAAAGAAAAAACTAGCACAACTAATATTGTTTTACCACTTTACCATGTACGTCCTTAAGCTGAATAACCTCAGCTTTAATTAGAATTTAGTACATTGCCAGAGTCTTACTAAACCTATAAAAAATGTCTCAGAACAGAACCTGAATAAAAGCTTATCTAGACTATACTGGATTTAAGGACACCAGTGTCCCCTCCGCATTACTATTTCTTGCCCGTATTCCCCTGCTGCTGCTTCTTTTTGTCCTCCACTGTCTGCCAACAGAGCAGTCACCAGGACTCAACAATTCAGAAAATAGGTCAAGGCAACTTTGATTGAGGACATGATACCCACAGATGGACAGCAAATTTCCAACAGCAAGATCATCTTTAATTTTCCTGCTCTAACTGGATGGCTTAAACCATTTCCAAAAGTAAAGATTTTTCTCTTTGGAATATAAAGGTAGAGTGGGATAAGGAGGAAAAACAAAAGATAAAATGAGAACAAATAATATTATGAACCCACCTACTGAATTTAATCCTTGTTCAGAAGTTAGTCTTTTTCAGAAACTAAATAATACACAGAATTTTCCTATGAAAACAATAATCTGCTAGTAGCTACAGACACACATTTTATCTGTCTCTTTAATGAAAACCCTAAAATGTCAGAATAACTTTATTAAGTCATAAGTTATAAAAGATGACTAGTATTTTTTAATGTTTTCTTTACTGTGAAACTCTCCTTTCAGATTTTAGTTGGTATTAAAAAGACAGTTGGATGAAATGCCACAACTATAAAAACTGACAAAAGGAATTTTTTAGGACCAAACTACTAATGCTCAAATTCACTCCAATAGGTAAAATCCTCCATGTGTCTTGCATGGACATTCATGAGCGCATGGAGTTTCTCCTACTTTGGCTTTTTAAAGTATTCCTTTAAGTAAAAAGACTCTCAAAGTCTAAACCCGCAAATACTATAACAGATCAAAATATTGATAGTGACTTAGGCTTACTTCTAGTCAAATATAAGAAAAACTATCTTCTGGTTTGTAAATATGAATGCTTACATTTCTCTTGAACATTAGAAAGAGTTGTTGCGTAATTCTCCAAAATCAGAAACAAGATCAGTATATAACATTTCCCTCAGCTACTCGACACTCCCAAAAAAGATCAAGACACAGGATGAGTCCTGCTTCACCTTCTCTTCTAGCTCACTCAACAGATGGTTGAGATTTCAAATGACCTTAATCACTCAAGCCGCACTAAGTTAAGCATTCTTCACTATGAAAACCTTGACTTTCCTTGAATCTTGATATACTGGAATCTTAATATCCTTAGTCGTTTTGTTTACTTTGAAAATGTTTCCAAAATAGTTCTGGGATTTAGGTGAAAAAAATTGTCAGAAAATGTAATATTCCTATTTTGTTTGAAAATTTGGTCTTAATAATCAATAGCAATCACCATGGTTTTTATAATGTATTTCCTACATATTTGGCTTGATTTAGCCAACTGTGGTAGCCTGGAGTTTTGTTTATATGTCTTCTTCCTTTCTTTCTTTTTCTTTTTTTTCTTTCTTCCAACCTAACTGAACTACATACCTTCCTGTAGTATATATTTGTGGTGAAATTCTGAATCAGAAAAATTATGGTGGAATTCCCTTCCCTCAAAAATATGCTATAGATACAAAGTCAGACAAGAACACATTACAAACTTATATAACCAAGTATCTCTAAATGATACAAAATTTTCAAACTTCACAGGATCCAAGAGGAAAATGGATACCAGAGAGCATCCTGGGACAGCATTCAGCCTATCACACACCATTGTACCCCAGTGGAATCACTAAGGGTACTTTCCCACTACTCCTGAATAATTCCCTTCCTACCACAGCTCCTCAGATCCCATGACTGGTCCTTCTTTCATTCAACCTGTGCCAGACATTGTTCTAAGAACAATGGTGAGCAGAAGCAGTGACGGCCCCCACCCAGCGGAGCTCTTCACCCGGCCTCCATCCTCTTAACACCACTAGGCAGTAGAGTGCTTCGTGGGGTGATGTTCTTATGCAGGTCCGCCGCTAACATTTGCAAAGTTTGGGAAAAGAGTACCAGTGGAGGCGGACCTCCGGATGTCTATATATTTAAAGGTATAAATTAAGCTAATTAATATGTTTTGTTCTCATAATGGCCTGAAAGATCATGTTTGATTTGAGAATTCTAGCCAAAAAGTAGGGAGCCAGGGGTGCAAGGCACCTCCTGAATCTACGTCCAGCTCTGCCCAGCACAGTGGACGTCATCTGTGCACGCTGTGGACACCCACCCAGCTCATCAGGCTCCATTCACGCTCCCTGCCAACAGGAGCCTCTTAAACACTCCTTGGGTCCAAGGGTGTGCATATTGGCTTCCTCTGTCTGTCCTCAATAAGAACCCCAGCAAGAGGCCAAAGCAGGCCCCAGAGGCAAGCTTGGGGCTTTGGGACAGGGATATCAGTGCCCTGAAAGTGTTCCAGAAAGCAGGGCACCAGCTTCCAGGGGGTACGGTCTCTTGGCCCCGTGACTCCTTGCTCCATGCGGAGGGGCAGACAGCGGGGCCAGAGGAAGGGCCCCTCGCCCGACGCTAAGGGCTAAGGTGTGCTCTCTACGGAGGCAGGAGACTGGATTTTCAGAATCAGTCTGAAGAGCAGCCCTGAGCGACAGGGGAAAAGAAGAGGCAAGAGTGAGGGAAAACAGCACACTGTCCTGATGCCTCCTGCCCTTGGGTTCCTTCACTCAGGCGGCCAACAGCAGCAGAGGGAAGGGCAGGGGGCAGCACGCTGCTGCTGCAGGGGAGCTGTGTCCCTGCGACGCCACACTGAGTACACGGCCCTGGAGAGTCAGGGAAAGAGAAGGGAACGAGAAGGAAGATGGAAGGGAACTGGTAGTCATTAAGCCTCCGCTGAAGGCCAGCTCTGCCCACCTCAGAAATACAGAAAGGCAAGCAAACAAAACAGAAAATCCAACATAAGCAGTAGTGTTCAAAACGTTACTCATTAAATTATACCCCAAAAGGTCTAAAGTCAAGTACCTTTCCCACCACCAGCTTTGCTCTGCGGTGTGGGAGCCTTTTAGGGCAGGGCTGACAACTGAGCAACTCCCGCTGCCGGAACAATCATCCATGCTTCTAATCCGGGAGCCCCATGCTTGCTTTATTCACCAGTGGCAGCCACGCGAGGCCCAACTAACCAGTGGTGCTGCCACGACTCTGGGCAACCCCGCCCCCAACCACGCAGATGCGGGACAAATTCTCCAGGGCTCACCTGCTGGGTGCTTCCACTGGACTGATTCCCTACTCTGTCCCTAGCCAGAGACACCTGGCAGGCCAGCCTCCTCCCATGCCCAACACGGCGGTTAACTCCCCTTCCTCTAGGCACTCGGCAAATGCTATGAGCTTCAGAGAAATACTTACAGGTCCACGCCAGCCCACAGGTCCCTGGACCTCTCCGTGAAGTCACACTGCGCATTGTCATACTTCCGTCGCTACTGTCATTCTCCCCTCCTTCCTCCACACCAGCCCTCACCTGCACAAGAACTCCAGTTCCTTCCCATTCTTTCTCCTGACGTCTCTCTCTTACTTGACTTGATTATCTGTGAGTTCTTTGGGACAGTGTGTGTGATCAAACCTTATATATCAGGCACTAAGTTATGAGGGAAGGAGATTTTGAACATGACTTCCATGTTCAGGAGCCATGTCTTTTACATATATTTTCTCATTTACTCATCACAAAACTTTACAACCATCATTACTAACCACATTTTTATCCACTGAGCTCAGAAAAATTAAGCAAGTTACTCAAGATGACAAACGTAGAAAATGTGTGAAGACACCCAACAGAGTTCTCACTGTACCTGTGAAACTCCAAAGTTACTCTTTTGCCACAGCATTAGCTAACCGCCTGATGAATGGCTGAGTCCAGAGATTCTTACGTGTCGATGTTTGGTTACATGGGGCCTCAAATAGCCTTTCGAGGGCTGAGTTACAATAACAAGAATAAAATACTCTATTAGCCAGACTTTATACTTGACTTTTTTAAAAATATTTTATTTATTTATTTGACAGGGAGAGATCACCAGTAGGCGCAGAGAGAGAGAGAGGAGGAGGAGGAGGCAGGCTCCCCACCGAGCAGAGAGCCCGACATGGGACCCGATCCCAGGACCCTGAGATCACAACCTGAGCCGAAGGCAGAGGCTTAACCCACCGAGCCGCCCAGACACCCCAGACTTTATACTTTAAAAAGAACTTCAAAAATAATTTTCAAACACCAAGATAGCAGAAAGAATTAATAAGGATAAAAACAGAATGAAAGAGAAAACAAACAAACTTGATTAATAAACCAAAAGATGATACTGTGAAAGGACCAAGAGAAGAAACAAATCACAGGCTACGCCAATTTTTAAAAAGAAGGAAAACACAGGGGCACCTGGGTGGCTCAGTGGGTTAAGCCTCTGCCTTCTGCTCATGTCATGATCTCAAGGTCCTGGGATCGAGCCCCTCATCAGGCTCTCTGCTCAGCGGGGAGCCTGCTTCCCTCTCTCTCTCTGCCTGCCTCTCTGCCTACTTGTGATCTCTCTCTCTGTCAAATAAATAAATAAAATCTTTAAAAAAAAAAAAAAGGAAAACACAAATAATGCTACAAATGAAAAAGGGGACACAACTGCCAATTTGGTATTAAGAGAATAGTACAGATCTATGACAATAAACTTGGAACTTTAAACCAAGAGGCTAGTTTTCTAGAAAAATATCAATGCATCATTTCATTCAGTGAATATTTACTGAAGACCTTCTATATGCCGAGCAGTGGGGCTATCACAATCAACAAACAGATAAAGTTCTTCCCATTATGTAGACTTCCTTGGGGGGGGGGGGGGCAGGTAGGGTTGAGGGACAGAAAGAAATAAATATATAGCAGGTCATATGGTAATACACACCAAGAAGAACAAAGACAGTTGATAGAGGGAGACCAGGAAGAAGGAACATCTTTCAAAGCAGTGGTCAGAGAAGGATAGAGCCGTGAGGGTCAAAGGGGAAGGAAGGTGAGTGGACTTGGCTTAAGTACAATGGAAAGTAAACAGTTAACATCATCTGGTGTGTACTTTAAAAGAAGCATTCGAAGGGTGCCTAGGTTAGTTAGTCAGCTAAGCACCCAACTCTTGCTTTCGGCTGAGATCATGATCACAGGTTGATGAGATCTGCTTGGGATTCTCTCTCTCTCCCTCTTCCTCTGCCACTCCCCCCCAATTCTCTCACCCTCATTAATGTAAAAGAAGCATTCAAAGTCAAAATAAGAACCAAAAGAGGTAAAAATACTGCAAACCAATAACTACACAAGAAATTAGAAGAGCCATTTAAAAAACATTTACAAATTTACAAATGCACCAAAAATAATAAAACACCTACAAATAAATTTAACTAAGGAGGTGAAAGACCCGTACTTTAAAAACTATAAAACACTGATGAGGGTGCCTGGGTGGCTCAGTGGTTTAAAGCCTCTGCCTTCGGCTCAGGTCATGATCCCAGGGTCCAGAGATCAAGACGCACATTGAGCTTTCTGCTCCATGGGGAGCCTGCTTCCTCCTCTCTCTGCCTGCCTCTCCACCTACTTGTAGTCTCTGTCAAATAAATAAATAAATAAATACAATCTTTAAAAAAAAAAAACAAAACACTGATGAAAGAAATTTAAAGCAACAAAAGGAAATGGGAAGACATTCCATGTTCATGGGTTAGATGAATAAATACTGTTAAAATATCTATAATGTCCAAAGCAATCTAAGAATTTAATGCAATCCCTATCAAAATATCAGCAGCATTTTTTGTAGAACTAGAACAATCTTCAAATTTGTATGGAACCACAAAGACCCTAAAGAGCCAAAGTAATCTTGAAAAAGAAAAAAGAAAGAAGGAAGGAAAGAAAGAAAAACTGGAGGCATCACAATTCCGGACTTCAAGTTCTACTACAAAGCTTCAGTAATCAAAACAGTATGATACTGGCACAAAAACAGACATACAGATCAATGGAACAGAATGGAAAACCTAGAAATAAACCCACATTTATCTGGTCAATTAATCTTTAATAAAGGAGGAAAGAATATACAATAGGAAAAAGTCTCTTCAACAAATGGTGCTGGCAACCAGACAGCCACATGCAAAAGAATAAAACTGGACGACTTTCTTACACCATATACAAAAGTAAACTCAAAATGGATTAAAGACCTAAATATGAGACTTGAAACCAAAACGATCCTAGAAGACAGGGCATGCAGTAATTTCTCTGACACTGGCCACACAGTAACATTTTTCTAGATGTGTCTCCTTAGGCAAGAGAAATAAAAGCAGAAGTATACTACTGGGACTACATCAATATAGAAAGTGAAATGATCAATAAAACCATAAGGCCACCTACTGAATGGGAGAGGACATTTGCAAATGGCATATCCAATAAAGGGTTAGTATCCAAAATATATAAAGAATTTATACAACTTAATACCCAAAAAACAAATAATTCAATTAAAATGGGCAGGAGATATGAACAGACATTGTCTAAAGCAGACATACAAATGGCCCCAGCCATATGAAAAGATGCTCAACATCACTCAGCATCAGGGAAATTTAAATCAAAACCACAATGAGATACGACCTCACACCTGTCAGAATGGCTAAAACCAACAACAAGAGAAACAAGCGTCCGCAAGGAGGCGGAGAGAGAGGAGCCTCTCCCCCAGAGGCCGGGAGTGCAAACAGGCGAAGCCGCTGTGGACGACAGTATGGAGGCTCGTCAAACAGTTAAAAATAGAAACTACCCTATGACCCAATATTTGCACTGCTGGGTATTTACCCAAAAAATACAAAAACACAAAGAGATACATGTGCCCCTCTATGGTTACCGCAGCATTACTTACAATAGCCGAATTACAGAAGTAGCCCAAGTGTCCGTCGGTAAATGAATGGATAAAGAAGATACACACACACACACACACACACACACGCACACACACACACAGGCATATTACTCAGCCATGAAAGAGAATGAAATCTTGCCACTTGCAATAACACGGATGGAGCTAGAGAGTATCGAGCTAAGCAAATTAGTCAGAGAAAGACAAATACAATATGACTTCACTCATGTAGAATTTAAGAAATAAACAAGCAAAGGGAAAATAGGAAGGAGAGGGGAGAAAACCAAGAAGCAGACTCTTTGACTATAAAGAACAAACTGATGGTCACCAGAGGGGAGGTGGGTGGGGGCGATGGGGGAAAGGGGTGATGGGGATAGAAGAGTGGACTTACCAGGGTGAACACTGAGTCAGTACAGAAGTGCTGAACCACTATATGGTACATGAAACTAATATAACAGTCAATTAACTATGCTGGAATCAAAATTAAAAACTTAATTAAAAAAAGAAAACAAACAAACAAACAAAACACCTCTAAAAACAGATGGGTCCCGGTAGCTTTAAAGGTAGCTTTTGAAGAACTGGTATCCCCTATATGAAGTGCTTATGAGCCTTTATAGAAGGCTCATATCTTCATAGAATATGGAAAGCAAACCAGACTGATAACATATATGAAGGGCTCTCCTACTCACCTCCACCCCTCTGTCTAGCAAATACATAAACACACACACACACACACACACACACTACACACCAATGTTCCCCAAACCTCAGTCATTCTAGTACCATCTTCACAATTTTAAAACATCCAGATACCACCTACACTAAATACAAATTATTATTAATGTTCATTTAAATTGGCTACTCTAAAAGATAAATTTTTATCAGTATCAAAAATGAAAAATAATATCACTTGTCAAATTTGAATAATTGCACATATATGGAATTTTTAATTTTTTTTTATTTATTTTATTTTTAAAATATTTCTCTACATACCTCCTAAGAGTAGGTCACAGTCTACCCATACTTGGTATGGAAATGCAGACCATATTTTAGAAACACTAATACAGGCCAAGCTTACTTATCACTCTACATATACAAAATTTGAAATATAAGAAAATCTAATACAAAAATGTTTTTGAAGAACAACATATCATGGTCAATGTGTTTTTATTCCAGAAGTAATAGAATGGCTTACCATCGGGAAACCACTGGAAAATATTTATGTGTGCCCATTAAATATAACATATATAGATACATACACAACATATTAATAAGGACACATGTAGCTAGACTACAGAGTACATTCGAAACCACTCATTAGCTCTTGTAAAATAAGTACCACCCAACTTACAGACAGAAAAACAGGCTGAGGACTGTTACGTAATACGTCCAAGGTCTTAGAGCTCATACTTTTAGAGCCGTGGTTCTCCACCAGGGACAGTTTGGCCTCCCAGGGGACATTTTTGACTGTCATGACTGGGTGACTGCTACTGGCATCCCGTGGGCAGAGGTCAGGGATGCTGTTAAGTCTCCTACAGCAAAACACAGGACAATCCTGCAGGACAAATAACCAGTCTGAAACGTCCACAGTGGTAAGGTCGAGAAACCCGGGCTCAGAGAAAACGCAACATGGAACCCCGAATCTGATTCCAGGCCGAGGGCTCTTTCCCTCTATTACACTGCACCCCCATCACTGAACTAAAACTTAATTTCTATGGAAAAAATGCATTTTGAATTCCATATAACCAACTCTAAAACTCACCTGAACGTTACACCTGAAGAGCCGTAATTAAGAGAAAGGCCAGTTCAGTCCACAAGGAGTCTTCTTCCCAAGGGAAACTCTAAGTAAGAAAAGGCAATGAATCCCTCCTACCTCCAGCCAACGGGCAGAAGGTATAACAGCAGTCGACCAGGGCACCTGGGCGGCTCAGTCCGTTAAGCACCTGACTTTAGCTCTGGTCATGGCCTCAGAGTCCCATGTAGGGCTCCCCACTCAGCAGGGAGTCTGCTTGCCCCTCGCCCTCTACCCCTCCCCCTGCTCGCACGCTCATGCTCTCTAGCTCTCTCTCTCAAATAAATAAAATCTTAAAAAAAAAAAAAAGAGTAGTTGACCAAAATGTTTGTTCAGCTATTTTTTTCCTCTGACATAAACATTTATCTTTGACTCCAATATGCTCTGGAAACCTAGGTTCGTTGTTCCACACTGGCCTGGGAAGCTTTATAATAGGCTAGCGTTTTTTAAATACTCTTTGCTTATGTCATTTATACATTCATGTATTAGGAGGAAAAAAAACAGGCCACTTTAAACAAGCAGATATTTTTATCTCTCTGCAACTGTCTGGAAGTGTACCGCTTTCTGAAAAATGGAAGGCGACATAAATATGTTACTTTACTTTTCTTCAGTTAAATCTCATGACCTACTTCTTCTAACCTGTTTTCTACTCTCATACTACAACTGCAGAGAGGAGAAAAAGAACAGTTAAAAAGCCATCCTGTGTCAAAAACAGAAGCTTGCACCCATCAATCTCTGGGTATATTCAAGACAAACTAGCAAAATAGTTCCATGCTTCCCACTGATGCAGCTAAAATACAAATTAGAAAACTGAGCCAGTAAACACTTTCTTCAAGATCACAATGGAAGAGCCTGCAAAAAAAAAAAAACAAAAAAACAAAAAAACAAAAAAAACCCTACTGGATTCTCACTGCAGCTGATGCACATCAAGTGTTTGACTTTCAAAGTGCATGGATTATAAAAAGCATCAGTGTGTGTGGAGGGATGTGTGTGGGATGAGTAGGCAGGGGTATAATAGGAAAGAACAGTATTTTGGTTCTTTAGCAGATTTAATTCCTTCATCCCAACCTCCCACTAATATTTCTGAGAATATGCAAATTGCCTCTCCAACCTTCCCCACCCTTCTGTCTCTTTGCCCTCCAGTCCCTCATCCCCCAAAGGCATCTCTGTGGGGGAGGAGCATCTGGTTTCTTTCACTCCCCCTCCATTTTGCTCCTCCCCGAGGAGAGCTCCCTTACTCCCTACAGGATTTCTTTTCATGAATACTTTCATCTTGAGCTTTCAAACAACCACAACGATTGCTCTGTAAAACATATTTCTACCAAAAATGTTTTAGGACAGAAGTAAATTATTAAATGTTTAAATAAGCTTCTGGCTTGAGTGTAGAAAAATAAAAATGGCTTAGTAGGGCTGTAAAATTTTCTTTAAAAAGATTCCCTTAATTGCTATCCTTCATAATTCTTTAAAATACAAAACAAAAAAGCAAAATCTCCAGCTCTCAACACTAAAGACACTGGCTTTAAAAAAAAGGTAGGATTTTAGTAGTTATTTTCCATAAATACGGGGATTATTATATTATTTTTTTACTTAGACATCTGTTTTTTTAATGGTGTGATCAAAGCCCAAAAGAGCTTATGGACAAGCCATTCTAATTATTGCGTAGCCTGCAGCTTTAATTAGTATGAAGCTAATTTAATGGTGACTTATTTTTCCCCTCAGAATTATAACCATAAGCAATTAGTAGTGAGAGCCTGCCTTCTTGAAAATCTCTAAAAATTAGACTTTGAAATCTGACTGATGATAATATCAATACAGTAAATAAATTGTTTTGAAAGTACAAAATATTATATTCCTAAATGCAAAATCATAAGCACCAAAAATAAAATTAATATGCTTATAAGACATCAGTCCATATTTCCATTCATTTGCTGGGATAATTCAGTAAGTAATTCAAATAACTTTTAATTAGGATTGACCGGCATACCGCACACTGCGTAACTGCCAATCAATTCCACAACCCACCCTCAAACCGACTGCACCAATACCTGCATTCCATTCAGCCGCCAAATATGTCCAATGTATGCCACGCATGATAGTAGGGGGTTAAGAATTTAGTGGGACACAAAGCAGAAATGGTCCACCAGAGAGCACACGGTTTGCCATTAAATAAGTAAACATATAAATAAGTAAATGATTATAAACGACAGTTCGGTGCAATTAAAGAAACAAAAATCCTATTAAGAATATTCCAGAATAAGGGATATAAAAAGGCAAAACCAGACGTATTGTAAGGTTAGCACTGCATGAGAAAAATGTGTAAGCCAAAGGTCAGAGCTGTAAGAGGCAAGCAGGGAGAGGTCGGTCGATAGGTGGAGGTTTCTAAAAAGACTAGTGGGAAAGTAGGGGCAGAGGAAGGTTGAAGTTACAGTCAAGTGAACGGCACCATTCAGAGAATCAGGACAACGGGAGCACGACATCAGCAGTGGGGCACCCTGAGAGATTCTCTTTTAAATGCTATCCTTCCCCCACAGCCTGCTCACTAGACATTCCGTGGTGCAGGAGAGATTTTAACACATTACTCTGGACCAGACATCCCAAACCCCAATGACCACAGGGGCCAGGCAGGTGAGGAAAATTAACAAAGCAGCTGCCATGTGCACCTGTGTGAAAGGTGGGACCGGTGGGAGACACAGGTGGGGACCAGCCCTGACTGACGTCATATGGAGATGCAGGCCCCACATGGGGCCAAATATTAGGGTTTGTTTTTTTAAGATTTTATTTATTTATTTGACAGAGAGATACAGAGAGAACACAAGGAGACAAAGCAGCAAGCAGTGGGAGAGGGAGAAGCAGGCTCCCCGGGGAGCAGGGAGCCTGATGCAGGACTTGATCTCAGGATCCTGGGATCATGACCTGAGCCAAAAGGCAGACACTTAACAACTGAGCCAACCAGGCGCCCAAATACTTGGGGTTTTTAAAGAGATGCCAGAAGTCTGGATTTTTTTCATATGACACATTCCAATTTTTTTAAAAAACTATGGTGGATCAAATAAATCAAGTTTAGGACTACCATTTTGTAACTTTCCTCCAAAATTTTACTTCTGCTATCTAGGGAGAAAAGATTTCTATTCTTAACTCTTCAGCTGGCTTTACTTTTTAATATACTACCAACACACTATTGCAGACTAAGAAAACAAACCAAAAAACTGTAAGACAATCCATTCCGCTATTACTGACCTTTTTTCTTTAAGCCTAAAAAATTCATATGTATTTTAGGCATGAATAACATTGACTATATTTCTATCTTTCTTCGAGAGGCAAGTTACTTACTACAAAATTGTTGAAACTGATTACTGATAAAGGATGAAGATTAGTGTAAAAAATAGCAGCATTCCTTGCTTTAACTTTTAACTTTTAACTTTGGATAAAAGTGTTTAAGTGAATATCCGGAGCTTGCTGAAATTGCTATAAAAATATCTTTTTCAGGGCACCTGGGTGGCACAGTCCGTTGAACAACCGACTCTTGGTTTTGGCTCAGGTTGTGATCTCAGGGTCATGAGCTCCAACCCCGCATCAGGCTCCACGCTCAGTGGGGAGTCTGCTCAAGATTCTCTCTCCTTCTCACTCTGCCCCTCCTGCTCAGGCATTCTCTCTCTCTCTCAAATAAACAAATAAATCTTTAAAATATATATATATATGTCTTTTTCCACTCTTGTAAACATGCCTTCTGTGAGACTGGTTTCTCTACGAAGGGTGTTATTAAAACAAAACTTTAAACATTTTAGGTAGACATGATGCCTTGTCAGTAGTGTGTCATCTGTCTAACCTGGATTAGATGTGTTCACAAGCAAGAAGCAAACCCACCTGGAGGATAAGAACTATAAATACTGATACACACAGTTTATATTCCGAGTGTGCATCTGGAGACTGCTCTTGCACTTAAAACCATCTGCTTAGTTATAACTGCAGATCAAGAAGGGTATGAATGGGGGGCGCCTGGGTGGCTCAGTGGGTTAAGCCTCTGCCTTCAGCTCAGGTCATGATCTCAGGGTCCCGGGATCTAGTATCTAGTCCTATATCGGGCTCTCTGCTCAGCAGGGAGCCTGCTTCCCCTTCTCTCTGCCTGCCTCTCTGCCTACTTGTGATCTCTCTCTCTCTCTGTCAAATAAATAAAATCTTAAAAAAAGAAAAGAATTTTTTTTAAAAAGGGTATGAATGTAATAACAATTCTCTGTGTTAATTGCTTATTATACAAATACACATTTTCAGACACCTGTATGATTTTCATAACTAGAATTTTCAGAATTTTTTTTCTCTTTTCCTATGTTAGGTTTGTTATTTATTATTGAAATGTCACTTTATGTCTTAAAACTAATAATAAAAGTCTGTACTTTTGTATGTGCCGTTCCTATCTTATTTTTCTAGTAATTCAGAGTAGCAGTCTACAACATACTGGAAATTAAAAAAAAAAACAAAACTGGTCCTTCTCCACAGATAATTTGAGAAATACTGATCTACCCAAGACTGCTAGAAAACAAGCCAGAGTTATTTCAAACCTAATTTCCCTAGGGCTCTATTTTCCAGAACTTCAGGACATGTGGTTTGGTAATAAACAAGGCATTCAGTCACACTGAATCACAGAATAAGAAACGTTTTGTAAGCTAATCTGATCGGGAAGGGCCCAGGTCTTTTAGTAAGGGTCTGTGAAGCTAGGTACAAGCCACATACCTCATTCCTCAAGCTCACTACCTGGTAGCATTTTACGAAATCAAGTCATAAACTAAATTCAGCCAAAAGTACATTAGCAAGAAGGCACCAAGCCTGCCTGGTAGCTCAAGGAAGTCCCATTTTCTTCCTCAGGTACTTACTACTACTCCCTAGGGTAAAAGACGCTCCCAGAAAGACCCAAAGATCTAGATGGCAGGACTGAACCTGGGGCGACTCCCGGGCCTCCCACAGCCCATTCATGCAATTCCCAACCATTTCACAGATAAAAAATTGTTCCTGACATCCCTGAAGCTAATTAAATCCTCCGGTATACGTTTCTCTAACAATATTTGACGTTCTAAGTATCCTGTACTGAAGGTGTTAATTCCTTACTCGGGTGCCTGAAACGATAACAGCCCCTAAGGAAAAAATTAGGCAAGAATCACGCCGTTTATACCAAAGCACTTCCAAAGTAAATTATACACATACAACATAAAGATCTTATTCCAGTAGTTCTACTGAAATAAAGTCTCTGTCTGATGACAGGATGTTGTGGATAAACCTTCAACACTCGCTCATCTCCCATTTCAACAAAGAGCAAAAATTTGGTTTAGGGCCTTTGGCAAGTATCAGTATCCAGCTACAGGAGAATTACATTGTTTCCTTTTCATTGGAATGACTGTGACGGCTACCTTCTCTTAACCCTGTAATAACATAGAGCTACCTTTTAAAATAAATTCCCTTAAGCTAAATAAAGGGTAAACAGAAATATCAGACAATCAATAGTAGAGGCATATGATGTAAAAATGTGTGAAAACTCTTCTGTCCTAAGTTATGAGCCCTCCCAACCGACCACCCCTGCCAACAAGGCCTGGGGCACATAATTTCCCATAATTTCACGTCAAAGCATCCCCCAGGCAATCCTGTAGGATAATCAGTCCTTACTGAAACACTTTTTCCTTTAACACCCCACAGAGAGCATGGGGCTTACAATTCAGACTTCCCTGTTTGTGTCAATCAAATTTTAGCATTAACAAAGGAACGGAAGATAACTTTCATATACATCCAGGAAAAGATGACAGAGACTGAAATCCACTGTATTAACATAGCTATCAAATTGTGGACTTTTTTTTTCCTTTTCTCTATTTTTCAAATTTTCTGTAATGTTGTTACAGGTCTTTTACAATCCAAAAATTTGTGAAAAATAATTAAATGTAACATTAAAAAATACATCTAATAAGCCTGATGTGATGGGAAAGGGCTACTGAAACCAAATTTATAAAACTTAAGTGGTGGTGGCTTGCTTTGCAAGAGGCTTCTGTGCATCACTGTGGAGAAATCCTTTAAAGAGTTCACATTAAGATGCTCCATGGGATTCTTAATTCCTCTGTGCCATACCCCACCCTTCCTCATTAATTTAAAACCCAGCCTTAGCTCAGCACCGTCTGCTTTCTTGTCTGCCTGGGTGTCCCTTCTGTATCTCTGCCTCTCCCAGACAAGCCTCTCTTGTTCATTCCTCACCAGTCTTCCCACAATGCTTGTCCCTCTGTTCCCATGGTATTGGCGTCTGTCTCCACTACTACCACGCACGGTGCCTGAGAATCAAGACATGTCATTTCTCCATGTCCCTAGCACCATTTCCAGATCCTAGCACCCAGAGGGCAGCTCAACCCAATTCTGGCCTCAACACTGGAATTGATTCAATTGATGCCCACTAAAAAAATACAAAAATAAAAAATAAAAATCCAGAGAACAATTTGATATTAATAATGACTACAATGTATTTAAGAGTTTTACATGCATCATCTAAGTTACTAAAACCTTTAGCCCTCTGAGGTATTCATCACCCTCCTGTGCTACAGATGAGACAACAAGGCAGGGAGAGACCACATGGGGTGTCCATGTCCAGTCTCCAAGCTGGAGTCGGTGGTGTGGAGTCAAGCGTGAAACTCCCCCATGCGAAACTGACTTTCCTCCCCACCCAGTTCTACCTTCTCGGGTTTACCAGTAGAACAGATGTTCAAAGCCACTGTCATCAATCTCTCCCACAATTCAGTATCAGGAATGTAACAACTGTACAAATAATAACAATAATAATTTAAAATAAACAGAAAAGAGCACTGGCAGCTTGCTTCATCTATGACATCAACGTGTTCATTTTCTATGTTCTGAGGAATACTTGCACACTTTCTGATTTCTTAACACAGAAGTATAAAATTCCGTAATGAAATCCACTTAGAAGTAGTAATTTATGTTAGCATTCTGTCTCTTTGTCCCTCAGTTCTTGAGATTGGTCCAGTCCATCCCGATGGCAAAAGGCAATAGCGTCTCTGAAACACTAAATCAGAGAAGGATGGACACAGACTCAGACTAAGGCATTTCTGACATTTCCCTTGTTTGGAGGGGTGGGTCACAAGGTATTTAGATGTAAAGGAAAAATAACATTTAAGTAAAAAAAAAAAAAATTGGTAAGATAGAAATTATGGGAATTAGGCATATTTACTTTATATGCTTTTCTATATTTTCTGTATGTCCTACAAGTGAATAAAACTACTATTTTATTAATTAGGGTAGAATTTGTTATGAATTTTTAAGAAGAACTAAGGACCTCCTTTCATCAGTAATCTATAGCACCACTTAATTTAAACAGAACTTCAATATAACCAAGTGTTAGATTACCTGGAATTTACTTTAAAATACCACCGCAGAGCAGTATGAAATGTGTGTGTGGGTTGGTTTTAGTCTCCACCTGGCCATTTACTGAAAAGAACCACACTCCCAGAGGCAGCTGGTTCTCTCTCTTTCCAAATCACACTGGTGGTTTTGTTGTAGTGTTGTAGATGTTAGAGACAAAATTTCATCAATAAAATTAGCAGTGGTTAAGATGAATAAGCTGATTTCTTTCATGAATCTCATGCAAAAGTCTAATGACTAAATGCAATGGGATATTCTGGATTGGATTCTAGAACTGATAAAGGATATTAATGAAAAAAAGTCTGGAGTTAATATTAATACACCAATATTGATTTCTTACTTTTGATAAGTATAAAAACTCTGTATTTGCTTTGCAATTGTTCTATAGATCTCAATTTATTACAAAAATTAAAAATTGAGTGAGCATGGAGAATATGACATTAAAATTGGAAACTTAGGCTTGATTCTTAAAAGCCCTGTGTATAGAAACTGTTGGAAGGAACACGTGTCCACACAACCCAGATAGCTAGCAAAGTCTTCCATATCAAAAAATATGATGTATCTGCCCCCAGGAAAACCTACCACGTAACGTGCACCTGAAGAGCACACGAAAGGAAAGTTAAACATCTTTACAGGCAATGGAACGAAGTCTGAAATTTCTTTCATTATAACCCAGGAAGAAAGTTACTCCTAATTATTGGAGTTTAGAGATATTTGCCAAAACAAATGAACCTATTAGTTGGGCATAACCAGACCCATTTGTAATGTAATACTCAAAAGAGTTTTACAACTGTAGCTTCTAAAGATGAATGTGCATCAGTGGCTCATGGACTAGCGTAAGAGTTAACAAGTCATGATATCTCATGGGTCATGAGATCAAGTTCTCCAGTAGGATCCATGCTCAGCGGGGAATCTGCTTGAAGATTCTCTCTGCCCCTCCCCCCACTCGTGCCCCCACACACATACTCTCTCTCTCTCTCTCAAATAAATAAATCTTTACGTGTGTGTGTGTGTGTGTATGTGTGTGTGTGTGTTTCAAGCTGGCGGCAAACTTCCCATCCATTCCTTCATGCTGCTCATATCCCTACCCAATGGCCATGTGACACATGAACACGGAAGGAGTTCAAGCAAAAAAAAAAAAAAGAGCATCATTCCATTGGCTCTTCACAACAGTGAATATTGATGATGAAGGTGATAGATGATGGCGATTGTACTAGTGGTGATGACTCTATGTTCACCCATATTTCCAAATCATGTGAGCCATTAATTAATAGGTCAATTCTTCCCTCAGTAAATATGATACAACTTTTAAATACATCCCTTTAAATGATTCAACTGCAAAAGTGTGAGATGCATTATCAAGCAATTAATTAAATATTAACACTGGTGCCTAAATTACTGGCAATTGGCTAATGCGTGGAAAACGGAGTCAAATGTATTATTTTTTTATTTACAAAAATTAAATTACATAACAGCAACATTATCACCATCCTGTTCTCTACACAGGAGGTAGAACACACTCAGCCTCTCTCATTTACAAACTGTTTGTTGCCTGAAGCGACCAAAAGCTAGTTCCAAAGTCCGTGCTGAGTGTCTGGAGCAGAAACACAGCAGCTAGAACCCTGGTATACAGGCTTTATAATCCTGGGTTCCACCAACCAGAACATGATGCTCCTTTAAAAAGCAAAACAAAACAAAACAAAACAAAAAAGAAGGCTTTTCTATTGTGCATATCCAAAGCATTGTCCACACATCACTGCTTCATTGTTCTGCCCATTCTTCATGAGAGAAACCACAATTAAATGATGACGCCTTCTTTCCCTTTTTCTAATAAAGGCCAGAGGAGAGAGAGTTCCATGTCCTTACAACTTTTCATTTTCTGGAACTCCAAATTCACTCTTTAATAAATGTTTCATTCAAAGGAATGAGTAAAAACAAAAGAGACCAGTCAAGTATCTGGAAATCCTGTGGCTTTCTCTGATCTGTATTAGTGAAATGCCCCCAAAACTGTTAAATGAAATTTCACTTATCTGTGCGCAGTTGTGGTTACCCAGGACTAGAAAAGTGGTTTGACTAATGAGGGCAATTCTGGCCGTGACAGTAATAGCTTTCTCAGAAGCAGAAATTGGATGAGGGTAAGGGTTATAGCCACACGTAAAAACCAAGCCATAAGGAATCAATGTTCCTACACATAAATAAACTGTAACATTTAAAACAAAAAGAATATACTGGGACTGCCAGAGTAAAACCATCCTACTAAGTAAGTACTCAAGGGCTGTTAGCTTCTGTGGATTCCCCATGTGATGCCAAGAACAATCAAGAAGGTGACTTTGGAAGGGGAAGATGATCATGGATCCAGGAGGAAAAATACTGTCACCGTCACTCTTCACCCTTCAGTAGGTGGCTGAACTTCGTGTCGTAACAGGAACTCAAATAAATTTTTAGTTTAATTATTTATTACAAATGCATTTAAAAGATGTTTTATTCTTACTACAAGGGGGTCAAGGTAGATTCTAGTCCTGCCACTAACTCTGTGTTTCTGGGCAACTTAAAACTGACTTGAATCTCATTTTTTAACCAACCCCACATCCTTTTCTCATCTAGATTACAGCAATAACCTCCTTGCCTCCCAGCCTTCCACGCTGCCCACCCACTCATTCATAGCATTTAAATGAGGACCATCTTTCTCAATTGTAAATTTAATTCCCTTCTTTCTAATGGCTTCAAATTTACCCTTGGATAAATCCTAAATTCCTTAAAATATAGTGAGATGGTATTATATGTGTATGTGTGTGTGTATATATATATTTATATCCTATATTTCCTCCTGGATGCATATATATAGACACATATACACACACATATATATATAAACAGACACATATATATTATATATATATATAAACAGAGACATATATATTATATATAAACAGACACACATATATATAATATATATACAGACACATATATATTATATATACATATAAACAGACACATATTTATTATATATAAACAGACATATATATTATATATATAAACAGACACATATATATATTATATATATATAATATACATATGAACATGAAACTATCAGTTAACAAAGCTCCCTAATCAAGAGTTCACTCCTGCTGGCACTGAAAAGACCCTAGTCAGGTATCCACCCTCTAGAAACTACCCTTCTATGGGATGAAAATAAACTCGTTTTGTTTGAACTACTGTAATTTTTGGTCTCTGTGTCACTGCACCTTAAATTATACCCTATCTAATACTACACCCAGTGATTTTTAGCTCCTTAAATACACCATATTCCCTCTTACCATGGATTCTCTGAGCATGTCCTTCCCTCCACCTGGAACTCTCCCACCTCCTAACCTTCGTCTTGCAAACTCCTACTTCAGTTCCGTCTTCCTTGGAGAGATTATCCCTAACCTTAAGCCTAGGTTCCCTTCCCCTTGACATTCCAACAGCAGACTTCATTCTGACATCCAGCTACCACTTTAGACACCAGCGGTTAATTTATTAGTATAAAGGATGCCTGGAGTTGTTTTTCTTTGGTGAAGTGAATGATAAAAAGAATTTGAGTTCCAGAATGACCTTTACAAATAGAGCTGTCTAAGCTCCCTGGCTTGTCAACCAATTCCAGACAATTCACAGGAGGAAATACATTGGTCTCATTTGAGCAACTGTAATGGGGAGGACTTTGTTATAGGAGCTAAGCTTGTACCATAACAAATGCACTCACCACGTCTGATGGTTTTCAGATCTATGAGGAGCCCATGTCCTTCTCACCTGTAAGTCCTTGCATAGGCTATTCCCTATGACCAGAATATTCTACCACTTCTACTGCTCACCTAGCTAACCATTAGCCTCCAAATCAGAGCATGAAGATCATCTTGGACAAATCCTCCCTAACCTTGAGGGTCCATTAGATCCAACAGAAGATCCTGCACCCCATCGCCATTATCTCAACACATTTTACTGCCCTTTGTTCTGTAATGATCTCCTTCCTTCAAACACTATAAGCTCTTAGCAGACAGAGGCCACTTCTCTGCTGCCCTGGCAGCACTGAGCAGGGGTCTGGCACCTAACACAGGATCCGGGGCACAAACATCCATCTTGACCACAGTGCCATGTTAAAGAGATCTTGTCAACTACCTTATCACTGTCTAGACCTCTCTCCATATTTTATTTTATTTTATTTTACTTCTAGTAACACTAATGAGAAGGAAAGAGGAGATAAAGGGGTTGAGTGAGAAGGAAGGGAAGAGGAAGAAGAGATTAGTTTGGCATAATTTGGCATAGCTTAGTGAACCCACCAGTCTATATTGCTCCCCAAAACATCTTGTTAAGAAAATACGTTCAAAATATTTGGAGTTAAATAGCATATTGTTTCTTTAGCTATAATTTTTTTCAAACCCATAGCATATAATTTACATGACGTGGAAACCAACTAGATGCCTTCTTACTATCTCTTTCTTTACCTTCGATAGAATTTCAGTTGCCTCTTAACTCTGTTTGAAGACCACGACCGGTGTTTCATGAGCATGTTTTATTTCTTCCGGAAGACAGAGACTGGACAGCTGATCTTCTGGTACACAAATAAATTATAATGTTGCAAAAATGTCCAAACTGAAGTCCTTATCCTTTGTAAAGAAACTAAGAAAGACCCCTAAATAGGTTGAGAATTAGCAACCAATGACCTCTACCTACTTCCACAGCTATGTTCCTAAAAGACAAACGTCTGTCACTGATTTGGGATACTCTAGAGCCTCTGTCACAATATGAAGCAGCCCCAACCACCACAGATGAACGTTGCACTTTAAATTATTTTGAATCACAATCAGGGTGCTTGGGTGGCTCAGTGGGTTAAGCAGTTGAATGTCTGACTTTTGATTTCTGCTCAGGTCATGATCTCAGCACCCTGAGACCGACCCCGGTTCAGGCTCTATGCTCCGTGGGGAATCTGCTTGAGATTCTCCCTCTCTCTCTGCACTTCCCCCTGCCTGCTCGCTCTCTTTCTAAAATAAAAAAAATCTTTAAAAAATTATTTTGACTCACGAGCCAAAGGACAACTTGCCTTTTTTTCCCTTACCTTGTATTTCACTTCCCTTTCCATATTCCTGCTTTTCCCCTTACTAATTTTAAGCCTGTAGGACAGAAAAACTCCTATTCTCTAATCTCAACAAAATCATATTTATTCTTATCTGTGGCACAAGAAAAGGAATATACAGATGTTACTTCATTCTTGATTTTCCTTTAACAATGTGTTTAATTAGGCAAGTAGCTCTGTTACTGTCACCTTAAACTACACTGACTCTTTTCTGGCTCAGCTTACCTCACTATAAAACACTATGAGGTCAATGCTAGATTGCAGAATTTAATTAAACGCCTAAGATGAAATCTTTATAACATCTCCAATTCTTGCTCTGCATCAAGAACAAGAAACCAAATTTTGCTTAAGCCTAAAATATGATACTAGCCCTGTAAAAAATGATTATTGGACTTAATCTGTAACTATCTAACCTAGCACATCTATTTTGACAGCAGAGATCATGTGGGCTGAGGGTTTTTTTTTTTTCTGTAACTGCACTCTGATTTACTGTTGCACACTCTTCCCAGAATCCTGATTTTATTTGTTTTTACTGTCAATATGAGTCTGCTAAAAAGTCCCAACTTTGTGTCCTAAACCAAATGAGATCAGCCAATTGGAAAGCAGCATGCACACATTTGAAAATCAGCTATTTATAGCCCTGTTTCCCAGACGTGTTTCCCGACCACAGGAAAGGTTCAGTCTCACTATAAATCAGTCTCCAGTAGGTGTCAGGAGCTCCTGTCCTTGTGCAACAAAAAAATCTTTACTCTGCTTTGTTCTCAATGTATGCAGTTCTTCCCTCCCACACACACACCAAGCCACTCATATGTCAGCATTAATGCAGAGGAATCAATTATTAGTAGCAACATCCTCTTGAAATCTCAATTCAGTGAGTGCAGAACATCAGAGGGAATGTGTTACTTTTCTCCTCTTTAAATAATACATACCAAAGGACCATGGAAGAATCTTTGCAGCCTTGGAAATGAGAACGGGGGGGTTGAAATGATAGTCAAATCCCCTTCTAGAATTCTCTTCTGCCTCACTCCACCAGCCATAAATATCAGATGAGAGGCTGCATATTCTGGTGAATGTAGGCCAGCTGCTGTGACGCAGGAGGGAGATTTGGGCTTTGAGATATAAATTTTTCAAAGAACTAAAAGTAGCTCCCAAGAACCTGCTTAAGACAACCTCAGCCTCCAACAGCATTTTCACAGTCAGTCTGAACTGGGAAACAAGCTGGGGTTCATCTGCCGCCTCCGATGGCTTCACCAGGCTGGAAAGGGTTAACTAGAAGGAATGGGGCACTACTGTGCTTTTCTCGCCACAAAATGTTGAGGGCAAACCATCTTGCTACAAGCTTCAAATACCAAGATCAAATCCTTTTCCACCGCCACATAGTTTGGCACATCTAAATGGGGAAACCTTTTAAATGGCAAACAGTAAATTAGCATAGCAGCTAACTCCTCAACTAACTAGTCTTCTTCAGAATTTGCACAACAAAATGACTAGGAAGCAAACAAATTGTCAACACAACTCTTCTTCCACTGCTAAAAAAGCTACCCCTAAAAAGCCATATTTAAAGCTTCAGGCCTCATTTCTTGCAGCACTCCCAGAAGAGGGAAAACAGATTTCCCAGTTTGTGAAAATCAGTGCTGCTTTCAGCAAGTTGGTAAAGACTTCCACTGCAGAAACATAAAATCAGGATCATACTAAAATAGAAAGGGTTGGTCCTTACCACCAATGCGAGACATACAGACTGTTCAGCATGCTGGCTTTGTTATTTAAGAGCTGCTTCCAACGTGGTGCAGAGGAAAGGACAAGATTCCAAATGCATCAATGTTTAGAAATTTTATATTGTTCCCCATCACATTCACATGCCACAGGCAGAGTCTGGGTGCCTCTGCTGCAATGCCTTTCATAATGCACTAGATGATCTGCTAAGACAAATTACAAGACAATTTAATTAGAAGACTTAGCCCCTAACCATATACCTTTCTAGGTCTGTCTCTGGCAAACTCAACCCTAAATGTATATCTAAAAGCCCTGGCTATCTCCACACCACGCCCTCCACCAACCTCACCCCATTCCCCACCACCTCCCCTATCTCTAAACGCTACAGTCACTTTGGAAATGCAGAGACGATGTGAGTTCAAGCAGCAAAAGTCAGAGAAAGTACAAACAGCTTAGACTAGACATCTTTTTTATTGTCCCTTCACTTTCGTTCAGACAGTCTGAAATTGCTCATTTCATGATGATACATTGCCTCAGATGTCATCAATTAAAGATTTGAGTCAACAAGCATTACTTGTTTAAAAAAAAACAACCTTCAGGGGAACCACTACACTATGGAGAATTGAATCAGACTGCTTTCCACTCTAAAAGTTTATCAGAGAACAGCTACAGAGGGAAGAAATGGATGAATGAGGCTTAATAATCTGGGAGCACTTTAGAACAATCTGGAAAGGTAAAGTGGGCTGTCAGGAACCATATGGCATCCTAAAAACTCAAGCTCCCTTTTTCTAAATGACCAGTGTCGGCTACGGAGGACAGAAGGAATAAATTAACGGTGAACAGTTCTTGCTGAAGGTAACCTGGTAAACACGCGGTCGCTTCTGGAGAATATTCCCGGACCCTCCAGCTTATCCAGTTCTGAGTTGATGAGTTTCTTGGTGCACCTCGGTGCATGGCTTGCCACTGTGAACTGTGGCAGCTGTGGCAGCATTCTGTATAAGGGACTACTGCCAGGGCCACGGGACCACAAGTGAGAGCTGCACTGGAAAAATCAGGAATGTCCGTGGGCACTTGCTTTCCAGAATGTGTCTAAAGCCCATAAACCTTAAAAGCTGGCAGACTTGGCCTCACAAAATCTCAGCTGCCCCCATCAACTTCTAGAATTCTTCTACTGATAAGCAGAAAGAGAAGCAAAAAATACGTAGTAACTTCTTGAAAACTATTAATCTTGCTCTTTGGTGCCTAGAACCCCTCCGAGGACTCACCTCCAGATGGAAGGGGAAAAGATTACACATCTCAAAAAGCTACATGGCAAACGATCTTTAGAAAGCACATAATCCAACTTTCTGGGCTAGAAGCTGAGAGCTATGGGGACAGTCACCCCCCATATAATCTGCCAAATGGCCACTGTGCTTATGAATAAAGCGACCACCGATCCACCAAGTTACAAGTCCTGACTTCCACCTCAGTGGTGGTGCTGGGGGGAAGGCGGCGGCAACCCCAGCTGAGCAAGCCCAGAGCTCCCCACGTACCACCCACCTCGCGTGTGGGGGACACACAGTACTAATCTCATCGCCGGATCACCCGACTTCAAATACGGAGACCAAGAAAGGTGGGTCTCGTAGAAGCAAAGGAGTGGGCAAAAACCAATTCCTCTGTTCCATTTTGCCTAAAGTCACTCCCGTCCTAGGCAGAAGAAAGGAAACTGTTCCTCCTGACCTCCCTCCATGTCAGAAGCCTCTGGCTCCCAGGAAACACTTCCCGTTAGCACATAGGGCAGATCAGTTTCACAGGAGAACCTGACCACCATGACGGAATTTCCAGGAAAATGTGCTCCGAGACATAAACAAAAACAAAAAGCACCTTGTACATTGGGACACCTGTTTAGAATCTGAGAATGTGCTGTGTATGTATGGGGACACGGTGAGAAGTGAGAAAAATGAAAGCCTGACTCTTAACTGTGGAGAACAAAATGGCAGTTCCCGGAGGAGAGCTGGGTGGCGGGACTGGTGAAAGGGGACGGAGATTAAGGAGCACTGACCACGATGAGCACCGAGCAGCATACGGAACTGCTCAAGTCATGATGTTGTACACCTGAAACTAACATAACACTGTCTGTTAACTATACTGAAGTTGAAATTTAAAAAAAAAAACTTAAAAAAAGAGAGAGCGAGAGAGAGAGAATGAAAGCCTCTGGATGGAAGGCAACAGATCCGAAAGGAATTCAAACATCCGATCCAGAGACCAGCTAGCTAAATCCAAAGGTTTATAATTCAGTTGAAGCTGGCGATCAGGAGATGGCAGAGCTCTTGGCCTGCCGGGCAGACCAGACAGGGCACAGATGATTGGGATTATGGAAAGGCTTCTCGTAAAACCAGGGACAGCATGAACCAGGCTGGAAAACAGGCCAGGCCGAGGTGTGGCTGAACAGCACTCAGGAGCCTAACAGAGACCGTGGACAATGGTAGTCGCTTCTCTGCCCTACAGAGAGCCTTCCCCGTATCCTCCTTACCCCGTTCCACAGAGTGACTGGTCCTTAGTGTGTCTCAACTGCTCATGATAAAGACAAACAAGGGAAATGAGAAAGGCGCCAGTGGTTGTCGAATCTTAAAGCATCTATGACCACTTGGAGAGTTTGTTTAAAATTCAGAATCCCCAGCCCTACCCCAAGAGACTCTAATGCAGGCGGTTCCGGATGCGCTCTGGCAAACAATGAATGACTGTGAGGGCAATAAAAAGGGTAATTTGCTGGTCAGGACAGCAGCTCCAGATTTGCTCTGACAGCATACAGAGCACCGTGCACACTCTGCACTCCACAGAGAGGTTCCTGCAAAGGAGTTCGGAAGCACCGCCCACAGTACGTCGACAGGAGAGTCAGGGCTCCCATCTGAGCACCCTTCTATTGGGGCAATCACCTTGGAGGCCAGTGAATCAGACTTAGCCAGTGCCCCACCATGCCCACTAAGGAGTTTTGTTGTTTTCTTTTAAAAAATGACTTGTCCTGAGGCACCTGGGTGGCTCAGTCTGGTAAGTGTCTGACTCTTGATTTCGGCTCAGGTCATGATCTCAGGGTCATGAGATCAAGCCTGCATCAGGCTCCGCACTCAGCAGGGAGCCTGCTTGAGACTCTCTCTCTCCCTCTCCGTCTGCCCCTCCCCTTCCCTGAAATAAACAAATAAATCTGGTTGAAAACTCTGAGTTTGTAAAACTATGCAAAGTGTCATGAGCCAACACGTTCTGACACTCCTGCTTTTGTTTGTATAAGGTTTCCTCCCAGGTACCTTCATTTTTACATGAGAGACAATTCTGGGGATGTGAGAGAGAATAGAGGCCGGCTGCTCATCAGAACTTACCAGAAATAAAAGCTTAGTAACTTGCGTGGAAACCAGCTGTTGCCTCCATACCAAATCAGCCCACTGCCATGGCAGTTTCCTTGGAGCTGAAACACTCTTTGAAGGTGGGAAAAAAAATCTCTGAACAAAGAAAACAAGTCCTTCCAACAGTGAGAAGTGCTAGTCTGGAAAGGAAGAGTCTATTTAAATTCTCTAATCCTAAAAGCACGTAACTATTGCCCAAATGGCAAGAAAGAACAGCAGAAACCCAGAGGTATCCTTAGAGCCTGAAGCTGAGACTAAAGATGGGCTGGAAGAGAAATTCTGAACACTGCTGGGTTCTTGTCTGAGAAACTACTGTAGGACCCTGGGCTCATTTTACAAATGTGTCAAATGGGGATAAGATTCCCTGCCATCTCTCCCCACAGGAAGTGGCCAAGTTTGAATGACAGAAAACACAGGAGAGCTTTCCATAAAATATTAGCCAATAAACAAATATTTTATCACATTTTTATGCCCATGATTGATATCCTGTTATTCCTTTAAGGCTTTTAAAAAATCAAAACAGTAGGGGCGCCTGGGTGGCTCAGTGGGTTAAGGCCTCTGCCTTCGGCTCAGGTCATGATCCCAGGGTCCTGGGATCAAGCCCCACATCGGGCTCTCTGCTCAGCGGGAAGCATGCTTCCTCCTCTCTCTCTGCCTGCCTCTCTGCCTACTTGTGATCTCCATCTGTCAAATAAATAAATAAATAAAATAAAATCTTTAAAAAAAAAATCAAAAGAGTAAGTAGTCATTCTACCCATTAGTGATCTACTCATGAATCTTTTTAAAGTTACTATGTTAGGGTCACCTGGCGGTTCAGTTAATCAAGCATCTACCTTCAGCTCAGGTCATGATCTCAGGGTCCTGGGATGGAATCCCATGTTGGGCTCCCTGCTCAGTGGGGAGTCTGCTTCTCCCTCTTCACTGTCCTCCCACTGCTTGTGTTCTCTAACTCTCGCTCTCTCTCTCTCTCTCTCTCTGTCAAATAAATACATAAATAAAACCTTTAATTTAAAAAAAAGTTACTATCTATAAGCTATGTCTACAATAAGCAACTATGGAAAGAGCCACGATGTCCATTGACAAATGAGTGCATAAAGAAGATGTGGTGTGTGTGTATATATATATACATATATACACACATACCATGGAATATTACTCAGCCATCAGAGAGGATGAAATCTTACCATTTACATTGACGTGGATAGAACTGGATGGTATTATGCCGAGCAAAATAAATCAATCAGAGAAAGACAAGTGTCACATGGTTCCACTCATATGAGGAATATAAGACACAGCACAGAGGACCCCAGGGGAAGGAGGGAAAAACGGAATGGGAAGAAATTGGAAGGGAGACAAGGCATGAGAGACTCTTAACTATGGGAAAGAAACAGGATTGCTGGGGGTGGGGGGGAGATGGGCATTAAGGGCATGGGATGTGATGAGCACCAGGTGTTATATGCAACTGATGAGTTACTGAACTCTACATCTGAAACTAATGACGTTCTATATGTTGGCAAATGGAATTCAATTTTTTTTTAAGAAGTGACTATGCTAAAGAAATCTGTCAATGTCAATGAAATTGATCAGTACTGAGTAATCAAGTATAGGAGAGGAGATGTATTTGTGCCTAAAACATCTAAATCTCAAATACTATGGTCTATCATACATTTTTCTGAAACAAAGAATAAAAATCATATAAGGAAGCACAACATTTGTAACCACTACACTTTCTCCATGGAATGACCACGCAGTGAAATGACTGGTCGTCTTATTTACACGACAGAACGTGAGTAGCAGGAGCTAGAAAGAAAAACAAAACAAAACAGAACATGGATATTTAACATTGGGGCGAGAGACTGTACCTAAAACTATCCTCGCTCATCTGAGCTCTCCATCCATCAGTATCTTTATATTAAAAACGCTCTTACCCCCTCCTGTAACCCAGCCTTCACTTACCCAACCACCCCAAAGACCAGTGCTCTTCCATCCCTCCACAAAACACACTGAGTGGTGCCCACTGAACCCCCTGGGAGGCCGCCACCAGGCTGCCTGTGCACCTGCGGTCCCATCAGCTGAGTCACGTGCCCCCAAAACCAACTGTGTTGGATCCCAGACCTGTTTATGTCAGCTCTACCTGTTATTGCTAATTATATAGTTGAATTAAATATTATGTAAACCCCAGAAATTTGAGAGCAAAAAGCAAGAGTGATCGTAACTATGGAAACTAAGTTAAATGCTTTAGAAAGATCTTGTAAAGGCAAGTAACTAAAAATACCTTCCGTCAAATTAAGAGTGAGTAAAGGATTGGAGAAAGTCTTAAAATTCTAGAATTCTTCACTCAGCCTGCCTCACAAGAGTCCCTGGGTACCATCCCTAGAGGAGAGATTGAAACTGCCAAGCACGGAGGAGGCGGACTGAGTGCAGCTTACACAAGACAGTCCACGAGGAGCTCCTGTGAGCAGGTACAGACTCAAAGAGAAGACCACAGTCTTATGTCCAAAGACAGGGGAGTGCGCACAGAGATTTCTTTACTCGTCTCTGTGGCTCTGTTTTAACTGACTCGTTATATTTAAAGACCCTTCATAATAAAACATTAAAAAAAAATTTCTGCTTTTATTTCAAAAATTCAAGTCTCAGAAACCAGGGGCGGGAGGGGTGAAAGGTGGAGGGGGGCAGTGGTGGTAAGACTCTTCAAAACAAACTCCTGCAAAAACTTGAAGTCTTTCTTAGAAAAAGATCCAACATCTTTACCAATATGCAAAAAGAACTTCCTGAACCAATAATGCAGTAAAGAGAGAGAGAGAGATTGTACCTCAGTGTTTATAAGTATATAAATAGCATGAGAAATTGAATAAAACCTGAATGAAACGCAAGGACAAAATTACAAGTTAAGGGAAAGCACAGTAAACAAGGAAGAACAAGAGGAAGGCGCAGCACGAAAACCACACTGGACATTTGGTGAAATGAAAAACAAATGTGAGAAAATTAAGCCACGGTTAAAACGTGGATTTTGAAAAACTACCTCCTGTCATGAGAAATTGCTCACAACATGACTTTAAGGTATTTTATTTCATCCACAATTTTAGTAATAGTAATATATACACAGGGTACAACACTCAGAGACAACAAATGAGTAAACATTGAAAAACAAGTCTCGCTCACATCCCTTTCCTTCAGCCACCCATCCGTCCCCAGAGCCAGCCACTATAACCAGCTTCTATTTCCTTCTAGGGACGGTGCATGCATACCGTGTGGATGTATGTAAATAATAATATAATTTTAAGCACAAAACTCAGGACAAATCCAGATATTTCTAAAAAAAAAAAAAAAAAAATCTATCTACAGGTCCTCCAGAAAGTCTCAGTCCACTGTTGCAAAACTACCTCACAATTCCACAGGACCATTTTTGGGAAATGAATTCCATCCAAAGTCATATTTTCACAGCACAAAAATAGGAATGGGAAAAACAATAGTGCTCCTTCTCAAAGAGCAAGTCAAATCAGAGGTCTCTAGAGAGTATTTATATCAAATACAAAGCTGGCCAGATGACAAGTCTGATCTGTTATGGCAATTCATGTCTTCCTCCTGGCCTGCCCTCTTAAAACCTGGCATGCCACACGTACAGGGTGGTAATCGGTGTGGGAATTCAAAAGAAAAAAGCAAGCAGGAATAGCAAGGGAGAGGAGACCTCCATGGGCCTCATACCTCAGGCTTCTCTTGTCCAAGTCTGAACTCTGCATGACCGTCCAGAAGGCTCTGGAATCTGATGAGTTGCCATGTTCAGAGTAGACCCTCGTCCTGGACAAACTTGCCGCACGGTAACTCATAAGATTTACAAGTGTGCGTGTGTGGGGGTGTGTGTGTGTACGCATATATGCTTACGGAATGCCACAGTGTTTGTGTGCAGGGAGAACTCTGTCAAGGAGCCTTCAACACTCAACATGGAGGCAAGAACATTTTCTTTCTGTGGGCACATCAAAACCAAATAACAGAATGACAGAAAAACTATCATTTCTGCCTATCCAAATCCATTCTTCCCTATTCTCATTACGGACTTTTACTTCTGAGAACTTTTCATTCCCCACTAGCAGAACCCACATTTAGATGCTTGGTAGGCACACGTCCCAGCACTGGCCAGTCCCAGGGCTGAAACTGCCCCCCTAGTTGGCAGGAGGGTTAAACTGTGAGAATATGAGCAGGGAGATGCAGAAAGTCCCCTCAAGAAGAGGGAGCTCTGACTGAAAGTGACACCAAACAGGTGAGCGGAACCAAGACATGGAGAGAGACATTGCTTGATAAACCTTTTAACGTGGACGTCAAGCCATGCCTGACACCAGGATACACACTGAACTCTTCATTTACGAGAGACAATAAACTCCTTTCTTAACCCACTGTGAGGTGGGATTCTGTCTCTTGCAAACAAAAAGAAGTCCTGATTAATATGTAAGTGTTTTCACAGAGAAAATGAAATTGGACTAAGGAAGGTTTATAATCTGATTTGAATGTTTAATCAACATGAAAGTAGCTTAATGAACCCATAGCCACACCAGGGCAAGCCAGGGCACTTCCTCGGCCACCCTTCTGTCCTTCAACATCTGACCGACCCCCCCTGCACTGACACATTTGCTCTTAAACCATGCTCATACATTCCGTCTGTCTGGCAAGCCTGTAGTCATTCTGTCTCTGGTCCATTTAACTAACTCTCAGAGGGCAAATCACATATCCCTTGTTCCCAAGTTCTTAGGGGATGCACCGTTGGGTCCCGAGCACTGAGAGTAATCGAAAAGCACTTAATAGATTATTAAATTTTATGGCACCCACGAGAACTCATAACTCATCCAATTTAAATGCTATGAATTTCTTCCAGTGAATTCTAGCATCAAAAAATCATTTACTGGAACAAAATGACACACTCAACAGTTTCCAACTCTGAGAATATATCAGTGCTATTTTCAATTAAGGTGAATACACCGCACTGGTACTTTAAGGTGGGTTCTCTAAACCCATTTTATTTTGATGATAAGGAGCTGTTTATACTCACTCCAATTCACAGGACAAGACATAAGTATACACATTTGTAAGTTACACTCCTATTAGAGCTGCCTGCTGTGCAAATAATGGCTGCAGTGTATTACTTTTCTTCCTCCTTTCAGGCCCAAACCCTGTTAGATTTTTGAGTGCCTCCCTCCCGCGCCACGTCCCTGCTCCTTGTCCCAATTCACCCATGGGTAGAGAGACACAAACAGCTTCTCCTCATGCCACTGACATCGTTTGCTTTTGTGCGTCTCTCACTAGACTCCGCTCTTTGGATGCCTGGATCACTAGTCTAGCACGGCGTCTGGCACACACTCTGTAAACATTAGTTGTGTGGGTTTAATTAACTACACTTGTCAGCAATTCACCAGAGGATCTGGTCTGTGACCTTTATGTCCCCGTTCAGTTGCAAGCATCAAGGAAAGTACTAGAGAGGAGTCTTACAAACGTGACATCTGCCCTCCCTTCAAGAACAAAGGGTCCAGAAACACTTCCTTGTGGACAAGTTTTCAACCTCTGTAAAACATACCTTGCAACTATGGTTATCAGGCCCAGGGGCTGGCGTCTGTCTGACCTAAAAAGTCACGTCTCGACTGGACACGAGGAAGACCACTGGCCTTCCACGCGGCCAGGCATGTGAGCTCGACCCCAGGAGGGACAAAGTGTACTGAACAGTGAGGAAGCCACTCGGTCAGATCCTTTCTCAGAACGTGTGAATGCAACTCCGACAGAGAAAGCCGTCAGAGGCCAGCACGGAACAAAGTCAAGAGAAAGTTAAAAAACCGAAACTCTAAAGCAGGAGAAGCCAAGAATAATCCAAAGCTAGGAGGCCTGTAGGGGAAAGGAAGTTTACAAAACCACAGAGGAAGAGAGGAAGGAGAAGGCACAGCAAGAAGCTGAGAGAGTGTCAGGAAAGTACTCCGGGCCCTGGAACGTGGCCTCAAATTTCCTTCATGATACAGCATGAGGTCAGTGGATCAAAAGGCCATGTTAAGAGACAGTTACTCTGGGGTGCCTGGGTGGCTCAGTGGGTTAAGCCTCTGCCTTCAGCTCGGGTCATGATCTCAGGGTCCTGGGATCGAGCCCCACATCGGGCTCTCTGCTCAGCAGGGAGCCTGCTTCCTCCTCTCTCTGCCTACTTGTGATCTCTCTCTCTGTGTGTCAAATAAATGATAATAATAAAAAAAAGACAGTTACTCTGAGTTTTCCAGTTATCTTTGCCTCAACTAAAAGGCTGAGGTTGTCAATTATCAAAATGGACATTAGAAGTGGGCTTTTATTGTTGAAATCTGAGATGTCCACGGTTTATGAGTTGGCCAGAAAACCTTCGGGAGTACCCTGCCCTTTTGTGAAGGGGTGTGGTCTAGCGTGTTCACCAGGCTGCTCTCGGAACGGGCCCGCAGGCTGCACTCTGCACTCGGGCACAGTTTGGATGATCTTGACCGTCCAACGCCAACACGAGGTGTAACAGACTCCTGCCTCCACAACATTGTCATTATTCCCCTCAAGTGAATCTCTTGAGCAAGGCAAGGAACATCCAAAAGGGCAGAAATACAGACTTTATTAAACGTTTAAAATAAGTTGCAGGTGTATTTTTACGGCCCTTTTACAAATGCACATTTGGCTTCCATATCTGGGGTGGGGAGTTGGTGGGAGACCTGAGCCCTCACCTTCCTCTGACTACTGGGGTGTGTTCACTGGGGCTTTAGACTCAGGCGCTATTACACAGAAACCAGAAAGAAAAGTGGCTTGACCAAGACCCATATTTATATCTTAACATCTAACAGCCCAGAGGTAAACCAGTCCATGCAGGAAAAGCTTCCACTTCCAGTCCCAGGCGCTATTTCAAGTCTCCCCATCCCCCAGTCAGCAGGAAGGCAGAGAGAGGAAGAGAGGGCCCGCCCTTTCCCCACCGGCTGGACTTTATCCCGCAATCATGCCCAGCTACAAGGGCAGCAAAGAAACTAATCCTTATGTTAGCAAGCAAAGGACAATTGAGTGAAATTTATACCGTCATTCATCATTTAGGGGCCTCCTTCTCTGAGCAGCTCCCATCACTTGAGGAAACTTGAGTGAGATCGATTCTTCACAGTATGGATGAGTCTAATATAGCAAATCCACTCACTGCCTAAATAATACCAATAAGATGGGTGGGGGGATGGGGTACCTGGGTGATGGACATGAAGGAGGACACTAGATATGATGAGCTGGGTGTTACATGCAGCCAGTGAATCAATAAATTCTACACCTGAAACCAATAATACGCTATACGTTAACTAAACTGAATTTAAATAATTTTTTATTTTTTTTAAGATTTTATTTATTTATTTGACAGAGAGAGAGATCACAAGTAGGCAGAGAGGCAGGCAGAGAGAGAGGAGGAAGCAGGTTCCCTGCTGAACGGAGAGCCCGATGCGGGGCTCGATCCCAGGACCCTGAGATCATGACCTGAGCTAAAGGCAGAAGCTTAACCCACTGAGCCACCCAGGTGCCCCTGTCCCTAGCCTTCTTCAATCACCTTAATTAGAGACACCTGGATCACAAGGGCGAGTAGCTCTCCTTGCTCGGCACCAAAAGACCCCACACAGGTCAGTGTAACAAGTAAAGCCACTGATTAAATAATAAAGGAAAATCTCTGTCAGAGTTCCAAACTGCATTACTGCGTTAGAGTGGCTGTAACAAACACCACAAACTGGGTGGCACGGAAACAGAACTTTTTTGTCTCACAGGGAAGGCAAGTGCACATTCCAGATGTCAGCAGGGTTGGCTCCCCATGAGGTCTGTGAGGAAAGGATGGTTCTGGGCCTCTCACCTGGCTTGCAGCTGGCCCTATTCTTATGTCTCTTGACAATGTCTTTCCACTGTCTGTGGCTCAGCATCAAAATTTCAACTTTTTACAAGGACACCTGTATGAGAGCCCACCCAACCACCTCACTTTAACTTGATTATCGCTGCAAAACCCCATCTCAAAATAAGCTCACCTTCTGAGGAACTTGTGGTTAAACTTCAACATATGAATTCGCTGGGAGCAGGGAGGACTGGGGCCCACAATTCAACCCTGAAGCTCAGGAGCCCTGTAAAGCTGAGACCAAAGATTGAATATTCCCTCCACTCATTATAACCCTTTTAAAGCCTTTCTATTGGAAAATATAACAGATACAGAAAATGCATAAGACCTAAATATACTACGTAGCAAATAATTATGAAATAAGCACCTGCGTAACTGCCGTTTGGGTCCCAAAAAACTGAGCACTGTCAAGAACCAGGAGCTCCTGTAAGCCTCTTCCTGATCACAAATCTCTCCTTCTTCCACAAGGTTGATCATTACTCTTAGGAAAATTACTTCCTTCCTTTCCTACATAGCCTGACCATTTCTGAATACGTCCTGAAACACAGTTTGGTTTTACCTATTTTTGAACTGCTGATGAATAGAGTTATGTTGTCATGTATCATCTGGGGTCTTCTATCCCTTAATGTATTGGTAAGGTTTATCCATATATTTATATTTTTTAATGGTTCCAAACAATATGTCATTAACCTATATCTAATTTTGTTAGTTAAAACTGTATTTTCTCTGATATTTACCATTCTCACTCTACATACCCACAGCTTTCCATGTCTACCTCAAAGTCCCATCTGTATCTACAAACTACTCTAAAACTTACTCTTAACAGTTCTTTTCCTGGCGTGCCTGGGCGGCTCTGTGGGTTAAAGCCTCTGCCTTCGGCTCAGATTGTGATCCCAGAGTCCTGGGATCGAGCCCCGCATCAGGCTCTCTGCTCAGTAGGGAGCCTGCTTCCTCCTCTCTCTCTGCCTGTCTCTCTGCCTACTTGTGATCTCTGTCTGTCAAATAAAGAAATAAAAATATTTAAAAAAAAAAATTCTTTTCCTTATCAAAAAAGCCTTTTGTGTTTAAAACTTCTATCTGTGTAGACAGAGTATAAGACAAGCAATTTTCTTCAGTGTTAGCTCTGCAGACATTTTCCCAGAAAATACTCACAACAAAGTTTATTTACCAATTGACTTGACATGCTTCAGGCAACACTGTAATATTCTGGGTTGAACTGGCCCACAAGCCATTTCTCACGAGGTTTGTGAACCACCAGGAAAAGGTGAGAAAGAACAGGGCTCAGTGGTCTGAGGGGACAGTCATTTGCCAGGGGTTAGTGGACAGGTTTCACTGATGCGCAAAGGACCTCAAAGGAAAGACAAGAGTGTAACGTGGGGGACTCAACTGATGATAGAAACCTGCCTAATGTGGGTTTTCAGTGGTCAGAGACTTGCTCCTTGATCCATTCTATTGAGATTTGCTTATCCTAATGGTCTCAGCACTCTGCCCTCGCCTGCCTAACTTACCTTCCTGTCTGCGGTCTCAGGCTGGGCTCTGACACTCATCTGGTTATTAACTCACCTACTTTCTACTGACTTTCTACCCTGCAGCTGGTATTGTAAGCTCAGATCCGAATTCCTGCTTCTGAGTCTCCATCCACACTTCATTCTTGATCCCAATAATCGGTTGTATTTTCCAATCCCGACTTCATTCAAGTTCTAACAGTGAGGTGACCCCCCCTACGAAATGAATCACAACTGGAAAGCTGTTTTTTTTTTCTGTCACTCTAAATGTATCTCTATAAGTAGAAATGAGCTAAATAAAGAAGTAAATTAAGAAATTACTACAGACATGAAATTTTCACTAAAGGTCCTTAAATAATAAAATAGCTTCACTTTTCAAATTTATTAATTTTTAGTCTCTATAAAGTTATTAAGAATAAAGGAAAGCCACTCTTATTTCTAACAGTCAGAGATAATCACTCTTAACATTTTGACACATATCCTTCCAGACTATTCATTTCTATTCATTAATACATAGGTAAACAGATAAAAAATGAGATCATATTATAATTTATATTATTTTGTGACTACCTTTATTGTCTTAAGAAAAAAACAAAAACCCTATGTATAGCTTTTATTCAATGAGGCCAGTTGCAGAAATTTTAACTAAAAAATAACTAAAGCTATATTTTTTTAAATAAAGATATATTAATTAAATTTTAGTTAAGGCCTTTACAGGAATGTTTAAATCCTATAGTGAGACATAATTTAAAATAGCAAATATTCAACAACTAATTGTGGAATATCTGTGAAGTGGACTTCAATGCATCATATTAAGAATGATGTTGTTGGGGGCGCCTGGGTGGTTCAGCAGGTTAAGCGTCTGCCCTCGGCTCAGGTCATGATCCTGGGGTCCTGGGATGGAGCCCCATGTCCGGCTCCCTGCTCATCAGGGAGCCTGCTTCTCCCTCTCCTTCTGCTGCTCCCCCTGCTTGTGTTCTCTCACTCTCTCTGTCAAATAAACAAATAAAATCTTTAAAAAAAAAAAAAAAACTAAAACTAAATGAAATTTAAAAATCTTTATTAAAAAAAGGAATGATACTGAAAAGTATATTTTTATATGGAAAAGTACAAGCCAAAAAACAGTACGCAAAGAAGATTGCTTTTTTAATTAGTGTGAGTACCCACATGCGTACACATATATAGAAAAACACTGCCACGAAGACTGGTAATGTCAGGGACAATTTGTTTCCTTCAATGTGCTTAACTATATTTCCAAGAGACACATATTACAATCATCTAATGAAAGCTATACAATGTTTAAAAAAATACAAAGACCATCTTCTGGCAGAACTTTTCTTTATACCATCATTTTTAATGCCAAGTAAAACTCCATTGTAAGAATGTGCTATAATTTATTAGGCATCCATTTAAATCATCTTTTCCATGAGGTTATATATGTTTGATGAATGAGAACATTCCATTCTGATCTTCTGTGGTGGCAATCTGTTACAGTTTAGACCAAATACGGTCAACTACAACAAGATGTTAAAGAAACTTTAGTTACACCCCAAAAGATTAATGACCAAAAAGAATTTCTAATAAGATCAATAAAGATTTTCAATTCTTCATACCTTATCGCTGGCTTGTAAGCAAGACAGTGCTACACATTCAAACTTCTGGTCAGGATAAAATCAAAGAATTTGCCTTCTTGCCCAGTATTTTTACTGCCATTGTCTCCATAAGCAACTAGGAAATTCACTGAAAATCCAGATGTCCCTCTGCATCACCACAGAACAGGTAAGCAGCTCTATCTGCTTAATATGTTAGGAAAGTGCCTGAGAAACACAACACCTTAAAAAAGTAAAAGTTTCACAATGAAAACAACTAAGAAACACACCCACCTCATTTTATTAGGAAGAAAACACAGTAACTCTTACAGCCAAGGACAGGGGCAGGAGTTAAGGGAAAATAGTAATTAGATACTATTTTTTACAAGCATTTGTATGAGATCTTAAAAGAACAAAAAATTTCAAGCTATACAAAGTGAAAGACTATAGAAAACACAACAATTTCAAATCACTCCACCCTAGGAAATGGAAAGACTAATATTTGTAGACAGCACCAGGCAGAAGTTGGCTTCTCTTTACCACTAAAACTCTATTCCAGATGATAATTCAAAACAAACGAATGCCTGAATTTAATATCCTTTTAACATATGTGTAATTTCTCCACACCGGATATAAAGATTTAAAGCTCTACAATACTATACAGTTTCAAGATACCTAAATATAGTGTCTGATAAATTTGTTTAAATGGTAAACATGATTATAAATTTCTTTTAAACTCAGAAGTATAATAACTACTCCCTGATTTGTTAGAGAATCAACATGAATTGGAAATTACAGTAAATGTTGAGGAAATGTAATTTATTTAATCATACGTTCTTTTCATGAACCTCTACAATCCAACTCAGGAACCAAACCCTTCCAGAAACACTTTTTTCCATGGTCATCAGTGACTTTGATCATACCATATGCAGTACCTCTCGTTCTCAAACTTTCTTTTCCGAGCATTCTTACTCTTCAGTATTGCTCTTTCTTAACATTCTCTACTCTCCAGTTATTACAACAGTATACGATCCTGAATCACCTCTCTCCTCTCAGTCTCCATTAAGTCAAACATTACTTAGAGCCCAATAGGAGATGGACACAACACTATGTCCTATAGATAAAGAAGGCTCAAGATATGCCTGGTCCTTGAGGAGAGAGATGCAGGAAACTAGTATTTCAGCCCCAAATGATAAGAATCATAATGACCAAGTAGGTGTAAGAATATCAGTGAAAAATATTTTAAGCTTTAATCAGAATTGAGAATTTATGGTCAAATAAGGGTTTCTGGAAGTTGTGAGGCTAACCAACCAGGCGTATGCCAGACACATTTGTATTTCCAAAGTAGTCCTAAGGCCCTCAGATGCCTTCTAGATTTTCCCTAGACAATTCTGTGGTCCACTGCCATGACAACTATTTCTCACTTTCTCCACTCTCGAAAGTTTCAGACAGCCTCTATTTGCCTCATTCACAGCAGATGACCTAACCTCAACTTCAGAGAAAGGAGAAATACAGTCCATCAGCACAAGAGTCTTACTATTACAAGCTGAAACACAGAGTACAGAGGATGGTACAAAAGTGATTTTATAGTTCCCTAAATCCCAGCCCCTAACATGCACTTTGGGAGGCACAGGGAATTCTCTCCCCTCTTCTGTTTCCCTATGGTCATCAAGTGTCTCACTCCTAGCCAGAGCCCCAGGCTCGCTCTCCTCTTCCTCTGCTACTGACCCAGAGTCTTCACCATTTGGCTACACTGGATTTTCCTTTGGTGGAACAAGGTAGAGGCCAGCATGGCAGTAAAAGAGAAGATCCTTTCTCTTCAGAGAATCAGGAGAAATGAATTTCCAGATCCAACCTGAGAACGAAGTCCTAGAGACATTAGCCTAGATCCAAAAACACCTTCAAATCTCCACCCCACTTTACCAAAGCTGTTCCCACTAACCTAACCTGGTCAAGACCCAGAAGAAAAATGGCTATACTCCAAATCCCAGGAAGACTGGGTACCATGGGCCCAAAGAGAAGAAAATCCAATCCTTTCACACAGACTGTTAGGTTTCACTCCAGCTGCTTTCTAGGAATCAAATGTAGCTACACTGGAAGCTAACAATTGCTTTTTCAAATGGTTAGAAAATGCATTTCACATGCAAACAACAGTTCTCCAAAACTATTCAAATTCTTTTGTTAAAATTCTTCTCACAGTATGGATTACATGCAGTAATTCTACGATACCTGCAAGAGATTTTAGAATCCAGTTAACTGAAGTTGTGGGTTAGCCAACAAAAGTCAAAAACTTAACTCTGTAATTCCCCTATAACCTGAAGGTACTTAGACTGTCAAGTTCATTCATTTCTTCAGCAAATATGTGTAAAGCATCTAGCAGATGCCCAATACAGCATTAGGCTCTGAGCACACAGTGGAAAATAAAACAAGTATGCCCACTGCTTAAAGACTATTGAGGAGACAGACAAAAAACAAGTAAACAAGTAAATAGAGCATTACAAATGGTAATAGATGTTTGTATTACATCCTGCAACAAAATTATACTCCCAGGCACTCCCCGATTGCCACTGGAATTGAAGCAGGGACCAAGAAAACATGGTAGAAAATTGCACCAAATTGTTGGTCTAAGGGACATACGCATTTAAACTCTGATTTGCAAAGCAACTGTCTGGAGAAGTGCGCAGGCTGATGACTCACTAGACCAAAGGAGACTCTTACAGAGCTTTACATTTAATCAAATTGTTGCCCCACAGACTGCATGAGTTTTTCACCATAGAGGGCAATACCTTGAGCCATCAACAACATTCAACCCACACAAGCCTCAAACACATATATATGCTAGTGTCATTTCCACTTAACCAATAAAATCTCTGCATCAGTAACCTCCGTATCTCACCCAAATCGCCCAGCCCCAAGTGCCACGGAAGATAAGAAGCTATTCACCTACAAGTCCATCTATGTCCCAGACATCGCAAATGTGGGTGGAGAGGGTTTTTGTTTTTAAGATTTCTGAATTACAGTGGCAGAAAACAAGCAACTCCTGATTTACACGCATTGGTTCATTGACTTCTCAGTGATATTTTCGAGGTCCTGGAAATTTGAGAGAAACATCGCCTAACTAACCCTCACCTGCAGCCCGGAAACCTAAATTGAAGAAGGAGAGGGGGTAGTCAAGTGGGAGAATTCCAGCCTACCAAAAAATATCTGCACTTCCCCACCCCCTCCCTGCCCAGATCTGGGCTTTGCACAAAAGGAAAGCAAACTACTCCCTCGTGCTGCTTTCTAAAGCAGCAGGCAGTTGCCCCCATCTGCCAACACTTCTTTTCTTGTACCAATTCCACTTTAATTCCCACCAACTACACTTCCCAGCATGCAGTGCACCATCAGGAAGCCAGTGGTTGGAGGTGAGCCTAGAAGAACAATAAGCAGTAAACTCTTTGGTGCGCAAAACTGCTGGCTTGGAAATTACTTTAAGTTTTTCAGATCATCCAGGAGTAAATTCTCACCTTTATAAAAAGATAACAAGGACAAGACAACAGAAAATCTCTGCCTTAGACAACAGATCCGTAAACAATAAAGACCACAGTAACACAGTGCAGAGCACTTAGCCCTCCAGCTTAAAAGGCCAGAGGATTATAAAACCTACAATAGAGCCCAGAATAAGTACACCAAGAATAAAGATAAATATGTCCTACATCAAGAATGAACAGATTTCCCCTCATGTAGGACTAAGCAAAGAAAAAAATGTCAATATGGATCCTATGAAAACATCTCACTGCATAAGACACAGGTTATATATAAAATGTTATTAGATAAGAGTTCAGTTCAGATCAATGGAAAAAGGAAGGACTAGGTAATAAAATAACAATAAAAATCACATTTCATGGCTTTCGTCATGAAACAATTCAAAGACGATTAATTGATTCCCTTTTCACCACAAGTTAATGTTACTGCTGTATGTATATCCTCTCTTTTTCCTGACTCTGACTACATGTTGGCATATCCTCTGTGTAAAATGGAATATTCTCAGTTTCCTGGACATGTAATTCCTCCTGACGATGATCCAGCTGATGACTCTGCCAGGCTGAAAACACTGCGCCTCTTAGGGCCAAGGACTGCCATACAGCGACGACGACAAAGGAGGAGGCTTACCCGGCAAAAAATCACTTGGAAATACATTTGATGGACAAAACTATCAGAAGCTACTTAAACCCCTGCAGTTCAGCTGGAGCACCCATTAAAAAAAAGCTGGTAAGGAATTATTTAATACACCAAGTGTACATAGTAATGAGTACTTAACATTCGATGGGTACCTACTCTGTGTCAGGCACAGTATTGAGCTCTTACTGGGTCATCTCATTATGACGGACCTCACAACAACCCCGGAAGAAATCAATTAACCTTATTCTTACAAGCATATAACTCAAAAATCAGAGGTTAAAAAACGGCTACTAAGTCACAAGATTAACAAGCAGAAGAGGTGGGGTTCAAACCCACATCCAGCTCATTCCAAACGCAATCCTCTTTTCCACGCCACCATCCTGCTGCCCTCCTGCACTCATCAGGCCTGCAGTTCCCGGCGGACCCCCCACCTGAGTAAGTCGGGCCCCGGCCGAAGACACTCGATTCCACAGCACATGTATGAGCCTCTCAGAGGCACGCCTGACCCACCCACCCCTCAGGAATATCTAGAGATGTGTGGGAGACCCAAGAGGGGAGGCGGCTCAATTTCTTCGCCATCACCCCGTCACCTCTAGATATGAGTGAAACATCCGGAAACCTGGGAAAACCTGACTTAGGCCAACCTGCCATCGACGTTATCAAAGCTAACGCAAGGCTGATGTGAATCATGGACACCTAAGGTTCAGCTGAGCACTAGGCACGGGGGATGCGGCGCACCGGCCCCAAACCCCAGCGGCAGGAAACAGAGCGGCCGTCCCGCAAATAACACAGCAGCCGAAGGCCGCGCCTTACAAGCCGAAGCATGACTTCAAAATTTCAACCACTGTATCGACAATACAAAGAATATAAAGCAAGGAAAGGGAGGGCCATTGAGCACTCTAGCCTACTAGCGAAACAACCTAAAAAATCACTTTTTAAAAAACAGTATTCTTGGTACTTGGGAAACACTCCTTTAGGTCTTCTTGGAGGTTAAAATATAACAACCGTATTGTGCCAATATACATTTACAATATGTATGTGAAACGCTTTCACTCTTTAAGGATTTTCCTAAATATGCTATTTAGTATGGGCAAGTACTTCACAAAAGGAGCCTTTATGACCCAACCAGTTGATGTGCAGAAAGGGACAGACTAACAAAAATGATGTCTGGTGCTTCCCAAACCGAATTTGTGTGGGAACCACCTGGAGACAGTGTTCAGATGCAGGTTCTGATTCAACAGGCCAAAACAGAGCCGGAGATGCTGCATTTCTAACAAGCACCCAGGTGACCCTGACCTGCAGAGACCAACCTTAGCAGAAAGAGCTCAGCCACTGTTTCTTCACCAATTTGCCTGTGCTCCCCACACTGGCCCCAGGAAACTGGGCTTTACACAAATTATTTATTGTGCATTCATATTTTTGATAATCTAAAAATACACATTTTACTAGTTCAATGACAAGGCATCTCTTTTGCAGAAATAATTGGCAGGCACTGCCAGAGAACCGGTTTTCTTCCGCCGCTTTTCTCATAACAGAGTCTGCAGACATTTTTTTGGCGGGCCCTCAAGAAGAATTCTCCATAAAAGAGGACCAGGTCCACACAATGACTTCTTGATCAGTTTTACCTTATTCGGCAGCACAGCCTACACCGAGCTGCAGGAAAAGGACTGTCGTCTGGGAATGGACCAAAGGTTAGGAGGAAGGGTAAATTATGAAAAATCACAGTTGATTTCCCACCCTCCAAACCCCTGACATGGATTACTGAACAAGTGGTCTGTGAGAACTTAGGGGAGATAAAAAGAGGCATTCAGTAGAAAACAGCATGGTTTCGCTCAGAATTGGTTATGCCAAAACCCTTTATTTCCTTTATGACAGGCTTAGAACAACAAGTGGATTAATTACAGCGATGCTTTAGACAGCGTATCCGGATTTCAGCAAGGTACGTGTCTCTTGAAAGTTCTGTGGCCAAGACAAGAGAAATGCAGCCTAAATAATAATGTGTTGAACAGATTCACAGGTGATAAACAGAAGATCCAAAGGCTGTGGGTGATATAAATGTCACTCCAGGAACAGACCCCTTCACGATCCCTTCCCTCCTCCCACCTCCTGCCTGTCAATCTCTCTCAACCTCCAACCAAATTAGAGACAACACAAATCATACCTACTGAAACTGAAATTGTTACATATACTTATGTAAGAACTTTACAAAAGAGGGATTCAACTTCGGTATACTTCACAGCAATGTCTCTTGATAAGGCCCCAGTAATTAAAATACAATGACTTGTCCCTGCATAAGTTATTTAAACTGCCTTTCAGTGGCAATTTCCGTGCTTACTGCTTAGAGAGACTGGTGACAGAGGAGGTCCAGCGGATGACAAAGAAGCAGCAGGGGCCTTTCCAATGAAAATTTAGGAAAGATCACAGAAAATAAGCTCCAAAAAACACTGCATTTATAAAGTATATAGGAGGAGGCAGGAACAGAGCAAAGATGCGTGTGAGGAGGGCTGTGCGGAAGCTTCGTTACCGTCTCGAGCATCCCCGTTATTCTGCATCTCTGGCATCAGAGCGGGTCCCAGGAGGCGGCACGCAGGAGTCTTTATTTTGAATCATAAATCAGAAAAGGATTTTGAGAAACCAAAAACTGGCCTCTTGATAGGTTCGTAATCTTCAAATAGCCAGTTATGCACATATCACTGATACTACACGGAACAGAGAACTTTCCATCAAACAACTGAGGACAGAAGGAAATTTGTATAAAGTGTCTAAGATCTCTTTACTTCTTTTATTATAAAATAAACATTACAACTTTAATTGAGCCACTTAAAAATATTTAATCTGAAAACCAGGGAAGTGCACAAAAATTACAGAACTCATGTGTAAAAAGAACACAGGAGCTTGCAGTGGTGCCATATTGAGGACAATTTGTGCATCTAAAAGTATAATAGAGATAATTATAACATCTATTTTTTTAATTGTTTTGTTTGACCGACCAATATATATGCTTCTTTATTAATGCATTAAATAACAAGACTAATGCATTAAACAACGTCCGGTCTCAGAACTATTCTAATTGCACAGTTATGGTAAATTTAGAAAATATTATGAGATAAATACAATGACTATAACATGATACAAATACATCTGAAATAGCTGATTTCTCGTTGTGATAAAGCGACGTGTACTGTGAATACTGGTATGGCTTGTTACCTACTATAACAGTTGAAAGAAATGCTAAGGGCGCCTGGGTGGCTCAGTCACTGGCCATCTGCCTTCTGCTCAGATCATGATCCCTGCCTGGGTCCTGGGATTGAGCCCCGCATCAGTTTCCTACTTGGCAGGAAACCTGTTTCTCCCACTCCCACTTACCCTGCTTGTGTTCCATCTCTCGCTGTCTCTCTGTCAAATAAATAAATAAAATCTTTTTAAAAAAAAACAAAAAGAAGAAATGCTAAATTTTAGTTAGAAGTAGTGAAAATAGATGTAATTATTTTCCATTCAAGTTCCTAGACCTCCTCATTGCACTGGATTGTTCAGGCTCTTAAGTCTCTCTTTCTGTAACAATCTTCCCTATCATTGCCTTCCTTTCCTGCCATTGATTTGTTGGAGAAATCAGACTATTCATGTTAAAAAAGTCCTACATTCCATATTTGACTGATTACTTCTTCATGTTCATGTCATTTAAATGTTCTTCTATCCCCAATATTTCTTCTGCTCCACTTACTTCTTATAATTGGGCATTTTTTCTAGAGACTTCCAAGTTTATGTTCAACGTTTTGACAAGAATACTTCACAGGTGATACTGAGGATTTCCTATTGCATCACGCAGAGAAGGACAGAATATCTCCTGGTTTTGCACTTTCAGTGCAAAAAGATTTGATTTTAAGATTTTAAGATTTATCAGTGGGATCAGGGTTGGCAGGCTGATCCTTCATTACAAATGTCTGCATCAACTTTCATCTTACAATTGGACAACTCGTTGGTAGTCATTATCTGTATAGATTATTTCAGTAAAAGTTACAAAATGGGGTCTAATTCTATAACTTATTATGTATTGATTAGCTGAGATTTAATTATTAAAAAACTACTTCTCAGGATCTTGGTTCAGCCAGTGGAGCATGCTAATTTTAATTTTTTTAAAGACTTTATTAATTTAGAGAGAAAGAGTACACAAAAGCAGGGGAAGGAGCAGAGGGAGAAGAAGAGAGAGAATCTTAAGCAGGCTCCCCACTGAGTGTAGAGCCCAATGAGGGGCTCAATCCCACAACCCCAAGATCACGACCCAAGCCGAAATCAAGAGTTGGATGCTTAACCAACACAGCCACCTAGGTGTCAATATCTAATTTTAAAAATTCACGAATCCATATTAAGGGGGGAGATGAGAGAATATCTTCTTGCAAAATGCCAGCTAGTAGATGGAAAGGGAGTGATAAAATTAGAAAATAATCTCTGCAATCTCCAGGGTAACTGATTCAAGCAAGAATCACCTAGAAATACTAAAAGTTCTTGGGAAAAGATTAGGAAATAGGATATTCACCTAACCTCAAGCACCACCCCATGGATTACCTACTATTCATAAAAGGACAAATGTACTTGTACATGGGAAAGCTGTAGTAGCCACCACTTAACCAAGTGACCCCATCCATGGTCACCAACAGCAGGATGATAAGCCCCCACGTGCCTCCTGGTGTGATGCAGTAAGTGGTATAACCTCCCCCGGCTTCTCGACAAAAACGCTAACCTGAACCAAAAGCTCAGAAACAAGTAGACAAATTCAAAATGCAGAACATTCTACAACTGGTCTAAACTCTTCAAAACAATCAAGATTATAAAACGAAACAAAAGGAAGAAACATGGTGATCAAATACAATGCATGAAACATGACTGCATGCTGGATTTTTCTTTTAAGTTGTGGGATAATTTCAACATAAAATGTAAATGAGATGATATTGTTGAATTATGGTGAATTTTCTTAGGTTTAACAACGATGATAAAAACAACAATGATACTGTGGTGGTAGGAGACTGTTTACTATCAGGAACCATGAAAGTATTTAGGGGGGCTGTGTAATGGTGTCTGCAACTTATTCTTTAAAAGTTCGGGGAAAAAATCGCTTCTTGGCCTTTTGGCTAAGATCAAGTGTAAACATTCCGAAAAAAATATAGACGTGTAGAGAGAGAATCCAAGGTGACAATTGAAATATGTTAACAATTGATATAAAGAGTATAAATGTGTTTATCTCTTTATTTCAACGTTTTCACAGTAATTTTTCAAAATTAAAGGCTGAAAGAAAGATTTACGCTTTTTTTTTAATTTAAACACTCATTAATGTTTCTTTTCCCCTCAGCCTTATTTTTTCCATAAAAGCTTATGTTCCTCAACCTCATACCTCCTACTATAGAAGTTTCCAGTACCAACTTACCCTTGGAGTTTGATAGCAACTAGAGTTCTCTCTGAACAATACATTCAGTATTCCAAATCTAGATAGATTGTCATAAAAATATGTTTAACAATAAAATGGAGTTTCAATTTAATGAGTGAGGTAGTAAGAATAGGTGAAAAGCTGAGGGTTCATTTCTGTTACTCTGCTTTCCATTGTTTCCGAGGCAAGCACTTCAACTATTTCTTCAGAGATAGTTAGAGAAACCCTTTGGTAAAATTCAAAACTGTCCATAGCGCAACACTCCCCACAAGTGAATAATGAAGGTAAATTGAAGCGATTACAAGGCTGATAGCTGTGTAACCCCAGTCCTGTCTTCTCACAGGAGACCCTTGAACAACTTGGGGTTGAGGGGCGCCAACCACCATACAGTTGAAAATCCACATATAACTTTATAAATGAAAACCCTTACCAGCTTACTGCTGACTGGAAGCCCTAGCAATAACACACTATTAACCAATAATACACCAGTAACAGCTGATGAACACATATTTTGTATGTTGCATTATACACTGCATTCTCTCAAAAAGTAAGCTAGAGCAGAGAGAATGTTATTAAGGAAATTATAAAGAAAAGAAAACCTCCCAAAATATTTCAATTATATTTATGGAAAAAATGCCCGAGTAAGTGGACCCACACAGTTCAAACCCGTGCTGTTCGAGGGTCAGCTGTACATGTGAAGGTCATCCTAAAATCAGTCACAAAATTAGCCGCAGCAATACCAGAGATCAAGAAGGAAAGAATGACAAGAAGCTGCAGGTTAAAGCAGTGAGAACCAGCCTAACTTGGGGGATGCTATTGAAAAGTGGTGATGACAAAGCAGATGGCACACATATTCCCTTCTGGCATTTGGCCCAAGAAATAGCAAACCAAGGAAGAATTCTTAAGCAACAAACGAACATACTGTCGAGATGCTAAATCAAAACAAAACTTAACCTGTTCTTCACCTGTATGTTTCCCACGTTCTTCTCATTAAACAGAGTAAGGAATGAACGCACAAAGAGTTTTAAAGGTAAGCTCTGCCGTAATTTTTTTATTTGACAGAGAGAAAGAGCGTGTGCCGGGCTGCAGACAGAGGGAGGAGAAGCAGGCTCCCCGCTGAGCAGACCTGGGACCCCGGGATGATGACCTGAGCCGAAAGCACACAATTAACCGACTGAGCACCCGGGCACCCCAGTGATGTCATATTTAAAACACATTTCCAGTGGAAGGTGTGCTTGAACCAAAGTAACATATGATCTCGCAAAACTCATTAAAATCCCTGAATAAATGCCCAGCCTCTTTTTATCTTTTTTTTTTTTTTCTTAACAAAAACTGACTTTTGCTAAGAATTGCTTTCAAAAAAGTTAAGGAATGATTCTTAACAACTAACAGGATAAAATAAAAAGGAACCCAAAACTGAAGTTATCTTTCTTTATTCAAAAATAGCGACAAGTGGCTATGAAAGATTAAAGATCATTTATTTAAAGATTTCTTTCTAGCTACCAACAACACATAATATATAATATGCTAAAATACTCACAATATTATTATACCAGGAAAAGTAGGGATTACTTTCTGTACTTTCAAACTCAGGTGGTTTAAAATATCAGTAAATTTTCTCCACATTGGTATTTGTTAAAAATATTGATAATGAATAAGTTTTGGGTTTACATTAGTAAGAGGTTTTATAATTTATTTGCCCCAGTGAAATATCAAGAAAGCAACTTCTAATTTTTTATTTTTTTTAAAGATGTACTTATATATTTGAGAAAGTGTGTATGTGCATGAGCAGGGGGAGGGGCAGAGGAAGAGACAGAGCAAAGCTGACCCCCCACTAAGCATGGAGCCCCCGAAGCAGGGCTTGATCTCAGGACCCTGAAATCATGACCTGAGCTGAAATCAAGACTCAAACACTTAACCGAATGAGATACCCAGGCACCCCTCAAGAAAACAACTTTGAAAATTATAAAGGCATTTTAGAATTCTCACTTCTGCAGTAAATCCATATGTTAAGAACATCTTGCCAAATAAATGAATCGCTTCTAGCGATGACCCATTTTAAAAGAAAAATCTAACTAAAATTTTGCAAGTGAAATTAAATTACTCTAATGAACTACTTACCTCAAAACCTACTTATGTGTTATCCACATTAAAACCATTCTAAGAAATAGCAAGAAATGTTCTTCCCTTAGTAATACTTTTCCAAAAGTAAGCTAAAACAAAAAACCTAGTTGTTATATTTCTATAAGATCTATTGTTTCCATGTACTTAGTGGCTTTTACTGCTTTTCTTTTTTTTTTTAAGATTTTATTTATTTGGCAGAGAGAGACAGAGCAAGAGAGGAAACACAAGCAGGAGCAGAGGGAGAGGGAGAAGCGGACTCCCCGCTGAGAAGAGAGTCCAATGTGGGCCTTGATCCCAGGACTCTAGGATCATGACCTGAGCCGAAGGCAGACGCTTAACAACTGAGCCACCCAGGCGCCCCCCTTTTCACTGCTTTAAATTGTATAATTCTCTTGAAGTAAAAACTGCTTGAAGTAAACACTGCTTAAGAGTTCTTTAAGCTCTAAAAAACAAAAAAGCAAGTTACTCTTGTCATTAGAAACATCTTCATAGTTAAAATCTAATATTTATGAGGAAGTTGAGAGGCAATGTGGGGGGCTTGGGGGGTAGGAAAGGAATAAATGAAACAAGATGGGATCAGGAGGGAGACAGACTATAAGAGACTCTTAATCTCATAAAACAAACTGAGGGTTGCGGGGGAGGGGGCCGTAGGGAGAGGGTGGTGGGGGTTATGGACACTGGGGAGGATGTGTGGAGGATGTGGGCTAATAATACATTATATGTTAATAAAAAATTTTTTAAAAATCGAATATTTATTGAGCATATTTTAAATATCAGAAACGGAATAAATAATGTATATGTATTACCTTACCTAATCTTCAAAATAAGCCTCTAACGTAGATTATATTATCAGCACCATTTTAAAAATAAGGAAAGAAAATTCAGGAAAGTTCAGTAACTGCGGCACGTCGCCGGACACGGCCCCAGATCCACTCCTCCCCGGTACAGAGCATCAGCCGGGCTGACCCCGCGGGCCGGAGGGCGGCCGCCGCCTCCACTCGGCGTCCCTGCGGTCACGGGCCAAGTTCCCACGGGCGGCTGTCACTGACGAACGCCGTCCCGAGCGGAGGTGAGGCGCGTCCCTATCACGTCACGTGCGTCTGTCCCTTCTCAGGCTGCAGCACAAACGTGGAGCTGAGGCGGCGGCAGCCACGCAGATGACAAGGGCACCCCAAGGGGCGGCAAAGCAACAGAACACGAGCCCCGAGCAGAGCTCAAAGGGCCTGTCCGGCGGGACTCCCTGCCCGCCCGGGAAAGAACAGAAAAAAATACGTCGCAGACTCTGATCCCCGTTCCTGACACAGGGCTTTCTGACACCCTTGTAATATCTCAGGTGACAGAAGTGTCCTTCGTTCTAATGAGGTGACTTGAGGTGGGGTCCTAGAAGGACAGCGGGTTACTGGAAAACACAAGCCACGGGTCAGAACCCGAATTGCCAGCCCTGCCCTCCATTCTCTTGAGAAGAGAAGTTAATGATCTCTCTTGCCTACGAGATGAAGCCTCCGGAAAAATCCCAAGAGCCCCGGGTTTGGAGAGATTCCAAGTGGGTGAACCCACTCATGTCCTGGGAGCTGGTGCCCCCCAACTCCACAGGGAAAGAAGGCCCCGCTCTCGGGACCCTCCCTGACTTCACCTCACCTTGCTGCTCATCTGTGAACTCTACCATATCCTTCAATAAACTGGGACACTTAAGTGTTTCCTGAGATCTATGAGCGGTTCTAGCAAATTCATCTAATCCAAGGTAAGGGGCCCCTCCAGTGTGTAGCCAAGTTGGCCAGAAGTTGCACAGAACTTGGAAACCTACTACGTGCCACTGGCATATGAAATGGCAGCGTGTGAAGCGAGCCCCTAACCTGTGGCACCTCATGATGTCTCCACATACACAGTGTCAGAAATGAGCTAAAGTATAGGACAACCAGCTGGTGTGGCAGAGAATTGCTTGGTGGGGGTGACCGCCACACTTCTGGTCACCGGAAGTGTCTAGAGAAGCATTCGGTGTGAAAGCAAGTGAGAGAAACACGGGAGGGAAGGACTGATGTTTTTCCAAAACACCACGTCAGGTAAAAATATGCGAAATAGCAAGAGAAAATGTTAGACAGAAATAGGCGTCCATCATTAGGGCCACTGTAATTCTGAGGAAGTGTTTATTACACCAGCTTCTTAGCTCATACCCAAACAACACAGAAATGGGTAGAAATGGGGAGCTGACGTTAAATATAAAATAGGAGGCACTGGCTTAGAGACTGGGTGCTAGGTGACAAGAAAGAAGAAGTTGCTAACTGAAAAAAGGTCCCAAACCAGTGACCCTTTTTTGTCACAGTAAGAGCGCTGGCATATCTGTCACCTCAGACAACCTCTAAGGCAGCAGACGACATACCTACAGAATCTGTTGCCCTGAGGAAAAGTAGTTGGAAAGTGCAAGAATGGGCCATTCCTGTAATTCCAGGTGTTTAACTACCCAACACTGGTTTGAGCGATTGTCACAAAGAAATCCTAGAACTAACTACATTCTCTAGCAAAGGTCAGAGGCCTCCCTACATTGTACAACTAAAACATCAGTGATAAGATGTCTTAAGAAGCCTGTTCCTAGACTAATTTCAACCCTCCCTCAACAGGAATTAAACAAGACTACATAAAACCTTCTCATATTTTGGAAATTTAGAAATGGAATCTTTTATTTCCCCCAAAATTTGTTGGAAGAAAACAAATTTTTAATCTTAAATGCCACGGTTACCTGGTAAGTCTTTTGTTTCACTTTAATGTTACACATATCCAAAAATAAAACAATTAATAAAACATTGCAAACATATTGCCTTTAGAAATATTTCATTGTTTTAACTGGAGAGCATACTTTGCTTCACTTGTTCTCTCTTTCTTAATATTTTTTTTATTTCCAAATTTACCTAAAGACTTGTTGGAACCTCATTTAAGGTGAAGTCATTTCTTTAAAAAATTGGGAAGTCATTATAATCCTCAAATATATATCTAAATAAAAATTATCTATATCATGGTAGTTCTGTCTATATTTTCATTATATGAAACTGCAGTTCCTAAAACCATGTCTAACAGTGCTGCCAACTTAAAAACTCACAGTACTTAACTTCACCCACCCCCACCACCTACAAAGTGGAGACTAGATGTATGAATAAAATTAAGTGCACGAAAACAAGCCTTAAAAAGCACTAGTCAAAAAACTAAGAAAAATTATAGAAATAAAACTTTGTCTCAAATGTCAACTCCTCCTTGATAAACACCAAAATTTATCCAAGAAAAGCCTTCTGTCTACTTTTGCTGCATGGTACTTTTACAGCCTTCTGGTCTATGCAGCACTTGTGTATTTTCTCCTTAGGAAACCTTTATTTTATCATATTATTGATCTTCCTGCTGTGATGGAAGAAGTTTACACTACAAATAAGGAGACTAGATCCTAATTTCAGCACTATCACTAAGTGACCCTGTATCCCAGACTACCAAGGACTGTCCCCATTTGTGTCTGTTGTCCCAATGTAATAATCTCAAAGGTTATCTCCGGCTGAAGAGAAATTATAATGAGCACACTACTAACTAGCCATGTGAACTTGAGCAAGTCACAAAACTTCTTTGGCACTCGGTTCCTTCTTTGGCCAAATAAGAATAACCTCTATGCTACAACTTGTGATTGTAGAAGATAACATAGGTGAAACACATGGAAAAGTTCCATATAAAACTGTTATTGTTAACAAGAACACAAGAGAGACCCAAATGCATTTTCAGAAAGAGGAGCTGGCACCGCTACCCTTTAGCTAGCTTTGCACGAATCCAAAACTCTTAAAAGATATCTAAAAGATGGGAAGTCCTTTAATTTTGTTGGGTCTTGCTTCTTTAACTATAAAATAAAATGGATACACTAGATGATCCCTATGGTCCTCTCCAACACTAGAAATGTTATTATCATAATTACTCTAGTCGATTTCTCCAACTACCATAAACATATCACTTATGTAGTATCCATCAAACAGGCCACCCCCTGAATTTATCACAGTCATAAATCCAACTTGCAAACTCATTCGGCTGGACAGTGTGATTTTTTTTATTTTCATTTTTAAATGGCTTGCCCATTTTTTTAAAATAAGTCTTCACAAAAAAATCTTAATTTTTGTTTTCTCTTTAAAAGCTAGCTTATCTAGCATCTTGGAGCAATGATCTGGTAGGTTGTGGGTAACAGCTGTCCCTTTAGAGACTGTAAGGTCCAGCTTACCGAGTCCTCATCTAGTTTGCTCCACAGATGGTGTTACCTGCCTACATGGTGGAGGGAGTTGAGTTTGCTCCCCAGATATACAAATGGCCGCTCACACCTATTTATAACTAAACCTGTTACTTTCTATCCCTAAATATGTTTCCCCAAATGCCTACTCATTTATCAATGAAATTTAGACTAAGAAATGCCATGTTGGTTGCTTATTCAAAAGGACTACAAGAATCCTTATCCCTACACTATTTTTTTATTTGATGCATAAAAGTAATAAAATATAGCAATTTAAGGTTTCAATTAGGAATTGGAAGTTGGATTCCATTTAATTTTGTAATTTATTTATTTCCTAAGCTCTGCATGGCTTCAAGTCATTTAAAATGTTTTAAACTTTACCAGCTTAAAAATGGGAGAATAAGTGAGGTAATGTCTAAGTCTGGGAAGAATCAGAAAATAATACTTAGTGGTGCCTAATGAAGAATGTATTATATAGCAAAATCTGAGAAACTCATTAAGCTTACTAACCTATTTAAGAAAACTATCAGGTTGGATATTTCTGTAGCTGTTGCCACATAAAGAAAAAAAATTAACAATATACTAAAAAAAACAGAAAGAGATATGTGTACATCTATGTTCATATTCACAATAGAGAAAAGGTAAAAGCAACACAAGTATCTATTAATGGAGGAGTGGATAAACAAAATGTGGTATATACATACAACAGAATATTGCTGAGCCTTAGAAAGTAAGGAAATTCTGACGTATGCCACAACCTGGATGAACCCTGAAGACATTATGCTAAATGAAAATAAACCAGTCACAAAAAGACAAATACTGTATAACTCCACTTATATGAGATACCTACAGTAGTCAAATTCCTAGAGACAGAAAGTAAAATGATGGTTTCAGGAACTAGGGGGAGGGAGAAACGGAAAGTTCTTGTTTAATGGGTACAGATTTTCAGTGTCTCAAGATGAAAAGATTTTTGGAGATTGGGTGTACAACAATGTGAATATACTTAACATTACTGAGTTGTATGTTTAAAACGGTTAACTGAGATGGCAAAATTTTTTTTTAAAGATTTTTTATTTATTTATTTGACAGATCACAAGTAGGCAGAGATTTTATTTGACAGATGGAGATCACAAGTAGGCAGAGAGGCAGGCAGAGAGAGAGGGAGGAAGCAGGCTCCCTGCTGAGCAGAGAGCCCGATGCGGGGCTCGATCCCAGGACCCCGGGATCATGACCTGAGCCGAAGGCAGAGGCTTTAACCCACTGAGCCACCCAGGTGCCTCGAGATGGCAAAATTTTGTTATGTGTCTTTTACCTCAATTTAGATATTTAAAAAATACACACATGGATGTTTTTAAAAATTACATACATATAAAAAGGGTGAAAAAACAGAGACAAAAAAGGTGAAAAAGATAATAAAAATTGTGCTTTAAATCTTGAAAGAAAGAAAAAGAAAAAAAAAGCCAATCAAATGTAACATCACATTGTAGCAGATGGTGGTAAAATTCCACAGAACAGGGAAGCACTTCCAGAATACCCAAGTAAGAACCTCCCAAAACCTGCTCCTCCATAAAACCATAAAAGCTTTCCTACCAAAAAGTATCAAAATCAACTTTTTCAAAATTATGGAAATTAGCAAAAGGCTTACAAATTACAATGATAATTTAGTCATGAATGGCTGAATCTCAATAAGAGTACTGAGCTTTGTGAGATTTTAATTTTCCCTGTTTCCATCACTCTCCCCTAACATCACAGTACCCTTGAAAACCAGCATCCTTGCAGCCATGGTGACTGAGAAAAAGAGCATTCTAGTGGTCCCTGAGAAGGCAAAATGGGTTTGCAGTTCCCCCAAAAAAGGCCCTCTCCCAGAGAACTGTTATTATTTGAACTGGCAATTATCTGGAAAAGCCCCATTCTCAGGGTTTATGTTTATCGGACCTAACTCAGAGATCACTCAGTGGGAAAAACTTCAGCCCCTCAGCATTTGTTGAAAACAACTGCTTAACAATGAAAACAGCTGAAGCAGCAATACTGGGGATGGAGTTGGGGGGAGAGGCTGACTAAGAACTTAAAAGAAAAATTGGGAGAATGAGATGTGCATACAAGGATCTGAAAAGCTCTGACACATTCTTTGGGCTCCAGAAGGCCACATGCTGCACGTACACAATAAATGCCTGAAAAGACCCTAATCTTTCACTTGTGGCTGACACTGAGCCTCTGTGCCTACAGCATTGTCAGTGGCGTAGCTGACTGTCAAAGGTGTGCCCCAACATGCCCCTGGAGCTTCTCTGTACAGACTGAAAGACTCAGTCATTCCAGGCATTTAAAGAAGTTTACCAAGCAGAGGCTTCAGTAGCCACATATGACAACAAAAATGCAGACATTAAAGAATTTATTCAGTAAAATCTGTAAAAAAACAAATAACAACAGAGAGCAAAAACACCAAGCCCTGGGGAGAGAAGGAAATCTCATTTTCAGAGTTGCCATGAAATATTTCAAATGTCTCCTTTCCAAAAAAACTTGGAATACACACACAAATAAACAGGAAAGTATGGCCCATACACAAAAAATAAAGTAGTACATCAAAACATGTCCCTGAGGAAGCCAGGTGGGGGACACTAGAAAAAGAAATAAATATGTTATTATAAATATGTTAAAATTATTAAAGGAAACCATGTCTAAAGAACTAAAGGAGAATATAAAACTATTTCACCAGAGAATATAAATATAGAGACAGAAATCTTTTTTTAAAAAACAGATTAAAAATTCTGGTGTCAAGGAGCACCTGGCTGGCTCAGTTGGTAGAACGTGTGACTCCTGATCTCAGCATCATGATTCAAGCCCCACATTGGGTGTAGAGGTTACTTAAATAAACAAATAAATCTTAAAAAAAATAAAAAATTCTGGTGTTGAAATGTCTATACAATACCTGAAATGGAAAATTCACTATAGGTGTTCAATACCAAATCTGAATAGGCAGAAGAAAGAATCAGTGAACTTCAAGATATGTCAATTGAGACTGTCCAGACTTAGGAACAAAAAAAAAAAAAAAAAAAGAAAGAAAGAAAGAAAAGAATGAAAAAAAAATTAACAGAGCCTCAGAGACCTACAGAACACCAAAGTATCAGTACATGTATACAGAGAGTCCCAGAAGACAAGAAAAGGGGCAGAAAAAAAAAATGAGATAATGACCAAAATTCCCACATTTGATGAAAACACTAATCTATATATACATCCAAGAAGCTCACCAAACTCAAAGTAGGATAAACTGAAAGGAATTCCCACCAAGACACATCACAGTCAAAATGTCAAAAGACAGAAACTCAAACACTGCAGGAAATTCTCATATGTGATTATCGTATGTGATAAGGGATTCTCAAGAACATTAACATTTGATTTCACATCAGACACTATGAAGGCCAGAGGGAAGTGGAACAACATATTCAAAGCAGCCAAATTAAAAGGTAAAACAAGGTTCCTACATCCAACAAAATTATCCTTCAAAAATGAAAAGGAAATTAAGACATTCTCATTTAAGCAAAAGTTGAGAGAATCTGTCACTACTAAATCTGTCCTTCAAGAAATACTAAAGTTAGTTCTGAGGCTGAAATGAAAAACACCAAATATTAACTCTAATCTACATGAAGACTTAAGGAGAATTGGTACAGCTAACTACACAGTTAAATATAGAAGACAGTATAAATGTATTTTTATAACCTTTTCTATTATCCAATTTAAAAAACAACTGCAAAGACAATAATTATAAAAGTGCAGGGGCACCTGAGTGGCTCAGTGGGTTAAAGACTCTGCCTTCAGCCCAGGTCATGATCCCAGGGTCCTGGGATCAAGCCCCGCATCGGGCTCCCTGCTCAGGTGGGGAGCCTGCTTCCCCCTCTCTCTCTGCCTGCCTCTCTGCCTACTTGTGATCTCTGTCAAATAAATAAATAAAAATCTTTAAAAAAATAATAAATAATAAATAAATAAAAGTGCAGTGATAGGCTTACAATACATAAAGCCAGGAATGGAGCTATACTAAGGTAAAATTTTTGAATACTTTTGAAATTCATCTGAACTAGATCATTTTAAATTAAAAAGTTTACTGTAATCCCCACAGCAAACACTAAGAATATAACTCAAAAAATATTATAACAGTATTACTGAGCACAATAAAGACCTATGAAAATCCTCTTCTCCAGAAAAGCAACATGGGAATTAAAAGGCCACACTAGAAAATAGAAAATTAAGACAACACAAGGCAGTAATAGAGAAGCACAAGGAAGATAAAAAAGACCTGAGGCATACAGGGAAAAAAATAGCAAAAAGGTAGACATTATCCACCTTATCAGTAAGTAACATTAAATGAAATAAACATTCCAGTCACTCTAGCTGAACATTAATCAAAAAGCAGAGATTGGCATAATATAGATCTTAATTGATCCAACTATTTGCTGTCTAAAAGAGATACTTTAGATTCAGAGATACAAATAAGATGAAAGTAAAAAGATGGACAAAGATATACCATGCGAAGAACAACTAAAGAACAAACTGGATTGGCAATACTAGTATCAGACAAAATAGAAATTGTTACCGGAGATTAGTGCAATGTATACAAGAGTAATGATAAAAGAGTCAATTCAAGAGGAAGACATTATAATTATAAACATATATGTACCCAAGAACAGGGCTGCAAAACATGTAAGTATAAACTGACCGAGTTGAAAAGAGAAACAATTCAACAGTCGTTGGAGATAGCAAGACTATTTTTCAAGGCTTATGTAACAATTAGAAGATCGACAAGGGGAAGTAGGACACCAAAAGCACAAGGATAAAAAAAAAATAACTGGGCTTCATTAATATTAGAAATGATTGTGCTTCAAATGACACTATCAAAAAAGTAAAAGGACAATTCACAAAATAAAAATATTTCAAGTCATATATCTCATAAAGGTTAGGATCCAGAATATAAAAAGAATTCATACAACAGAAGAGTAACCCAATTCAAAAATCAGCAATGAATTTGAGTAGACATGTCTCCAAAGAATGGGGTTGGTTGCCCAACTTTGTAAATATACTAAAACTCACTGAATTCTACTGACAATGGTGAATTTCATGGCATGTAGATTATATTTCAAAAAGGCTATCATTTTTTTTAAATCAGTGAGGAAAATGGATATCTACAGAATGACTTTCCAAGATAAAAATAAATTATATCTTGTCTCACTTCAGGTCAATAAACATTCTCTAACCCAGACTGTGCTAGATGCTGGGATGTGAAGACAAATAATAAACAGTCCTTAACCTTGAGGAACTTAGTTTTTAACAAAAAACATGATAATAAATCTTTGGAAAGAATATTGATTCTTTCCCCTAGTTTTCACTTTCAAAATGTATAAAATGCTAATTTTACCATGACAAACTTTAATTGAAAATCCAATTTCAGCAAACTTGAAATAATAGTAGGCACCCAAATCAACAACCAGATGCTAAAGGAAAATTAAATCAAATTCTATCTCTAGTCACACTTCTCTCCCAGCACAAGAAGGTCCAAGTTGTGGTCCCACCTCCTGGCCCTGACTGCCATGTTGTAGTGCATGATTCCATCTTCAGTGTGGCCATTTCCTCACCCTCGTCCCAACCCACTTTCAGATTTTACAGGACCTAAATTTTATTCCTTTAGGTCCCCAACTCTTTCTTTCAAATACCATTAGTTACTAAGGTTCCCCAGATATATATCTGGTCAGGTCATCGACACAAATGCAGCTCCCTTCTTTTATATCTTTTATTTCTTTTACTTACTGAAGACCCAAAATGGTCCCTACCAAGAGCAAAACACCACTACCCGTGTTTGGTGCCCTGCACTCGAAGAGCCTGGCACTGATACCGTCTCAGACGTTCTGTCGCTCCAGAACAAGAGTTGTAAAATGGATGCAGGCAGCATATAAAATTTGTTTGGGCTGTGCTGTTCTAAAAACATTTTAATTGCCACTCAAGAGATGTTTTACATACAAACTTACATTTTTAGCTTCATTTGAAAAATGTGAAGATTTGGCCATCCTGGACCCAAATTCCCTTGTGACAGCAACTGAGTGAGCTGGGTGGCATCCCTCTTTCCCTTTGGACGAAGAATGCCCTCCATGGTCCTCCCCACTCCACAAGATTTCCAGGCACAGCACATCCCACTGGTTTTCTTTGTGACCTGCTGGCTCTGGAGGCATTAAAGTTTAAGACAATCCAAGTCCAGAGTGTCAGAAGTTGTTTCTGAGTATAAAGCTAAGACATCTTCCTTTCTTTGCAGTTTTAGGTTGCATGGCCATGTTTTTCTGCCTTTGCCAAGCTCTCCTAGTTTCTCACTCCAACGACTGCTTCAAATTCCTATCATCATTATCATGTCTGACACGTAAGTATCACCCACTTAAATCACTCCAGGACACTCCTACGGAGGCATCTTCAGGCCTGGAAGCTCCAACATGTACAGGATCATTTCAGGCCACCCTGCAGAAGGCACTGAGGATCTCGTCCATAGACAGGAAATCTTCATTTCCCAGCTTACTTCTCTTTGACGACAAATGTTCCTCCTAAATTTCTGAATTCTGGTAAGTTAAAGCAAGGCTTCTCAGACTTCGCTGGGCAGAGTACAGCGCATCCCTTATTAACAAGGGATCTTGTTAATAAGCAGATTCTGGCTCAGGTGCGGTGCAGGGCCTGAGATTCTGCATCTCTAACAAGTCCAGGCGATAGTGATGCTGCCGGTCTGTGGATTACTTTGAACAGCAGGAGTTAGAAGACATATAAAGAAGGAGGTCTCTGAGATCAGAATTGTCTGAATGAATCAGACCCCCAAGACTTGACTTTCTGCCATTTTAAAACTACAAAATGTTAATATTTCGTATCTGTGCCAGCTTATATAAGTAACAGCCTTTCATAATGGTCCGTGAGAAAGAAACAAGTGGTTCTTTCCACCATCAGGCATCGGTGACTGTATATTCACTCTGTGATCGATACTGAGCGTTATACAGAGGTGTCAGCCAAGTTCCCATTTATTCAGAGTGCTGAAAACCTAGTGGGCAGAAAGGCTAATAGGAAACAAAACAACTAGTACAACATCTAAAGCAAAAGATGAGAGGTGCCTGAGTGGCTCAGTTGGTTAAGCATCTGACTCTTGATCTCAGGGTTATGAGTTCAAGCCCCACATTAGGCTCCACGCTGGGGGTGGAGCCTACTTAAAATAAGTAAAAATAAATAAATAACTGTTAAAAATAATAATAAATAGAGCAAAGATTATGAAGATATTGAGTGCTATAAAACAGTGATTCCTATGAAGGTGGAATTTCAGCATCTGGAGGGGAAAATGTCAGCCCATATACTTCCCTCTGCCCCCCCCTCAGATTATGACACTGATTCTGCCCACCCTTAATGTCAACCACTGACAAAGGAAGCTATGTATACTTCTAGGAATGCCATATCCTTCAGAAAAGAAACACGGGAAAACTACTGTTTTCAGATTGTATCCCGAAACGCAATGGAGATACGGGGCCTGGAAGAGTCAGTGAAATTGGTGGGCATTCCAGGTGGGAAGTGCTCCTGTGGTAAAAGTACTGAGGGCAAGATGAGTCCAGGGGATTTATGGGATGGAAAGAAGACCTGCCTAATAAAAGTAAACAGGAGCGAGTGCACCACCACCCCATCCTGAGTAGAGGAAGCACAAAAAGGATCTCCTAAGAACTTGATGTTAAGAACCTGTTAAGAACACTAAAGAGATATTCCTTCACAAGAGGGCTCAACTAGTTTGTCTCTCAGGTAGTTTCCAATTTTTCCACAGTTGAAGAAAAAAATGTTCAATTTTCTTCTCACACATATTTCTAATATGAGCAACTTGCCTTGCCTGCTGTTGAACATGGGAAATTACCAAAGACAGTATGACTATGAAAAAGCCCCTGTAAATTTATGAAAATGATAGCTTAAATAACTGCATCAGGTAAATTTCTCCTACTGCTTGGCATCCCCACTTCTTCGAGACTGTTCTCATAGCTCTTACTATCACCCATGTCATCAATCATCTCTGTGACTCTTCTCTGAACTCTGTTCAAATACTCATCCCTCTCACACAGACAAACAATGAGGTACACTTCTGGTCTTCCCTGATTACTCTGTCCAAAGGAAGTCTCAGTTACACTCCATGCTCCATCAATAACCCTCTCTAGAATGCACTTACCACACTTCCAACTATATTTTTTCCTTTTTTACTCAGGAGATATTTCAAGCATATATTCAGAAGTTCATGTAGTTACGAAGTACAATAGCAGCCCCTACACCACCGCCCAGATTTAACAAATGTAAACATTTTAGCCACATTTGCTTTACACTTAAATATTTGTTTATCATATCCTACTAGATTCTGTTTTATCTGGGCAGGTCCATGTCTAATTACTCACCTCTTTTATACATATCACTTAGCATAGAGCCTGGCTCATACACAGCTCTCAGTGCTCCTGCAACATATAATGAATGAATGGCTTCTGGCCTAGAAGTAAATAATGGTAATCAATATGGAAGAGTTATTAGACAAAACACAAAGACTCCATCTTTATTTAAGTTCAAAAAAAAAAAAAAGGGAAATTAATCTTTACTGAAGAATAAAGGTTCAAATTTAAATGTGTGCTCTAACGGGACCCTACACATTAGAGTGAGCTAGCTGAGAAAGGAGCGGAAGCCCTCATCCCTTCTGCCCTGGGGAGCCCACATACTGCCTAATGGGATGGAGATACAGGAAAGGAGCTCACAAAGTCCCTTCTAGCTTAAAGACGCCAACTGAAAGATGGAAAGCAAGAAAGAAAAGAGGGAAGACAGGAGGAAGGCCTATGCAAAGAGAATCCAAGACCACTGGAGATCATTTACTGTTTTAGGTTAGGTCAGGGGCTACATAGATCATGTCCTGACAACTTCTGAGTATCAAGCCCATTTGTCTGGAATGAAGCCAAGCCTAAGGCAGAAGATATAAAGGTCATGTCCAACTGTTAGATTCCTTCACCTCCTTCTACCTGTACCCCCTGCCACCCAGTCTCTTAATCAAAACCCTACAAGCCTAGGTTCCTCCCAGCATGGTTCTCTACATGCTCTCGAATACCATGCATACACTGGTGCCCTTTCTCCATCAAAATGAGTGAGCCTAAGTTCTCTTTCTTTGTGCTCTTATTCTCCCAATGGGTCATGAAGAGGAAATATGGTTATTATTTAAAGGACTGTCCATTATCGAAAATATAACCTCCTTAAACCACTTTGTGGCCAGTGTGGATCTCCAACTTCATCCAACGAAGGAATTTCTTAGTCCTGAGCTGGTGGCAGGTCGCGCTATTTGTTAAGCCTTCTTCCTTCCCTCCCGGCGCTTGGCACGGCTCACTGGGGGCAGGGCATATTCCCGACGTATGCCACTTGATATGAGACAAATGGTTTCTCCTCAGCATCATAAAAAAAGTTTTTTCTTATCCCACAGATAAAATTTTCTATGTGTGCCTTTCCTCTAAACAGCCAGCCTCGGTCAGCATGGAGAAGCCAAGTCATGCCCCCCGCCCGTCCCTCCACACGCACACTCCGAACACTCAGGGGCTGCAAGTTGGCTGTACCCAGTTTTTGCTCTTGCTTTTAGTATCTCCTCCAGATCGGAAGGCAGGACACCTGCTCTGTGGAGGCAGCAGCACGCAGACCGGCCTCTAGGTAAAACTCCTCTACCTTACGAAGCCCCCACCTTCCTACACGATCAAGAAACCAAGTGCTCCGTAAGTCCTGCCCCCGGAGCAACGCTTCCAGTCTCATGAGCGACAGTTCGACAAAGGAAAGATCTCCTCTCTCTGAGCACAAGTTTTCAGCGCTAAATGAACAAAGCATCACCAAGCGCTCCTCCCTGGACTGACGCCAAGAGCTGATTCATTCTCTGCATGACCTCCGTGGTTTCATCCAACCAAAAAGTGAAATACCTCCCAGTATGTACTTGATAGTAATCAGCCTTCGACACACTACTCCACGGCCATTATGCAGCAGCCAGCCGGGCCGTTGGACCAAGGAATTCTGTCAGTAACTTCTGGTTTCTCGTTTAGGACAGAGCTTGTCTTTAGTTGTGCGGCCGATTCTGCGAGTCTCTACGCAATAACGTGACGCATTCTTACTTTCGCTGCACGAGTCCTTTAATGATGCCACTAGCGTCTTTTCGTCCCTGACTTACCTCTAGCAATATAATATGTTAATTTTGTAACGGAAAGCATTATTGTGTGCTTGTCCTGGAAAACGGCAATGGCGTAACAGAGAAGCCACTGTGCTTTGTTCAAAAATGACACCAAAACATCCATGGCTTCATGCCACTATTGGACAGTTTCATAACAGGCAATGACGGGGAATGAGGAGCAAATGCACGGACGGCAAACCCAAGAAAGGAACAGTGTTAGGAGAGCCATCCTCATACTTCCATTTGCACTTTGCAATTTCAGTTACTGTTTTGAACTCCTCACTCTCACGGAGTCCCTTGCTTTTATACATACAGATTTCACATTTTATATTTGCAGTGGGATTGAGTTCTCTAAACATGTTTAGGACATTCTGAACTGTAGCATTCATAGGACTATTTTCATTACTATTTTCACACTTCGCAGAACCACTTTTCAGCCACCGATCTATTTTTGCAAATGGGGATACAGTTTAAGACTAGCAACAAGCAAACACATGCTATTTTAACAAACAAGAAGAAAATGAAACGAAAAGCTCATTAACCAAGATGAAGTGCACTATTTATGACATGTACACGATACTGACCTGGGCAGGCTTCAGAGCACAAAGACAACTTTTTAAATATTATAATGAGTTTTAAGAATATAAGGGGATTTCTGGGGCGCCTGGGTGGCTCAGTGGGTTAAGCCTCTGCCTTCAGCTCAGGTCATGATCTCAGGGTCCTGGGATCAAGTCCCGCATTGGGCTCTCTGCTCAGCAGGGAGCCTGCTTCCCCCCCTCTCTCTGCCTACTTGTGATCTCTCTCTGTCAAATAAATAAAATCTTTAAAAAAAAAAAAAAAGAACATAATGGGATTTCTGCCAACATTGTAATCACTCTTGTATCTCAAAGTCCTACATGCTCTGCCACTCCAAGCCACTTTTCTGATTTCATATCCAGCTCCTCCCAGTTGCCCCACCCCATCCATCCTGGTCTTCTTGCTAATTCTGAATGCATTCTTCAGTCTTTCACACTGGCTATTCCCTGTGCCTAGAACATGCCCCCTCAGGTATGTGCGTGGGTAACTTCTCTCAGCTTTTTCGAAGTCTTGGCTTAAGATTAGGGTCTTTTTCTCCATGAAGGCTACTCAGCTACATTGATCCTGTTCTACTGTCCCTTTCTTCCAATGTATGTATTTCCTTCTTGCGTGCTATCTGACCTACTTACTCTTTTTGTTTTACTGTCTGTTTATTATCTGTCTCCCATCCCACCCCTACATGCCAAGAAAATGAAAATGTCCCAAGGGTGAGGATCTTTTGTTTTATTCATTGGTACTTCCTCAGCCTCCAGATCAGATACTGACTTGTGAAAGGAGCCCAATAAATAGTAATTGAATGAATGAATGAATGAATGAATAAATGAAATTTTTTTCATTGTTTTTCCTTTCGAACCACCAAACAGCCTGCAGATCTTTGAGAATTAAACGGAAAACAAGCGCCATCACAGGTTTTTAAACAAGAATTACACTAACAAATGAGTATTCCAACTACACAATGTCAGGAGAGGACTTAAATTTTAGAGAGGCTGGATGCAAAGAGTTTAGTTTTAAAGTCAGTCCATGAAAGAGATGATGAAGGCCACAATTTTCCAAAGAACTAGGTATTCTTGCGCAATTTATTTCAACCCTACAGTACACACATCTATAGACATATGATCAGTGTTCATGCAAACATATACACATATATGCATGCACACACGTAAACACATATGCTGAACAAATCTAGAAGAAGCTGAAGACATTCTTCCATCATATGGGTGTTCTTCATACGACAGCTAATGACTTGGCTCACACTTCAGACGACCATACATCACGGCTTTCCCGGGACTATCCCAGCTTATACTTGGTGATCCAGTGCCCTTTCCAGTTATTACTCCCTCTTACTCTCAAACGTATCCTTGTCTAGACAGAAGAACTACATGTCACCCTACTTATAAAGAGATATGTAAATTCCTTCTTGTTTAGGCACGCTGACCTCAGTTTTGAGGATCTTAGTGGAGCAGGTACGGAAAAGATGACAACCATAATTAATTGTAACACCTACTGGCCAGCGCTGCAAGTGAACTATTTTGAACGGGCAATTCTTCAGCAAAGTAGTACAGCAACTGCTGCAGAAGATGCCACAAGCTCCAAATATCTAGCCTGGAACTCAGACCTTACCAGGTCACCTGCACAATCGCAAACCCATAAGAGAATTTTCACCCAGTGAGCAGGCACGCCAAGTTCTTCTCTGTAAACCCTCCATATGAAAAGCGGAGACCCAAACTCAAGACTGGAGTCAGAAGAGAAGATTAAAAACAAAGGCTCTTCTATTATCCTGTGGCCCAGAGAGCTGAGAAACTAGAAGAATGTTGAGTCATGTCTTCACAACACGTGTGTTCCTCTCAGTAACTATCCCGAAAATGGACCCGTCATTAAATCTTGAAATCTGCATTCACATCTGCAAGAGCCATCCATCTGCCAGATCTGCAAACGGGCTTCGTCGAAGCTCTTCTCCCAAGTCCCAGGAGTTATCCCAATTCCTGTCGGCCCTAGGTAAATGCGCAAGTGTAACTCTTCTCATTCTTGAAAATAATAACACAGGCTTAGAGCCATAGCAGACACTTAATAACTTAAGGATAAAACTACTTATTTCTATATATGTAAATAGACGACAAGCAAGCAATGACCTCATTTTTTAATCTTTTATCTTCCTGCTATTTCTTTTTTCTGTATGTATTTTTTTGGTTTAATTTTTTTTAACCCTTCTTATCTTTGCATATAACAAATAAAAGACTAAATAAAGCAAGACTCAAAATCTGAGGACAGGAGTGGGTAGTAAAGAAAAGTCAGGGTTCCTTAACATCTAGGGTAACTACATAATTTATCAAACTACAGTACTTCTAAACGTGAAAAGGGATGCTTTTAGTAACTAAGAGAGGTCAATGGGAATAAGCTGGGACCGCTGTAGACAAACCAGGAGGTCTGGTCCCTCTTGTAATTCCTCATTCATATTCCCATATAAAAGACATCCTGTGTGTAAAGAAACAACATTCTGTGTTTGTTGGGTCAACCAAACTTCAAATATAGCTCTTCTCCTTCAGGCCAGGCCTGGCTTCTGACAATGAAACCAGAAAGGTTTTCATGCCATGCTGCCATTCCCCATCCAACACACCATGCAAAACTGGTTCCATTTTTACCCAAGAAAACAAGCAACACACAAGAACGTGGACCCAGGCCAGGCTCATAGCAAGCCCCGGACTTGGAGCCTTGGGTTTCTCTTAAAGCAACACTTCACAAGAGAGACAACAACCACAGATCCAGCCACAGATTTAACAAGTATTTTGAATGTTAGATCCTGTCGTCGATGCTAGGGCACCCACTGAAAGTGGACAGAGTCCAAAAGCCATCTATCCTGCAAAATAGATTCACCCAGAAGGTTATACCATCTGTCCTCAACTACAGGTAACAACTTTAGTTTCTTTGTCTTTTGCTGAGGTCAGGGGTGGAAAAGGCTTTGAAAAGAATAAAAAACTATGTTTTTCTCTCCAGATCACACTGCCCAAGTTAAACAGAGCCGGTGCTTACTTTTATTCCATACTTCCTATCCACGGGGTCAAACATTGCTCATGTTCATGAAATCTCGTACCGTGGCTTGTGAATATTAATCTACTGGCCTATCCTCCCTCAAAATCACAGAGGGAAGACCAGTTTTGCAATCTACAGCACATAAAGAACCTATGATGGTGGTGGGAGCAGGAAAGCTGCAGCTGGCTAATCTCGAATGTTCAGAATGACTTTGATTCTTCAGACTCCGCAGCCAAAGGCTGCTCAATGTGGTGACAAAGGCATTGGTAAAGCAAACGTCTTAGGCTAAGTAATTACAGAAGCCGGTTCTATCCATAGCTGAGGGTCTGGGGGCAACTGCTAGAAGTTAGGGAATCACCTGTCTTAGAGATGGTGGAAGAACTCAAGGACCGGACCAAAGTCCTTCCAACGAGGAGACTGTGAGTCCAAGGGGCTATTTGTTGAAATGACAGAGAGCTAAGAAAGTTATGACTGTTTTCTCCCTGTAAGTGGTAGGATAATCTTAAATTCAAAGACATTTCTACTAAGAAAACCGTTTAAACTGCTTCACATAATCACAAATGAGACCAAAATGTGCCAAACAAATAATCAAAACAAATAGCTTAATGATGACTTTTTCAATGTTCAAAGAAAGAAGAAATTAACTGGTTCGGAGATTGGATGGTGAGGTTATAATGTCTCTTTTGGGAGATCAAAACGATGTCTTCCCCATCTTCTACCCCACCCTCTCCCTCTTCCAAACAGTGAAGTGGACAGTTTCTGGAAAATACAATGACCCTTTATGCCCAGCTTCTCTTGTCTGCTTAGGGATACCATCTGTCTCCCACGCTATGTAAACAATCCCGCAGGAATCTTCTGATGACCAAACAGATTAGCAAACTCCAGATTTTCACACCATTAATAATATCCCCATCCAGATTAGGCATCTTGCTTTAATAATGCCAACGATAAGCTTATCCTTCTCTGTTTATAGGGACTGTGAGTGTCCTTTTAAAGAAATCTCTCAGAACATACCGAGCCATCTGTTGGGAGGATGGGGTGGGGGAAGCTCTCTAGGCAACGAAGACAGGAGCCCTTGAGGGAACGGGGGAAATAATAAAACGAAAATCATACCTGTAAGACAAACGCATACATGAAATTTCACCAGGTGTAATAGAGGACACTACTAATCACACTAAAATCTTTTTTCTTCTAAAAGCCAAAGTACAAAAAATTGCTCAAGAAAAGATAAGTTTCACACTTTGACAAAGATGTCCACACAGCGAGAATTCCGAGTTTCCTTGACTCTGGGGCAGGGACAGCAGAAACAGACCCGGAGGGCTTAAAGCCTCCGGCAAGTTTGCCGACCGTCCCCCTCTACCTATGCTGACCGCCGAAGCCTGCCTTCTCGAACTTTAATATTGATCCCCCGTAACTCTGCGAGCCCTCCGTCTTGTCTCCAAAGACTTCCAACTCTAAAAGAAATAGCCGCGCCTGCAAAGACGTTCCTGAAGTTGGTAAGTGTCAAGGAAAAGGACTTGAGCACCGCAAAGGGAGGAAAAGACAGGGAAGGGCCAAGCTCTGCAGCTGCCTGTCCTCGGAAGCGGCGGCGTCTGAATCTGCAGCCCCGGCTTCCTCCAGGCCCCAGGCCCCGCCGAGGATGCTCCCGGCACATTCCTCACCAGAAAGCAAGGGAGCCCCCTGGCCCGCGAGCGAGGCTCAAAGGGCCCCCACGGTCCCAGCTCCCCGGGATAATCCAGCCACGAAACCCGTCCCGGAGCCTCCGCCCCCCCCCCCCCCCCCACCCCCCCGCATCTCAGGGCCGCGGAAGCCGAAATGTCAAATGAATGACCGCGCCGGGGCGCGAGGAGGAAAACAAAGCCGCCCCCCGCCGGCCCGTACCTGCGGCGCGAGGCCCGGGCCCCGGCCGCGCACTCACCTGGGGCTCGGGCGCCGCAGGCTGGGCTGGGAACGCGGCCGCGGGGCGGGAGGGCGCCCCCGCAGTCGACCGGACCCGCGGCCCCGGCGCCCTCCGGCCGGTCCGCGCGCGCCGCGGGGAAAGCAGGCGGCCGGGGGCGCCGCCACGCGTCGCATGCAGCTCCCGGCTGCGGCGGCCGCTGCCGAGGGGCCAAGGGGCCGAGGGCTCCCGCGCCGCCGTCCCCGACCCCGCGACCCGCGGCGGCGACGGCAGAGACGCGGCGCAGGAGCAGAGCGCGCCCGGCGCGCCCCTCAGCGGCTCTTCCCGCCGCGCTCCGCAGCGGGCTGCGGCTCCGCTCGCCTTTGTGCTGGCATCTTCCTCCGCTCCCGGCGACACTCGGCGCTCCTCCGGCGGCTCCGCGCCGCCGCCCACCCCCGGGTTACGCCGCGCCCCCCGCGCGACCCGCCGATTGTGCCGAGTCAGCAGCAGCCGCGGCGGGGACGCGCGAAGCCATGTCTCCCGCCCGCGCTCGGGAGGGCGCCGGGGGTCCGGCTGCCGCGCGGAGCTTCACGGCCGAGCTGGGCGGCCCCGGCGGGGCGCGGCGCGTCCCCGAGCGGCTCGGCGGCGTTCGGCTCCCCGGCGCTCGCTCCTCTGGTGTCGCCCTGGAGCGGCGCTCCGGCCCGCCGGCGTCTCCCCTCTCGCCGCTCCCCGCCGCGCCGCCCGGCCTCCCTCCCGCCGGGCTGGCTCCCGCCCCAGGCAGCCGCGGCGCCCCGGCCCGTGCAGAGCGCGGGGTGGGTCCGCTCACCTCTGGCGGCGCCGGCGCCCCTCCCGCTGGCCGCCTGGGCGGCATCTGCCCGCACCTTCCCGCGGGGCACCTGGCTGGGGGCTTCCTGCACGTCGGGGACTGGGGCGCGGGGGGCGGGGGAAGGACGGGAGGGACGGCCAGACCTCGGCCAGCCGGACCTCCTGAGGAAGGTGCGGGAGAGTGGGACGGGCGCGGCGGGGCGGAGGACGAATCCCGAGGCTGCGGAGGATCCCGAGCGGCTCTCCTGCGGCGCCGAAGGACAGGAGGTGAGGCGCCGTGGAGGAAGGAGACCCTCTGAGGTCATGCAAGCGGGACTCTTCCTCGAGCTCACCGAAAAGCTGAATGGAGGCATGTCATGGCTCGGTTTCCCCACCTGCAAGGGCATGACGGTAACACTCATGTCACCGACACGGGGTGTGGTCGCAATTAAAAATGAATTACTGAAAGCGCTCCGAGCTACTTTGCCTAAAGAGAGCACTAAATTAAAAATTACTGTATTAATACTCTCAGCTTTCTATTTACTTCTTCAGTAGCATCTTCATTGACTCAGCCCCACTTAGGGGAAGGACTGAAAAAGCCAAAATGCAAGGCTATTGCCCTCTATGCGTGGTATCTATCCAGAAGTGGGGGGGAAAGATGTGCTTGATTTTGCGGTTTAACAACTATGGCCATATGGAGGAAGCTCCCAAACATTGCCCCCTTCCCCAATAATGAATATCCATTATTTTGGAATTTTTGAGTATGTGCTTTCAGTATTATCCCTCTCTCCCCTTTCTCTATTAACAGGAATTATATTTTCCTTTGGGAACTACCCCTCCCCCTTGCCCAGGAGTTTTTATGGTTCGGGATCGTGATACCTCCCATCCTCACTCCCCAGAACTGACTAGTTATCATATTCCAGACCATAGTAATTGGTTCTGGGATGGGTATGTTGGTCCCGAAACTCTATCTGGGGCTTTTGCTGAATCAGTTCAGAAAAAGAAGCTCTTTTAACTAGGATAACTAATAAGCCAGTAATAACAAGTACAACCACTTGAAGGAATCCAGCTTCAAGGGAAGGAAAGCTGAGGGAGAGAGGATGGTGTCTTTTGAGACTTCAGAGGCAAATATGTCTGAATGAATGCTACCCCTAATGCCAATAAATCCCCTTACTCTTATTATCCTTAGATGAGTTTCAATTGTGTCTGTCACCTGTCATTAAAAAAAAAAAAAAAAAAAAGCTTTGACTCATTATTCGCAGAGATCTATCCATTGCTAGGCTATTCCACAGAATTGATGAAAACCTCCCCACCCCCAGCATGTGGCCAGAAAAAAAAAAAAAAAAGTCCTATTTTTGTTCCTACTGGAAGAATCAGGATCCCAAGAGATCCCTCATGATGTTCTCTTTCTACAACTTGCTCTAGACCCAGCAACCTCACACCTGCAAACCCTTAACCTCCTGTATTGATTAACCACTATGTTACAATTTTGCCTTAAACAAAAAAAGCATAAAAATAAGTAGCACTAAAATGGATCATTATTGCTGCCCTTAGGTTTAAAAAAAAATTTTTTTCTCTTACTTAAAAGGAAGTCCCATCTATCTTTAAAATTTTCTATATGTCAAGCATAAACCCCGAGGCTAAGGTATCAAGTAAGATTAGAGCAAAGTCATCTAGAATCTCAGCTTTCCGAAGGTGTATAAATGTTAGGTTCTTTCACGCTATGCTCCCCAAACCCCATTACCGCCATTACCTTATTTAGGTCTCAGCATCACAGGATCCAGGACAGATTCTCACCTAGCCTGGCTTTGAACCGTTCCCATAAAGAAAACTCCTCTATTTCACACGCAGGTCAAGTCTCTGCTGAAATTGACCTAACCCTAGAAAATGATTCTTAATATTGAGTCATCATACTTTTTCACCTAATAGAACTCCAAGTACAGAAGATAGACTTGTGGACCCCTTGAACTGTGTCTTCTGAGATCTTTGCATGGTCCTTAGCTGTTTATTACATGACACTGACCTAATTCTTCACCATCCTAGGTTACCTCCTTACTATGAACATGTGCGGGTTTGTGGACACTCACCCTGAAGTGTAATGTCCAAAGCTGAACCCAAAGGCAGATTCCAAGAAACTTAAGCTTCAAGCCCCAACACCACAGGAGGAGTCCTAAAAGTATGCTCACTTGGCTTTATGTTTCTGCAAAGGTTTTTGAAAGTAAAATATTTTAATCTCAAGAGACTGCTGTGTCTTTGTATCTAACTTCCTTTCTGTCATAATTTTCCTTCCATCTGGAAGCATCGGAGTGGTAGGCATTTTGGGCATCTGGCTAAGGGAAAGTTGAGTTTGTTGGATGGAATAAATGTATGGGGGTCTGTGGGCATTACAGCCCATAGTTATAGTGACATTATTCCAGCTGCTTGAAGGTCTACTGTCATCTGGATCACAGGGTGTTGTGACACTAAGGCGGAGGGCCAGATATCTTATCAGCAAATGAATGAGTCCCTCAGAATCCAGCACGGAAGTATACAGGTAACGGGGTAGGCAATATTTGAAATACATGGATCCAGAACAAGAATGTGGAAAATGCCCCCCCATCTTATTATATGGAAAAGAACTTTTTCCATATTTGACAACAATCTTAAAAATGTAGATGGCTTTTCCAGTAGGGACTGAAAGGAATCTCTTTTAAACTATCAATAATAAAAACACATTTCAATCAACTATGCTAATGGAAAGACTGAGATATCTGTTAATGTTGTAGAATAAAATGTGGCAGAATCATTTTTACATAAAGAGGAAAACAGTATGCAGACAGAGTGTAGGAAAAAGTATTATAAAAGTATATTAGGCAATTAATTATTTTCAAATCATGGTATGTTTTATACTTGCTGATGTCTGATACTTGTGAATGGATTTTAATTTGTAATCTGTGATTTTTTTATTCTAAATATTTTCTTGTATTTATGTATTCTTTTCCTTAAAAAGGCTCTGAGCTGTATTATCTTCAGACTCCAAAAAACATGGATCTATCCCCTATTGAACCTGATACTCTAAATGTGGCCTCTGACTAAGTAAAATAATGCTTTGAGATGTCCATTTCTGTCATATTTCATCTATCAACCATTATAAGAAAATGAATGGCTAATTATAACTAGGGAATTGGGACAATAACTAAAGGACACCCATTGGAATGCCAACATATAACAAATGTATTGCAACTTTTCTATATTTTTAAAGAAAGTATACCAAACCTAACTGGTTCATTGTTTTCTTAGTGGCTCTGATTTATTTACTCTGCTGTAATTCAGTGATGTCCTTAGGTGCTAAGAAGGTATAACATGTTTTTGCCTCTGTGCCACTATCCTTAGACTATCAGTTTTGTTTTTTTTGTTTTTTTTTTTTGTAGTGGAGGCACTGAAAAAAATAACTTTCTTCTTAGAACCCCGTATTTTTCCTACCTATTACCTTTTCTTTTATTGATAGTCTTATCTCATTCTAAGTTCCTGCTTATGGTCTGGTATGGAATCTATAGACTAGGTATATATTCTTATTAGGACTTTCTCTAGAATGGATTGTGGGAGGAAGGCAGGTCAGTGAACACTGTGCATGAGCTTTAGTGCGCACCTTTTGTGGCTTCTATTTTGGTTGCTTGGAATCCTTTCACGTTTTCTTCTAATTTCTCACCCATTACCAATGGTAAAAACTCTAGATCGTCCCTTTCATATATACCTGATTATGCCTTATATTATATATGCCTTACATATTTAATAACCACTTAATGTGAGCTAAGCATTCTTCTAAGTGTTGAGGATGCAAAAGTCAGGAGAATAGACAACAATCCCTACCTTTATAAAGCTTATGTTCTAATAGGATAGGGAAGGAGAGGTCAAATAATAAGGTCTGGCAGAAAGTGTGAATGTTTACAATATCCATATATTCCTCTGGATTTTCCATTCTTTGACTTTAAGATAGCCATGTGATCACTGCTGGCAAATAGAATTTAAGCAGCAGTGATGGTTGTCACTTCTGGCTCTGGAGATTAAGAATCCAATGTGACTTCTCTCATTCTCTTCACCTTCACCGAAACCACAGAGCCCATATATTGCAGTGGTATCATCCCAAGACGGAAGGAGCCTGGATCCCTGAACCATCACTTAGAGGAAAGCTGACTAACTGACATTAAGACTATGATGTCATCAAGAAATAAAGTGTTACAAAAATTAGATATGGGGTTATTTGTTACATCAGTCACTATTCATGATCTTGACTACAAAGGAAATTGGTAACTTAAAATAAGGTATTGCTATAATTAAAACCTAAAATATGTATCATTTACTCAGGAGTTCAACAGCAAGCAGCAAGGAAACTAACAGTAGAAGCTAGAAAGATGGGTAAAGAGAATCAAGAAGTACAAACTTCCTGTTATAAAATAAATCAGTCATGGACATGTAATGTACAGCATGAGAAATATAGTCAATAATATTGTATTAACTTTATATGGTGACAGATAATAAGTAGACTTATGATCATTTCACAATGTGTATAAATGATGAATCACTGTATTATACACCTGAAATAATATTGTATACCAATTATACCACAATATAAAAAAAGAAAATATTGGTAGCATAAGGCAAAGCATCACAATAAATAGATGAGCTAGGAAATAAATCACCAGTTTTCAAAAATAAATGAGAGTAGAGATAGTCTAGACATTTGGGCCTCTCCAGAGGTAAAAAGGCTGACTGCTTTTAGATCCCAAATAGTAAAAATGGGATTTGTAAAGATTTGCAGAGACAAAAGCTCAGTAAAACTGAGCCATGGAAAAGATCAGATTTGAGGGTGTGGTTAGATAGCCTCAGGGTTACCATTTAATTGAGAGAAGTTTAAAACTTACGTTCCAAAAACACTTTGGGTGTAGTTACTGGCACATGCAACTGACTGGAAATTTTTTAAAAAATCACAAATAAGTTTATTTCAGACAAAATTCTATTACCAAAGAAACTATGAGCCCGGACAAAAAAATTATTTGCCCGTTCAAGACTTAACATAACTTTCCATATGCAAAAAGCAGACTTTGAATGCTATACACCCTTTGCAAGGAGACACCATAACATTCCTCATTTATTTTTTTTTTTAAGATTGTATTTATTCATTTGAGAGGAAGAGAGAGAGAAGGAGCGGGGTGGGGGGCAGCACTGGGAGAAGCAGACTCCCCACTGAATAGGGAGCCCTTCATGGGGCTGGATCCCAGGACCCCAGGATCACAACCTCAGCCAAGGCACCCCAACATTCCTCATTTCATATGTGCCCAGGCAAGATAATGGAGAAGAACCACACAGAGGTGGAAGAGGAAAGGATGAGGGTAGAGGGAAACAATGGACAAAGAAGATTCTCCCTGAGACAAAAGCAGAATTTAATCATGCACCCTGCCAAACTGCTACGCCTGGGGTACATCATAATGTCTACCCACAGGATTCAAGCATTACTCTGCACAAGATTGCCGTGAATCTTCCATTCTTTCTTTTCCAAATGTGGTATCCATTCTAGGTGTGAATCATTACAATTGGACTTCCTAGGAGGCAGACATCTTGTCCTATTGGATCATAAGTTCTTACTACACATAAAGCTCCACATCTGGACTTGACAGAGGACAGAGGACCCAAGGATCTTGAAATTAGAACTAGAAAAAAATGACTAGACTGTTTTCCTTAGGGAGAAAATGAGTGTTTTTTAAATACAGGAATATATTTGTTTTCTATTATTGCATAACCAATTACCACAACTTCAGTAGCTTAACACAAAACACATGATTTCATAGTCTCTGGGGCGGGGGGGAATGTAGACACAGCTCAGCTGGAACCTCTGCTCAGGTGTCCCAAGGCTTCAGTCAAGGTATCTGCCTACTATATTCACACCTGAAGTCCTGACAAGGGAAAAAATCCACTCTCCCGGTGTGTTGACAGAATTCAACTCCTTATGGCTTTTGAACTAATGGCATCTTGTTTCTTCACAGCCAGTAGGAGAACCTGTCTTTCCTGTCTTTTAAGACGAAGCCTTATGTAACATAACTTAATCAAGAGAGTAACATTTTATCACTTTTGCCATATTCTATTGGTTAGAAGCGAGTCACAGATCTCACCCACGCTCAAGGAAAAGGAATTTATGAGGAAGTGACTCACCGGGGGACTTAGCTCATTGTCCTTCTAGAAGTGGAACAATTGGATAATTGGTGAACAGAAGCTAAATATATGGGTTTTTACCAATAGTGATTGGTAACGTGCACTGCCATTTTACCCAGGCTGCTTTAGGGTGAAGTAGGCTGTGTGACTGGTTCTATCCAATGAAATGTGAGTACAATGTGGGTCATTTCTAGACTGATGCAACTGTCCTTTGGTTGGTGTCAGAGCAGTCTGTGAGATGATCTCCTTACTTAACTTTAAATATAAACTGAAGAATGTTCTGGAAGATAGTGGAGTAGGATGCTCCAGGAATCTGTTTCGGCTTAGACAACAATTGCACTCTCAGAATCTGTCCGATGTAACTATTTTAGAACTCTGGGGTCTGTGGAAGGCTTGCAACTTCTAGGGTAATACTCAATATGGTAAACTGTGACTAATTTTGGCCAATTGCAGCTCTCATTGCAGTAGCAGCATCCCATCCTCCATCCCTGGCCCCATGACAGGCAGTTCTGCACATGTTCCCAGAGCAACTTGCACACAGCTTTTGGGAGCCAGGGTGGACAAAAAAGACCCTGTCCTCCAGTTAGCTGGGATTTGTCCTCTGATCACTGGTGGCTCCTTCTGATCACAGAGGTGCAGACAATGGACCAAGTGATCATCCTTGTTGCACCTAACCCCCTTGATGCTAAACCTTTCCCCTCTGGCTGAAGTGACTGCCAGGGGATTTAAAAAGCTAGCACCCGTTCTCTCACCCACTTTATTTGTCACTTTTTACCCTTTTGGGGAGCCATATATTAAAGATCAAGACCTTTAAAAGTGTATACAGGGAAAATCTGGAATTAACCATACATTCCCTGAGAAAGGATCAGATTAAGGTTACAATTCAGGATGATCCTTAGCACGGAGGTAGCCTACAGCAACTCAAAAAGAATAACAGAAAACAGCAAACCCTGGGAAAAGGGGAGAATCTGATTTACTGAGTTACCACATTATTATTGAAATTATAACGGAATTTATTGAGTTTAAGGAACAGAAAGAAAAAAGATTTAAAACTGTGAACAGAGCCTAAGGAGCCAGTAGGACACTCTCAAGCAGACCATGGGAGTCTTAGAAGGGGGGAAGAGAAAGGGACAGAGATAATGTTTGAAGAAATAATGCCTGAAAAAATCCCAAATTTGATGAAAATATGAACATAAACATCCAAGAAGCTCAACAAACTCCAAGCAAGATTAACTCAAAGAGACCCATTATAAGCAAAGTATCAAAAAATAAAGACAATTTTGAAAGCATCAAGACAGAAGCAAATCATCATATACAAGGGATCCTCAGATTAATCTAAGATTAACAGCGGATTTCAATTTCTCTTTGGAAACTTCAGAGGCCGTAGACAGTAGGCTGATATATTCAAAGTGCTAAGAAAAAATTAAAAGTCAGCCCAGAATCCTGTATCTGGCAAAACTGTCCTTTAAGGGTGAGGGAGAAATTAAGACATTCCCAGATAAATAAAAACTGAGGGACTCCATGACCACTAGACCTGCCCTACAAGAAATGCTCAAAGGAATCCTGCAAGGTAAAATGAAAGGACTCTAAACAGTAACTTCCAGCTGTATGGAAAAAAAAAAATCTCAACAAAGAAAAATACATGGGTAATTATAAAAGCTGGTGTTATTATAACAGTGGTTTGTTACTGCACTTTGTTTTCCCCCATGAGTTAAAAGATTAATGCATTTAAAGAAAAAGATATTAATGGAAAAGTTAGGATTACTGTAACTTTGGTTTGTAACTCCAAATCTTGTTTTCTATCTAATTTAAGAGACCAATGCATTTAAAAGAATTATTCATTTATATTTTGGGTGCACACAGGTATGAAGATACAATTCTGTGATTCTATGATTCCACTTACATGAGGTACTTAGAGCAGTCAAAATCATTTAGGGAGAAAGAAGAGTGGGAAGTTATTTTTTGATGGGTATAGAGTTTCAGTTTTACAAGATGAAAGAGTTATGGGGAGGGGTGGTGGTGATGGTCACAGACACTATGAATGTATTTAACACTGCAAAACTGTACACTTAAAAAGTTAAGATGGTAAATTTTATGGTATGTGTGTTTTACCACAATAAAAATAAATGAATAAATAAAACAAAGGGAAGCAAGTGTCCCTGCCCTAACTCATCCACTACCAAGCCAAACCTGGGAGAACGTATACTTAGAGAGTCACATCTGTCACACCATGGGCCTCTTCTATCCCTTTCTGCCTTCTTTTCCCATGACCTGATGGAACTGGAAGAGATGTCCTTCTTTGACTTTCCTTTCCTGTCTACTTGGGACTTGCTTTGGCTAAAAATGAGCCTTTGGGCTGCCCAATAACTTCATACCAATGTGCTCCTTCCCAAACCCAGCCTCATTGCTAAGCCTTAATGAGGCCCGGAGGAGGGCAAAAAAAATCAATTTTAGGGAAACTAAATCAAAAGGCAATTCTAAAACATTACAGTTGCATTATTAACACAGAATATCTAACTTCTTAACTAATTTCAATATATAATATCTCATTGAAGAAACGAATCCCATTATTATCTCAACAGGTAGGAAATTGAAGTGGTAGAAAGGCTAAGTCATTTGCCAGGACTAGCATGAGGCCTCTGGCTCCTCATCCTGTGTTTTGTCCACCATGGTGTAGTGTCCCTTTCATTAAAATGAGATGGCTTTTAAATTACTTTTTAAAGTTTTGTTTCCTTAAGATGCCTAATACTAATCCCATGCTTACTCAAATCACTCACCAGCTCAGATCACTTTTACATTTGTTTGATTTCCTTATTTGTTTCTTACTCTCTTATTGTTTTCCTCTTAACATCTTTCTTAGTATTACAATCTTTTATAGCATTTTCAGTAATATTCAAATATGAAGAGTCCCAATTGCTTGGTTGAATGACTATCACAATTTAAGAGAAGTCAAAATAAAGATGTGGATAGAGATCCCCAAGAAGATGTATTTTAAGGGGCACATGCACCTGAATATTTATAGCAGCAATGTCCACAATAGCCAACCTATGCAAAGAGCCTAGATGTCCATCAACAGATGAATGGATAAAGAAGATGTGGTATATATACACAATGGAATACTATGCAGCCATAAAAAATGAAATCTTGCCATTTGCAACAACATGGAAGGAACTAGAGGGTATTATGCTAAGTTAAATAAGTCAATCAGAGAAGGAGAATTATCATATGGTCTCTCTGATATGAGGAATTTGAGAGGCAGGGTGGGGGTTATGGGGGAAGGGAGGGGAAAAATGAAACAAGATGGGACCAGGGAGGGAGACAAACCATAAGAGACTCTTAATCTCAGGAAACAAACCGAGGGTTGCTGGAAGGGAAGTGGGGTGGAAGGGATAGGGTGGTTGGGTAATGGACATTGAGGAGGGTATGTGCTATGGTGAGTGCTGTGAATTTTGTAAGACTGATGATTCACAGACCTGTACCCCTGGGGCAAATAATACATTATATGTTAATAAAATTTTTAAAAATTTTTTTAAATTTAAAAAACAGAAAGAAAGAAAGAGGATATATTGTGGTTATGTAATAAGAAATATCATAAATGCTTTAAAAATCCAAAATGTGGGACACCTGGGTGGCTCCGTTTTTAAGCATCTGCCTTCCGCTCAGGTCATGATCCCAGGATCCTGGGATCAAGCCCCACGTCGGGCTCCCTGCTCAGCGGGAACCCTGCTTCTCCCTCTTCCACTTCTCCTGCTGGTGTTCCCTCTCTCACTGTCTCTCTCTCTCTGTCAAATAAATAAAGTCTTTAAAAAAAAATTTTTTTTAATCCAAAATGTATATTAAGGCTGGCATATTTTTCTTGTTAGTGAACAAATATGTCAGATAAACCCAGCATTTCTACTTGGCTCAGAATTCCAACCTAAACACAATTCTGTCTGGAGAGAATACTGTAGCTTTGGCCAAAGAAAAGACATCTTTCCTAGCAGTTGTACCATTATTGAAACTTGAGCGAAAGAGTTTACGTCACGATCTAGTTCAAGGTCACAGAAAGATAACAGGTGAAGCAGCAGTTAATCTAAGGAGATGTAAAGGGAAACAGACATGTAGAAAATACATTGTGTAATTAAAGGTGAGAGTGAGGTCCTAGGAAAATAATATAAAATTTACAAAAAAGTTTAATTATGACGTCCCGTTAAGAGTTATTCTTGCCCCATGTCCTAGGACCAATGGTTATCTACTGCATACAGCTTATCCTTTCACACTGGTTTTCTCCGGAGACATCCTCTGGAGACCCATGCTTCTGGAGACCCATGCTTCTCCCTTCTCTGCCGTGCTCTGTGTGCAAGGGAGACTGATCCATATGGACTGCATCACAGGCTCCCTTGCTCCCTAGCACTGGAAGAGATTGGAGGGTAGGAGGAGAGTGGGGTTAGAGGGTTTTCTTCCCACATTCCTCCCTGACTTGGTGATGTATTTCCAGTACTCACTCTGTCGGCCAGTCCCCCTCCCACTTACCCAGCCCTCACTGCACTCCAGGACCTCATCGCCTTTCCTTACCCCATTGTGCCTTAGACAGCAGCAGTTTCCCATTTTTCTGATTCCTGGGTGTCCTGGCATTTCTTGTCAGTTTTCTTAACTCTGCCCAAGTTTCTGTGAATAGACTTTTCTTGACATTGGTACAACATTCCAGGGGAGCGTGCCTTCTATTTTCTGCTGGGCTCCTGATCGGCATTCTTTTCCAGGATATTTATAGTTTACAAAATGATGGATTTAGACACAGAAGTGTATTTAAAGTAGACAGTGTTTGTAATTCAGATCAATAAAGTTCAAGTCAGTAGAGCTTCAATCAATTACCACCAAGTAATTTCAGACCTAGATTCATTGAGAGTTTTTGAAGGTTCAAAAATTTCAATTTTATCCATTCACCCAAAGATGACAAAACCATAGGAATCTGTTCTTGCCAAATTCACGGACACTGAGTTATATTTCCAGACTTACTTTTATTAACTTGAAGAAGAGAATCTGACACCAGAACTGTTAAACCATCAGCTCAGGGGGTCTCCATTTTGGTAGACAATATCATTTAGAGCCTCAAATTACAGATCAGATGTTTGCATCATGGTGAACACAGAGTTAGAATAGAATCATTGTATACTTTTAGAGGCTTTTCCTATGAATTTAACTGACATAATAAATTGCCTTTATAAATTTCAAGTATCTGCCTGCATGAAAACAACAACAGAACCAAAGAGTACTAAAGTAATAAGAATGAACAAGTTACAACTAATCAGTAACATAGGGGAATCCCACAAGTGAAATGCTCAATGAAAGAAGACAGATACAGACAGGCATATACTGTATGACTCAATTTATGTAAGCACAAAACAAGGAAAGCTAGTCAAGGTCATTTAGAAGTCACAATGGTGCTTACCTTGGTGCAGGGGTGAAAATGAGGGTTATGACTGGAAGAGAACCATGAGGGAAGATTCCGGAAAGCTGGGGATGTTCTTTTTTCTTAATCTGGGTGCTAGTTACACAATCCTTGTGCAAATAGATCAGTCTGTGAAAATTTATGAAACTATACATTTATAATAGGAGTGCATATTTTTGTATTTGTACCACAGTTCACTAAAAAGTTGTTTGTTTTTTGATTTACTAGTACTGCTTCTAGAACTAAAGCTTCTCTGTTTTGGGCAATACGGTAGATCCACTGACCAGCTACCACCAACTTTGTATCTCCAGTGCGTATCCATTGTCAGTTCTGAAGATTCTATCATGATACTATCTCAAATACTGATGTTCAACATCACAATGATTTTGTATTAGCTTATAAAATGAATGAATGATGAAACAGTGATAACACTCAAGTCCCATTTCACAAAATTCTTAGAAATAATTTCTTAGACTGGGCTATTTCCGGAAAGAGTTCCATTAGAAACACTATTTATGTGCCTCTAGATAGATCAAAGCAGTAATTTGTAATGAGATGTGTGCCTTGGAATCTTACCTCCACACCTAGTGAATCAAAGCCTCTGTGAGTAAAGTTTCCCACTTTCATATCATATATATTTTCAGAATGTGTCCTGGGTGAATCAGACTTACTTCTCTACTTAAAAACCACTCTCCTCTCCCAGAATGTATCGGAACACCAATGTTCATAGCAGCATTATTCACAATAGTCAAAAGGTAGAAACAGGGGTGCCTGGGTGGCTCAGTGTGTTAAGCCTCTGCCTTTGGCTCAGGTCATGATCTCAGGGTCCTGGGATCGAGCCCCGCATCGGGCTCTCTCCTCAGCAGGGAGCCTGCTTCCCTTCCTCTCTTTCTCTGCCTGCCTCTCTGCCTGCTTGTGATCTGTCTGTCAAATAAATAAATAAAATCTTTAAAAAAAGAAAAAAAAAAGGTAGAAACAACCCATATGTCCCTGAATGAATGGATAAACAAAATCTGATATAAACACGCCGTGGAATATTATTCAGCTTTAAAAGGAATGAAATTCTGATACATGCTACAATATGGGTGAACCTTAATAATTTTATGCTAAGTCAGACACAGAAAGACAAATCTTATTTGACTCCACTTATATGAGGTCCCCAGAGTGGTTAAATTCATAAAAACAGACTGTGGAATCGTGGTTGCCAGGAACTGGGTAGAAGGGGAATAGAGAGTTAATGTTCCGTGGACGCAGATTTCAGTTTGGGAAGATGAAAGAGTTCTGAAGATGAACGATGTGAGGGCTGCACAGCATTGTGAGTTCACTTATTGCCACGAAATATAAGCTTAAAAATGGTTAATACAGCAAATTTTATGGTATGTGTATATATTTATTTTTTTGAAAGAGAGAGCATGTGTATGAGCAGGGGAAAGGACAGAGGCAGAGGGAGAAGCAGACTCTCCACTGAGCAGGGAGCCTGATTATGGGGCTTGATCCCAGGACCCCGGGACCATGACCTCAGCCAAAGGCAGACGCTTAACTGACTGAGCCGCCCAAACACCCCTTATGGTAGGTATAATTTACTATCTAAAAAACTACTTTTCTTGAATCTTATTTTCTTATAAAATAAGCTAAGAGTTCACACTGTTGGAGGAAGATCATAAAATGAAACCCAGGCTCCATCTAAGAAACTCTCATGGCACCAGCAACCCTCTCCTTGAAGGCCAGAGTTCCTGATAGACTTGCATCTAGACAAGAGATTTGTACACTGGCCATTTTGGTTCTTGTTCATTTTGTCTGGATGTTGACTTGGTAGAACAAGCATTATGTAGTTGGCTACATATGGTTCCTCTGGCCTCTTGATTAAAAGCAGCCTTATCTCACTGGGTGGCTCAGTCAATTAAGCATCTACTCTTTTGATTTTGGCTCAGGTCATAATCTTGGGGTGGTGAGATCCAGCCCCATGTCTGGCTCCATAATGAGATTTTCTCTCCCTCTCCCTTGGCCCCTCCTCTCCCCTCAAAGAAATAATTAAATCTTAAAAAAAAAAAAAAAAAGCAGCCTCATCTCATCAAAGCTAAGCACTACCTATCAACAGTTGCCGTGCCAGAGGGACTTTGCATAAACAACATTCTGAACCCTTACTAATGAACATGAATGAGACCCTACAACAAAGAATTTCATTCCAGGACGCCTGGGTGGCTCAGTCAGTTAAGCATCTGCCTTCAGTTCAAGTCATGATCCCAGGGTCCTGGGATTGAGCTCCATGTCAGGCTCCCTGTTCAGTAGGGAGTCTGCTTCTTCCTCTCCCTCTGACCCTTCCTTCCACTTGTGCATGCTCTCTGTCTCTCAAATAATTAGAAATAAAATCTTAAAAAAAAATTTCATTCTATTTTGTCTTGACTCATCTAAAGAAAATATTATTTTTCTGTGGGAATTATCATATAATTGGTTCTAATAATAATGGTAGTTTATTATTTTAGGCATTTGATTATTTTGGATTAGTTTGTTCATAATAAGGTTTGTTTCACCCACCTAGCTATCAAAGGAAACAGGAAAATTCTCATGGCCTTCATATGCTTGCTCCTTTTTGGGGAAGAATTCTGGTTCAATGAAAATATTCAACATAAGAAGTTTTTCAGAATGTTTAGTATGTATCAACAATGTTAGCAAATTACACTGTGATTAAAATTGTCCAAATATCTCTTTTGTAACTATTGTATTCATGGCAATCAGGCTTTCAGTAGTAGGTCTCCTAATATAATTATGAACTCTCCAATCCACTTTCTGAAATCCAGTTCCAAATACATTCTTTTTTCTATTATTAACTAAAGTTGGAGAAAATGTAAGTACTATTACTACTCTAACCCACTACCGCTGCCAAAAAAAAACCCCCAAAAAACAAAAACAAACGAACGAAAAATAACTTTTACAAGCAAAATAACTAATAAAATTAAACTGTGGGGACTTTTACCTAACTATGGTTCCAAATTAAAGTGCATTGATTAAGGTCATCCTCTTTTTATTTTTTTTTTAAGATGTTATTTATTTATTTATTTGACAGACAAGGGATCACAAGTAGTCAGAGAGGCAGGCAGAGAGAGAGACGGGGGCGGGGGGGAGCAGGCTTCCCGCTGAGCGGAAAGCCCAATGCAGGGCTCTATCCCAGGACCCTGAGATCATGACCTGAGCTGAAGGCAGAAGCTTAACCCACTGAACCACCCACTTAACCCACTGACCAGCACCCCATCATCCTCTTTTTAGATGAGTCATACTTTTATGATTGCAAATGACCACCAACTGGTCATGGTTTGACTTGTGATTTTGCAACTTTATGACAGTGCAAAAATGTTACGCATTCAATGGAAACTGTACCTTGAATTTTGAATTTTTTTTAAGATTTTATTTATTTATTTGACAGACAGAGATCACAACTAGGCAGAGAGGCAGGCGGGAGGGTGGGAAGCAGACTCCCCATGGAGCAGAAAGCCAGACGCAGGGCTCCATCCCAGGACTCTGGGATCATGACCTGAGCCGAAGGCAGAGGCTCAACCCATCGAGCCACCCAGGCGCCCCTGAATTTTGAATTTTGATTTTTTTTCCCCAGCTGGTGATGTGTAGTATGGTACTCTTTCATGATGTTGGACAGCAGCAACAAGGCACAGCTCCCAGTCAGCCACACAATCACAAGGGTCAACAACCAATACACTTAAAACTATCAGTACCGATACAACCCTTCTGTTTTCCCTTTCAGTATCATATTCAATAAATCACTTGAGAAATTCAAAATTTTATCATCAAATAGACTTTGTTTGAGATGATCTTGCCCTACTGTAGATTAATGCAAGTGCTCTGAGCGTGTTTAAGATAGACTGGCCTAAGCCGCGGTGTTCAGGGAGTCAGGTTTATTAAACACATGTTCAACTTAACACTATTTTCAGCTTATGATGGATTTATCAGGACTGATTAATGGACTGTCCTAAAGTAGCAAAACACTTCACATATTCATTACTTCCCGCTCCAGGAGAAACAGACAGAACCTATTTCCCTGGTAACAGAACAGTGTATTAGTTTCCTATGCTTCTGTAACAAATTACCACAATGTCAACAGCTTATAAATCACAAATGTATTACCTTGCCGCCCTGGAGTTCAGGAGCCTGAAATCAGTTTCACTGGACTAAAAAGTGAAGGTGTCATTAGCCTTGCCTTTGTGGGACCTTAGGGGAATCTTTTTCCCTGTCTTCTCTGGCTTCTAGATGTCACCTCTATTCCCTGGCTTGTGACACCTCCTTCCATCTTCAAAGCTCATCACTCCAACCTCTACTTCCACTGCTCCATCTCTTTCTTCTACCTTCAACATTCTTGCCTCCCTAAGGATCCTTGTGAATACATTGGACCCACCTATAATTCAAGATAATCTATCTCAAGATTCTTAAATGCAATAGTATCAGCAAAGTTCCTTTTGCCATGTAGGAGGGTAACATATTCACATAACTAAGCTGCCCATTATCAGTCTTTCATACATAGCTGTATCTCCAGCTAAAACATTACATATACAAGCTTCTCTTCTACATGTAATTATAAGATTAAATTTTGGCAAGTGAGATGTAATAGGCAGAACTTCTAGGAAGAACAATTAAAGGAAGTTGATTTAACTGCAAAATGCACCCTTTTGTTCTTCTTTTCTTCCTCCCTTCTGCCCAAAACATAGACGCAATGACTTGAGTTCAGCAGCTACATTGGACCCTGAGGTTAACACTGGAAATAGAATTCATGACTTGGATAAGGAAGCAGAAAAGGCAAAATAAGCCTGGGCCTTTGAGGGTCACTGTGCCAACCTGAAATGCCAAACTCTGGGCTTATTTTACATGAGAGAATAATCTCTTGTGTACATAAGTCACTGTTTGTGCTTATGTTACCACCATCGAAACACAATTCTTGCCTAATTGATATTGGCTAATTTAGCAAATCTATCTTGTCAGTTGATCAGGGAGTGTTTGTTGTGAGTCATACTGCCCTGCATACATCTGTAATTAGTTGGGCTTTCAAAGTAAATTTAAGAAAAGGAAAGAAAGAAGGGAGGGAGGAAAGAAAGAGGAAGGGAGGAAAGGAGGGAAGGAAGAAAGGGGGGAAGGAAAAAGAAAAGGAAAAGAAAGAAATGGGCCAACTCCCATAACTGAAACCTTCTGCTGGGTTTGGCACCAGGCACAGCCTGACTTTAGGCCAAACTAGAACATGAGGACCGGGGTTGACTTTGCCTTCTTGGGACTTCATTATCAGGCTTGTTCCTCTCACGGTTGCAAAATAGCTTCAGCAAACGCATTTTTTTCGTATCTTTATTTCCCTAAGCCCAGAAGAAGAGTGAAAGCCTCTTTTCCTGAAGCCCTGTGAGGTCACCATAGGTGTCATCAAATCGATTAGATTATGTGTATATTTCTGCACCAATCACTGGGGGGTCTGGGACTGGGATAGATTGGATCCTTTGTCTTATACCTACACCAATCAGGACCTGCCCTACAGATGTGAGTGGGGTCCCTCCCACACAAATGACAGGGCTGAGAACCAGGGGAAGTGTGGTAAAGTGCAAAGTGTGTTACGGAGACACCAAGAATGCTGGGGAGGCCTAGAAAACTTAGTGTGTCCGTCTACCAGTTTCATAAGAGACTTCTCTACAAATTCAGAGAATTTGAGCTGTAGAATAATTAGCAAAAATGTTTCTAGCTCAGGAAGTGAGGATCTGATGCAAACCCCTTTAATTCCTAGCCCATGGCAATCCATTCTGTTTACACTATCATTCCCCAAATACTTTCCCTCCCCAAACCAGAAACAGCCAGGATTGGTAGAGAGTTCTCTTCGCAGTAGCCTCAAGGTTAAACCTACTCCAAGTTTACCTGCATTTACATTTTGCAAGAAGTTACACAGCCCCGAGGTACTATTTCCATGTGAACTCTAAGAAAGGTGGGTAATGTCATCACATCATATCCTGGGAAGATAGGAGCTTATCTTTGTTTTTATGTGCATAGACTCGGCTCATTTTTGTGTGTACAATTCGGCCAGTCTAGCACCGTCAATTTTTGTTTGTTTTCCCTGCCCTTAGTCCAGGTACGCCAAATCCAATTCCACATGTACACTGAACCTGTCATGGAAAGTAGGTTCTTCTACGAACACGTCCCATCTAAAATAAGGTAAATTTTATCTCCTTTCTTAATTTTTACAAAATGCAGGGAAAAGACACCCAGGTATCCATGACTGAAATTAAACAAGCATTAGCTCTTTGCTATATTTATTTTAGTTTTTTTGTGTGTGTTAAATACTAACTTCAGAGCCGATAATTTAGATACAGCTAAAAACCACTAATTCCCACTTTTCTTCTTGCCTTTCTTCCTCAGAAATAACCACTACCCTGAAGGTGAAATATATCATTCCTGTCATTTTTTTCTTGGTGTTTGCTCACATTTCTCTCCATGTGTGTATATCCAGACACAACATATACTATGGTTCAATTCTAATATGGCTAGGGTCCCAACAAGAAGTTGATGGTGGCACAAAGGGTTAATTAGAGAGTCATAAGGGAGTAATGCAGAGACTCTCATACAAGTGTGGGCAGTTTTAAAGAATAAGACATGGTAAAACATCCAGGGAGTAGTAACAGTGAAAAGGCCTTCCCACCCCTGAAAATGAAAGGGCAGGGAGAAGGAGTAGTGTTTCCAGAAGCTGCTGTGAGTTGCAGCATGGGACAGGGGTTTGCCAGCAGCTTTGACCTTCAGTAGAAGATCTCAATTATTGTCCAAACCAAGACCTACAGGGAAGATCAACATCAGGCTCTCTTTCCTCAAGCTCTCTTTCCTCCCTCTTTTGATCACTGGTCTTTGCCTCCCATTGGCCACAACCAACTGGCAGGCAGGAGAGCCTGTCTGAAGCTGTCTGTCCAGGCCAACTTCTTGTGGAGGAAAACAGGAAAAAGAAGGGAAGCAAATGGATCTGGAAAGGTAGACAGATAATAACGCAACTGTTTTGTATTTTAAGAATTAACGTATTATCATAAATACATAAAGTTAGGTGTGAACTGTTTCCTTCCAGAAAATCATAAATTAAAAATCGAAGTTACTAAACTCAGAGGTTTATCTCTGAACACTCTTTGTTTATCCACATGCATTTGGCAATGAAGCAAAGAGAAAGGAAGGGAGGAAGGAAGGAGAGAAGGAAAGAAGGAAGGAAAAAGGAAGAAAAAGGAAGAGATGGGAGGGTCTGGAAAGACTGATTTCACAATCCCTTGAAAAAAGGAGTGGACTTTTCTCTCCTTTGTTGTTGGCTTGGAGAAGCAGCAAAAGCACAGAACATTCCAGCTTCCTGTCAACTCAGCATCACCAGCAGATTCTCACTTTAGTTAGCCCTAGTGGAAAATAGAGATACGGCAGCTGAAACAGACGCTCTTAGCAAAGAAACACTGCTGCCCCACCTTTAAATAAAAAAATAAATAAATAAAAATTTTTAAAAAACCAGCTTTATTGAAATTAAAAGCAGCTCAATAGTTTTTAGTGTATTCACAGTTTTGCATCCATCACCACAACAAATTTTAGAACATTTTTATTTTCCCAGTAACAAATTCCACAAGCATTAGCCATTATTCCAATACTCTTTCCTTTTCAACTCATTCGGTAATTTGTAATTACCTAACTTACACAATTTACAACTTTCTTGTAAATTCTGACTCCAAAATCTAAGGAACTAAACCCAATGTACAATAGTGACCTATTGAATGTACTGATAACATTAACATTCTTCCCTTATGTATTACTTGTCAACACAGATGCTCAGATTAATTTGTCAAACATGTCAATAACCACATATTCACTTCTTACTCTTGTAAGTTACTATTAGACATGCTCTGAGGAGATTGGGACATGCTTTGGGAGATTTCAATTATTTTTGGCTTCTTTCAATATTGTCTTAGGTGAGTGACGTAGCATGTAGGATACAATATATTATGTAAAAATTTAAAATTATATTAATGGGGGCAAACAAAAAAGATGATGAGATACCCTGGAAGTAGTTCTGCTTTGTTAAGTATTTATGATAACCTTTATTAATATTCAGCCTCTAATTTGAGTTCCTTCATTTGAGTGTAATGAACAGAGACCAATGAACATCCTAAGGAGATTTTTAAAAAGATTACAAGAAGGAGTAGGTATAGAGAAAACAGAAGTGGCACTTGCATTGTTTCATTGTGAAAAGGAGAAGACTAAAGAACACCTTGGCTGTCCTCAAGCTTAAGGAGAGGATGTTAATTCACCTCCGTCTCCCCAGAAACCTGCATATACACTCTTCCAGGAAATATCTTCTGCCTTCTTCATTTCAGCTACTATTTATATTCCACAGGTAGACTGTGGATTTATAGCTCCAGCCCCAAATGCCTCTTTTGCATATCCCACTGGACTCCCATATCCCACTGGACATCTTTACTTGGATGTTTCATGAAACTCAACATGTCAAAACTGAACTCATCTTCCCCCCATTGTGGCAGACAGACTTTAAGGTGGACCTTGATTCCTGCCATAGTGTCCACACCTTTGTCCCCTTGAGAGTGGGTGGGACCTGTGAATTGCTTCTAACCAGTAGAAAATGGCAAAGATGATGGGACGGCCCTTCCGGGACGTGATGTTTTAGAAGATTCGCTCTTGCCAGCTGCCTCACTCTACAGACTCTCCTTGCTGGAGTAACAAAGTTAGTAGTCATTTAGGAGAGTCCACATGCCAGGGATATGTGGCTAGCTTCTAGAAACTGCAACTGGCCTCAGGGAGCTGAAGGCAACCTTCAGCTGACCATCACCAATAACGTGGGGCCCTCAATCCTACAACCACAGGACATGAATTTTGCCAACAACCTGAGTGGGCTTAGAAGCCTATTCCCCCCAGTTCAGCCTGCAGATGAGAATGCAAGTTGGCCAGCACTTTGACTGTAGCCTTGTGAGACCTTAAGCAGAACATCCAACTAAGTCATGTCAGCTTCCTGACCCACAGAAACTGTGACATAATAAGTACGTTATTTAAAGTTGCTAAGTTTGTGGAAATTTGTTACACAGCAAGACAGAACTCATACCCCCCCAAACTTCATCTTCTTCCTCTTTTCTCTGTGTCTTTAAATGAGTGTATCTTCTACTCTATCGACCAAGCTATCCCGAATTCCCTCTTCTTCACCCCCACATTCAACCAGTGTCTTCAGACCACCACTTCTACCTCCTGCATAGCTTCCTAACTCACGTAAGTACGCCACATATAAATTCAGGTCTTTAGAATCATGTGCCCAACATTGCTGCAGCCTTTTAATCAGTCTCCCTGCCTCTAACCTTTCCTGTTTCCAACCCATTCTCATAGGACTACCAAATGTATCTTTCTAAAGCATGAATCGAATGAATTCACTTCATAACAAATTTGACTTCAGAAACTTAGAAAAATCAGCCTCAGGACAAATTCAGAGGTCTTGGCATAACTTTGATCTAACCACTCCTATGTCTTGTCTCCTTTCTCACCACTTCTGCTCTACTCACTCTGCACATGCAGCCCCCCACGTGCACCTTGCTTTCTTAGTGCAAACACATGAGCACAGATTGTTCCTTCTGGGGCTACCTTTCTGTCCTTAGTCAACTGGAAAACTCTTATTCATCACTTTTTATTTATCCCTGGCATCAGCTCCTCCAGAACCCTTTCTCAGACCTCACTACTGGACCCTGTCTGCATTCTGAGTCACCTCGGCTTTTCTTAATCACAGAAGGTAGGGTATTTGTTTGTATTTCAATCTCTCATAAGATAGTGAGCTCCTCGACTTCTGGAATTTTGTCTTATTAATTTCTTTTTTTAAGATATATTTATTTATTAGAGAGAGAAAGAGAGTGAGCCGAGGTGGGACGGAGAGAGGAATAGGGAGAGAGAGAATCTCAAGCAGAGTCCCCACTGATTACAGATCCCAAAGTAGGGCTCAATCCCATAACCCCAAGATCATAACCTGATCCGAAATCAAGAGTCAGATGCTTAACAGACTGAGCCACCTGACAGTTTACATAGTTTCTGACCCAAGCAACAAATGGCTGTTTATTTGGTTAAGGAATTAAGTTCACACTGCTAAGATATATGGAAGTTGACAGAGAATGCGATGAACACTGGCATTGTGCTTGGAATTGTCCCCCACAGCTGTGCTGGAATAACATGGGCAAGGGGGACCCAAGGGTCTGCTCTGGATTCTAAGATGTTAAATTGAATTTCTGATCATGAATTTGTCCCTTTGCCCTAGCCAGAGCTGAATCTCCGCAGGTTGTGTATACTTTGGAAAAAGGTCTCATGCCTGCAGAATGTTGCTGCATTTGTTGAGATGCTTATGTTCTCCTTTGGGCAGAAGGAATCGGACTGGGTTTGACAAAGATCGGACTGGGTTTGACAAAGATCATCTTGAACTGCATTGCCGCTGTCCAGCATCTAGTGTTATTTAAATATAACAACACAAGGGGGTTAGGGAGAAGGTGGTGGTGTTATGGACATTGGGAAGGGTGTGTGCTATGGTGAGTGCTGTGAAGTGTGTAAACCTGACGATTCACAGACCTGTACCCCTGGGGCTAATAATACATTATATGTTAATAAAAAATGTTTTAATAAATAAATAAATATAACAACACAGGTTTGGGAAATATTAAAAAAAATTCAATCTTTGCTATTTGAAAGTGAGGCATCAAGGTTGTGATCTTGCTACTGTCAAGAATGCATCTCTTGTATTGATACTGTGCACAAGATGTCACACTGGGAAGGTACGCAAGTGATTATGAAGGACATGGTTATTTTCACAATCAATCATCTTGGGAAGAGAAAGACCCTCAGTAGGGTAAGAAGACATTTTTCTTTCTCTTTTCCCTTTTTCTCACTCTTGGCCTGCGTTCCAAGAATGTACATGAAACTCCTCATAAGCGGTAAAGGAAAATGGCTTCTACCATGAAGGTCATGTGGAAACTAGGCAGAACAGCATCTGTAGGATGAACCAGGGTTACAGAACAGCCATATCTGGTAGCCAGTAGTCTGCATGTGCTTCCCTTCCCTCTCCTCTGAGAATATAGTCAAGTTTCGTTACAACATAGAACCAAGCTTCAGCTCAGTTTGAAAATTTAAGTCTGTGCTTGATTTGGAGTGCTCTATTCTAAAACTGAAATGAGGAGAGTGTGCTCAAAGGGGTAATGGTAATCAATGGTGTCATATACTATAGAGAAGTCAGGAAGAATGAAGGCAAAAAATAAGGCCAGTGGGACTCTGCAAGGTAGAAATCAACAGTGCCACTCCAGATGACCCTTAGAGGGAAAGAATGAGACTAATCACCTAATTACGGTGCCAAAGATGGATAGATAAAAGAAATGGAAGCAACCAATTTAGAACACTCTTTCCATTACAAACTAAAGAAATAATAGTTTCTAGTTAAAAATTATTTTAACTTTCATACTGTCAAATTGCAGATAAAGGAACTGAGTTTCAGATTACAACTTCCCAAAGTCACCGAACTAGGAAGTGGCAAATTCATACTTTCTTTCTTTAAGTTCAACTATTTTCCCCACTACCTTTAGGAAATGAGCTGGTGGCTTGAGAACCAAGCTATGTGGCTATATTCAGATCAATGGCTCTGTGCAACTTCCAGGAAATCTCTTTAGGAAGGAGATGTGCTCTTCTTTTTTCCTTCTTTTCTGACTTCCAGAACACAGATGTGATGACTAGGGCCTGAGGCACTGTCTTGGATGATTTGGGGGCACTTACTTGTTAAGAATGAATGACAAGAGAGAAATCACCTAGGATCCTGGCACTGGGGAGCATCCACCAGGCCACAACTGTCTACCTCCAGTATTTTCATGAGAGAGAAATAACACCCCCCACCACCATCTTATTTAAGCCATTGTTATTTTGAGTGTACTTTCACTCAAAGCAAGATCTAATAATATTAACTGATGCCACAGGTAAAGGGGACAAGTGAGTGTAGACATGCTTATAGAAAGGAAATGGATTGTCATCTTAGTTGGTAATCTCAATGGAAATTCAGGGTTATGTATCAATATTATCCTTATTGTGGCCTCGCTGGGTCTAGCTAGTAAAATGACCAACTATGGTGGACATTTGTTCACCATGACATTGTTCCAGCATCCCTTTTTTCCTGGAAAATTTGTTATCTTTTCCATGTGATTCTAGTGGGATTGACATTACATTACTGTCCTCCTATTTAAGGAGGTCTGCTAGTCACTCAGGCAGTTGTGCCTTACAATTGTGCCCCCTTCCATTTATTGGGATAATTGGTTCAAGGTTAGGCACTTGACCCAAGCTAATCAAAGTCCTCGGAGATTGTCTTAAATAGCTCTAGAGGGTAAAGCATCATTTGACTCAGGAGATACATGATAGGAAAGGTAAAACCGGTGCTGGTTGAAGCCTTGTTCCATGAGTCTGTGATAGAAATAAGGTCAAGAAGAGATAAGAAGTTAGATTGAGTGGATAGAAGTGGTTGAGAGAAAGAGAAATTGGGCCTCAGACCTGATGACATAATTTAACTCCTTAGATCCCTTGTGCCCGAGCTAACTGCATTAATTTCCTATTGCTACTATAACAAATGGCCAACATGGTAGCGGCTTAAAACATTATCATCTATTACCTTACAATTCTGGAGGTCAGAAATCCAAAACCAGTCTCAGTGAGCTAAAGTCAAAGTATTGGCAAGCATTTGTTCCTTCTGGAGATTCTAAAGGAGAATCTGGTTCCTTGTTTTTACCACATGCTAATGGCTACTTGCATTCTTTGGTTGTGGCCCTTTCTCCATCTTCAAAGCCAGCAGTGTAAAATTTTCAAATCTCTCTGTCTCTGTCTGTCTCCATCTTTCTTTCTAACCTTCACTTCTGTTATCTCATCATCTCCTTCTATCATTCTGACATTCCCGTCTCTCTCTTTCCTTGTGATTACATTATATAATCCAGATAATCCAGGAGAATCTCTCCAGGTCAAGATTGTTATCTTCATCTGCAAGGCCCCAAATTAACATATTCACAAGTTTGGGGGATTAAGATGTATACATCATTGGGGCTTTCCACCACAAAAACCTTTCTGCCAAAAAGCCTTTGGGTCCCTCTATCTTTCATCTTTCTACCACACTAAACCATCCCTGAACTTGCAAAAAAATTATTTTCCTCTTCTCTTCTTCTTGTCACTTGCAAACCAGAGTCCTAACTGATCATGCAACTTCCCGTACGAAAGCTAACAGAATAAATACTTGAGTTCACTTAGTGGTGTCATTGCCATAAGCTCCTTCCTGCAGGCAGGTCAACATGGCTTCATCACGGGAATTCTTCCACCTGCTCTACTTCAGTAAGGATTCTCAGAAATCATGACTACTGTTGGTCCTGGGTAAATTAAACAATGATACTGCATCTTCCATATTCTTAACTTCAAGAAGTTTAAGATATTAGAGTAAAATTACCACCAAATAGTAACAGATGGATTATTAAGACATTGTTCAGGATGTGCTTATGCCCTGGAAAACTCAACCTCTTAGTTCTTTGCAAGAGCTAAAACCTTATACAAATAAAAGCTCTACACAATATATGAAAAGCAACTACCTGAGAACTCTAAGTAAAAAACAGCAAATAGATTAGGGAGAAGTCTGAAAGCCTGAATGGCCTGTACAGCGGTGAATTTGTTCTTCTTTTTTTCTTCTATTTTATCCGTTGTTTTAGTGTTGAACTAAAGAAAACTCCAGTTGTATGTAACTATGCATCAGAATGGACAATTATTATAACTCTGAAAGAAACCCATCTTTCTAGCCAGAGGCCTGGGAAAAAGGGGTCCTCAGAAGTTGGAAAGAATAACAGAAATATCAGACTGCAGAGAGCTGGAGAATAAATTCTAATTCTGTGTATAAACCAACATAAGCCCTAGGTTCATTCCCAATCTGTACATGCATGAAATAGATATCAGAGCTTCACCATACAATATTCTAAACGTCCAGGATGTAATCCAAAGTTACTCAACATGCAAAGAATCAGGAAAATATGATCAATTTTTAAGGAAAAACACAATCAACAGATGCAAAGCCTGAGATAACACAGATCAGGGCAAACTTTTTCTGCAAACAGCCAGATAGAAAGAATATTTTAGGTTACATGGGCCATATGGTTTCTGTGGTTATGTGGGCCATATGGTTTCAACTCAACACTCTCATTGTAGTACCAAAGCAGTTACAGACAATAGTGAAATGAATGAGTATGAAAGTATTCCAACAAAATTGCATCTATGGAAACAAATACTTTATCTGAAATGTCAAGAAACTCAGAAAAATCCTCAAATACTCTTAATAATTCTCTGCTCCACCAAGAATTAGGATTAAAATAAACCCAATAATTATGAAGAATGAAACATAATTTCTGAAGAATGAGCTTTTATAGTTCAGGACCTCAGACCCAAGCTTCTAGATATTAGATGTTATTTTATTCTTATATGCACTGTGTGGAGGCCAAGAAAAACAAGGCTGTGCCCACCTCGAGTCTAGCCCTGACATAAGTGCAGCCATCTTCATGTTCCAGATTATCAAAATATTTCTTGGGTTCTAACCTACTCAGTTTAGCACTTTAAACAGTCCCTCTCTCCTTTAATGATTGATTTTAACCCCTGGATTCAGCTGCCTCCGTCTTTCATAACTCCCCTACACATTCCCCAACTGATCAATGTTGACCCGAGTAGGTAGGGACAACTCTAAATCCCTATTCAGCAGGAAGAAGTTACAGAAGATGAGACCTTCCCCCTTCAACTACCTTAAAGATTTAAGGGTCAAAATTGTTCAGGAGGAAATGTGGAGGCCGAGAAAATTAAGGCCATCCCACCTCAAGTTTAGCTGCTGTGGGAAACAGAGGCAGAAGAAAATCATTAAAATTCCTTACCTAGTGACAAGCCCTTGAAACAGACAGAGTGGCTCTCCCCTGGGGACTTAACTGCCCTCATCTTGAGATTTTGTTAAGGACAATCCTAGCCTCACTGACCCCCTACCCCAACAGGTCCGACCAGGATCCTGTAAGTCTACTTTAACAATTCCATTATCTCTAAACCTCCAAGATAGTGTTGAGAATCATTCCCAAGCATATGGCCCACTGATATACATCTAAAGGGTCTCACGAGAAGATTTTTATTATTGGTAATAAATAGCCTTTCTCCCAACAATAGCTAGCCCCTCAAGGTCCTGGAGACCTTGCTTCCAAAAGTCCTTGGAGACTTACATCATCCATAATCCCCTTTGTCCTCTCCCACCACCAAGTCCACCCCTACTCTGCCTTTAAAAACTCTGACTGTAATCTGGTTCGGGGTCCAAGTCCCTACTCTGCTGTGCCGGGTATACTTGGGCCCAAGCTTAAGCTTGTCAAATAAACCCTCGTGTGATTGCATCGGTGCTTGGCTCCTTGGTGGTCTCTCTGACGCGAAAACTCGGGCATAACAACTGGAGAAAGGGAATAGGAAACATGTTCTTAACTAAACAATACTTGGAAGAATAAAAACATTTTTGTCATTTCTAGTATTTGTTTTTTGTTGTTTTTGTTGTTCTAGCTTTATAAGGCTTTAAGAGTATACATACCTAGGGGCGCCTGGGTGGCTCACTGGGTTAAAGCCTCTGCCTTCAGCTTGGGTCGTGGTTCCAGGGTCCTGGGATCAAGCCCTGCATCAGGCTCTCTGCTCAGCGGGGAGCCTGCTTCCTCCTCTCTCTCTGCCTGCCTCTCTGCTTCCTTGTGATCTCTGCCTGTCAAATAAATAAATAAAATCTTCAAAAAAAAAGAGTATACATATCTATAAAAAAATTTCCAGTGATACAAAGTATTTATGTTAATACATGAAACATGAAGTGGAAGGAAGTTATTTCTCATCTCTCAACTCCAATCCTGAGAGATAAATACCAAAACTTTGTGTATCTTCTCAAATTCTTTACTATGCACATAAAATAAATGTACTCAAAAGTTTTTCTTCTAAATAAAAATAGGGTCACATATCTATCCTACAACTCATTCTTTTCATCCACTGATGTGATATGTACATTTTCCATTTAGAATATTCAGTTTTGGGGCATCTGGGTGGCTCAGTAGGCTAAGCTTCTGCCTTCAGCTCAGGTCATGATCCTGGGGTCCTGGGATCGAGCCCCACATTGGGCTCTCTGCTCAGCGGGGGGCCTGCTTCCCCCTCTCTCTCTCTGCCTCTCTGCCTATTTATGATCTCTGCCTGTCAAATAAGTAAATAAAATCTTTAATAAGAAAAAAGAATATTCAGTGTTTTTGATGGCTATTTAGTGTGAATATATTGTTATTTCCTAACCACTTTCCTATTTGAAGATTATGGTAAATTAATTTATGGATTCCAATTATCCATTCTCCTGTAGTACATCTAATACCCTTACCATGGCTTCCTAGTGGGCTTGGTATAATTTCTGGTATCTTGACTTCGGCTTGGCCAAGTTGCTTACTTTGGCCATTGGGATGTTATTAGATGTGACAGAAGCAGCAGCTTGAAATATGCTTCTGCACTTGGACTTGCCCTCTGGGTCTTCTATTATCCCCAAGAAGAGCATGCCCCAAGTAGTCGCTGACCCCTTTTGCCTGCCTCCCCAGAAGGAAACCAAGCAGAGCTTTCCCAGCCAACCTGTAGACATTGTGAGTATGAGAACAAATGCTTGCTTTTAGATGACACTGACTTTTAGAGTGTTTTTGTTAGGTGGTATAATGATGGCAATAGCAGATTTTGTAATATTATAAAAAATATACAATAAGTATCCATCCCTTTACACATATCTTGCAACTTTAAGCCAGATATATTCCTAGAAGCATAACAGCTAAGTCAAATCTTAGTTTTTTTTTTAAAGAGAGCTTCATTTTTTAAAAAAGATTTTATCTATTTATTGACAGAGATCACAAGTAGGCAGAGAGGCACGCAGAGAGAGAGAGAGGAGGAAGCAGGCTCCCCGCGGAACAGAAAAACCAGTGTGGGTCTTGAACCCAGGACCCTGAGATCATGACCTGAGCCGAAGGCTGAGGTTTTAAACCCACTGAGCCACCCATGCATCCCCAAATCTTAGTATTTTTGAAACCAGCTAGATAATGTTGGTGGTGATAAATATTAACATTTGTTAAACATTTTCTACATTCCATTCTCAAAGTCTTTCCCATGTGTCCAGAACTGTAAAGGGTCTGAACTTTTTTTCTATTTGCAAACTAACAAGTTCTCCTGCCACAGTTTTATAGAGGGTGACAGAGACATGAGACTCCTGAATCAAAGGACATTGTTACTTATGACCAGCGGCATAAGTGTCAGCATGTTTTTCTTCGTTCCCCTTGCCCCCAAAGCACCAGAGAGGCGTCACTGATTGGTCCAGATGGGTACCTGCACATGGATAGTGTTACAGGAGGGAATCTTTGAGTTTGGGAACTGAAATCTCTCATAATAGATGGTAAGCAAACCTGCCTTTTACTCCAGAGGCAGACCCTATCTCTATTTTCCAAAGTTATTCCCTATATAAATATTCTCAAAAAGATAGGCCCGAACAAAGGGAAGTCAGTGCCTGTCCTCACAAGTCATAGAGAAATATGAGAGAGTATGGACAATTGTCTCCTAGTGGTTTTATTAACTTAATCCTCTCTACTTTACAAATATGGAACTAAAGCACAGAGAATTTAGTAATTTTCCCAAGAGCATACAGCTAAAGGGTAGGAGAGTCAGGCATATTGGTCAATATTTCTAAGACAAAGATAGATTTTTAAGAAAAATCTTTAATATTACAATTGTGGAATAAAGAATGTATGAACCCAATTTTTTCATTATCATATAAAAAGTAGTCCTTTTGTCTTTATTAAGCTGTTCAGTTTGCATAAGAAAAGAAATTGTATCTTGATTGCACTATAGCTAGAGAGAACATTTTCCATAAATAATTCTTTTAAGAAGTCAGAATGCTTTCCACGAAGGAAGTGTTTGGGGGTAGAAAATGAAACCAGCCAAGCTGTCAAGGGCTTCAAGAGACAATATGCATTTCAGAGCTAATGTAGAAGCTTGATTTTATCATCAATATGTTTGATTAAATTTACTACCTCAGCAGGTCCTCCGTACTGATTTTTATAGAGAAACAATGAAGAAAGAAATGTAAATATGGATTTTGCTATTTGTTGAGAACCAGAGGAGAAACAATTCTACATTGTAATATAGTTTTATTAAATAATGTTTTTATAAAGATTAAGACTTTTATCACTTAATAATTTTCATACCAAGATATACAAGTGATACTTTAAGCTCAACTGAACTTTTTTTTTTTTAATTTATTTATTTGACAGAGAGAGATCACAAGTAGACAGAGAGGCAGGCAGAGAGAGAGGAGGGAAGCAGGCTCCCCGCTGAGCAGAGAGCCCGATGTGGGGCTCGATCCCAGGACCCTGGGATCATGACCTGAGCCGAAGGCAGAGGGTTTAACCTGCTGAGCCACCCAGGTGCCCCTCAACTGAACTTTTTTGATGGAATATATATATATATGTATATATGTATATATATACATATATATATATATATGTATATATATACATTTATATTCTTTAAGGGGTTACCACTATTGAAAAAATAAGGTACAATCTGTGTTCAAATATAATTAAGAAGATCTACAAAAAGCCTTAGAAATAAAGGAATAGATCCCGAGAAATAAGATTTATAAATTGGTTGTTTAGAATTCAATGTCTGGGTGAAATTTTATGTTAATTTTCACTTTTTCACTCATCTAATGTTTTCTGTATTTTGGATGAGAAACATTTCTCTTGTAGTGTTGATCCATAGTGTCCCTCAGAGCCTTGTATTTTGAAGGGCTGGACTAATCTTTGATGACTATAACGAGGAACATCTTATTCTTTTCGGAAATACTTATCAAAATGCATTACTTGCATTTAAATCATCAAATCAGTTCTTTAATATATGAATGTGTATATTTTTAATGTGTTTTTAAGAGAGTGATGCAACTTTTTCCAAACCACAGGAAAATAAATAATGTTATCCTTTTCATTCCATAAATAAAACAATTTTAGGTTCTTCATCTGACTTAATGACTCATGGAATCCAAGGACATACTCAATATCTAAGACTGTAACAAATCTCAGAAACAACTGGACCAAGGTCCTGACTACAGTTATGGTAACATTTCACCCAGACATTGAATTCTAAACAACCAATTTATAGATCTTATTTCTCACCAGTTTTACCATTATTGCATAGGTTCTCTAGGCCAAAAATTATGTCGAAGAGAATTCTGTGCTGGAGATATACATACAGAACCATGTATGAAAATGGAAACCTCCACAGTCACCATGGAGATGAGGCATAGGTTGTGAGGAAAAGCAGCAGAGCTGGGAGACCCTCAGAGGGTCAGAGGTCAATGAAAGCCTTTACCTTCCCTCTGATTTTCTAAAGCAAGTTAGAGTTTACTCTTCTTTGTATGTAAAATGCCACAAATATATTGGAAAATGGGCAAAAAAAAGGGAGAGAGATAAATAAAAAATCTAAAATAACTAAATATGTGAGGATAATAGTTATGTTCCCAAACCTGCAGGTTAGGAATACAGAGCAAACCAATCATCCAATTCTGATATATATGTTGTCAACATAGAGTTAATTATATAATAATTGTCCCATTTTCTCCAATAAAACTCAGATAATCCTCAGTCCTTATGGATTGATTCATTCATTTATTCAACTGCATACACTGAGATTTTACTATATGCCAGGAAATTTACCAGATTCTGAAGTATAGTAGAAGTACATTAAAGTATATTTATTTTATTTTGTGAATAGGTCATACATCCAAATGATTTAGAATCAAAATAATAGTAAGAGACATGCACTGAAAGGTTTATTCACATAGAAGTTCCCATCTACCTTTGTCTTCATCCTCTGTATCTTACAAGTAGGGTGACATACCTCTAGGTTTTCCTGGAACATTTCCAGTTTTTGCCTTTTGTCTTGGTTTATGTATTAATAGTGTCCCCTTTTATTTTCAAAAGTGTTCTGGTTTAAATAATAAACACCAGAGAAAATAATCAATAAGCTCGAAAACAGAAAAATAGTGAAGAAAATCAATGAACCCAAAAGCAAGTCCTTTGAAAAAAAAATCAATAAAATTGATAACCTTTATCCAGATTGACCAGAAAAAAAGAAAGACAAAAATTACCAATATTAGGAATGAAAGAGAAACTATCATGACAGATCCATACAGATAGTGAAAGGATAAGACAGAGCACCAACAACTCTCAGACTGGAAGACAACAACTTAGATAAAATGGACAAATCATTAAAAGATGCAACCTATAAGGGACACCCGTGTGGCTCAGTCAGTTAAGCATTTGACTCAATTTCAGGTCAGGTCATGATCTCAGGATGATGAGACTGAACCCTGCATTAGCATCTGTGCTGGGCGTAGAGACTGCATGAGATTCTCTCTCCCTCTGCCCCTCCCCCCACTCATGTGCAAACATGCTATCTCTCTCTCTCTCACACTCAGTGTCTCAAAAAGGAACAAAAAAGATGCAAACTATCTGAACTCACTCAAACAAAACAAAACAAAAATCCAAACAAAAATGCAATAGTCTTAGAACTATTGAAGAAATTGAATTTGTAGTTAAACATTCTTTCAACAAAGAATGCTTCAGGCCTAGATGCTTTACTGGCAAATCCTAAAAAATACTTAAGAAAAAAATAATGTCAATTCTCCACAATCTATTTTAGAGAATATAAGAGGAAGCACCCATACATTTTATAAGGCTAGAATTATCCTACTATCACAACCAAACACATTATTATAAAAGAAAAATAAAAACTAATATCCCTCCACAAACAAGACACAAAAATTCTCAACAAACTATCAGCAAATCAAATCTAGGAATATATAAAACAGGGTAATGTAGGTTGACCAAGTGTGGCAAATCCCAAGAACACAACTGATTAAACTTTTGAAAAACCAATGTAATTCATCAGAACACCAGACTAAAGAAGAAAAAAAAAACATGATTATCTCAATAGTACTTGACAAAATTCAGTATCTCTTCACAATAAAAACTCTCATCAAACTAGGAATGGACAGAAATTAACTTAACCTGATGAAGGACAACTAACCCTTCAACTAATCAAATTTAGTGGGAACAAAGCAAGAATATCTTTCTTTCACCACTCCTATTCATTAGAGTAAAAATCCTAGCCAATGCAAAAAGTGAGAAAAATAAAGTTATTCAGATTATAAGGGGGAAAAATACTCTATTTGTAGATGACAGGATTGTTTATGTAGAAAATCCCAAGTATACAAAAAAAGTTCCTAGAACTATTAAGTGAGTTTAGCAAGGTCATAGGATAAAATATCAAAATACAAAAGTCAATTATATTTCTATACAGTATTTCCAATTCTATATATTTTTCTATTATAACAATAAACACTCAGATTTGAAATTTTTAAAAAATTCTAGTTTAAATAATATCCCAGGACCCCCTGGGGGCTCAGTCAGTTTAAGCGTCTGACTCTTGCTTTGTACTCATGTCATGATCTTGGGGTTGTGAGATCAAGATTGAGCCTTGTGTCCAGCTTGGTGCTCACCAGGGAGTCTGCTGAAGATTCTTTCTCTCAGATGCCTGGGTGGCTCAGTTGGTTAAACGTCTGCCTTCAGCTCAGGTCATGATCCCAGGGTCCTGGTATGGAGTCCCACAGAGCCTGCTTCTCCCACTGCCTGCTGCTCCCCCTACTTCTGCACGTGCTCCCTCTCTCTTTCTCTCTGACAAATAAATAAATGAAATCTTTAAAAAAAAAGTTCTCTCTCTCCCTTTCCCTCTGCCCCTCCCCTTACCCTCTGCTTGTGCATGCTCTCTCTCTCTCTCAAATAAATAAATAATCTAAAAATATAAAAATAAAATCTAAATAACTATGTCCAGGACCTATAAACTGAAAATCCCAAAATACTAATTAAAGAAGTCAAAGAAGACCTAAATAAATAAAGAGAGGTATCATAGTCATGGATTGATAGACTCAATAATATTGCTAAATTCTCCCAAATTTAATATATAGATTTGGCATATTTCCAATCAAAACTCTAGCAGAATTTTGTATAGGTATTATTAACAAGCTGATTGATTGATTTTACTTTGAATAATTTTTTTTGGTGTTAAAACATGGATTATGAAATAATTTTTAAGTTTTCTTTTTAAATTTAAATTCATTAGTTAACATAGTGTAATATTAGTTTCAGGTGTATGATATAGTGATTTAACACTTTCATACATCACTCAGTGCTCATCACAACAATGCACACCTTAATCCCCATCATCTATTTAACCCACTCCACCACCTACTTCACCTCTGGTAGCCATCAGTTTGTTCTCTATATTTAAGAGCCTGTTTCTTGGGGCACCTGGATGGCTTCAGGTGCCTTCAGCTCAGGTCATGGTCCCAAGGTCCTGGGATCAAGCCCTGGGATCGAGCCCTGCATCCGGCTCTCTGCTCAGTGGGGAGCCTGCTTCCCCTTCTCTCACTGCCTGCCTTTCTGCCTACTTGTGATCTCTGTCTGTCAAATAAATAAATAAAATCTTTAAAAAACAATCTGTTTCTTAGTTTCCCTCCTCTCTTTTTCCCCCCTTTGCTCATTTGTTTTGTTTCTTAAATTCCACATGTAAGTGAGATCATATGGTATTTGTCTTTCTAACTTCTTTTGCTCAGCATAATCCTTTCTAGCTCCATCCATATCTTTGCAAATGGCAGATTTCATTCTTTTTTATGACTGAGTGATAACCCATTGTATATAGGTATACCTACAACATCTTCTTTATCCATTCATCGGTTGATGGATGCATGGGCTGTTTCCATAATTTGGCTATGGTAGATAATGCTGCTACAAACATCAGAGTACATGTATCCCCTTGAATTAGTTTTTTTGTATTCTTTGGACAAATGCCTAGTAGTGCCATTGCTGGATCATAAGGTAGTTCTATTTTTAACTTTTTGAGGCCCCTCCAAACTATTTTCCATAGTAGCTGCATTGTTTGCATTCCCACCAACAGTGCAAGAGGGTTCCCCTTTCTCCACATCCTTGCCAACATCTGTTGTTTCTCGTGTTGTTGATTTTAGCCATATTGACGGTGTGAGATGGTATCTCATCGTAGTTTTGATTCGTATTTCCCTGACGATCAGTGATGTTAAGCATCCTTTCATGTGTCTGTTGGCCATCTGTATTCTTCTTTGGAAAAATGTGTAGGTATGTCTTCTGCTGATTTCTTAAGTGGATTATTCATTGTTTGGGTGTTGAGCTTTATAAGTTCTTTGTATATTGTGGATACTAACCCTTTATCAGATACATCATTTGCAAATATCTTCTCCCATTCTGTAGATTGCCTTTTAGCTTTGTTGATTGTTTCCTTTGCTGTGCAGAAGCTTTTTATTTTTATGAAGTCCCAGTAGTTTATTTTTGTTTTTATTTCCCTTGCCTCCGGAGACATATCTAGTAAGAAGTTGCTACGGCCTGTGTTCTTCTCTAGGATTTTGATGGTTTCAAGTCTCACATTTAGGTCTTAAATCCATTTTGAGTTTGTTCTTGTGTATGATGTGAGAAAGTGGTCCAGTTTCATTCTTGCATGGTGCTGTCCTGTTTTCCCAACACTGTTGAAGAGAATTTTCTCTATTGGATATTCTTTCCTGCTTTGTCAAAGATTAATTGACCATGGGGTTGTAGGTTCATTTCTGGGTTTTCTATTCTATTCTATTGATTTATGTGCTATTTTGTGCCAGTACCATATTGTTTTGATCCCTAGAGCTTTGTAATAGAACTTGAAGTCCGGGAATTGTGATGCCTCTAGCTTTGCTTCTCTTTTTCAAGTTGCTTTGGCTCTTAGGAGCCTTTTGTGGTTCCATGCAAATTTTAAGATTGTTTGTTCTAGCTCTGTGAAAAATGCTAGTGGTATTTTGACAGGGATTGCATTGAATGTGTAGATTGCTTTGCATAGAAAAGACATTTTAACAATATTTGTTCTTCCAATCCATGAGCATGGAATGTTTTTCCATTTCCTTGTGTCATCTTCAATTTCTTTCATTAGCGTTTTATAGTTTTCAGAGGATAGGGCTTTCACTTCTTCAGTTAGATGTATTCCTAAGTACCTTATTGTTTATGGTACAATTAGAAATGGGATTGATACCTTAATTTCACTTTCTGCTGCTTCTTTATTAGTGTATAGAAATGCAACACATTCCTGTATATTGATTTTGTATCCTGCAACTTTACTGAATTCATTTATCAGTTCTAGCGATTTTTGGTGGAGTCTTTTGGGTTTTCTACATAGAGTATCATGTAATTTCCAAATAGTGAAAATTTGACTTTTTCTTTGCTGATTTGGATGTCTTTTCTGCTGTTGTTGTTGTCTGATTGCTGAGGTCAGGATTTCCAGTACTACACTAGATAACAGTGTAGATAGAGAACAGTGGTGAGAGTGGACATCCCCGTCTTGTTCTTGACTATAGAGGAAATGGTCTCAGTTTTTCCCGATTGAGGATGATATTTTTTTAAGATTTTATTTTATTTGAGAGAGAGAGAGAGAGAGAGCATGAAGGGGAGAAGGTCAGAGGGAGAAGCAGGCTCCCAGCTCCCGTGGAAATGGGAGCCTGATGCGGGACTTGATCCTGGGACTCCAGGATCATGACCCAAGCCAAAGGCAGTTGCTTAACCAGCTGACTCACCCAGGCTCCCCAAGGATGATATTAGCTGTGAGTTTTCATTGGCCTTTATGATGTTGGGATATGTACCCTCTAAACCTACTTTGTTAAAAATTTTTTATCGTGAATAAATGTTGTACTTTGTCAAATGCTTTTGCTGCATCTACTGAAATAATCATATGGTTCTTATCTTTTCTTTTATTAATGGGTGTATCATATTGATTGATTTACAAATATCGAATCACCCTTGCAATCCAAGAATAAATCCCATTTGATCGTGGTAAATGATTTTTTTAATGTACTCTTAGATTCAGTTTGTTAGTATTTTGTTGAGAATTTTTGCATCCATGTTCATTGGGGATATTGTCTCATAGTTCTCTTTTTTAGTGGAGTCTTTTGGTATTTTTTTGTTTTTGGTATCAGGGCAATGCTGGTCTCAGAATGAATTTGGAAGTTTCCCTTCCTTTTCCATTTTTGGAATGGTTTGAGAAGAATAGGTATTAACCCTCTTTTGAATGTTTGGTAGAATTTGCCTGGGAAGCCATCTGGTGCTGGATTTTTATGTGTTGGAATGTTTTTTGATTACTGATTTTCTTTGCTGGTTATCTATCTGTTCAAGTTTTCTATTTCTTCCTATTTCAGTTTTGGTACTTTATATATTTGCAGGATTTTTTTTCCATTTTTTCAGGCTGTTCAATTTGTTGGTATACAGTTTTTTGTAATATTCTCATATAATTGTTTGTATTTCTATGATGTTGGATTTTATTTCTCCTCTCTCACTTGCGATTTTATTTATTTGGGCCCTCTCTCTTTTCTTTTTGATAAGTGTGGCTAGAGGTTTATCAATTTTAATTATCAATTGATAAAATAATTAAAATAAGCTAAATTGACTAAATAAATGGAGAGATGTATTGTGTTCATGGATTGATAGACTCAATAATATTAATGTTAAATTCTCGCCCATTTTGATATATAGATTTGGCATATTCCCAACCAAAATCCTAGGAGAATTTTGTGTATCAACAAGCTGATTTAAATATCTCAAAGGAAAAGGAAAGGAACTAGAATAAGAAAAACTTTTTTGGAAAAGAAGAACAAAGTTGGGAAATTACACCTGCTGATTTCAAGAATTATTATAAATTACACTAACTGAAGAAAGTGTAGCACTGATGGAGAGAGAGACATGAAGATCAACGAAACAGAGTTGAGAGCCCAGAAATAGACTCATGATTTTTAAATAGATTGATTTTTGAAAAGATGCAAAGGCAATTCAGTGGAGGAAAAATGGATAATTTTTTTCTAATAATAGTGTGAGAATAATTAAATGTCCATAAGGAAAAATAAAAACAAAATCCCTACAACCTATACCTCATATACCTTATTTTTTAAAATCCACTTTAAATGGATCATAGGCCTAAAGATAAAACAGAAAATGATACAACTTTCAGAAGAAAATGTAGGGAAAAAATCTACATGGCCTAAGATTAGGGTAGGAGTTTTTAGGTATGACCTCCAAAGCACTGTTCATAAAAGAAAAAATTGATAAGTTATACTCCATCAAAATTAAAACTTCTGCTCTGCAAAAAACAGTGCTCAGAGAATGGCAAAACAAGACGCAGATGGGGATAAAATGTGGTCGAAAAATATTTTGATAAAGGACTTGTGTCTGAAAATATCTGAGAAATAAACCATTTATTTAAGAAAACAAACCACTCGATTTTGAAAGTGGGTAAAAAATATATATGTGTGAAAATATGTTCAACATTGTTAGTCATCAAGGAAATGGAAATTAAACTGTAACAAGATACCACTGCTCACTGACTAAAATGTCTTAAAAAATGCTAACTGTATCAAGTGTGGACAAGGATGAGGAGCAACTAAGAATGTCACACATTGATGGATATGCAAAATGATAGAGCCATTTGGGGAAGGCAATTTGGCATTTCTTACAAATTTACCTAACATATAATGCAGCAATTCCGCTCACAGGTTTTTATCCAGGAGAAATGAAAATTTTATTTTCACACAAAAACCTCTATGTAAATGTTGGTAGCAGCTTTATTAATGATCACCAAAAACTAGAAGCAACCCAAATGTCCTTCAACCAGTGAATAAATAAGGAAACTGTGATGTATCCATACAGTGGCATGTTAGTCAGCTACAAAAGTGATTATTATTTTTTAAATAAATACAAAAACCCCCTTATTTCTCACAGTTCTGGGGGCTGGGAGATCCAAGAACAAGATGCTAGCAGATTCCGTGTCTGGTGAGGACCCTCTGCCTAGTTTTCTGTTGGCTGCCCTGCTGTATCCTCACATGGGAGACAGAGAGAGAGAATCTTGTGTCTCTTTCTCTTTTTCTAAGAGCATGAATCCTACTCTAAAGGCCCCATCCTCAGGATTTAGCCTAACCCTCATCCCCTCTCAACAGTCCCACCTCCAAACACCATTATTTTGGGGATTAGGGCACCAATAGATGAAATATTGGGGGCAACATCCAGTCCATAGAACATTCTTCTGCTACATGTTTTCTTAAGGTTTGTCAGTGAAAAAATGAGAGAGATATTGGTAGCCTGTTTGGGAAGCAGTGTCAAGTCAATGCATTTTGGGGATTGTGGAGACTTTGAGTCTACTTTTAGGCCTATGAGAAGGAAACACGTGGAGGGTGAAGGTGGGTAAGTGGTGGAGTAAGATCCCTGAGAAGTTAGTGGAATTGGAGTATGCCTGTATCTCTATGGGAATAAGCAATTCTATGTATTAGTCATTTTTTATTCAATTTGCTCTTCTTTGGGGTCTTCTTGTGACATCATTATCAATCTTTCAGTAAGCTTATTAATGTAAAGAAGTAGAATACGAATACTTGAGGTAATCTCCAAGATCCTAGTTTATTTTTATAGCTTTTTCTATAAAGTCTACCATCCCAAAACTGAAAACAATTTTCTGTTAAAAAAATGAATTATTGATTCATGTAACAACATGGATGAATCTTAAATACATCGGTCACTGAAAGAGGTTAGATACAAAAGTGCTTTGACTCCATTCGTATGACATTTTGGAATAGCAAAATTATAGGCATGGAAAATAGATCAGTGGTTTCCAGTGGCCAGGAGGTGAGGGGTGGGGTGGACTGTAAAGGGGAAGTGTGATGGAATTTTGAGAGTGAAGAAACTGTTCTGTAAACAAGTATGGTGGGACAATAAGTCTCTAATAATTTGTGAAAAGCCATAGAACTGTATACCACAAGAAGTCAATTTTACAGTATGTAAATTAAATAAAATCAACCGGGATATAGGCAGAACACAAAATGCATGCAGAATGACCCACACAAATCTAACTTTATCACAAAGAAATCAAACAGCCATGCTGAAGCAGGTGGAGAACAAAGGAGCTGATCTACGTCCCTTTGGAGAACAGTGCTTTGACTGGATATTAGAAGAGTAAAGCAAAAAGAAGAGTGCTAAAGCAATATGCTCTAGTTTTTTTGTTTTCAAATATTTATTTATTTGAGAAAGAGAGAGAGAGAGAGAGAGAGAGAGAGTGAGCAAGGGGAGTGGCAGAAGGAAAGGGAGAGAGAGAACCCTCAAGGAGACCCCCTCACCCCTGAGCTCAACCCCAGGACCCAGAGATCATGACCTGAGCCAAAACCAAGAGTCAGCAACTCAACCAACTGAATCACCCAGGCACCCCCAATATACTCTAGTTTTAAATTTGTTTCTCTCTGGGTATGGCTTAACAATTTTAAAAACTACTTTATATGTGTACTAGGATTGAACAAACAATAGATAAACTGTGGATAGTAAGAGTCAGGGTTCCTACGGTCATAGACAGAAGTTAAAACTCATGAAAGGGCAAAGGTTAGAATAAGTTGTGGTGCTGGATTTGAGTGGCATGATTGGTAGGAACTCATGTTTGTTTATGCATATATATGCAAATACATAGAGAGATACAGAACTCTAGATACATATGTATACACATGGGTTGGTATATAAATGTGCATTTCCTATCTCTATCTTTTGAAAGGAACTATCAGCAGTGATTTTATTTTATTTTTTTTTCAGCAGTGATTTTAAATACCATTCTTCCATAAAAAGGAACAGGGCTCCTTGGAGAATTGGTTGAATCTAGGGTTGGGCAGGGAAAATACAAGATGAGCGTGGAAATCTTGCAGTGAAAGAAAGTAAGGAAGTGCTCAAATTTTTTTTAACAAAAAGGAAGAGGGGACACAGCAGCTCCTTCATGATCTCTGAATGACCAAAGCTAGAACAATTTTATTGCTGGAGCAATAAATAACGGTAGCATTGAATTTTAAACCAAAGAATAAAGCAAATATCCATAGACCCACACTGATATAAAGAAACAACTGAATAAATCTGAACAAATCAATGGGAGAAAACATATGAATCCTCTCTACAAAACATTCCAATTAATAAATGAGAAACATAGAAAGTCACTTAGCACACCATAGTAATGATTGCTCCTAGCAAGACAAACTGGCTAAAATTAGTGAGTGAAAGTTTAAGGACAAACAAGATATTTGCATAGCCTCAAAGTATCCCTCCCAAATATTTAATAGTTACAGAGAGGAACACAGTAAGATTTTACTGGAGAAATCCAGTAGATATCATCTAAGCTAGTGATGGACCTTAATTTAAACAATAATAAAACATACACTGTGTACCCCCAGGCATCAGGCACCAAGAAGTGCATCTCAAAGTATCTCAAAGAAGTACTCATCTCAAAATGCATAATCTTGTCTAACCATGAGAAATGATTACAAACTCACATTGAGGGACATTTTACAAAATAACTGCCCCGTGGTCTTCAAAAATCCCAAGGTCACGAAAGACAAAGACTGAGGAAGGGAGTCAGGACAAGTAAAAGCAATGTAAAATCCTGAATTACATCCTGGAACAGAAAAATGATGTGACTGGGCAAACTGATGAAATCCAAATGAAATTTGTCATTAGTTAATTTTACCACACCAGTATTAATTTCTTCATTTTGATCATTATGATTATGCAAGATGTTAACATTAGAGGAAGCTGAATAAAGGGTATACAGGTGCTCTCTGTGCTGTTTTTGCTGCTCTTCTGGAAATCTAAAATTATTTCATAATACAAAGTTTGAAAAAGTTATATATAAGATGGAAAATTATATGGTTACCCTACCTGCAGAAATAATAAAAGATATTTTATTGATTTCTTGCGTATCCTTTCAGTGATTATTTATACAAAAAAAATTCTTATCTCTACTATTTCCACACACCTTGCTTTTTTCATTTAAAATATATCCTAGAAACTCCCCATATAAATACACAGGCTTGCTTCATTTTCTTTTCATATTTTTTATTATGAAAAAAATTTGAGAGATACAGAAAATTGGTATGGCTTGGCATAAACACTCACATGCTACCACCTATATTTCCTCATTTTCTTTTATAAATGTATGGTATTCCATTGTGTGGAGTTAATACACATGTATTTTTTTAAGTGGGTTCCATGTCCAGCAGGGAGCCCAATGGGGGGCCAAAATCACAACCTTGAGATCAAGTCCCTGAGATCAAGACCGTCAGACCATATAACCAACTGAGCCACCCCAGGCACACCAGCTCACATGTATTTCTCATCTCATAGTTAGATGCTGAAATTTCTGTCTTGACACACACTTGTCAAAATGGAGTAGAGAAATGGTAGGAGATAGAATCAAATTGAGGAGCAGAACTTTGGAACCCAATAGATCCTAATCCAAATAACCACTGTCACTTACTGGCTGCATGGCCCTAGGCAAGTTACTTAACTTCCCAAATCTCAGCTGCCTCTTATGAAAATACAATGACATCTTAAGGTTACAGCCAGGATCATGTGAGATGATAATATATAACGCACCAATTCAACAAATGATATACATTGTTATTGCTATTATTTAATCGGAAAAGTTCAGAAATATCAGGCAGTTGATCTGTGTAAGCCAATTTCAAGAACACTCCTGTTTCTTCCTCTTGCTGATTATGTATCCACCTACCAAGACAAAAAAGTAATCTTAGGAAACATAAAATAGAGCTGCAGCAGTATCACCATAACCTTGATTGTTCTGAAATTCAGTAAATAGAACAATGTGAAACTCTACTTGGCCACAAATTTAGTTGATAAAACTAAGTGACAAGAGCCCTTATAAGAAGTGTTGTTACTCTTGGCTGATTCAAATGACAGATTCATCTTTCCAGCCCTGGGCCAAAGCACCAAGTCATTAAAAAGTCTGAGACTCCTCCAAATTTTGATCTCTATACTGAGAACCAATACTTTACCAAAAGGTCTGGACTGTCCACAAAATGTGTTGGACCAGTTAGTGGACTTGCCATTATTTCTCCATTGTACCAACAAGATAAGAAACCCTTGACTTTTTGTGTTAGCATTTCTCTATCCACAGAACACATTTCCAGTCCCAAGGGGAAGTGGTTGCAGGTAACTTTGGTATCACTTTTGTAATTACAATGGCAAATCATTGCCAGCTCTGGAAGAGAGCAGATGTCTTTTTTTTTTTTTTTTGGCCTACAAATAGAATATGTATATAAATAGTCAAGAGAGTGAGAAATAGCCTCTGTCAGTAGAAGCATTCAAACTGTATTTATTCGTTAATTCACTCACTCAACAAGGAGGACTTAGCAAGATTCTATTGTATGCCAGGCACTGTGCTTGGTGTTGAAAATAATAAGATCAAAATAAGAACAAAACTCTTGGCTTCAAGTTACTTAAGGAGAGATAAGACACACTGACAATTATAAAGCAATGCAGTTGAGTACTTTGGGAGGGCATAGAATGGCATCACTAAAGCGGTTAAAATTCTGTTGGTTTCACCAGACAGACAAGAAAAAGGGCGTGCTGGCAGAGGATGCAGAGCCTGCAGGCACAGAGACATGCTGCTAACCTTGAATTCAAGGTTCCTTTGGGCTACTACTTGCAGATGTGGCTGGTGGATTAAGCTGAAGTTATAAGAAGTTTTGGTTTCATCCTGCTCAGTGGAAAACTACTAGTTCAAAAGTAGAACTATTAAATATTCTTAAGCAAGGGACTAAAATAATTGAGATTTACAGTTGACTTTTGAACATGGGTTTAAACTGCATGGGTCCACTTATATGTGGATTTTTTTTTTTAAGATTTTTATTTATTTATTTGACACAGAGAGAGAGAGATCACAAGTAGGCTGAGCAGCAGGCAGAGGGGCGGGGAAGCAGGCTCCCCGCTGAGCAGAGAGCCCAATGTGGGGCTCGATCCCAGGACCCCGAGAGATCATGACATGAGCTGAAGGTAGAGGCTCAACCCACTGAGCCACCCAGGCGCCCCATGGATTTTTTTAAAAATACAATACTGTAAATGTATTTTCTCTTTCTCATGATTTTCTTAACATTTTTTCTCTGGCATACTTTATCATAAAAACAGAAAATATATGTTAATCAACTCTACATTATCAGTAAGTCTTCAACAGTAAACTATTAAAGTTTCTGGGGTGTCAAAAGTTATATATGAATTTTCGAATGCATGGGGTGTCAGCACCTTTAACCACTGTGTTGTTGAAGGATCGTCTGTACTTTTTAAGATCATTTTCAAAGCTGTACGAAGGTTGCATTGGGAAGGGTGATCAGAAAACCAATTAGAAGTTTACCGTGGTATTGTAGTGAGAAAGGAGATGGTATTCATGGAACCTCAAGATTTCCATGACTGAAAAGACCTTGTTTTATCAATGGGTCAAGAAGTATAAAAAGCCTTTATCAATAGAAAATTAAGAGTGAAATCAGAAAAAAAAATCAGTATGTTTAGGCACTTAAATAAAAACAGACCTTTTATGTAATGAATTCTCAGGTATCCAGGACTGATTCTCTACCAGATGAATTAGTTTATTGAAGAATTCAAATTCTTTTTTCTAACTTTGTAATTGCTTGATTTAAGTTCTTATATGTTTTGCCAGATGGTGGAAAGAGGAAAGGAAATGGAAAACAGTAAATTTAATCAATTTGGATCCCTGACTGCTGCTTACTATGGAGATTCAGGAAGGTGAGGGGCTCATTACATTGAAGTGTGTGGCTATCTGTCGAGTACATACACATACCCCTCATCTCCACAGAGAAATCAGAGACCATTGAAAGAGTAAATGTACATAAAGAATAATTAGCTTTTTGTGTTAACGCTCTAGAGTACTTTCCCACTTTTCCTATTAAAAGCTTTATCTGGTCCCTTCACCTGAATAATGTATGCAGCACTCATTTCTCTTTGACCAGATGGGTTCACAGCTTAATGAATACATCCTACAGCTGTGGTTTGATAGTCACTCTTTCTATTTCGTCTGGAGGATTGCTTATCAGAAGAACCGGAACAGCCAGAGCATTTCAGTCCGTCACTTGCTTGGCAAATGACGGCACATCTGGACTCTTGACTGCGTTCATCTGAGGCTAAAGCTATTCTCAGCAGCGCCCCCAAGGGAAGGAGAGAAATGCATTAATTGCCCTGATGCTGGTAACAGGTGTTCTCTTCAGCTCCCTAAATGCAAAGCCCTTTTGTCTTCTCACTGTAGAAGGCTCCTCGTCGTTAAGTGTGAATTCCCACTCTCGGAGCAAAACAACGCTGAAACGGCTGCAGTATTATTTTCAATGCTTTCTTGTTTCTTAGCTATTTACAGTCATATTTAGAAATATCCATTCACTTCCCTGTCGAGAAGGCGAGAAATATATTATGCTGATGAGACAAAAAACATCAGAAAACATGTGTTTTACTCTCTGTCTGGCCATCATGGACGAGGATGAGGAGGCTCTTGGCTTTTCCTTCAAAGAAAAGAATGTTTGAACGTTGTATTTTTTACCATTTCTTAGGCTCCCTAATGAAATCTGTTAATTTCCTATCGTTTAGAAGTTACCTGATACTTTAGTCCTCCTAAAACTAAAAACACTTTCTAATCAGGGAGTCTCTCCTGTTGCGGGCATGTTTGCCAAATTACCCAAACGCCGCACGTTCGTCCAGGTGAGACCAGGAACTCTGCAAAGCCGACAGGACAATCTGGGAGGTGAGTGCGCGGAAACTACATATCCCGCCATGCCTCGCTCATGAGCACAATGGAGCCCTGTCGTCATCCGTGTCACCGGGCTGCGCGTTCCGTGCGCACAGCCGGATTCCGGCCTGGGTGCCGCCCCGGGCGGAGGGCCCTCCTGGGCCGGGAAAACTGCAATTCCCGGCATGCGCTGCCACGGATGCGCCTGCGTACAGGAGCTACCGCGCCGGAGCGGGTTGGTTTAAAGCGCTGTGTTGGTTCCATGGAAACCGGCCTGACGGCGGAGGGACAGAGCTGCTGGCGGATACATGGAGTGTGAGGTAAGGCTCCCGGCCGTGGACGGGGTGCCAGCCCTGCGAGGGAGAGTTGGCGGCTCAGCCCAGACCCCCATCACCTCCTCCTGCCGCCCTCTCATCCTCTTGTCAGAGTTAAGCATCGCCCTCCGGACCTCAGGACCCTGATTTATGGCGCTTCTGCGCTGGATGCAGTGAAAACCGCTTAGGAGCTAAGTTTGCATTGGTCTGGCTCTGAGGGACGGAGGGCAGACGCCCGGGAAGACTTTCCGATAAGCCCCAATACCACTTTTCTTCGTATGTTAGGTTGGAGGTTATAGGTTCTTAGGAAAGCCATTTCGACGGTTTTTTTTTGGGGGGGGGGGGCGTTGTTTGTTTAATTTTTGTCACCAGTTATATCCCCGGATCTGCTTGTTAGAATGTAGTTGAACCGGCATTCGTTCATTGACGTTTTCCCAGTAGCTGGCACCTGTGCTGGCACAGGATGGATGTTCATGAAATTTTTGTTGAGTTTTCCGGTTCTTTGCCAGCGACGGTGCCCGTGCACTGTGCTAAGCTCTGAAGATAGGGAGAAATCAATCTGACCACCTCGGAGGACTCAGACTAGCTTGAACACCCACACACAACAAGTCCCCCTACTTGTTAATTGTGAGCCCCCAGGGACACCCCGTTCCCTCAGTCCTTTCTGTTCTCTGTTAGCCGGTCTTGTGGCTTTACCAGTGGCACGTATGCTGAGAATTATAAAATTTCTATCCCCAGCGCGCACTTCTCCTCTGAACTCTGAATCAACAAGTTCAGTCTTGTATGGGTCATATTTCCTGTTTTCAATTTAACAATTCCAAAACAACTCAATCTTTCATTAAAATTAACTCCTCTGACAGGCTTCCGTTGTCTCCATGAATGGCAGCAGCACCCTTCCAGTTGTTTCCTTGCTCTCATGTTTCCTATCAAATCGATCGACAAAACCAATCTTTAAAACCTGTCTGGGCTCTGACCACGTCTTACTCTTCTGTGGCTATCACCCCGCTCCTAGCCAGTGGCACTTGCTGCCTGGATTATTGTGGCAGCTTCCCAGCGGAGCTTTCTACCTCTGTGGTTGTCATCACACCCTCGTGGGAAGGTACCCAGAGTGATCCGGTCAAAAGGTAAGTTACATCACAGCACTCCTCTGCTCTGCACAGTCCAATAGCTCTGAGAGTCACTGATAGTAAAAGCCAAAACTTTACAATAGCCTTTAAGACCTCATGTGATCTGGTCCCTTTATCACCCTCTGACCTCACCTTCTAGAGTTCTCTCCTTCACTTACTCCTCTCCAGTCAGACTGAACCCCTTCCTGTTTGTAAGGATCTTTGTACTCACTGTGTACTCTTTCTGGACTTTTCAAAGTCACCTGGCTCTTACTAGTATATTACCTAAGACCTTGGTCTTGTTCACGCCATCCTTTCAATGAAGTAACCTACTTAGGAGCTGAATAAAATACTCTCCTAAATACAGAAACAGAATTGTATTAAATAATGATACCTTGATGAAAGTAGCTATGAATGCACTTTTCAAAACTAAAAGTTTATATCTTAGTATTTTTACTATCGTTACAATCAGGCATCAGGCCTTGGGTTCAAGACTACATTCAATGATATTTGCACCTTTTCAAAAACATCAAAGCACACGTAAGTCAAGCTAGAGTGTCTTTCTGCAATTAGCATATTAGCAATTAGCAGTTAGAGCTAGGTTCTTTTCCTGTAAGACTGTATGTACTTCTTAGACTACGAGCTTTTGAGCTGTGCTTTTGAGGATCTGCCACGTGGCCAGTGGACTGTGTGTGGGGCCTGCCAGATGAGGGAGGACAGAGAGATGGGAATCTGTATCCCATTCAAAATATATGGGAAACTTGTATTCCATTTCTTGTATTTTTTTCCCTTAAATGGACTAATGTTTGTATTAGTATTTTACGCTTGGCTTTTGATGTAAATTAACAGAGGCCACCCTTAATATTATAACCAGCTGCCTCAGCCTAACACAGTTGCCAGGGAAATGGTCCTCCCTCATATCTCTCGCAGTGCTTGTCCTTTCTTTTACCACTTCCTTCTACTTGTTTCTCCACCAACTGTTGCCTGGGGCTACTGTGTTTCAGGAACATTTTTGTTGCAAGGAACAGAAAAACATGACTAACACAAAAGGCAAAAGTTTATTTTTCTCAAATAAGCAGAGGTTGGTTGTTAATAGTTCTCCAAAAAAAAAAAAAAAAAAAAAAGAAAGAAAAGAAAAGAAAAAAACGAAAAAAGGTCAGGTTAATCTGAACTTCTCTGGCCTTTCCTTGTATTTCTCAGATGCTGGTGATCCGTGGCTCTGTTATTTATATCTAAAAGTGAGGCACTGCATGGCTGACTGAAAAAGAGCTCTGAGAGTTCTGGGCCTCCAATGTGGAATTAAAGGACCAATGCCATCATTTCAGGTTTTTTCCTATCAGAAAAACAAAAGCCTTCCCAGAAGCTCCTTGCAAACTTTTTGCCTAAAGCCTCATTCCAGAATGTGTCACATGGCTGTGCCAGCTGCAAGGGATGCTGGGACATGAAATTTTCAGCTTCTTTTATAGAGAGAACAAGGGAGCCAATTCTGTCTACACCAAACCTTACTAAACACTAAATTCTCTCCCTACTTCAAGCCTGGTATATTTCTAGGTGGGCAGTAACAAGACAGCAAGTGATAGAAAGTAGAAGGAAGGTAAACCCATGTGGTGTTTCTCCACTGTTACCCTTCTGTTTTTAACCCTGGTTTCATGGAGGTTCTTCCATTACCTGAGGAACACACTATCCTGGTACATGTGGTAGCATGAGCAGGAGTCTCCAAATCTGCCTTTTTTTCAGAAACCTAGATGTAACTTACTTCAAGTCTCTGTGTATCCAAAGACAGTTACTGTCTATATATACCTTTGTCTTTCTCTTCAGGAAATTTTGAAAGCATGATAGGAAATTAATAATAGCTTCTTTGCCCCCATGTCCTTAAGCTGATCATTAGCAGAAAATCTTTTAACAAATTCAGATTATATGTGTCAGAAATGCTTTCTGTTTCATAGAAGAGAACAAAAGAGAGAAATCCTAGTCAGAAGCACTAAAATAAGAGTAAAAAGAAAATTTGACCTACATCATTCCATTTCCCCCTCCCTCCAGCTCATTGTACTCTGTTTCTATGGAATCAACTTTTTTCTATTCTGCATATAAATGATATCAGACAATATTTTTCTTGCTCTGTCTGGTTTATCTCACATAGCTTAATGCCCTCTAGATTCATCTATATTGTTGTCAGTGGCAGGCTTTTCTTTTTATGGCTAAAATATATAATAATTTATATCACTTTTTCTTTGTCCATTCATCTGTTGAAGGACATTTGGGTTGTTTCTCTGTCTTAGCTATTATGAATAATGCTGCACTGAACATGAGTGAGCAGATAACCTCTTCAAAATCCTGCCTTTGATTCCTTTGGATATATACGAAGGAGTGGGATTGCTGGATCATATAATAGTTCTATTTTTAATTCTTTGAGGAACTTCCATAGTGTTTTCCATAATGGCTGTACCATTTTATATTCCCACCAACAGTATATGAGGGTTTGCTTCTCTCCACATCTTCACCAACATTTGCTATTTGTCTTTTTTTTTAATTTATTCTTTTAATCAATTATCTCTTCACATAGCAAATGTTTCTTAAGCATTTGAAATATAGTGCACAGTAGATGTTAAAATATATTACCTGTTACCAAGGAGTCTGGTAGAAATTTTTTTTTTTAAATAAAACTATAGCTTTATTTTTTTTTATACTACTCTTTTTTTTAATTTTTAAAATTTTTTAAAATTTCTTTTCAGAATTCATTGTTTATGTACCACACCCAATTCTCCATGCAATACGTGCCCTCCATAATACCCACCACCAGGCTCACCCAATCTCCCACTCCCACCCCTTCAAAACCCTCAGATTGTTTTTCAGAGTTCATAGTCTCTCATGATTCGTCTCCCTCTCCAATTTCCCCCAACTCCCTTCTCCTCTCTGTCTCCCCATGCCCTCCACGTTATTCCTTATGCTCCACAAAAAAGTGAAACCATATGAAAATTGACTCTCTGCTTGACTTATTTCACTCAGCATAATCTCTTCCAGTCATGTCCATGTTGATACAAAAGTTGGGTATTCATCCTTTCTGTTGGAGGCATAATACTCCATAGTGTATATGGACCACATTTTGCTATTTGTCTTTTTGATAATAGCTATCCTAACAGGTGTAACAGGTGTGAGGTTATATCTCATTGTGGTTTTGATTTGCATTTTCCTAGTGATTAGTGATGTTGAATGCCTTTTCATTGATCTATTGGCCATCTGTATGTTGTCTTTGGAGAAAATGTCTGTTCAGACTCTGCCCATTTTTATAAAATTTCTTTGCTTTTTTGCTATTGAGTTATATGAGTTTTTATGTATTTTAGACATTAATTGCTTATCAAATCTGTGGTATGCTATTATTTACTACCATTCTGTAGGTTATCTCTCCAGGTAAGTTCTGAGGATCTAATGTACAGCATGGTAACATAGTATGTTGTATAGTTGAAAGTTGTGAGAGTGGATCTTTAGCACACACACAACACACACAAAGTTAACTATGTTATTATCTGTGGGGGGTGATGAATGTGTTAATTATCTTGATCTTGGTAACCATTTTACAGTGTACATGTATATTAAATCATCACATGGTATACTTTAAATATACACAATTCAATTATTCCTCACTAAAGTTTAAAAAAAAAAAAGAAACTAGGCCATTCTCTGGGACCTTTGTGGGGGGATAAAAGGTGATCGGAGAGCTATTTCAAGAAATGTTCTTGATGTGGTATATATATACAATGGAATACTATGCAGCCATCAAAAGAGATGAAATCTTGCCATTTGCGACGATGAGGATGGAAGTAGAAGATATTATGCTTAGCGAAATAAGTCAATCAGAGAAAGACAACTGTCATGTGATCTCCCTGATATGAGGAAGTTGAGAGGCAATGTGGGGGGTTTGAGGGGTAGGAAAGGAATAAAGGAAACAAGATGGGATTGGGAGGGAGACAAACCATAAGAGACTCTTAATCTCATAAAACAAACTGAGGGTGGCCGAGGGGAGGGGGGCAGGGAGAAAGTGGTGGGGTTATGGACATTGGGGAGGGTATGTGCTATGGTGAGTGCTTTGAAGTGTGTAAACCTGACGATTCACAGACCTATACCCCTGGGGATAATAATACATTATATGTTAATTTAAAAAAAAAGAAATGTTCTTGATATTGGCAAGAAGCTCAGTCTCTTCACTACCCCTCATCATGCTTCTCACCCCTTTTAAATCCTGCCGTCAGTCTTCCCCCATATTTAATTCTTTCCTTGAGTGATGGAGACTGCTTTCAGTTACTTGGACCTGAGGTAGTCACCACTTCCACTGCCTGGGAAGTGAGGGGAAGAGAGATATCTGATTACACAGCAAATGGGAGAGAAAAAAATGTGTTCCTAATATCCAAAGTGGGATCTTTGTGAACATGTATCCGTAGGAGCACTGTTGCTAATAATGATTAAGGTTTATAGTTGGATTAGTATAGAAACATCTAGACAGGTTGGAGTTGCAGGAAAATGTCCTTAAAATTTCTTTCCCCAGTGACCTTGTCGTTGAACTTTGGGCCCATGATTCATCTATTTGTTGGGACTGCTTCTTCTATGCTAATTCTGCCTAATTCTATTACTAATATTTCAAAAAGTACTCTTACACAGTTTTGGGAGAGAAGACTGGAAATTTTATGTCAATAGCTACAGAAGAGTCTTTGCTAGGCTATGATTAAGTTTGCAAATTATTTTTTTAAATCACTGCTTCAGTGTAGTTGAAGCAAATGCTCAGAAGTCTAAGAAGTCTAGGATGTTTTTCTGAAAGTTTGCTTGGAATATGTTAAAATGATGATGGCTGCTAATGAAAGAAGTGATAATTCCCTTAGCCAAGTCATAGGTCCTAGTATGTGTCTAATAATAGCAGACAGGCTAGAATAGATTATGATGCAATAACAAACTACTCAACAATCTCAGTGGCTTCTAACAACACACACTTATTGCCCAGTCACACTGGATGTAATGGACAGGCCATAGCACTTCTTCATGTCTTCACTCTAGGATCTTGGCACACGAAGCTGCCCTATCTGGGTTGTTGCTCATCTCATGGAGGGGGAAAAAGAAGGAGATGATGAATGACAAGTTGGCTCTTAAAGTTTCCACCCACATTACATTGACCAAAACAAGACACATGGCCATTCCTGATTTCAACAGGACGGGGATATGTAATTCCCCCACGAGAAGGAACAATGACTATTTTGAACCATAATAAAACCTACTGTACTAATATTGTGACTTTAATCTCAGGTGCATATGGAAACTACAGTGTCCAGACCAGTCCTCTCTCCAACCCACATCAATGCTACAGCTTCTGAAACTTTCACGGTACTTCAGGAAAGGATGAGAATAGTTGAGGAACAGACCAGTTCTCTGAGGGATGACCTAATAATGTTGGACTTTGGTGAAAAAAGGTAACAAATGGAAAATGAACTAGATCTTTGTAGGCTGAAGGATTCTTAGGAGTCTTAGTGCAAATGGTTTGGCAGATGAAATTAGGTATTTATAAAAGAATTGAGAAAAAAACAGTTTCCATTTGAACATTAATTAGAACATTAATGAACACTTTCCATGTGAACATTAATTTGCAAGACAGAGTTGCCATCCTGTAGTAGAGCTACTACCACTTCTCCCCTGAACAGATATTTATTTATGTGAAGAGGTGGGGGAGGGGGGAATCGGGTAACTAGGTGATGGGCATTAAGGAGGGCACGTGATGCAATGAGCACTGGGTGCTATAGGCAACTGATGAATCCCTGACCTCTACCTCTGAAACTAATAATACACTGTATGTTAATTAATTGAATTCAAATAATATTTTTAAAGTGTGCTAACTAGGTACACAAACTGATAACCTGCTCACCTTCAAAACTTGGTTGAAAAGCAACATGAAATTTTTGTATAATGAGAAAAAATTTAGTTCTTATTTTTTAAATCAAAAATAGATGTTGGTATTAGTTAAGGTGAACATCTGAACTTGTTCATGCCATTGATAAGGTCTTCATTTTCTTTCCCCAGACTTACTGTAAATTAAAAGAAAGCTTTTAAGTCCTAAAAAAAAAAAAATTCAGAATTTAGAATGAGGTACTCAAAAAAACAAAAAACAAAACAACAACAACAACAAAAAAACCACCTTTTTTTCCCCTTGGCTAAAGAATGTATTGCCATTTAAAGCTGGATTACTAATGGCCTGAGGAGTCCGGGTGCTTAAGCAGCCAATCTCAAATTTGCTGGTGTGATTTGATTTTCTTTAGGATTACAATATATTTCCTTAGTGTGTCTCATGAAAACCTAAGATTATTATAGTTGGTATTATAGCACCCATAGAATGAATAATTCTTCAGTAGTTAAAGATTAAATTTGCATAGATGCTGAGTATGTTAGAAGTAGGAATGTTTATTATGATCTTATTTAAAAATTTTCTAAAAACGTGTGAATATATTGACTCCATGCTAACTTTAATTCTTAGTTTGTAATTATAGATTTTGCATTTAACATGTTTTATGTGCCACGTAAAAGTTTACAAAAAATTCACATTAAAAGAAACAACCGTTATAAAGTCAGTGGTCTTTATCCATCCGACATTAGTCTCATCCTCTTTACCTAATGGTGCTTTCTATATTTAAATCTGGAGAAGCTAACAGGTGCTTAACTAAGGAATCTAATTTTTAATTAGATTAGTTTTTTAGTAAGTTTAATTAGATTAATTAATTAATTAATTTTAATTAGATTAATTTTAATTAGAAATGTTACATTGACCTGATGGTGGGGATTACCATAGTACACATTGCATTGCTTAATATTGTTAAATTGGGATCTTTGTCCAGAGGCCAGCTGGAAAGTCCAAAATGTTTAGAAGAGCCTGTGAGCCAGAATATCATTAGTCCCATCCAGAATGAAGTGATTTGTTCAGGAAAACCAGATATTCTATGGAAGAACTGTGAGTTTTTGGTAAATCGAATGTGCCGTCTGGAAAGCCTCATCCAATCCTTAAAGATGAACATCTTTCGTCTGCAAACTGAAAAGGATTTGAATCCACAGAAAACAGGTACAGAGAGAAGAGAATCATCAGAAATTTGGTCCTGTATGGGTGCTTTATGAGTTTATGATTCTTTTTCCTTTCCTGACCTTCTTTCAACTGCTCCATGACCCTCCTGTGCTGTCGGGTAGCTTTCCTGAAGGACCGACTAAATGCAATACAGGAGGAGCATTCCAAGGACCTAAAGCTGTTGCATCTCGAAGTGATGAATTTGCGCCAGCAGCTGAGAGATGTGAAAGAGGAGGAAGACAAGGCACAGGAAGAAGTGCAAAGGTTGACAGCCACCTTGGAGATTGCCTCAGAGACAAAGGTTTGAACCCAGATTTCTGAAATACAGATTCACTGTTCTCTGTTAGCTGGAGGAGGCAACAGACCCATAATTGACTTTTTAAAAATAGGTGATAAGATGTGAGGATTCTTGACATTTCAGAGTCATCTGCATTGATAAACTATTATGCCCTCTCAGTAATGTGGTATTCCTAGAGCCCTTACCCTGTACGCATGAGAGTGGGAGTCCAAAAGTTATGAGGTAGAGTTTCTGCTCACCTAAGGCCAAATGCTTGTTGGAGAACAAGGAATATCATGAAAAACTAAATAGAGAAAAAATAAGGGCATAGGAATTGTTAAAGGACAGTGGAGAACAGTAAGTGACTGTTGACAAGTGTTTTGTGTTCAGGAAGGTCTGAGAGGGTGGGTATGCCCTATCTAGAGTAGATTAGGGAAGGCTTCAAGAAAGAGATATGAGCTGAACTTTTAGAAGGCCAAGTAGAGAGGTGAGGACATGTCAAGGAGTATGCACAGAGGCAGGGAAGAATATAGAGTAGGATGATAAGCTGACAATTCTGTTCCCCCTTCCGGGGCACGCAGCATGCTAGATGGTCAGCATGTTATTTTGTTTAATTTTTGAAAAACCTCATGACAGAATGATATTGTCCCCATTTTAGTAAAAAGAGCAGTGAGCCCCAAGAGAACTCGTGTCTCTCAGATCCCAATTCCCTGTCTTCTTCCTGTTACCCAGGTTTGAAGTTAGACCTCTGCACTGGTACAGTTAGAGGAAATGCATAAACTAGCCTGAGAGAAGTGAGGATTTTGGGTGGCAAATAAATTGGAAGTTAGCTAGGGATCACGTTAGAGAGGATTTCAAAATCAAGAATAATTAGGGCTTGATATTAAGGGGGTGATTATCATTTTTAATAAGGAAGTGACATAACAAAAACAGAAAAACTAATCTGGCAGTAGTCTAGAGTTTCAGGAAACCAATTAGGAGTCCATTGCATGATTTGAGGCACAAGCCTTATTAGGTCTGACTTAGGGGGGCATTTTGAAAAGAAAGGGATGTTTTATGAAGAAAGATACGCTAGAATATGGTACTGGACAGGAGCTGAGTATAGGACAGAAGGCAAAGATAACTGAGGTTTTACATCTTGGATTGTGGCACCATTAATAGTGACATAAAAGAGAATAAATAGTGAAAGCTATATTTTTGATCCTCCGCTCCTAAGCACAGATAACATTTGAGGCAAGAAAAGATTGAATACTTAAAAAAAAAAAAAGGAATATACTCTATAAGAAAAAGTTCTATCAATTACCGGATTTTCTCATTATTGAATTTTACATATAAAGTGAATGTGTTTGGGGTGCCAGGGTGGCTCAGTCAGTTAAGCATCTGACTCTTGGTCAGCATCAGCTCAGGTCATGATCTCATGCATTGTGAGATTAAGCCCTGCGTGGGGCTCCACACTTGGGGGGGGGTTTGCTTGAGGATTCTCTCCCTCTGCCCCTCCCCCAGCTCGCACATGTGCATGCGTTCTCTCTCTCTCTCTATTCTTTTATCCCTTTTTTTTTTTTTTTTTTTAAATATAAATTCAGAGGCATCTGGGTGGTTCAGTGGGTTAAGCCTCTGCCTTCAGCTCAGGTCATGATCTCAGGGTCCTGGGATGGAGCCCCACATTGGGCTCCCTGCTCAGCAGGGAGCCTGCTTCTCTCTCTCTCTCTCTCTCCTTGCTGCCTGCCTCTCTTCCTACTTGTGATCTCTCTCTCTCTCTCTCTCTGTCAAAAAAAATAAATAAAATCTAAAAAAAATAAAAAAGAAAATATAAATTCAATTAACATGGTGTATTATTAATTTCAGAGGTAGAGTTCAGTGATTCATCAGTTGTATATAATGCCTGGTGCTCATATCATGTGCCCTCTTTAATGCCCATCAGCAGTTACCTTATCCCCCCACCCATCTTCCCTTTAGCAACCCTTAGTTTGTTTCCTATAGCTAACAGTCTCTTATGGTTTATCTCCCTCTCTGATTTCATCTTACTTTATTTTACCCTCCCTTCCCCTATGTTCATCTGTTTTGTTTCTTAAATTCCATATATGAGTGAGATTATATGATAATTGTCTTTCTCTGATTGACTTATTTCACTTAGCATAATACCCTCTGATTCTATCTACTTTGTTGCAAATGGCAAGATTTCGTTTTTCTGATGGCTGAGTAATATTCCATGGTGTATATATACCTTTATCATCTTTACCCATTCATCTGTCAGTGGACATCTGGGCTCTTTCCATAGTTTGGCTGTTGTGGACATTGCTGCTATAGACACTAGGGTGCAGGTGCCCCTTCCATCACTATGTTTGTATACTTTGGGTAAATACCTAGTAGTTCAGTTGCTGGACCATAGGGTAGCTCCATTTTTTTTTTAAGATTTTATTTATTTATTTGACAGGCAAAGATCACAAGTAGGCAGAGAGGCAGGCAGAGAGAGAGGGGGAAGCAGGCTCCCTGCTGAGCAGAGAGCCCAATGTGGGGCTCTGTCCCAGGACCCTGAGATCATGACCTGAGCTGAAGGCAGAGGCTTTAACCCGCTGAGCCACCCAGGCACCCCAGTTAGCTCCATTTTTAACTTTTTTGAGGAACATCCATATAGTTTTCCGGAGTGTCTGCACCAGCTTGCATTCCCACCAACAGTGTAACAGGATTCCCCTTTCTCTGTATCCTCGCCAACATCTGTCATTTCCTGAGTCGTTAATTTTAGCCATTCTGACAGGTGTGAGGTGGTATCTCATTGAGGTTCTGATTTGTATTTCCCTGATGCCAAGTGATGTGTAGCATATTTCTGGGTGTCTGTCGGCCATTTGTTTATCTTTGGAGAAATGTCCGTTCATGTCTTCTACCCATTTCTTGACTGGATTATTTGATTTTTGTGTGTTGAGTTTGATAAGTTCTTTATAGATTATGGATACTAGCCCTTTATTTGATAAGACATTTCCAAATATCTTCTCCCATTCTGTCGGTTGTCTTTTGGGTTTGTTGACTGTTCTCTTTGCTCATCAAAAGCTTTTTATCTTGATAAAATCCCAATAGTTCATTAAAATAAATAAATCTTTTTAAAAAAATTAAAGGGAAAATAATAGAAGTAATGAATCAAGGTAATAACTTTCTTTTTAAAGATCTCATTATAATAATTATTTTAGACTCATAAAAGAAGTATTTATAACCATATTCAGAATAGCATTTATAGGTCACTAGAAAAAAAGTCTAGATTTGAACTGATGTGCCTATAGACAGTTTCTTTCTTCATTTCAGATTATTTAGAACCTTTTCCCCTTGTACTTTTAGAAGAATGCAGCCATTATTGAAGAAGAATTGAAGACCACAAAACGTAAAATGAACCTGAAAACTCAGGAGGTAAGATTAAAAAAGGTTCTGGAGGGTGGAGGGGGCGTTGGAATTGCTGAGGGGAAGTCAGGAAAGTGGAAATCATGAGAAACTTTGAAGAAGAAAATATGTTACTGTGGAGTAGGAAGATTTTAAAAATATGCCACATGTAATTCAAGTGAAAGTGGCTACACTTATTTGACGTTGAGTTCCTTTTGCCTCAGAATGGCCCTACAACCAGAAATAAAGTCAGTGCTTTGTGAGCCAGGAAGGAAATTAGTTACCACAAAATTCATGTGCTAGAGCTAAGTGAACATCTTCAATACAAAGACCTTTTAAACGAAAGTTGTGTTTAAAACAAAAAGCTTTTAATAAGACCACTCGTCTAATTTTACCTTGAAAACCTCCCTTTCAGCCCAAGTTTTAGTAGATAACAGATTGGGAGTTGTGAAGTAGGTGGCTGCTAAAAGTTGCTGGACTGAAAAATGGCAGCTGAAAACAGTGGAAGAGTCAGGAGAATTAGTAATCCAACACCCCCTGGCCCAAAAACCTCAATATTCCCTGGCGGGATAATCATGATGTCCATCCAAATCAAAAGGACCCAATTATATTTAAAATACTAAGAAGTAGATATGCCTTTTGAAGAAAATTCTCACGTGAAATTACTTCTTAAGTTATGGTTTTTAGTGCTTAAGGTGTGAAGTATAGCTATCTGAAAAATTCTCTTATGTACTTTGCCAGTAACTACTGATAAAATCATGAATTTTCATAGAATGTATTACATTTCATATAATTTTTTTTAGTTTTCAGATATTTTAGTAGACTTTTTTTTTTTTTTACAGAATTTTCACATTTATAGAAAAATTGCACAGAAAATAGTTCTCATAAACCTGCTCTCCCCATCCCTCCAATTTCCCCTATTATATTAGTGTGGCACATTTGTTAAATTTGATGAACTAGTATTCAAAATTGATAAGTCATTATTAGCTGAAGTCCGTAGTTTATATTAAGATTCACCCTTTCTTCATTACATTATCTTACAGAATATTATCACTCCCCTAAAAATGCTCTCTGCTCCATATACCCACCCCTTTCCCCCTCTCTTCCTGAGCCCCTGGCAACCACTGATCTTTTCACCCTCTGTAGTTCTGTTATGGTTGGAACGATTCAGTGTGTGCTGGTTTTGGACTGGCTTCTTTAGCATATGCACGTAGCATACCTCCAAGTCTTGTCATGGTGTGGTAATTCATTGCCAAACAATATTCCATTGTATGGATGTACCACAGTTTGTTTTATCCATTCATCTATTGAAGAACATCTTGGTTGCCTCTGAGTTTTGGCAACTGTGAATAAAGCTGTTATAAACATTCACATGCAGGTTTTTGTGTGGACATGTTATCTACTCATTTGGATAATACCTAGAGCACAATTGCTGGACCATCTGGTAAGCTTTTGTTTACCTTTGTAAGAAACTGCCAACCTGTCTCAAAAAATGGCTGTACCATTTTGCATTCACACCAAAAATGAGTGAGTTCTTGTTGTTGCACATTCTCATCAGCGTGTTGTCAGTGTTTTGAATTTTTGCCATTCTAATATGTGTGTAGTGATATCTTGTTTTAATTATAATTCCCTAATGACATATGATATTGAATATCTTATATACTTATTTGCCATCTGTATATCTCATTTGGTGAAGTGTCTGTGAGATCTTAAAATATGCTTATTTCGTAATTGGGTTGTTTGTTTTCTTATGTTGAGTTTTAAGAGTTCTTTGTATATTTTGGACCTAGTCCTTAATCAAATATGGGTTTTTTTTCTCCATTCTGTAGCTTATCTTTTGCAGGGCAGAAGCTTTTAATTTTAAAGAAGTCCAACTTACTCATTTTTTCGTTGAGAGATTGTACTTTTGGTGTTATAAGTCATCACCAAACCCAAGGTCACCAAGATTTTTCTCCTGTGTTATTTTTACAACCCTTATAGTTTTGCATTTTACACTTAGATAAATGATACACTTCAAATTAATGATGTGAGGTCTGTATCTAGATTCTTTGTGTGTGTGTGTGTGTGTCCACTTGTTCCAGCAACCATTTCTTTAAAAGACTATCAGTGATTACCATTTATCATTACTATTTATTAGAGAAGTCTTAATTCTGAGAGCTGTGATAAAATATTGAATTTTCTTTCTTTTTTTAAGATTTTATTTATTTATTGGACAGAGATCACAAGTAGGCAGAGAGGCAGGAAGAGAGAGAGGGGGAGGCAGGCTCCCTGCTGAACAGAGAGCCCAATATGGGACTCGATCCCAGGACTCTGAGATCATGACCTGAGCTGAAGTCAGAGGCTTTAACCCACTGAGCCACCCAGGTGCCCCAAAATCTTGAATTGTTATTGAACCCTGTCAAGGACCAGTAGAAGGACTGTCCTATCCAAAATGCTTTTTGGTATTCAAGCAAGAGGGATATATTAGTTTGTGAGGGTCTGTTGTTTAAGACTGGGTGGCTTAAACAACAGAAATTTCTTACATTTCTGGAGATTTAAGTTCCAAGATCAAGAGGTCAGCAGGTTTTTTTCTCCTGAGGCTTCTCTCCTTGACTTGCAAACAGCTGCCTTCCCATGGTCCTCACATGGTCTTTGCTTTGTGTGTGCACATCCCCGGTGTCTTCGTGTGTCCCACGAAGACACCTTCTCTTATAAGGACACCATTTGGGTTGGATTAGGACCCACCCTCACAGCATCCTTATAGCTCATCACTTCTTTAAAGGCCCTGTCTCCAAATGCAATCATTTTTTGTCATACTGGGGTTAGAGTGTCAATATTTTTGGGGAATACAATTCAGCCCATATCAGGGGGCTGTATAAAGGCAGAATAAATGTGGTATATATCTTCTTAAAAGGTAAGATATATATATAAAATCTGGTTCTGATAAACATAAAGCTGGTTGCTTTTAATAATGCTTCAGAATTAATACCTCAATAGTATAATTATCAAATAAAGTTTCCTCTGTAAAGGACTTAAATTATATCTCAAGTACATTTTACTATGTAATTTGATCCAGAGCTTAGAAAACTATAGTAAGCTACTCTGTATTACAAAGTAATTATAATTTGATACTATAGTTAGTATTAGATTATTAATATGCACCAAAACAAAAACTGGTTAATCCTTAAATAAGATTAGAATACTTAACTGATAATGATGATGAAGGATAAGGAACTTCTAAACTTGAAATGAAGGAACAGAATTATAGAAAGTTCAATAGATTTGAGCACGTAAGAATTAAAAATTCTACATGTAAAAAAGGGGGGCAAAAAACAAAACTAGGAAAATCTAGCACAACTAGATACAGTTAACAATCTTCCCTTGTAAAGAACTTAAAATTAACAAAAAACAAAAAACAGTGGTCAACTAACATTTTTAAAAAATATATAATGCCTCAGAAAATATACAGAGCTAATAACCATATTAGAAAATGTTTAATCTCACTAGTAACCAAAGAATGAAAAGCTGTCAAGATGTTATTTTTAATTTATTAGATTAGCAAAGATTTAAGAAAACAACAATACATAGTACTGATGGGATTTATTCTACTATTACCAACCGGCTAAAATTGGAAGGAAATTTATACTACTATTGATAAGCTAAAATTGGAAGGAAAATTATATACCAAATTTATCAAAAGTCTAAACACTATTAAGCCTTTAACCTAGGGTTTCCTCTTGTGGAATCAGAAATGCAAAGAAAGATTTATTCACAGGCATGTTCAACAGAACAATATTTAGAATAGTGAAGAACTGGAAAAACCTTTGATATGGGGGTATGATTAAGAATATTATAGAACTTTTGCGAAATGGGCTGTGATGTAAGTTTGATGCCAACACACTTTTCATGTCTTTCAACTTTTCAAAAAGTTTTTAAACATAAAATATATCATCCATAGAGAAAACACATGTAAAATAAATATGTACAATTTAGGAAAAGACCTATAAAATGTACTCTTACATTATCTTCACTGGGGCTTAAAAACAATTTCTTTTAACTTAACACCACTTCATAAAAGGAATAGCATTTGGCAATTCCATTTAAGTTTGAAATGATCTCTTTACCTCATGAGAAAAGAGATTCTTTTTTATATCTTTATCTAATTCATTGTCATTTATGGAGAGAAACAAGGTTAGTGTACCCAGTTCTTGAGTGGTGTTTTTAATCCACTACTTTTAACAGTTACTTCATTATTTCCTTAGACCTTTTCATTCCAAAACAGAATTGGAACACGTTTCAAAGCTATGTTTATAATCCTATGGGATAAAAAATATTAAAAAAAAATAGGGAGATAAACTAATCAAATATAGAAAAATAGGAGTTGAAAGTCAGAAAATACAGAAGTTCGTATATACTAAGGTGTGATATTAATGTTTTTCATCCTTTTTTGACAAGTCTGTTGTGAGACATACTGTCACACCATACATAAATAATATACACAAACATCTAATGAAGTATTACTTACCCTTCTTCATTACATGCTGTATGCTCTGATATTTTCCCCCCTTTTAAAGTGCTGCTTGCAACTTACTAACGTGTCTTGACCCACAATTTGGGGGAAAAAAAAGACCAGTGGGAAGACCGAGGCAGCGGATTTGATGCTTCCTTTCTTAGTAGTTTATCCCTTAGGGAGAAACTCCAGCTTGTTTCTGAGCAGTCATTAATGAATGAAGAGTGTCTGGGAGTGAAATAGCATGTCTAGTGAACTTTTCGTGGTGAGTCTGATCTTGGGTGCTGTGATGTTCCTTTGGTCTTGCCTAACTGCAGTTTCTTCTGTAGCTACGGAGACAACTGTCTCAGGAGAAGTACCTAAGGGAATCTCTGGAGAAATCTGCGTCAGCCATGCTTTTCAAAATACAAGAAATGGAATCCACAGTGGAGGTGGAACGGAAACAGGTAGATTTTTCTCCCCTTATGTCAAGGAAGTGAACCCAAAGATAAAGCTGATATTTTACCTATAAGTGTTTAGTTTTGCTAATATTCTCTAGATCAAATTTTTGCCTGTAGTATTACTTGAAATACCTGCATGTAATTTAGACTATTCAGTTCTAAGTACTGAAGGCAGTTAGTAGTTCCAAATTCTGATAACCTGTATTTGGATTACATAATCTTTACTTTAACCAATGGCTGTCCTTCATAATAAAATTATTTTAAAAGGTTCTACTTAAATACTAAATAAAGGTTCTACTTAAATTTTTTTTTTTTCATTTTTTAAGAGTTTTTTGTTTGACAGAGAGAGTGTGAGAGACCATAAGCAGGGGGAGCAGCCAGCAGAGGGAGAGGGAGAAGCAGGCTTCCCACCAAGCCGGGATCCTGCTGTGGGGTCTGATCCCAGGATCCCAAGATCATAACCTGAGCAGAAGGCAAACGCTTAACTTACTGAGCCACCCAGGCGCTCCTACTTGAGGAATTTGTAAATGATCCTTTGTTGCTCTAACTTGTGCCACCAATATAGTAGCTACTAGCCACATGTGGCTATTTAAATTTAAATTAGTTAAAATTAAATAAAATTCAAATTCAGTTCCTCAGTCACTCTGGCCACACTTCAAGTGCTCAGCAGTTACTTGTGCCTGGTACGTGTTGTGTTGGAAAGTGCACAGAAAGTTCTGTCGGATGGCCCTGCTGTAAAACACTGCACCTTGCTGAAATCTTAAATGTAATGTAGAAACTCCCCTTCTCCCTCCAGTGATGTGTAGATAGGAAAATCTGCCTTACACATGTGCTCTGAGGTGGTTTGGTAGAAATCTTGACCTTGAAGAAAGGACTTTTTCTTCCACATTTCAGGTGCAGATTTTGCAGCAAAACTGCGTTGCCCTACGCAGTTCTATACAGACCACCCAAGATCTGCTGGCACAGGAGCAACAGAAAAAAGGAGAGTTGGAGACTTCTATCTCTCAGCTCAAGTCTGACCTAAGTATGAAAATAGATGCTAGAAATTACATTTCTGTTAGGTGCTTTTGAGATATCATGCAAAAACTCTTAAGATCCAAAGTTCTGGAAGAGGCCATTGTTACTGAGATTTACCACAGGACCACAAGTAAAAAATTGTTGATTGCCTTTTTTCTGTGGCACTGAAAAAAAAAAGTGTTGGTAATAAAATAGAATTCGATCTTCTCAACTGTAGACTGTTCTATATATAAATTCTTTCTCAGATTTATTTAAGTGTTCATGGACTTGGGAATACTGGGTTTCTAGAAATCTAGATTGAATATTGGATAATAGAATATTAATAAGGAAATAAGGCCTTTAATACTTGCTAACCTGACTCTAACCATTTATCGTGTCAGGCTCCCATTTTTCAGGTTGCCAGTCTATTGATCTGTATTTGTATCAGTGGATGGTTGTAACTTACCTTAGAGCTTAATGTCCTCATTTTACAGATGGGTGCACAGAGTCCTTACAGGTGACTGAGCCAGGAAATGGATGAGTCTCGTCGTGATCCCATGTTGTTCAGTCATGGTTCTTCCAACCCACCAGTCCTTGCCATATTTACTCTTGTTTGTTTGTTTGTTTGTTTTGTTTTTTAAGATTTTATTTGACAGATGGAGATCACAAGTAGGCAGAGAAGCAGGCAGAGAGAGAGGGAGGAAGCAGGCTCCCTGCTGAGCAGAGAGCCCCGCGGGGCTCGATCCCAGGAATCTGGGATCATGACTTGAGCTGAAGGCAGAGGCTTTAACCCACTGAGCACCCAGGCGCCCCTTTGCTATTGTTAATATATAGTTGTAAAGCAGTTTCAGCCAGTATCAAATATAGGGATCACACTGCAATGCTTCACACGAGTAACACTTCATGGTTTACATAGAGCTTTCACGAAAACGATCTCTGTAACATGCTAAACTATCCATACTTCCCAAAGTTAAAGCAAGGCCTGAGCCTGTATCTTCTAGATCCAGTGCTCCTGCCAATGTGCCTTCTATGCTCTCTGGCTGTAGTGAGGGCAGGGAATACCAAAAGGGAAATAAAAATTTTAAAAAGCATGGAACAAAGAGTAATCTGTTCAGTGTTTTGTTTTCCTGCTTTTAACAGAAAGTACTGTTTTTCTTATAGTTGTTGATTAGTGAATTACTTGTGGAGTTCTCACTGTTAATGTCCCAAGATAATTGTCCATCTTCCTGTGATTGTGTGGCTACCAAAAATACATGTTATATTTGATGGTGCTGCCACATTATCTCATTTGACCTTACAACTTGCAAGAAAGATAAGAAAATATACCCCATTCTGTAGAAGCATAAAAAGGTCTGTATCTAAGGACCCATGGCAAATAGGACAGCTAGGACTAAAACACAGATTTTTCTATTATAGGAGTAATTGAAAAAAAAAATTTTTTTTTTTAAGATTTTATTTATTTATTTGACAGACAGAGATTACAAGTAGGCAGAGAGGCAGGCAGAGAGAGAGGAGGAAGCAGGCTCCCCGCTGAGCAGAGAGCCCAACGCGGGGCTCGATCCCAGGACTCTGAGATCACGACCCGAGCTGAAGGCAGAGGCTTTAACCCACTGAGCCACCCAGGTGCCCCTAGGAGTAATTTTTTTTAATGTTACTTTTTCGTTGGCTAAGTGCTTTTGTTTTGAATTTTATAAAGAATATATGGAAGACCATTTAAAAAAATGAAAATTAAATATTAATTAAAACTAACACAAGGAAAAGGAAGCCTGAATACCAACAATATGTTTATATTGAATAACACTCTTTACATGCATGCAATTTGATTACTTTAAGATATAGTTATGCTAACTAGATTAATAAAAGGAATGTCTCTAGATATTTGCTTTAATGAATTTAAAAATGTAATTATTAACAATAAACTTTTATATACACACAGTAACATGATGAAATTGTTCTCCCAAGTAAGATAAACATTCCCCTTTCATTCTGACTTTGATTATTGGAACTTTTAAAATGGATCATATAATAATCCTTTTTATCCTTAACATATTTTAGATGAACATTTACCTTATTTAAAATGAGTCTTGGACTTACATACTCAAAAATTATAGTTTTTCTGATTATATTCTACATAAAATGTGAGGTTCTATGTGTTTTGTAATTTTCTGGCTTTAGACTATTTAAGTGAAACAAAACTAATAGATCTTTATCAATTTTTCACAAAGCCAAAACATTACTCTCAGAAAAGTTTACTTTGGGCTACTAGTGCACAGTGCCAAACTGTTCCCCTGTTTCTGTCTTTGGTTTTATTTTCACTGTATATACTCTCCGGGTGGTTTCAAATCTTTTTTTTTTCTACATACGATCCTCTTCCTGAGCTCCAGACAGTATCTTAGTGCCAACTAGACATCAGTATACGGATGTCTTACAGAGACCTGCAAACACACGGTAAATACTTAAATACTGCAATCATTCGTACTAGTTCTGTCCCCCGAACCTGCTTCTCATCCTGTATTCCCTACTTGAAGAGCCTACCACCCACCCCATTGCTTACATCTGGACACGAGATTTTCTCCTTGACTCACGTGTTGCCTTTACCCCAGCAGCCAGCTGCCACGTCCTGACCGTCCTCCCTCCTTGTTGAATTTCCAGAGTATGTTTTCCCTCCGCATCCCCATAGCCCTTCCCTTAAAGCCACCTTTCATTGTTTTATACTGTGGTAACTGCTCAGTTACTAAACTAATTTCCTCTTCCTTACTGAGCCTCTGCCAGAGTGTTCTCGCTAACAAAAACCCTTGATCAGGTGCCTCTCCAGTTTAAAATCCCTCAGACTCATCAGCCTCCCTGCCTGCTGTAAAATCTGACCTCATTTACTATCGCATGTGACTGTGCACTCTTTTCTTGATAATTTCATGACTTAGTTTTCAGTCTATAAAGATATGGTAGAAATACTTGCATTCTCCTTATTTTCACAACATACAGACTGGGGGAAAAAAAGAAAGCAAGCTGCTCCGGGAGAAGATACTATGTGATTTCAATGTCGTTGTAGTAAGTTATTATTACCATAGTTATGTGGACTCTCTGTTTTTAGTTTCTAGAGATGAGGTCATTTCCAAGTTGGTTGAAGAAAATAAGGTAAGTTTTGAGGTTGTAGAGTTCAGAGATGTTCTTTTCTCTTTCACTAAGTAGTATTTCCTCAGTCATGTTGGTTTGCAGTTGTTCTGAGTCTCCTGAAATCCTTACTAGAAAAAAGTTGCAGTGTAAATGTCGTATGTTCAGACCTGTTGTCAGCTGGGTATTAAGAAGTCATTTCAGCAGATTATTATGGTTTGAAAAAAAGATGAGTTAGCAAAAATTATGAGATGAATTTGCATCTTATCCTTATTGTAAAATAATTGCTATAAAATTTATGAAATATAAAAAATATTTACTACTTTTGGTTACTATAAGAAATAGTAACAATAATGTGAATATACTTAACACCACTGAACTTAACACTTAAATATTTTTAAGTGAACTGTACATTTAAATTGATTAAAATGTGAAAATTTTTTTTTTTTAAGATTTTAATTTATTTGACAGAGATCACAAGTAGGCAGAGAGGCAGGCAGGGGCGGGAGGGGAAGCAGGCTCCCTGCCGAGCAGCGAGCCCAATGCGGGGCTCAATCCCAGGACCCTGGGATCATGACCTTAGCTGAAGGCAGAGGCTTTAACCCACTGAGCTACCCAGGTGCCCGTAAAATGTGAAATTTTATGTTACTTATATTTTATGAAAATAAAAAATGAAAAAAAAAAAGGAACTATTACCACTTTTATATCTTAATACATTTCTAAATCAACCTTAATGTGTAGATCCTGTTTGGAATAATTTTTCTGGGTTCTATCTCACCCTGTAGTAGGTGATGTTTAAGTCTTGAGATGCTTCTCCTGGAAAAATAGAAGAGTGGTCCTCTCTATAGGGAGAGGACTTGCACTTTGCCCTTCCCCATTTCAATAACAACCTGTTAGAGGGGAAAAGTAGTTCATATCCCTGTCACCTATTTGTTTGTTTGTTTTTAGAGCAAAGGTGTTTTCTTTTTTTCCACACTCAGGTAATCCTTGATGAAAACATTTTCACCTACATAAAACTTTAAAAGATCTTTGAATGTGTTTGAAATCACAAAAGATAACTGCTTAGGGGAAGAAATGTGTATGTAGTATAACAAATATTCATCTTAGCAGAACTTTCTTGACCAGAATGCTGCTTAACTATTTACATTATGGTTTTAGGCAAATTCTTTCCAGTTTGAAGCACCATATGAGAACATTTTAATTAACAGTTTTTATAATTTATGGGGGAGCCAGGTGGTGGGTATTATGGAGGCACGCATTGCATGGAGCACTGGGTGTGGTACAAAAACAATGCTGTTACGCTGAAAAGAAATTTAAAAAAAAAAAAAGAAGTTTGAGAGTTGAAGATATCAGGATTTTTAAAAATTCTTTACAAGATGCTTATCTATAAATATCATTAGTACTAGAGCACTGGATATAATACCAACTAATGAATCTTTCAACACTAAATCAAAAACTAATGACGTACTATATGTTGGCTAATTGAACATAACAACAACAACAACAACAACAAAAACACAACAAACTTGAACTCATAGTAGCCAAAATACAGAGCAGGTATTTTGATAGAGATATTCATAATAGCTCTTACATGTTAAAAAAAAAAAAAAAAGAGAGAGAGAGAGAGAGAGAACTTATTATTTTTGCTCTTACAGAATGTGCAGATGTCTTTGAACAAGGAACATGAAGAAAATGCATATTTGAGGTCTGAATTAGTAGCCCTTCATGAAACATCAGAAAAAGCACAGGTAGATCTTATTTCTACAGTTTTTAGATGTTAGTTAATTTTGTTTAATTAAGAAATCAACAAAGATTAATCCTGATTATATTAATTCATACTATCATGATAGGTATAATTGGTATATAGCATTATATTTCAGGTGTACAACATAATGATTCAATATTTGTATACATTGCAAAATGGTCACAGTAATTCTAGTTAACATCTGTCACCATATATAGTTGAAAAAAAAATTTTTTTAAGATTTTATTATAACTAGAGGTTTATACCTTTTGACCCCTGTCACCATTTTCTCCCATCCCTTATACCTGCTGCCTCTGGCACCTATCTTCCTGTTCTGTGTATCTGTGGACTTGGTATCATTTTTTTGTTTTTTGTTTTAACATTCCACATGTAAGTGAGATTATATGGTATTTTCTTCCTCTGCTTGACATATTCCATTTAGTATGCATTCAAGGTCCCCCCATGTTGTTGCAAATGGCAAGAGTAAATTCTTTTTTGTGGCTGAATATTATCTATCTATAACTATATGCACACACATACCACATTTTCTTTATCCATTCATGTATTGATGGACACTTAACGTTATTTCCATATCTCGTCTATTGTAAATAATGCTGCAGTGAATGTAGGGTTGCAAATATCTTTTTGAGTTAGTGTTTTTGATTTCTTCATGTGAATGCCCCGACGAGCAGTTGCGGGATCATACGGTAGCTCAAGTTTCAACTTTCTGAGAAACCTCGGTACTGTTTTCCTCAGTGGCAGTATCAATTTACGTTCCCTTCAACAGTGCCCTAGGATTCCTTTTCCTCCACATCCTCTCTAATACTTATTATTTCTTGTCTTTTTGGTAATAGCCATTCTAATAGGTGTGCGGTGATACCTCGTTGTTGTTTTGATTTGCATTTCCCTGATTAGCGATGCTGAACATCTTTTCGTGTACCTCTTGGCCATCTGTATGTCTTTTTTGAAAAATGTCTGTTCAGATCTTTGGCCCATTTTTTTTTTTAAAGATTTTATTTATTTATTTGACAGAGATCACGAGTAGGCAGAGAGGCAGGCAGAGAGAGAAGGGGAGGCAGGCTCCCCGCCGAGCAGAGAGCCCGATGCGGGGCTCGGTCCCAGGACCCTGGGATCATGACCTGAGCCGAAGGCAGAGGCTTTAACCCACTCAGCCACCCAGGCACCCCATTTGGCCCATTTCTTAATCAGATTTTTTTAAGCTACTGTGTTTTATTCTTTATATATTTTGGGTATTAACCCCTTATTAGATATATGATATTAATACATGATTGCCAGTATTATCTCCCATTCAGCAAGTTGCCTTCTCATTTTGTTGATGGTTTCCTTTGCTGTACAGAAGCTTTTTAGTTTGATATAGTCCTATTTGTTTATTTTTGCTTTTAGTGTGAGACCAAGAAAAATACTTATGTTTTCTTCTAAAAGTTTATGGTTTCAGGTCTTATGTTCAAGTCTTTGATCCATTTTGTTAATTTTTATGTATTGTACAAGATAGTGGTCTAGTTTCATTCTTCTTCATATGCTGTCTAGTCTTCCCAACACCATTAATTGAAGAAACTGTCCTTTCCTCATCAAAAAAACACACAGGTAAATCTTCCAATTTTTGTGTTTACATGTTAACATAATTTTGTTCAGTTAAAAAAACCAAGAACCAAAATTGATTCTAATTGTATGCATTCATACCACTGCCATGATCCATTTTTTAAATTTTCTTAAAATCTGTTTCATCTATGAACCATTATCACATTAACTACATTTCCCATTTTACCAAATCTCCTGTGACACATAAGTATATGAGATATACTGCTAAATTATGCACTAATCTATACTTTGCCTTTGTCTGCTTTATATTTTGCTCATTAAATACATAGCTTTCATCTACACCTATGAAATTCTAAGCAGTCCAGTGCTACAGGCTGTGCTTATACTTTCTTTGTATCTTTTATAACAAATAGCGTAGTAGGAACATAATAAGTGCTTACTGGATTTTAGAGTACTGTGTATTATTTTCTGTAGGATGGTGGTTGCAAAATTTAGCTAATGGTGTGTGTGTGTGTGTGTGTGTGTGTGTGTGTGTAGGCAAACAAGTTATTTCTCATAGGGTCAATGAAATCATATTAATCACTTAAAAGAACTTTTTGTTCTTAAGTATAATTTGATTGCTTCAATGTTGGGATCATAATGTTGCCGTGCTCTTTATGATAAAGGAAATAGAAAAAAAATGTGTTATTTTATAAAATAATAATGAAAATTACTACTCTTGCTATGGTAGTAGTAATTAACATTTACCAAACTCATTCTATGTTCCAGGCATAATTATAAGCACCTTATGTTACTAGCAAATTGTAATCCTTATAATAGCACTATTACAGAAACTTATTATTCTCATTTTAATGATAAGGAAGTTGATATATACAGAGAGGTTCAATAACATAGCTAATAAATCACAGAGTTAGAATTTGAGCTCAGGCATTTTGGCTCCAAAGAAAATTAACTATTTCTTTTCAAGGATCAAGAGTTTATCTTTGTCTTACCCCTAGGTATTCCTTGGTGAATAGTTTGTACATCTGGTTATAATTTTCAAATGCCCCTGAATGTGTTCCTTCCTTCTTTACTATACTACCACTTATGCTTTCCAGATAGTTTTTCATTTCTTTACTTTCTTAACATTTTTTGAGTGTTTTTTTTTAATTGATCCTATAGTTATTTGTCCCCATTCTTGAAGAATTTGTTCATTAAAGGTAAGATGCCTGGGGTGCCTGAATGGCTCAGTCTAATGAATACCCAACTCTTGATCTTAGCTCAGGTCTTGATCTCAGGGTCATGAGTTCATGCCCTACATTGGGCTCCACACTGGATGAGGAGCCTACTTAAAAAAAAAAAAAAAATCCTTGGCAAATACACTTTGCAAAAATAACTAATAAGATAAATGTTTTCCACAGGAATAAAAATTTCAAATGTCAAAAAGACAACAGAATTATATGATAGATTCCTTGCACAAAAGATCTTAGTTTTAATTTGGATGATCTGTCTTGTGAAAAGGTACAATTATCTATATTTTGCTGTTGTGGATACTGTAATTGGTGATGAAAGAACTTAGACAATTTGTATTATTTGCTAAACAATTCTGAACGCTCAACTAATTGTGGGACTGAATTTCTGTAGTACTGGCTAGGCATCTACAATGTGAGGTCCATTCTGTAGATGTCTTGCTCTGTCTCAACAGTGTTCAAAATCGTGAACAGGAGATCAGCTAACTGTTGAACGCTTCGGTCACTCCACCAAATAAACAAATTTCTCCTTTTGATTGAGAATTATGTGGGGTATTGACTCCAAATATTAGAAAGTATTATCTAATGAAATACCAGTTGGAGATAAGTAAATTAAGTTCACATACAGAGTGAAATACTATAACATCATTAAAAATGTGGTAAGTAAAAGTAATTACTTACTGGAGAGATCTGTAACTCGCTGTATATACCATCTTAGGTTTCGAATGACCAGCTGACTAGAAAGTGTTCAGAGCTGAACAGCATGCTTGAGACTGTTAGTATGGAAAATGCCAGAATTATTGCTGACCATCAAGCCATTCTGCAGGTATTCACTTAGAACTAGTCCATTTCTCATAGAATCACAAGAAAACTCCTTGGCTAAGAAATTAGGAAATGTATATGACCAATTGGATAAATAAAATATTTTAACAGTTCCAAGAAATTTACTGAATTACTTTATTTTTTATTAGTGGTTTTCAATTTTCATCAGAGGGATCATTTAGCCTTATGCTCAGTCCTTTCTTGACGGTTTCTTCTCAAATACCATTATTTTAAGAAAAGTGATTACCTGGCCCAAATACTCAGCATTTCCTCAAACACCTGTGGTTTTCCCATTTTGCTTATGCTGTTTCCTCTACTGAGAATGGTCTTTATTTCATCTTCAGCTATTTGAAATTCTATTCATTCTTTAAGACTCAAATTCAGCAGGAAGCTTGATCTCTCAAACCAGAAGGGGTGAGTTTTCTCTGTTAACTCCTACTCCTAGGACATTAAACAGACTTTCATAATAATAGTTCTCACTTTTTTGGGAGCATGCTTACTATATAGCAAGCCTTATGCTAATGATTTTACATATGTTACCTCCTTTAATTCTAGCAGCCAGTATGTAGAGGAATATTTATTATCCTCATCTTATAAATAAGGAAAATGAGGTTTAGGGAAGTAGATCAGCTTGTCTGAAGCCACATAGCTAAAGGGGTAGAGCTGGATTGAAACCAAGGTCTGACTCCAGAGTCCATGTTTTAATTTTTGCATTATACTGCCTCTCTAGTTTGCACTGTGTAGCAGTGTATTTGCATGGCTCATTTCCTGGATAATGATCTTCCTTCTTACACGTCTTTGCTATTTCCCATCATGCTTACCGCTGCACGTAGCGTAACACTAAGTAAAACCAGTGTTTACTCCGTGCAGGTACAGTACTAGGTCTAGAAGGGATTATAGTCATGAACAAAATAAAATCTCTACTTTCAGGGACTAACAATGTAGTAGAATAATGTGACGTATGGAAGTAATACTGTCACAAACACTTTTTAACTTTGGAATGTTACACAGATGGGATTTTATTTTCCAAAGGTGTGAAGGTTTGCTTTGCAGTCAAGTATTGTTAAGATAAAAGTGTTTTAAAATACATGTACAGAAATAATTGTTAATATGTACTATACTTGCAAAAGCTTTATAAATTATAGGTAGAAGGGATGTGTCTAAAAGTGTTATGTTTTGAGAAGTCCAAAATGGTGAGCCAGAGAAAATAAATTATGTAAAAACAATTATAAGCATATGTTGTTTTATTGTGCTTTGTAGATAATTGCATTTTTTACAACTTGAATGTTTGTAGCAATCCTGCATCTAGCAGGTCTGCTGGTGCCATTTGTCAACAGCATTAGCTCATTTTGTGTCTCTTTGTCATATTTTGGTACTTCTCACAGCATTTCAAGTTTTTTCATTATTTTTGTTCTGGTGATCTGTGATCAGTGATCTTTGATATATTATTGTAATTGTTTTCAGATGCCAAACCATGCCCATTTAAGATGGAAAACGTAAATATTTTGTGTGTTCTGGCTGCTTTGACTGGTTCTTCCTCATACCTCTCCCTCTTCTCAGACCTCCTATTTACTAAGACCCAGCAATATTGAGATTAGGCCAGAAGATAACCCCTCTGATGGTCTCTAAGTGCTCACGCGAAAGGAAGTGTTTTATGTCTATTACTATAAATCAAAAGCTAGAAATGATTAAGCTTAGTGAAGAAGGCATATCAAAAGCCAAGATAGGCCTCTTGCACCAAACATTGAGCCAAGTTGTGAAGGCAAAAGAAAAGCTGTTAAAGGAAATTAAAAATGCTATTCCAGTCAACACATGAATGATAAGAAAGTGAAACAGCCTTATTGTGGATACGGAGAAAGTTTTAGTGGTCTAGATAGAAGATCGATCCATCCTCAACATTCCCTTAGACCAAAGCCTAATCCAGAGCAAGATCCTAACTCTATGAAGGCTGAGAGAGGTGAGGAAGCTGCAGAAGAAGAGTTGGAAGCCAGCGGGGTAGTTCCTGAGGTTTAAGGACAGAAACTGTCTTTGTAACATGTAAGTGCAAGGTGAAGCAAGTTCTCCAGAAGATCTAGAAGATCATCAATGAAGGTGGCTACGTTAAACAACAGACGCCGTTGGAAGAGGCCATTTAGGATTTTCATAACTAGAGAGGAGAAGTCAATTTCTGGCTTCAAAACAGGGTTTTTGTTTGTTTTTCTCCCACTCAGTGTCAGGGAAACTTTATCAAAGCTTCAGGGCCATGTGGCTCAGGCAGGAGGCTGACCTGTGGGTGAAAGAAAAGCTGACAGCTGGGCCTTCGCTGACCATCCTCTTGCGGCACAGGTTGTTGGTGTGGCTGTGCTTCCTGAGCAATTGACTGCGTGGGCTTCAGGCAAGCACAACACTTGGAGCCTGCAGTCTCGTCACAGTTGTATTTCTGGGTGAGCTAGAGGAGGGCAAGCCTTGATGATGTGATGATGCAGCCCTGCAGATAAAGCATCCAGCACAGGGTGAGCTCTTTCTGGATGTTGTAGTCTCAGAACGTGTGGCCATGGTCTGCTGTTTGCCTGCAAAAATCAGATACTGCTGGTCGCAGAATGCCCTCCTTGTCTTCAATTTTGGCTTTGACTTTTTTTTTTTTTTTTTTTAGAGCAGGGAAGGAGTGGAGGGAGAGAGAGACAGAATCTTTTCTTTTCTTTCTTTCTTTCTTTTTTTTTTAAATCTTTTTTTTTTTTTTTAAGGTTTTATTAGTGAGAGAGCAGGAATGAGGGAAGGAGCAGAGAAAAAGGCAGAAGCAGAATCCCCACTGAGCAGGGAGCCTGATCCTGGGACTCCAGGATCATGGCCTGAGCTAAAGGCAGACACTTAACCGACTGAGCCACCCAGGCATCGCAGAGAGAGAATCTTAAGCAGGCTTCACACTCAGCGCAGAGCCCCTGATACAGGGCTCAATCTCACGACCCTGAGATCATGACTTGTGTTGAAATAAAAAATCAGACACTTAACCGAGTCATCAAGGCATCCCTTGGCTTTGACATTCTAAATGGTGTCACTGGGCACAGTCTACAGGGTCAGAGTGAGGTTCGGGTTCTTCACAAAAATCTGCATCTGTGCATCTGCTGCTTGGCTCACTCGCTGAAGAGAGCACGCCACGCTGACTTTGGGCCTAATGTAGCTGGCGGCTTTAAGTGGAAGCCAATGTTCCTTGACCATTCCCCAAATCCCAAGACCCTTAAGAATTATGCTAAATCTCCTCCACCTGCGCTTTATAAATGGAACAACAAAGCCTGGATGACAGCACATCTGGTACAACATGATTTACTGAAAATTTTAAGCCCACTGTTGAGACCTCCTGCTCAGAAAAAAGATTCCTTTCAGAATATTACACTCATTGACAATGTACTTGGTCACCCAAGAGCTCTGAAAGAGATGGGCAAGATTAATGTTTTCATGCCTGCTAATACAACATCTGTTCTTCAATCCATGAACCAAGGAGTAATTTCAATTTTCAAGTCTTATTATGTAAGAAATCTATTTCACAAAGCTATAGGTGCCATAGATAGCGATTACTCGGATGGATCTGGGCAAAGGAAATTGAAAACCTTTGGAAAGGATTCACCATTCTAGATACCTTTAAGTACATTCGTGATTCATAGTAAGAGGCCAGAACATCCACACTTCCAGGAATTTTGAAGAACTGGATTTCAGCCTTCATGGATGCCCTTAAGGAGTTCAGGACTTAAGTGGAAGAAGTACCTGCAGATATAATAGAAATAGTAAGAGAACTAGAATTAGAGGAGCTTGAAGATGAGACTGAATTGGTATAATCTCATGATAAAACCCGAATGAATGAGGAGCTGCTTTTTATGGATGAGCAAAGAAAGTGGATTCTTAACACTCCTGGTGAAGGCGCTGTGATTGCTGAAATGACAGCAGAGTGTTTAGAATATCGTATAAGCTTAGTTGATAAAGCAACAGCAGGGTTTGAGAGGACTGACCCATTTTGAAGGAAGTTCTACTGTGGGTAAAATGCTGTCCAAACAGCATCACATGGTACAGAGAAATAGCTCCTGAAAGGGAGAGTCAGTGTGGCAAACTTTATTGTTTGTCTTATTTTGTCTTATTGTCTTATTTTAAGAAACTGCCACAACTACCCTAACCTTTAGCAAACACCACCCTTGTGAGTAAGTAGCCATCGACACCAAGGCAAGACCCTTCACCAGCAAAAAGTTTACAACTCACTGAGAGTTCAGATGATGGTTAGCATTTTTTAGCAATAAACTGTTTTTAAATTATGTATATTGCTTTTTTAAAGACATAATGCTACTACACATTTAATAGACTATAACTTATATATGCAGTGGGAAGCAAAAAATTATTTGCCTAGCATTATTGTACTATTCACTTTATTGTGGTGGTCTGGAAGTGAACCCACAATATCTCCTAGGTATTCCCATATAGTGCTTCTGTAACAGTAGCTGAGTGCAATTTCAAATATTTTCAAAAGAATTCACAGCAAATTATTAACATGATTGCCCCTAGAGAAGTGGGATTATTTTAAAGGGGGGTGGGGAGTGTAAGTGAAGAGATCTTTTCACTTTATACACATTGATGTTGTTTTTTAAAAATATGCATCATATTAAAATTTTGAAATACCAAAATATTCCTAGTAGAATTTTATATCTAAAAATATGTTCATGTTAAGAGTTTTATAAATTTTGCAGCAGGCTGGGTAAATAATGCATCTTCACTGTTGGCTGGTAGGGCTATAAAATGACAGAATTGTGGTCAGGTCAGAGTGGCGACAAAGAGAAAGCTGAACATTAAATTCTTTAAAAAGAGGTTTTATTTAAATAAAAATTTATCTCTCATAAGCTAAGTCACTATCTTTGATCAGCCATTTTCAATGGTACCCTATTAAATGACTTCCTGGCATCTCAGCTTTTAATATTACTTCCAAAACTCAGGTAGAGAAGAAAATGATGACACAGACATTTCAAGAACAAAACTTACTCCTGGATGCAGCCCATGCCAGTATCACTACGGAGCTAGAGACTGTTCAAAATGAGAAAATCCAACTCCAAACACATCTGTAAGTAAATTATAGGCAACTTCTTCTGTATCTTTTGTTCTCGCATTTGTATTTCTTTTTTTCTTTTACATTTTATTTTGCAGGCTCCCTGCTGAGCAGAGAGCCCGATGCGGGGCTCGATTCCAGGATCCTGGGATCATGACCTGAGCCGAAGGCAGAGGCTCTAGACCCACTGAGCCACCCAGGCGCCCCTCGCATTTGTATTTCTTGTCTTTAATGGAAACGTTTAATTCTGCATTTCTTGGGCCAGACACAAATATAAAATAAAGACTTTGCCCTTAAGGAACTAGTTTTGTTAGAACATTTTGGCAACTGCTCTCAGCCAGTATGTTCTGGGAGAAGAGGGGTCTATTAAATAAAGAACTCTCAGCGCTCATGTCTCCTCGTTCTCTTCTTACAGGGACCATTTAATCCTCGAGCATAATCAGTGTATCCAGAAAGCACAGGATGCTGAGAGGAGGACAGCCTTGCAGAAGGAGCTGCTAGAAACAACTATTGCAAGACTGCGCGGTGAACTGGAAGCATCAATCCAGGAGAAGAAGTCTCTGCTGGAAGAGAAAGAAAGATTTCAGGGAGAGGTAGGTAGCAGCAGATTTATGTTACCTCCTGGTTGTGGTGGTGATCTTGTTTTAAAACTATTTTAAGTGCCAAAGATAAGAAATACAGCCCAGATGCAGTTAGTCTGAGTTGCCCATTAAAGAAATCTTTAGGTGGCTAATCTCTGTCCGGTAGCATGTGACGTAGACTGTGCCAAACAGCCCACCCTTGCACAGCATTAACTAGTGGCTCACACATCCTCATGGTAGCGAAGGCATCAGATTTAAAAAGCTGATTTCCCCTGAAGGCGTGGGACCGTGGAGGTCAAGGGGGAACAGCTCTGTCTTCCTGCTGAGGAAGGAACCAGCAGAGTCTGACGTGCAGACGTGTCTTTCTAATTTCAGGGCTATTTGTGAAGTCTGCTCTGCCTCAGAGACTCCCTGAGTGGCCCCTTTTCTGAGAGGATGTGCTATCTCGGCAGTGTAGGTATTCGTGAACAGGGTGTGTCTGCTGTAGTAGAGCCTGCCGGCTGCACTGAAACTGAGCCTTTCTTTGTTTCCCCTCCTTGGGCAGGTTGATAAAACAGAGAAAGAAATAGTGCAAGAAAAATGCAATTTGGAAAAGGAATTAGCCAAAAACAAGGTATTCCACATTTTATTTGTTATTTCACTGTGTTTCCTTCTGTATCTCTGCCTCCTGTATGAGCTTATTTTACTGAGGAGATGGGTTATTCAGTTGATTACCAGGATGTGGGGGGGAAAGAAGCCACTGAGGTGGGCGCCCTGCAGAGCGCTCTGGTCACGGCTCCAGTCGCACCAGCACGGGGCTGCTGCTGTGCAGCGTTCGAGCATCTGGTGTTGGCCACTGAGTCACAACGGCCTCGGGCCCTGGTGTTCACTGAGTATTTTAGCCAGAAAGTCCCTCGATGGCCCTGTGGGAGGCAAAGAGATCATTGCTGACAGTGCTGTTTTGTTTTGTTTTGTTTTTTTTAAAAAAGCTAACTTAGGCTTCCTAAATACCTGTTAGCACCTGTCACTCATCTGTAAGATACTCTCTCCTGGGTTCTAAAAAGATAGAATGGCCAGAGAAACAAATACTCTTATTAAAATAAAACAAAAGCCGGTCGTTAAAGCATTGCTGTTTGTGTTTCCAAAATTTGAAAAGCATATAAAGGTTATGTATCACTGTCATCCAGAATTATCTGGAGCATCAGGGAGAATTAGCCTACCCCAGACAGTAAATTCTGCGACACGTGTCTGTATAACCATTGATGTTGATTGCTTCTTGGCTTCTGGCCCTATTAAATAGTATTCATGTTACCAGAAACATGTATGTGTGAACTTGTAATTTAAGAAGTTTCTGAGCCCAAGCTCTGATATAGTTCACCTCTCTGTCAGGTAATCTGTGCTTTAGTGACTAAGCTCTAGTGATTTGAAAAATCGTCCAACCTAAGAATCTTTTTATTTTTATTTTATTTTTTATTTTTTTAAAGATTTTACTTATTTATTTGACAGACAGAGATCACAAGTAGGCAAAGAGGCAGGCAGAGAGAGAGGTGGAGGTAGGCTCCCTGCTGAGCAGAGAGCCCAATGCGGGGCTCGATCCCAGGACCCTGGGATCATGACCTGAGCTGAAGGCAGAGGCTTAACCCACTGAGCCACCCAGGCGCCTCCTAAGAATCTCTTTAAAAAAAGCTTACTTCCCATGGTGAGGACTTGCTGGTGTCAGTTTGTCCTCAAATAGGTTTTTAAAATTTGGAAAATTGGTGGATACTATTAAATTCATGAATGCTTTTCTCTTGAATGTAGGGAATGTTACATGGCAAAGGCAAATGTTCTAGGTCTTTGATTAAAACATAGCATCATTTTGCTTGTCTAATTTTATTTGTCTGAACGTAGGCTAAGTGTGAGTTCATGGGGCTGAAAGAGAGGTTCTATTAGACCAAATGGTAATGCTTATACCGAGTCCTATGTCTTGGGGGGCTCTGATTTGATATTTTTCAAATGTCTATTTATTGTACAGCTATGTTTTTCTGAAGTCAGGCTTATTAAGTTTTACATAGTGAAATTCACCCTTTTTTTAGTGTACAGTTCTGTGAATTTTGACCAACACATCAATTATGGAGCCACCACACAATCAAAATACAGAACACTTTTATCACCTCGGGAAGGTCCCTCATAGCTCTTTACCTTTAACGTCTTCTTGTACCACCATCCTTTGGCAACCACTGGCCTGTGCTTCTGTTCCTATAGTTATGTCTTTCCCAGAATATCCTATAAACGGAATCATATAAAGTGTAACATTTTAAGTCTGGCTTCTTTTGTTTAACGTAAGACATTTGAAGTTCTCCCAGGTTCCTGTCGTGTGTTTCAGTTGTTTGTGTTCCATGATATGGGCATATCAGAATTTCTTTGTCCGTTTGCCACTTGAAGGACGTTTGGCAATTATGAGTAAAGCCTATATAAATGTTCACATCTGAACACATATTTTTATTTCTCTTGGCTAATTATCTGGAGTTGGAATTCTAGATCCTATGGGAAATACATATTTGACAAACAATTCAGCAGCTATTTTCCAAAGAATATATACTATCTTGCCTTCCGTCAATAGTGTAAAAAGTTCTACTCTCGCTGCATTCCTGCCAGCACATGGTAGCGTTGGTCCTTTGAGTCTTGGCCATTCTAACTGCTGGTGTAGACTGACATATCATTGTGGCTGTAATTTGCATTTCTCTAGTGATTAATAATAATGAGCATCTTTTCATCTGCTTATTGGTTATTCAGAAGTTTAAGTGTCTCTTCAAATATTTTAACCATTTTAATTCCATTTTCTTATTATTGATTTTTCAGAGATTTTTAAAAATATTCTCATGTTGATTCTTACATAAAAAAATTCATACTTTTTGTTTATGTGCAGATCTTCTAAGTGCTTTACATATTTTTCTCCCATTTTATGCCTTGTTTTTTTCATGCTCTTTCAAAGAGCAGAAGTTCACATTTTGATAAAATCCAACTTGTCAAATTTTTTATTTTTGGATCATACCCTTTGTGTCATATCTAAGAAATTTTTGACTAACCTAAAATCACAAAGATTTTCCTTTTTTTCTCTAGAAGTTATATAGTTCTAGATCTTATATTAGGTCAATGGTCTGTTTTTAGTTAATTTTCATATATCATGCAAGGTTCATTTTATTTTCAGATGGATTGTCTGATCTAGTACATTTTATTATTGAGATGTAATTAATACACTGTAAATTCACCTCCTTAAAATATACAGTTCAGTGGTTTCTTAGTTTATTCACAAGTCTGTGCAACCATTACCACTTAAATTTTTTTTATTTTTTTAATTTCTTTTCAGTGTTCCAGAATTCATTGTTTATGCACCACACCCAGTGCTCCATGCAATACGTGTCCTCTATAATGCCCACCACCAGGCTCACCCAACCTCCCACCCCTCACCCCTCCAAAACCCTCAGATTGTTTTTCAGAGTCCATCGTCTCTCATGGTTCACCTCCCCCTCCAGTTTCCCTCATCTCCCTTCTCCTCTCCATCTCCCCGTGTCCTCCGTTTTTTCCCTTATGCTCCACAAACAAGCGAAACCATATGATAATTGACTCTCTCTGCTTGACTTATTTCACTCAGCATAATCTCTTCCAGTCCCGTCCATGTTGATACAAAAGTTGGGTATTCATCCTTTCTGACGGAGGCATCATCCTCCATTGTATATATGGACCACATCTTCCTTATCCATTCGTCCATTGAAGGGCATTTTGGTTCTTTCCACAGTTTGGTGACTGTGGCCATTGTTGCTATGAACATTGGGGTACAGACGGCCCTTCTTTTCACTACATCTTGTATCTTTGGGGTAAATACTCAGTAGTGCAATTGCTGGGTCATAGGGAAGCTCTATTTCTAATTTCTTAAGGAATCTCCACACTGTTTTCCAAAGTGGCTGCACCAACTTGCATTCCCACCAACAGTGTAAGAGGGTTCCCCTTTCTCCACATCCTCTCTAACACGTGTTGTTTCCTGTCTTGTTAATTTTGGCCATTCTAACTGGTGTAAGGTGGTATCTCAATGTGATTTTGATTTGAATCTCCCTGATGGCTAGTGATGATGAACATTTTTTCTTGTGTCTGTTAGCTGTTTGTATGTCTTCACTGGAGAAGTGTTTGTTCATGTCTTCTGCCCATTTTTTGACATGATTATCTGTTTTGTGTGTTGAGTTTGAGCAGTTCTTTATAGATTACCACTATCTAATTCCAGAACCTTTTTATCACCAAGAAGAAACCTGGTACCCATTAGCAGTCCCTCCCCATTCTGGTCTGCCTCCAGCCTCTGGCAACCACTGTTCTACTTTCTACATGGGTATGTCTATTCCCACATTTCATATGAATGGAGTAAACCAGTATGTGTCCTTTTATGTTTGGCCTCTTTACTAGGCTAATGTTTTCAAGGTTTATCCATACTGTAATATATGTCAGTATCTCATTCCTTTTTATGGCTGGGTAGTATTATATTGTGTGACTATACCACTCTTCATTTAGCCATTCATCAGCTTATAGACATTCAGGTGGTTCCCACTATTTTGGCTGTGAAGAATAATGCTATGAGCATTTGTGTACATTTTTTTTTATGTGAGCATATGTTTTTGATTCTGTGGGAGTAAAACTAGGTCTTAGGATAATGCTGTCATTTTGAGAATCTACCAGAGTGTTTTTATAAATAGCTACGCCATTTTACAATCCCACCAGCAGTGTATGAGGATTCAAATATCTTCACATCTTCACCTACATCTGTTATTGTCTACTTCTTAAAAAATTAATATACCCATCCAAGTGGCTAGGAAATATCTCATTGTGTTTTTTTCAATTAAGGTGAAATTCACATAAAAGAAAATCATACACTTTAAAGTGAACAATTCAGCGGCATTTTGTATACTTACAATGTTGTATAACCACCAACTCTTCTAGTTCCAAAACATTTTCATCACCCCAAAAGGAAACCCTGTACCCATTAAGCAATGACTCCCTAATCCCCTCGTCCCCTAACTCTAACAGCCACTAATCTGCATTCCATCTGTATAGATTTACCTATTCTAGATATTTCGTATATTCATACAATATGTGATCTTTTATGTCTGGCTTCTTAGCGTAACACTTTTGGGGTTCATCCATGTTGTACATAGCAATATTTCATTCCCTTTTATTCATTTTATGGATGAGTAATAATTCACTGTTTGTGTGTGTGTCATGGCTCCCCGCTTCATGCCCCAAGACCAACCACCTGGGGTATTCTGTTGTAGAAATCGAGGTGTATCTTCTTACATCAGAAGCTGATTTCATGGGTGTATAGAATATTCTGGTAGATATCCAGCTCAACTCAGGGGAGTAGTTAAAAATAGGGTCCCCTACTCCTCTGCCATCTTTGCAGAGGTTCCTGTTTTTTTGTTTTTTAATAATAACCATCCTAGTAGATGTGAAAAGTGGTACCGTGTGATTTAGATTTGCATCTCCCTAATAAGTACTGATGTTGAGTATCTTTTTATGTGCTCATTGGCCATTTGTATATCTTCTTTGGAGAAATGTCTGTTCAGATCAGTAGCTCATTGTAAACTGGGTTGTCTTTTAATTGTTCAGTTATAAGAGTTTATATATTCTAGATCATAGACCCTTATCAGATATGTGGTTTGCAGATATTTTTCTCCCACTCTCTGGGTTCTGTTTTTAAATTTTTAGATTTTTATTATGTTCAATTTACTTTTTTTTTTTTTTTTGGTTGCTTATGCTTTAAATGTCACATCTGAGAAACTTGCCTAATCCAGGGTCACAAAAATTAACACTTTTTTATTCTAAGATTTTTATAGTTTTACATATATAGGTCTTTGTTCGTTTTGAGTTAATTGTATATATGGGTTGAGGTAGAGGTTCAACTTGATTATTTTGCCTGTGGTTATACAGTTGTCCCAGCACCATTGTTGAAAAGCTGTTCTTTCTTTTGAATAGTCTTGACTTCCTTGTCAAAACCCAATTAACCATAGATGTATGGGTTTATTCTAGACTCTCAATTCTGTTCCATTGGTCTGTATGTCTTTCATATGTCAGAACCACACAGTCTTGATTACTGTAGCTTTGTAGCAAGTTTTGAAATCAAGATGCATGAGTCCTCCAACTTTGTCTTTTTTTTTTCCCCGAAGATTGTTCTGACAATTTTGAATATTTATGTTTCTATATGAATTTTAGAGTCAGCTTTTCCATTTTTGCAAAAAAGCGCAGCTATAATTTTGATAGGGTTTGCCTGGAATCTGTAGGGGACTTTTGCAATCATCATATCATCTTGTATTTTTTTCTCTATAAGAATGTATCATCTGAAAATAGAGATAGTTTTATTTCTTTCTTTCACATTTCACTGCCTTTTCTTTCTTTTTCTTGTGTAATTGCCTTCAATAGAATCTCCAGTATAATGCTGAATAGAAACGTTGGAGTAGACAGACATCCTTGTCTTGTTCCTGATTTTAGGGGGAAAGCTTTCAATCTGTCACTGTTAAGTACAGTATTAGCTCTGGGCTTTTTCTAAATGCCCTTTAGAAGGATGAGAAGATTCCCTTCTATTCCTAATTTAGAGAGTTTTTATCATGAAAGTATGCTGAATTTTGTCAATTGCATTTTCTATGCTATTGAGATAATCTTATAGATTATTTTACATTGTTTGATTTCAGATGTTGAACCAAGCTTTCATTTGGGGGATAACTTTTACTTGCTCATGAGTGTAATCCTTTTTATATTGTTTCATTTGGCTTGCTAACATCTTTTTGAGGACTTTTGAATTGTTATAAATAAGGGATATTGTTTTATAGTTTTCTTGTGATGTCTTTGGTTTTGGTATCAAGGAATAGTGGCCTCTTAAAATGATTTGGTAAATGTTCCCTCCCGTTCTATTTTTGGGAAAAGTTTTTGAGGGATTAATGATAATTCATCTTTTTTTTTTTTTAAGATTTTATTTATTTATTTGACAGACAGAGATCACAAGTAGGCAGAGAGGCAGGCAGAGAGAGAGGAAGGGAAGCAGGCTCCCCGCTGAGCAGAGCCCGATGCGGGGCTCCATCCCAGGACCCTGTGATCATGACCTGAGCCGAAGGCAGAGGCTTTAACCCACTGAGCCACCCAGGCGCCCCTGATAATTCATCTTTAAATGTTCGTAGAATTCACCATAGTTCTAGGTTTTTCTTTGTGGGGAATTTTAAATTTTATTTCTTTTTAATTTTTTTATTAATTGAGTCTCTTTACTTATTAAAGGCCTATTCACATTTTCTACTTCTTTTTTTAGTCAGTTTCAGTAGTTTGGTCTTTCTACGAGTTTTCCCATATCACCGAGGCTTTCTAATTTATTGGTATACAATTGTTCAGAGTAGCTCCTTTTCTTCATTTCTTTATATTCAGTGTAATGTTCCTTCTTTCATTCCCAATTTCAGTAATTTGTCTTTTTATTATTGTTAATATAGCTAAAGGTTTGTCCATTTTGTTTATCTTGTCAAAGAACCAGCTTTTGGTTTTAGTGATCATGTCTGTTGTTTTTCTATTCTGCCTTTTGTTTCTACCCTAATCCTCATTATTTTCTTCCTTCTGCTTGCTTAGGTTTAATTTGTTCCTTTTCTAGTTTCTTAAGAGAGTAGCTTAGGTTGTTAGTTTATTTCTTCTTTTTTAACATTGGTGTCTACAGCTATAAATTTCCCTCTGAGCACTGCTTTAGCTGCATACTATACATTTGGTCATGTTTTCATTTTCATTCAACTCAAAGTATCCTTTAACTTCCCTTGTGATTTTCTTGTTGACTCATTTGTTATTTATAAGTTTGTTGTTTAATTTTCTCATATATGTGACTCTCCCAAATTTCCTTCTTTCATTAATTTCCAATTTCATTTCATTGTGGTTGGAGAACATATTTTGTATAATTCCAGTCCTTCAAATATATTGAGAGTTGTTCTATGGCTTAACATATGGAACATTCTGGAGAATGTTGTATGTGCTCTTGAGAAAAATGGTATTCTGCTATTGTTGGAATGAGTATTCTATAGATGTCCAGTTCTTCATAGTGTTTTTCATTGATCTTCTAATTATTCTATTCATTACTAGAAGTGGGATATTAAAGTGTCCAACTATGTTGAATCATTTTTCTCTACCTTTAATTCTGTTAGTTTTTGCTTCATTTATACTGGGACTCTATTGTTAGAGGCACATATATTTATAAATGTTATATCTTCTTGATGGATTGACCCTTTTTTCAATATGTAATGTCTTTTTTAAGTTTCTAGACCCAATTCCAACATGTGTGTGTGGGGGGGGTTCCCACACACATAACACCAAACAGATTTTGGATACCAGCAAAGTGTCCAAGAATTGTACTCAATTCTTACACTACTACCCAGAAATAGCGTTTAGTCCTACACGACTGCCCTACAAGTTCAGTCCTACAAGACTGCTCCCACTCTTGAACTCCTACTTCAGACACCAGTTGCACACTCCAGGTTGTTAACACCAGGCTGTTGTGCTTCTGACCTATTGGCTATAGATTGGAGGTTCCAACAATCTCCTCCTTAGATTCTTTTAATTTGCTAAAGTGGCTCACAACACTTACGGAGATACATTTACCAGTTTATGAAAGGATATGATAAATGATACAAATGAACAACCAGATGAAGAGATAACGTAGGATGAAGTATGGGAAAACAGCAGTGAGTTCTGTGCCTCTCCAGGGACACCACTATCCCTAATTTCCATGTGTTCACAACCCAGAAGCTCATAGAACTCGGTCCTTTAGGGGCTTCACTGCATAGTCATGACTGACTAAGTCATTGACCATTGGCTGATTCAGTCTTCAGTCCCTCTTCCCTCCCTGGAGGTTAGGGACTAGGACTGAAAGTTCCAACCCACTAATCACATGGTTGGTCCTCCTGGCAATCAGCCCCTATGCTTGGGTGGGGACCAGAAGTCACCTTCATTAATAACAAGGACGTATTTCACCGTTATGGCTCTGTTCCACAGTTCTCAGGAACTATGAATGAAGGCCACATATATCTGCGACATATATTTTGGTCATCTGAGTGACCAAACTTATTTCTTATAAACCATTATGATAAAAGGCCTTCTTTATCTTTATTTTGTCTAATGTTAGTACAACCACTCCAGCTCTTTTCAGGTTACTGTTTATTACATGATATTTTTTTTTCCATTCTTTTTCTTTCAACCCATTTGTGTTTTTGAATCTAAAAATGTGTCTTTTATAAAGAGCATATAGTTGGATCTTTTAAAAAATTCATTCTGCCTGTCTCCTTTTTTTGGTGGAGTGTTTAATCCATTTATATTTATCATAATTACTGATAGGATTTACATCTGCCACTGTACTTATTTTTTATGTCTTATATGTTTCTTATTCCTCTCTCCATTACTGCTGCCTTCTTTGTTAAGAAGATATTTCTAGTATACTTTTTAAATCCCCTTATTCTTTATTTTACTATATATTTTTGAGTTATGGGTAATAGTTATTAACATTTTTTCTTCTCTAATCTATTGATATAGTGAATTATACTAATTAATTTTGAATGTTTGACAAGCTTTGTATTACTGGGATAAACTTAATCCTGGCTTGTTATCCTTTTTATATATTGCTGAATTCATTTTCCTAGTGTTTGGTGGAGGCTTTCTGCATCTATATTCATAAGCTGAAATTAATATATAAGTAAATACCAAGTTCCAGAGATTTTCTACTTCTAGTAAATGTGAATGATGTAACTTGTCATAGCCATCCTGCTGAAGACAACTAAAAAAGCTGAAAATTTTTAAAAGAAAAGAAAAAAGTTTACAAAATTATAGAACTATCAGACTACAAATCCCTGCATTTAGAGACAGGAAGACATGTTCATACAATAAGCTCTAAATTACAGTTTAAAATGTCATTTTTAAAATAAGGTAATATTTTTAGATCTAGCATAAATAGATTTCTTTTCTCCTTTTGTGTTTCAAAGATAGATATAAATGCATTAACCCAAAACCTGCACATTCTAGAGGAAAAGAATAAACACCTGGCGGAACAAATGGCTTCCCTAGAACTTCGGCAAGTCACTTCTGATTACAATGGGGTGGGTATAAAAAGGTCAGTCTAAATTAGGAATTAAGAATTTAAAAATCGAAGGTCAGAAGATGGGTTTTCTTCATTTATTGGTGTTTTAATAATTATTAAGTCCTGAATAACTCGGGCTAAATATAACAGAGAGCCTTATGAGTACTTAAACAATAAGAGATTTAAGAAAACAAGAATCTAAGGCAGCTGTTAAACATCTGCCTCCACAGATGATCTATAATACTGAAAAGCACAAATATTTATAATGCTTAAAAATATTTCCTCTACCGGGGCCCCTGGGTGGCTCAGTGAGTTAAAGCCTCTGCCTTCGGCTCAGGTTGTGATCCCAGGGTCCTGGGATCGAGCCCCGCATCGGGCTCCCTGCTCAGCGGGGAGCCTGCTTCCTCCTCTCTCTCTGCCTGATTCTCTGCCTACTTGTGATCTCCATCTCTCAAATAAATAAATAAAATCTTTAAAAAAATTTCCTCTACCATAAATTATGAGGAAGAAACTTACATTTTTATTTTCTTTGTCTAAAAGTTCCATTAGGCAATCAGTAATAAATACAATTTCTAAAAGCTGTTTGACAAGGTCAGTGCAAAACAAATAAATGGTAGAGTTCACAAAACATCTCTCAGTGAAGAGTATTTAAAGAGATGATCATTTTGTTAAACAACTAATAAGTTTTCCTGTGTGCTTCTGAGTACTTGAAAAAATAATTGTTTCTATAGCATGCCGATCACCTTTGAAAATTGCAGAGATGGCTCCAATGTGAATCTCTCTTAATCTGAGTTAAATTCTTTCAACTTTTGTCATAAGCTTCTCATTACTTCAATTATGAAAACCTAGAGAGTAAGTCTAAATCCATTACATTTTCATAGCTTTAGAGCCAGACTGCCTGTGTTTCAATTTTGGCTGTGACCTCTCAGAGCCTCAGTTTCTTAATCTGTCAAAGTAGGGAAATTAATACCTTTATTAGGAAGTTGTTTAAGGATTAAGTATGTTAATCATGTAAAGCATGTAGCAGATAACTACCATTTATTGAACTTTTAGTATCTGAACCATCCCAGAAAAAAAGGCCTTTAAGTTGCTATTACAGCAACAAGGTGCATTAGTTCTAATTCCTGGTACTATCTCAGAGCAATATTCCCACCCCCAAGTTTAAAGATTTATCCATGTCCGCTACTTGCTCATTGGCCATGCATCAGCTGGGCTTATCAACCCACCTGCTTCTGGTCCCTCTGGAAGACCACATCTCAGTCTGCCTGATTCTTTCATGCCCCACTGCCAGGTGAGTAGGCCTGTGGCCTCATCCTAGTAATGATTTTGACAGATCCTGACAACGATTCGATCAGTCAGTGTTGATTCTTTCCTGCTCATAGCACCTCTTAAGGTCTCCCAGTTATAAACCACACCTCAATTCTGTCTTGCAGTTTTGTGCTTCTACATAGAATTTTCTCTGACCATGCCTGCCCAGAAGCCCTCCTTTTGGCTGTATGAGTCTTGAGAAATTAGGTTGAGGTGTCAGGATTTGGGATTTTTTTTTTTTTTTTTTTTCCTCAACAGTATCATTAGACCTATCACCATTCAATGTTGGCAGTGTATTTTTGTTCTTTGGGAATTAACACTTGAAATTCTCAATAAGAGCTACCTTCTAGTATAACTTCTTCCTGGATTTTGGAGCTAATGCTTATGAGTGTGTGCTGTATATGCCATACCACAGATTTGAACTCAGACAGACCTGGTTTCAACACTTGGTTCCATTGACTGTGTGACTTGTGCAAGCCTTAAACTTTAGGGCCTTTGGTACTAAGGGGATCCCTCCTAACCATGGGTTTCCTACAGCACACTGTGCATGTACATATCAAAATAATAACTTCATTGATTAGAATTATGTATCTGCCTTCACTCTCTTCTAATGCAAGAACTGTAGTTACTTATCTTTATACTCCCTTACCTAACATAGTACCTAATACATAATAGGTATTTAAGAAAGATTAATTCAGTGGAATATAAGGAGGGTCATGTGTCTTGACAGGACATGAGGAGTAAATGTCATATTGTATGTAAAGTGCTCATCACAGAGCTTAGCATACTTTATCCATGTTTAAACAGTATTTTTTTTTTCTCCTTCACACTGATTTTGGGTTTATTTTTATTATTTCAGCCTTTAAAGATGGTTCAATTTAAGTCTCTTAACACAGGCAGTCATTCAGGGAACCATAGTGAGGAATGATGAAAATGAGGGAGGTTTACAGTTGAATCCTTATCAAACTTTCATATCTTAAGATAATTCTGTTTGCTTCCTGCTTTTTCCAAAGAGTGATATCTTTGAATCAGTTAAAATGCATATTCTAACCATTAGCATTTTTCTTTGTATGGTTCTTCTCAAGTGATTCTTCAATTTTTATTTTGCTTTGCATATTAATAATCTATATAGTATATTGACAAGATTATTTAAGCAAAGGTTAATCTCTTTTTGGCCTTTCACAACTCAGAATCCAAGATAATCACTCATTCAAGTGCTCTCTAATTTCTGGTCTCCCACTGATTCTCTTAAATATAAGGCCTATTTAAATAGTCTGGAAACAATAATTTAAATTATTGCCTTAATATCTGCTTTCCTTTAGCAACTAGAACAATTTCTTTTTTGTTTGTTGTGAATTTAAATAAAGGACCTTGTGTCAAATATGAATCACATTTTGATTTTGCTAGGTGACCAAAGAAAGGGAAATTATTTTTAAAGCATATTTAAAAGATTAGTAGAATTTCTTATGCCTTTGCTTAAAAGAGGGAATTTTATTGAGGTCAAAGTACCATTATTTTAAAAATTCCTGGATACCTTTTATAAGAGACCCAGATCATCTAAGTTACTACAAAAAAAACTTTTTTCATATTCCAAAAAGGCAAGCAGTTTCCTCTGTTTGTTACAGCTAATATATTTTAGGTTAAGTCTAGCTCTTGGTGTTTTATACACCAAATCTGCACTTTACAGTACAATGGGTACCTCAATTTATAGAATTTAGAATTGAATTTTAAATAACTAAGTTTTTATGGTTATGGTATATCTTTGTTTTTGTAATATCAGTGGCCACCCTTATCATTTATTTTTGCTGAAGACTTGGTCAAAACATAATCCCAAATGTTGTGTTCATGGAATGTTTTTACTTCAGTTTCCAAAATAGAAGTATTGTGGGAAAGGGGAATTTCCACTGACAGAAAATTGATTAATTTTATGATAATATATCGCTATTAGCCTCCTATTTATTGATAACAATCTATAGCTCTCTTAGGTTATTTTGAAACCAATACTTGATTGGGTCTGAATGCTTTTAAAACATATTTTCCTTTGCATTAGTAGGAATCACGCTTAGTGATTAAAAATGAAACTTTAACAGGGCACCTGGATGGCTGTTAAACATCCAACTTTTGATTTAGGCTCAGGTCATGATCTCAGATCTTGAGATCAAGCCCCATATTGGGCTCCACACAGAGCCAACTTAAGATTCTCTCCCTTTCCCTCTCCCACTCCCTGCTTGCACTCTCTTGCTCCTCCCTTGCACATTCTCAAGAGCTCTCTCTCTTAAAAAAAAAAAAAAGGAAAGAAACTTTGAGAGACAATGTACAAATATGTGTAATTATGTATGAAATAAATACTGGTCTGATAGGACAAATACTCAGATGGCCGTAATAGTTAACCTACTGTTGCTTAATATTGGATATAAATTTTTATATTGAATGTGCATAATTTGGGGGTAGGTTGTATTGAAATACTGGTCGCTCTAGGGAAGAGCTAAGAGGCAGCAAAGGCAAATAAATATGTATCCCGGTTTGGGCACTGTAGAAATGGTAAGGTATAAATACTTGTTCAGAAGTGGTTATTCCGTTCTATGCCTCGGTGCTGACACCTGTGTTTGCTTTGTCAGCTTGCCCAGCAGCAAGTGGAAAAGGCCTTGGGAAAAATTACTGAGAGTAAAAATAAACTGGCCTATGAAAAGGGAAAACTCCAGGTATGAGATTTTATTTTCTGATTTGTGTTATGTAATTTTTTAAATCACAGTTTTCGTGCTAAGTATTGCTAGGTTTTGAGAAATTCTATGACTTTGGACCAAAGTGTTTGAACCCCTCCCCCCCCCTTAGTTTGTTGCCTTATTAAATAAAATCCAGGCGACTTCTATTCACATATCTGTAATGTAATACTGAATATGTATAAAATTATGAAACCAAATTTTGAAACCAAAACCCATTCTGTGACTATTTGAAGTTGTATTGTAATTGTTTCATGCTTGCATGGTCATTCATTGAGAATGTAGACAGCCCATGCTCTCTTTTTTGCTGAAATTTTATAATGTTCTTAAAAAGAAATAACCCTGGGGAGCGCCTGGGTGGCTCAGTGGGTTAAAGCCTCTGCCTTCAGCTCAGGTCATGGTCTCAGTGTCCTGGGATCGAGCCCCACATCTGGCTCTCTGCTCCGTGGGGAGCTTGCTTCCCCCCCCACCACCTCTCTCTCTGCCTGCCTCTCTACCTACTTGTGATCTCTCTCTCTGTCAAATAAATAAAATCTTAAAAAAAAAAAAAAAAAAAAAACAGAAAGAGTGAGCCCTGGAATTGGGACTCACAGGCAATAGACTTAAGTGAAAGGGATGATACTGTCTTGCATTCTGTGGGCGGGAAGTTTGCCGCTGATAACCGGCCCCAAGTGGAAATGCTGAAATCCGAATAAGTAGTTCACAGCTTAGCTACACATGACCATTTGAGGAATTTTTAAACACCTCATTCTGGGAAGTGTATGATGTCTGCCATTTACTCTGGAATGAACGAGAAAAAAAAGAAAAAATCGTTTGGTGGCTCAGTAGAGGAAACTGATAGATGATTTGATATGTGATGAGCAAGTATAAAAAAATGGTAGAATTTGGGTGACGGTATTCTCATTCACAGTGAAACTCTCTCAATTTTTCTGTCTACCTATAATCCCCATGACAAGGCTTGCCCCTTAGAGCAACCGGATCAGAATCTCAGGGACCAGGTCCTCGGCTTCAGTGCTTTTTGAGTCCCCAGGGACTCCAGTGTGCAGCTGTGTACTTGAGGACCCCAGATTCGATGGTGTGAAGTGCAGTCCCGTTAGGCTCAGAGACCGTGAGCTGATCTGATTAAGTAATCTCCCTACAGACTGTAAAACACGTCAGTGCTAAGCTCATCTCATCTGCTCTGAGAGCCTGTTAAGAGAGTAGCGCACAAGATTGGCCCAGATATGTGAAAGGCAGTTGGTAAACCATGGTTGTGAAACAATATATCGTCCACTAAAAAATAAGACTATTTGGGCACGGTTTGTGTGCCCTTAATTAATATATTCTGGAGTCCGTAATACATTTAAATATAATCGTTTATATTTGTATAACCTTGGGCACGTCTTAATTTTCTTAAAATTTCATATATTTTTTTTTTTTTAAAGATTTTACCCATTTATTTGACAGAGACCACAGGTTGGCAGAGAGGCAGGCAGAGAGAGAGAGGAGGAAACAGGCTCTCCGCTGAGCAGAGAGCCCGACGCGGGGCTCGATCCCAGGACCCTGGGATCACGACCTGAACCAAAGGCAGAGGCTTTAACCCACTGAGCCATCCAGGTGCCCCCATATATATATATTTTTTTTTAAACTCAGTTCCTGGGGTACTGGTGTATCCCAGTTGGTTAAGCTTTGGACTCTTGATCTCAGCTTAGGTCATGATCCTCAGTGTCATCGTGAGAAGGAGAGATTCTCTCTTTCAAGGGGCACCTGGGTGGCCCAGTTAGTTAAGCATGGGCTCAGGTCACGATCCTGGGATCAAGCCCCAGGTCAGGCTCCCTGCACAGCAGGGAGCCAGCTTCTCCCTATCCCCCTGCCACTTCCCCTGTTTATCTTCTCTTTCTCTGAACTAAATAAAATCTTTAAAAACAAACAAAAAAATTCTTTCTTCCCTTTCCCTCTGCCTCTCCACCCTTTACCCCACTTTGTGCACTCTCTAAAAAAAAAATGTAGTTCTTTTAAAATCTATTTATCAAAATGTTCAAAAATAATTGTGATACTTAAATATTTGTTTCTTTTTTAATGCATTCAATAACAACAGCTAATGGTGTTCTAATAAACTCTCTAATTTCAAACCAGTGATAAGCACGAACAGCTGTTCAAGATATTTGCAGTAACTGTTACGTGATATGAAAATATCTGTGACGTCTGTTGGAGACAAAGTAAGAGGTTCTGCTAATACTGCTGTGGTTTACTGCCTACATTCTTACATTTTTAACTGAAGCACAGTTGACATACAATATTATATAACTTTTGACACACAACATAGTGGGTCAGTAATTATGTACATTATGAAGTGCTTACCATGTGTCACCATACAAAGTTATTATAACATTATTGACCATATTCCCAATGCTGTACTTTTCATCCCTGTCACTTACTTATCTCGTAACTGGAAGTTTGTATCTCTTAATCCCCTTCACCTAATTCACCCACCCAATCCTCCCCACCGCTAAAAACCATGTATTTTTGAATCTGTTTCTGGTTTTTTGTTCATTTGTTTTTTTAGATTCCACGTAGACGTGAAATTGTAGGGTATTTGTTTTTCTCTGACATCTTTCACTCAGCAGCATCACACCCTCTAAGTTCGTCCATGTCATTGCAGATGGCAAGATTTCATTCTTTTTTATGGCTATTCTTCCCAAATATTCCAAAATATATGAGGAAGAAAAACTTCCAAAAGACAGAACAAATTAAAAAAAAAAAAAACAGTAACAGATTCATAAACACAGAGAACTGGTGGTCGTCAGGGTTGGGGCTGGTGAAATAGGTGAAGGCGATTAATAGGTACAAACTTCCAATTATGGAATAAATAAATGACAGCGAAAATTATATAATATCCTATGTCAACTGTAATTAAAATATTTTTAAATATAGGCAATAAACCACTGTAGTATCAGAAAAACTTACTTTATTTTTTTTTAAATTTTATTTATTTATTTGAGATAGAGAGCAGGAGCAGGGGCAGAGGAAGAAGCAGGCTCCCTGCTCAGCAGGGAGCTCAATGCAGGGCTTAGTCCCAGGACTCCAGGATCATGACCTGAGCCAAAGGCAGGCACTTAACTCACTGAGCCACCCAGGTACCCTAGAACCTGTTACTTTAAGGGTTTGGTGGAAGTCACTTGTGAAGTCATCTGATCCTTGACTTTTGTTTTTTGGGAGTTTTTTGAGTACTGATTCAACTAGTAATCAGTCTGTTCATATTTTCTATCCCTGATTCAATTTGGGGAGATTGTATGTTTCTAGGAAATTTATCCATGTTTTCTAGGTTGTCCAGTTTGTTGACATACGATTTTTCATAATATTCTCTTATAATCCTTAGTATTTCTGTGATGTGTTTATTTCTCCTCCTTCATTTCTGATTGTATTTATTTGAGTCCTTTTTTTCTTGATGAGTTTGGTTAAAGGTTTATCAGTTTTATCTTTTCAAAGAACTAGCTCTTGGTTTCACTCTTCTATTACTTTTTCAGTCTTTATTTTGTTTATTTCTACTCCAATCTTTACTATTTCCTTCCTTCTGCTAGCTTTAGACTTTTTCTTTTTCTAGCTCTTCTAGGTGTAGGGTTAGGTTGTTTATATGAGATTTTTCTTTTGCCTTGCTAGACACTTCCCTCTTTAAAGTGCTTTTGTTGTGTCCTTTGTTGTTTGATTAGAGCACTTAGTCCATTTACATTTAAAGTAATTCTTGATAGGTAGTTATTGGCATTTCGTTAATCATTTTCTGATTGTTTTGTTTGAGTTTCATCTTTTTCACCTATAAAATGAGGGAGAAGCATATCTCTTATCTCCTTTTCACTAGGAAAATTAGTCAACATTACAGTCTCGGTGTGTAGATTACTGTTTAACCTTTTATATCTCAATTACATACTTTAGAGGTTATTCTCAGAACTTAAGGAAAATATAACCTTTTTTCTGCTCAGATTCCTACAACAAGGGCTTAAGGTTTTTGATAGTCTTTGAAAGCTGAAATACTTGAAACTACTGACTCACTGGTATTTTTATGTTATACCTTGGGTTGGCGCATTCCAAAGGGACTGACCATCAACCCAAGGCAAAGTGCTCTTATACCATAATACTCTTACAAGTTAATTTAAAGGAAGAGCTGCATACTAAACATGATCAAAATAACCTTCTGTGTTCTCTCTAAATTGAACAATCGATTAAAATATTACCTATGAATCATTTGATAAAATGTTACTTTTTAGAATTGACTTAATGTTTGGTATAAAGACTGGGTTTTAGGTGCTAATGTAGACTGAGTGAGAAACTGCTTCCCCAGATCCAGACATGATCTGAATTTTATTTTCAATATAATTCAATGTAATAATTTATAAATATGCCAAAAATAGATTTATTCTTTCCTTTATTGATGGACACTTAGGCAGTTTCTAGTTGCTTACAAACAACACCGATGTGATGAATTATTGTACATGTCTCCTTGTACTCAAATATAGAAAAATTCTCTAGGCTAGGTATAAATCTCAGGGGGAAAATTCCTGGATTGTAGGATTACAGATCTTGAATTTACTAGAGTTTATGAAATTACTCCTGCAAGTAGTTATACCAGTTTTGAAAGCAGTCTCTACAAGAGTGTAGACATACGTGTGAAAATGGACCAGTCTCATAAAATAATACTATACACGATTTAGGGACACATTTATAATAAAATTATTAAAAAGGATTAAGAATGATAAACAAAAGACCTTGATCTAAGTTACCATTTTTTCTGAGACTGGCTGATAAGCTAATAATGGAAACTGCTTGGATTTTAATGACACAGAAAACCCAGGTCTCTCTAGGACAGCACAACGTATTTGCTCCTGTGTTCTTTCCCATATGAATGTCCTGAATTCAAAATCATGCCAAATTTGATAATACAGAAATTAAAGTGCTTATAAATGAGAAAATGCCATCTGAAAAGTTTCAGGTCATTTTACTATGTACCTAGAGGTTGAGTTAGGCAAATTATCTGAGAAATATTGTGAAATAAGGATATATTCTGTGTTTTGCTTGAAGAGAAGCAAATCTAAAGGTTTTCAGAATTAATCAGCCATTTTCCATTAGATTCTACAGGCTCACAGCAGTTTGCTTATATTTAAGATAAGAATAATTATTGTATCAATACCTCCTTTAGAGGTGGCATTTTAATTCTGAAACTTTAAGTGAAAACCGTGATGGCTTTAGGGAAACACAACACATATTTTATAATGTACTTTGTGGAAAAGAGCAACAGAAATAAGCAAAGGTAAAAGAAGGATACTAGAGAGATTTCCTGAGACAAAATGTGCTTTTATGCCGTCTTTGAAAAAAACCCAATATTAGCAATCATATTTTTAATAGTTTCTGAAAGGGTCCAGTAACTATAACCAAGAAGTGTTTACGCTCTACAGGTAGGAAACAAGACACAGGGAGAGGGAAAAGTTGATTTAAATTTTAAAAATCTTGGATAAATTTTTTCTGATTCAGGGATAGGCTCAGTAATGTTAATTGTTGATTCGTATGAAAGGGTTGGTTATGATAGGAAGAAAATTTGGAAAAACACAATTTGGAGATTAGTGAGTAAATATTAATGGTTTCATTCCCTCAAATGATCATTTTCTTTAAAGAGATATGTCATCTTTCTCAGTGTTAAAATATAATTCATCATTTAAGAACATTTATTCAGCTTTTATAATTTTGTTAATAAAACAGGACTCTGTCATCTTGCATAATGACAATTCTAATTATCTATATTCAAAATGTTTTTTGAATGTTAGATACCACAATTTTTTAATTGAAATTATTACCCACAAAGTTTCAGTATTATATTCATGAGTCATGTTAATTTGGAGTTTCCATAAGCAATAGAAACCAAACGAGTCATTTCATTACTTGTAAATGGCTGTAGCCTACTTTAAGCTATTGAAATAGCTGTGTTAGTTGAGGTAGCATTCTTTGCATGATTAGAAAAATTCAGGATTGCTTTTATAACTTTTAAGGATTCTCTGTGATTTTTCCAAACTCATGACATCTTTTTCCTTTTAGAGTATGTGTGTATGTATAATATATATATCCTTTTAGAGTATGTGTGTGTATATGTATGTATATGTATATGTGAATATACTTGTATATATGTGTGTGTATGTAATATATATATTCTTTTAGAGTGTGTATAAATAATATAGATACACCTAAAATTAATAAGCCTTATTTTATTATTCTTCTGTTTTACCCTAGATAAAAGTTAAACAGCTAGAAGAACAACTACATTCTTTTACTGAAACTAGTTCCCAGAATGACCATCTACGCAAGTTGAACAAGGCCCTAGAGAGCAAATATGCTCAGGTGTGATTAATAACTACAAACCAGATTGCTGTTATGTTGTTTTAATTAGGTTTTATGAAATTGATGCCTCTCTCCCCACCTTACCGTACAGTCCCAGAAAGGCGAATATTCCCTCACGTGACTCAACTGGCAAACAATTTTTAAAAACCACCAATGTCCAGGGTTTTGCTGAACTGTAAGAAGGAAAGATGCCTGAAGCAGGATTGGGACATTCAACTTATTTATGCTCTAATTAGAGGCTTAGGAATGTACTCATAAACTTTATTATAGAACTAAAATTTTTGTCTCTTAGAAGCAAGACAGTGTTATGAGTGAGTGTTCACAGGGGGCATCATTGTAATGAAAGCATCAAGAAAGACTTTCATAGAGGAAGTGTTTTTATAATTATTGGCAAGTTCAGAACTCAGTGCCAACAAGATACCCTCACAACAGACAGCTCACATGAAAGAGGCCTTAGTAAAGTGCTTACTTGTTACCATGGTGGCTACTGAGGCTGTAAACCTTTTGTAGATCACATAACATTTTAACAAATGAATGGAGAAAGTTCAACAAACAAGAGAATAAAACATTTCATGAAGAAAAATAATCCAGGAAAGTGTTGCCAAGAAAAAGTGATTCATTTCAATGATTTACAGATTTACCATGTATGATATTTAAAAAAAAAAAAAAAATCTTAGTGTATGTATAACTTCTATATCGATAATATTTTTGTTTGTATAGCACTGGTAACCAAGGAGCTAGAATGTGTCTTCAAATAGAATACTGTTAGTCTTCTAACCATCTGACCATACTGGAAAAGGGGGTCTCATTAGATACACTCTCCTACAGGGAACTTGATTTAAGGAAGGTCAGTTTCTTCACTAGGACAACTTCACAGTGTGATTTCTTTATTCTGAAAGCAAAGGAACCCATTTTCAAGTATATTTTCCATCAGAGCTTCATTCAGAATATTGTGTTGTTACTCCTCATAAAAGGAGCATTCACTGAAAAATAAGTCTAGGTTTAGCCATTTTACTGTTTTTAATTGGTGATGCCTCCAAGAAGAAGGAAATCTCCGGAGAGGCCTGCGTCTTCGAAGTTGTTTGAAAGCTACAGGCCCCATGTAAACGGCGTAAAGGAAAGAACTTCTTCAGTTGGTTTGCCCAGTGTAATTCCCAACTCTACACGCCGTGTGACCTTTGCACCTACTCTGACTTCTGTGAGAGCTTCTCAGGATATTGCAGACTCTAGAATCTCTCTAAAGACTCTTTTGAATGCTATTAAAACCATGGAAGGAAGGCTGGAAGGTAAAATAGACATTCTTGCTTCAAGACCATTAATAAATGAGTCACCAAATTTTCTTAAACGGGATTCGGTAAGTGCAGACCACAAATTAAGTCATAAGGAAATTTCAGATTCATACAACAATGAAGAAAAGTAGTAACAATCCAGAAAGATAATGTTTGGAGCAATGAGAAACAACAAGGAAGTTAGGTTCTTCACAAATAAGAAAAACTGACAGTGTATATTGTAACCATCATTAAAATAATAATTTTTAGACAAAAAATAACTAATTTTTAGACAAAAAGATTTGGATTAACACTGACACCTTTTTAATCTGATTTTGATTTTTTTTAATTCATGATATCTATATAATGTTAATATTCATGGTAAAATGTTTAGATAAAGCCTGCTTTTTAAAATAGAAATAACGTTAGGGGTGCCTGGGTGGCTCAGTGGGTTAAAGCCTCTGCTTTCGGCTCAGGTCGTGATCCCAGGGTCCTGGGATCAGCAGGGAGCCTGCTTCCTCCTCTCTCTCTCCCTGCCTCTCTGCCTACTTGTGATCTCTGTCTGTCAAATAAATAAAATCTTTTAAATAAATAAATAAAATAAAATAAAATAGAAATATGTTAATGAAATCCCCACGAACTTGAACATTGGAAATATTTTCCAAAGAAAACTTTTAAAGCATCCATCTTTGATATTTAAAAATAGAAATTACTATATAACTTGTCTTCTAGAGTTGATTACTATTTAGATCTTTTCTGTAAACATTTCTGCTGTATGTATCTTAAACATTTCATATGTATCTTAAAAACACTGGTAAAATTATAAAAACTATATTCTTTCCTGAGTCCATTTCTAGAACAAAATCCAGGACATTTTTAGAGTCTGAGTTGGCATCTTTTGTAATATTCTTGGGTCCTTAAAGAAGAAGAATTTCACATGTTACAGGTGAAAAGTTTTAAGGAAGTATAATAATACTGAAGAAGATGTGGATAAAAGATACTGGGTTTTGTTGCTGTTGGAAGTGTAAAATGTTACAACTTCTTGCGGGGTGGATAATTTAGTATCTATCATTTCACCTCACCATTATATTTCTAGAACTTTCTCCTATAGACATACCTGCTTATATATATGGCATATTTATAAGGTTACTTACTGAAGTATTGTTTGTTAACAGCAAAAGACTGGAAGCAAACAAAATTTCATCAATAAGAAACTAGCTAAATAAATCATGGTGTATTCATGATTTGGAATACTGTTTGAACATATGTATGTATATACTGTATATGTATATAGTATATATGTATTATTAGGTTAAAACAGTCAAGATTCAGAAGAGTATATTTAGTATTTTACTATTTGTGTAGTAAAAGGGGTAGGAGGATAAAAATATATATACATATGTGAGTGTGTGTGTGTATATATATATATATTTACTTGTAATGCATAGAATTGCTCTACAATGAATCACAGATTGGCAACATTATTTTTGAGGAAGAAAATAGGATGGCTGGAAATTTTTCACTTTACCCTTTTGTATCTTAATAATGTGAATGTGCCACCTATTCAAAGTAATTTTATGAACATTTCATTTTCAACAAAAGTGAAGGTACAAAAAGAATGCTCTTTTCAGCAAATGGTCTTGGAGCAGTTGGCTATCCACATGCAAAACCAAAAAGTCTATGATCCATACCTCGCACCATATGTAAAAATTAACTCAGGCACCTGGGTGGCCTCATTCAGTTAAGTGTCTGTCTCTTGATTTTGGCTCAGGTCACGATCTCACTGTCATGAGATTGAGCCCCTGCTTGCCCCTTTCCCTCTGCTCCTCCTTGCATTCTCTCTCTCTCTCTCTCAAATAAATGAATAAATAAATAAAATCTTTAAAACAACAAATTAACTCAAAATGGATCAGTCTTAAATGGAAAACCTAAAACTGTAAAACTTCTAGAAGAAAACATAGAAGGAAATCTTTGTGATCTTCTCAGAGATAGATTTGACATCAAAAGCATGATCCATAAAGGAAAAAAAAAAAAAGAAACGATAGCTTATCCTCTTCAGAGCTATTAAGAAAATAAGATATAAGCACTTGACTGGGAGAAAGTAGTTGCAAATCACTTAAGGCCTTGTCTCCCAAATGTATTAAACTGTCAAAATTATTAAGAAGAAAACAATGAAGGGGTGCTGAGTGGCTCAGGCGTTGGGCATCTGCCTTCGGCTCGAGTCACAATCCTAGGGTCCTGGGATTGAGCCCCACATCGGGCTCCCTGCTCTGGGGGAAGCCTGCTTTTCCCTCTCCCACTACCCCCTGCCTGTGTTCCCTCTCCCCCTGTGTCTGTTTCTGTCAAATAAATAAAATCTAAAAATATATATATGGATGATAACTAAGTAATTGAAAAGATGTTAAACATCAGGCGTTAGGGAAATGCAGATGAAAACCACAGAGATATACCACACACCTGTTAGAATGTGTAAAACCCCAAAACTGATCATCCTAAATGTTAGTGAGGACGCAGAGCACTGGGACTGTCATACACTGCTGGGGGTGGTGTCAGATGGTCCAACCACCCTGAAAAATAGTTTGGTAGTTTCTTTAAAAATGAAACAGTGCATAACCCAGCCATTCCTCTCTACTGTGTATCTACCAAAGATAAATGAAAGCATAAAACCACACAAAGCCTTGTACACAGCTGTTCACAGCAGCTTTATTTGTAATAGCTTAAAGCTGGAAGCAACTTAAGGGTCCAGAAGGTGAATGGATCAGTAAGTTGTGGTATATCCTCCAACAGAGTACTGTTTAGCAATAGAAGGATTGAACTACTGATAATGAAAAAGATGGAATCAATTACACTGAGTGAAGGAAGCCATTCAAAAAGGAGTACACCCAATATGATTCCATTTATGTAAAATTCTAGAAGATAAAATAATTTACTGTGACAGAAAACAGATTAGTTGCCTTGTGTGGAGATACGGGAACAAGGAGAGAGAAGGGGGAAACTACAAAGAGGCATGAGAGAACTTTTAAGATGATAAGAAATGCTTATTATCTTGATTATGGTTTCAGGAATTTAAATAGATGTCAGAACTGTATGCTTGAGATATACACAGCTTATTGTGTCATTCATACCTCAGACGTGCTGTTTAAAAAAAGGAGAATGTGACTGTGTTACCTATACAAAAGTTAATTACGTTGAAATGTTCAACATTCTTGACATGACAAAACTGCAGAGGCCCAGAACAAATTACTGGTTGCCCCGGGCCTGGGGACAGGGTTGGAAGAGCGTGTGTACACAGAGAAGCAGCACACGTGAATTCTTTTGCGGCAGGATGGGGCAGTTCTGTATCTCGATTGTGACGGTGTTCACAGGAATAACGTGCGTGGGGTCCGATGACACAGAGCTCAGTGCGTGCACACACACAGATGAATGCAGGGTTTTAAAAACATGGTGAAAGCAGAGTAAGTTCTGTAGTCCGGTTAATCTGTTAATCTGTAATGTACAAAGGCAGCTTCCCAATTTTGATGTTGAACTACAGTAGTGTAAGATGGCACCATTAGAAGCAGGGTGAAGACTGCACGGGACTCTCTGTACTACTTTTGCAACATCCTATGGATGTTGTTATTTCAACACATTTTTAAAAAGTAATATTTAAAATACTTGATCATTTGATCATTTGAAATGATTGTGTAGATATACTCAAAGTATTTCAGCGATATAAAATACTAATACTTCTAATTAAGATGCCTTCTTCTATAGCACTATTTTCTTGACACTGCTTAGTATTTATTTGTCTTTGCTTTCGTTAGATTTGCATTTGTTCTATTTTCCAGTTCCATGATACTCCGTTTCTTCCCCATTTTGCCTCTGACCTTCATAGTCTTGTCTCCCTCATCACCTAGCCTGTACTTTCCTGGTGATTGACATCTGTTAGGTTTGCTCATGTTTATTCACACAGATTTTTTGCTGTTGTTTTGTAGTTTTCGTTAAAGGAAAGAATAGCTCATAAAGCTGGTTTTTATTATAGTGGATAAGTATATTAAACATTTTGAGCTTGGTTTCCAAATTGCTGGTCTTACTCTAATTGCTGACTTACAGTGCTCTGGAAAAGTTATTTGTCCTTCCTTGTTCTCTACTAAGGTGAAATCCATTCTCGAAAAGAACGAGGAGGAGCTCTCACAAGCCATGAGGAGCCGGGACGCAGCGCTGAAAGAGAGTCAGAGGTTGAAAGGGGACCTCGAGGCCCTGGAGGACAGAGAGAGCAAGAAGGCAAGGCGTCCGTCCTCCGTGAGCGTTTGTTACTGACGCGAGGCGCGTAAGAAATCTTCCACGAGGCCTCGTCCTTCATTTCTTGTTACCTTGAGCAAGAATGCGGATTGAGCAGAGGAGGATTATGTTTTCTAAAGATAGTTTTAGAAGAGCTGTTGTGTTTGCCTTAGAAACACATCCTTCAACTCCCAATGTCTTTTTAATTCCAGTCTTAAAAAGTCCTCATTCTTCTCTGTTGACACACAGCTGACCTTGGTAACAAGGACCTGTCCACTTACGTGTTGCTAACATGTTGCTCATTCCAGTGGCCTGCAGACGTGTGATCTGGCCCCGCCATAAGCTCACCCCGCAGAGCAGCCCGGGGCACCCCATCCGGAAGCAGGGAGCTGCTGACACCGGGCTCCCCAGCTAGTCCGCGGGCCGCGGCAGGGCAGTGGTTGGGCAGCGCTGCCGCTCTCGCAGAACTTCAGATCTTGACAAGATAAAATAGGCTGCAGTCATTCCTCTTAGCTCTCTGCCACGCTTAGTGTCCGTCCTCGTGCTCAGAAGTGACGGGCCTCAGCCACAGCTGAGTAACCTGAAAGGATCAAACATCTTTTTCTGGTTCCCTTTCCTTTTAGGTGGGAAACTTTCAGCGACAACTGGCAGAGGCTAAGGAGGACAACTGCAAGGTCACGATCATGTTGGAGAACGTGCTGGCCTCCCACAGCAAGATGCAAGGCGCTCTGGAAAAAGTACAGATAGAGCTGGGGCGGAGGGACTCAGAGATCGCGGGCCTCAAGAAAGAAAGGTACCGGAGATGACTGTCCTTGTGCGTGCGGCTGTCTGCTATGGCATAGTAAGGAACAAAGCCACTTTCAAGAACAAGCCGTTTGAGGAAAGCATCCTAGAAACTTGACTGGAAAGCAAGGTTTTCGGTGACCGCACTAACCTCTGCCTCTAGACTTCCCAACCTGCTCTTACCCAGGTCCTGGCCCAGAGCCACAGCCTCTTCGGGGTGCCCGGCCTCCAGTCTGGCCATGCGTGTGGCCCACAGGCTGCCCCTCAGCCCACACCCTTGAATCCTTGCCGCTCCCCGGCCCAGTGGAGTTTTGTGCAACGCAGGGTTCTTTGTAAGATGACGTGCATAATTATTTGTAGTCTTTAGTCAAGGGGAGATTTTTGTTTGGAACCAAAGACCTCCCTTCAGTCCTGAACAGGTTTTTCCTCCAATTTCAACCCAAAGTTTGACATATTCCCCTCTCCCTATTTTATACTCACTAAATGTGTGAGTATGACAATTCATCCCCTTTTCTAAGCTTCACTCAAAAAGTCTTCTATTTTAGCTTTACATTTCAGAAATAGTGAAATGTAGACATGCTTTCAATAAAACACAATATTATAAAAGATAAAGACCTAGAAAATTAGGGAGAATCTGGAATTAGAAATAAACATGATCTTCAAAGATTCAAAATTCCCATATTTTGTAGTGGTGTAAAGGAGTATGTATTCTAGAAGTTTGTGTGCTATATCGCTGCTTTACCCTTTCTGTTTCTATACCATTTAAACCTGCTCTGGGGTCTACAGAATAATAATTGTCTAGTCTAGATAATTAAAGCTAAGTGCCTAGTTGAGTTTGAATTACTTCTATATTAGTGTCCTATTTAAAGATTAATAATTTTAGAGGAATCATTCCAAGACTACTTCAAGTCATGTTTTATAAGTAAACTCCTTCTTTGAATGTTTCAAGTTGCATAAAAATTTCCCCTTGATGTTAATAAGCAAATGATTTGAGTTTAGTAAGTTCTCTGAAATATATTGTAATGTGTATATTAGTAGTGCATATAGCCTCTGTGTTATGGGGGAACAGGTGCCAGTTTTATATTCTCCATTGTACTTATCTTTATTTTTTGCATACTATAAATGTATGTTGCCTCTGAACTTAAAAAGTTACTGGGATGGTAGTAAAAATTGCCTACCATTCACAATAAAATTCTAGGTAGTTGTATGTATGTATGTATTTGACAGACAGAGATCACAAGTAGGCAGAGAGAGAGGGAAGCAGACTCTCTGCTGAGCAGAGAGCCCGATGCGGGGCTTGATCCCAGGACCCTGGGATCATGACCTGAGCCAAAGGCAGAGGCTTTAACCCACTGAGCCACCCAGGTGTCCTGGGAGTTGTATTTAGAAGCAAAGTGTCAACAGCAGGCCCATCCATCTAGAGGGGTATATTTTGTACTAGTGATATGTATATATGTTAAAATTACCAGCTCATAAGTTAGTCATTAATAAGTATTGACAGTTTAATGTATCAAGTCAAATTGACTCATAGCTGGGACAAATTTTTCATGTGTAGGAGCTTAATTTCTTAACCTGAAGCTCAAGCTGCTAATTGTTACTTGCCAAGTCTCAGATACTCTGAGCACCTCTACTTTACTACCTATGCTCTTTGAGCTTCTTGGAAGAGTGCCCTGTAACTCCCAGTGGCATCTAGAACATTCCATTCCTAGACGGTTCTTTTCTGCAGTCACTCTCCCTGCGCTGTCCATCCTTAGGGCTCTAAATCAGCAGAGGGTGCAGAAGCTAGAGGCGGAAGTGGACCAGTGGCAAGCCAGGATGCTGGTTGTAGATGCCCAGCACAACAGTGAGGTAAAGGCCACTTTTTTAATAGATGATAATGCTGATAGTTTTGTTTTATTGGGCTATTGCTCTTTTTAGGAAAATGGAGTAAAATAATCAGGGAAATTTCCTTTTTCATCCAAGTCTGAGTTTGGGTTACAAATGGGAAGTGGGCCTGCAGCCTTTCATTGGTTCATTTATTGGCAAACCAGGACCACAGTGATGCCTAATTCTCTTACTTCTATGGTTTACTTTTTATTTATTAATGCATAAATGACTGCAGAAGTTAAAGTGTCAGAGAATAACTTGAAACTTCAGTCAGAAGTCATTGAAATGATCCCGCTGTGAAAAAGGAGACACATTTACATGTGTGTGTTCACAGGTGTATGCACTCATGAATATATCTCTACATATATGTGCATATATTAAAAAGGGGTCTTTCATATAAATAAGCTTTTTCTGGAAGGACATACAGGGAATTGTTCTTCTCCCTCTAGGCAATGACACCACAAGGTTATAGGATCAGAAAGGGGAATTTAACCAGTTTAAAATTAAAAATTAAGTCGGCTCAATTTTTCAGAGCTCACTGGTAATCAGGAAGCAGACTCTCCCCATCGCCTTCTGAGACTCTCCTAAGCACGGTCTGCAGTAAGTTCTCACGTGTATATTGCAGGCAGCTGGAATCTTTGGTTCTGGTTCCATAATTATCGTTTCAATGGCCCCTGATGATAAAGTGTAAGGAATGAATATACAGTGTTACAGACTTCTTGCATCTGTGATAGTGGAATTGAAAAGAGCCCTCCCTCTTTCAGATGGAGCCTCTACAGAAAGCTCTAGATGTAGCTAGAGAAGACAACAGGAAACTGGCTTTGAGCCTGGAACAATCTCTCCAGACAAATAATCATCTTCAAACAAAGCTCGATCACGTTCAAGAGAAATTGGAAAACAATGAACTTGAGCGACAAAATCTGGAAACCTTCAAGTAAGGGCAGGATAGTCACAGTGAAATTAGGGAAGAGCCTCTGGGAGAGTAAGGTGGGCCCATTCACATAAACCAGTTCGTGCCAGCCTTCCGCTAGGGAACTAGACCTACCCGAGCAGCCCACGCTAGCTGGCTGGGGGATGCTTGTTCGGATCTCCTTGTCCGCTCTCCCCTCACCTCATGTCAAGCCTCTTCACCATGTGAAGGCTAAACCAAAACTTCACGTTTCTGCCAACCCTTTCCTATCAAAAGCTGATGTGTCCTTACGAAGCATGATCTGGGGAAGGAATAGCAACAGCCTGGATGGGAATAACCCCTTCTAGGAGTGGGATGAGTTCACCCAGACAAACCCTGAACCATTGTTTTCCTTTGGGCCTGAAATTAGTTAGGTCAAATCCATCAAGTTCAGGTGAAGGCCTTCATTTTGTTTTGTTTTGTTTTTGTAAAGTGCACCTAGGTAAATAGGGATGGGATAGAAGTGACATTCCATGGAAATCTTCAGCCAGGGGAAGATTTGCACAAAAATCTTTATGCAGTTCAGCTAGTGAACCTACCATAGACGAAAGGCATCAATTAAAGCTGAGAAAGTATGTTTTCTAATTTATGATCTGTGCAAATTCTAGAATCTAGGGAAATGTTATTGGCTCAAGAAATGAGCCAGAGAATGTTGCTGGCTTGTTTATTGGTTAAAACAAGAGTATGTGTTTCACTCTTTGAGCTGGGTGTCTTTATACTGAATGACTCTTTAGCCTTTAATGCTATAGGAAAATGTGTTCTTCCCCTGCCGTTAATGGGCTCCAGACCAGTGTGGTTCACCTGGTGCCTGATCTGCGTCTTGTTTGTAAATCACACCTTTTGGATAGTTGCATGTTCCCCTCGAGGCCTTCCTTACCTCCTAAAGATGATTTCTAAGGGTGACTTTTTCCCCCCAAAACAGAGAACGAATGACTGAGGAATCCAAAATGGAAGCAGAAATGCACGCTGAACGCATAGAAGCTCTAAGAAAGCAGTTTCAAACCGAGAGAGAAACAGCCAAGAAAGCAGCACAACGGGAAATGACTGAGGTATGTAGTCAGGTGACATGTGTCGCTCTAGATGAGTGCCTGCCCAGAGCAGAACCAGTTACAGGAGTTCTAAGCAGGGTTGCAGTTGCTCTTGTCCTTCTAGTCCCTCCATGATAAAGCCGTCTCTGTGCTCTTCATAAATCAAAACACAAGAAGCTTCTGATAGATGGTTCTCTGCCCAGCAAAGGAGTGTCTCAATGAGAGCTTTGTAACTGAGGGACAGAGGAAGGAAGTGGCTGGCCGTTGGGTAGACATCAAATCATCTGTCCCCTCAACTCGTTTGACTAGCACCTGTCACTCATTCACCTTTTCCTAGAGTCACGAATGGTCCATCCTCTGATGTGCTCTATGTAACCCGTACTTAATTGTGATCTCCACTCTTTACAGGAGATAAATAGGGTAAAGAGCAGGGGACATTTCTTGAGTAACTAGCGGCCATGTACAACTCTGAAGGAACTCAAAGTAAGGGTTGGGTGATAGAAGAAGGGAAACAGAAGTACACAATGTGCAGAGCTGACAGGGCCAGGACACCCAGTGTAAGGGGATGACCAAAGCATGATCCCAGGGTCCTGGGATCAAGTCCCACATCAGGCTCCTTGCTCGGCAGGGAGCCTGCTTCTCTCTCCACCTCTGCCTGCCACTTTGCCTGCTTGTGCATGCACACGCTCTCTCTCTCTCTGATGAATAAATAAATAAGTAAATAAATAAATAAATAAAATTTAAAAAAAAAGAAAATAAAAATTATCATCAGACACTAAATGTTCTATCATGAACAAAAGGGAGGGAGGAATTAAAATAACTCCAAGACTTGCTTGGAGTGGCTGGTCTACAGGTTTATATTTTGCCAAATTTGGTGTATTTAGCAACTGCAATTTACAGAGATCTTTTAGAAAATTTGTATATTATAAAACACTAAACATTAAAACGCTATAAAGGGAAACAAAAAGGTACACTGAAATTAAAGGCACTTTTAATCAGACATAGTTGTCAGAATACTTACAAGATTTAAATCCTTTTAACAAGGACCGCTGCAGACTGCACTAGTGAGGAAACCAAGGGAAGGGTGAGTGTGTGATGTCAGGGGCCGTTAGCAGCAGGGCAGGCTTGGTGTGCACCACTCAGGAGTCCCGGCTCTGCCTCTTATTAACAGGGCATTAATTAACTGTGGATAGTTTCAGAGTTTCTATTTCCTCAGTCATAAACTACTTTCCAGGGTTTTGTTTTTGGTTGTTTTTTTTTTTTTTTTAAGTTGGAAAATATATGTAATTATCACAGTGCCCAAACATAGTAAGTACGAAGTAAGTGATCATTGTTAGGGCTTACCCAGTTTTGGCAAAGTTATGACTGAGGTAATAGTAGAATGTAAATAAAAAGGCCGGCACTGGGGCACAGAGACAGGCTCTGAAGGAAAGTAGTGTAGAAAGAAAAGCTACAAATAACCTTAGCATGTCAGACACCACCAGCTGTCCTGAGTACCACCTTCTCCCTTCTCGCTGCCACCTCTTCCTGAAAACCCAGCGGCACTGCTTTAAGGGCACTGGAAGAGGAAAGGAGTTCTATAAAATGATTTAAGTCACATTAAAAGATAAACTGAGGCATATTAAACATTTTAAGAGTTTAACTGAGCAAAACTCAGTTCCAATCATGGTAGTACCCAATCTAGCAGAGCTCCAGGAGCCGTATGAAATGAAAGGCTTTCAGAGGCAGCCAAGAGCGGGAATAAGACATATTAGGCTAAACAGCAGGTTGATTAGTACAACGCACTCTCCTTTGGGGGATGGTAGGGGTCTTATCAGGCAGATTACCCAACTGTCTTAGATCATTTGCTTTGTGGTTAGCAACGATGAACGTGCATTTCAAGGTTTTAAGAGAACACAGCACTCTTGGGGGAGACTGCTGTGATCATTATAAGCAGGTAATTCCCAACGTGCCTTGGTCCCCAAGACCCAGATAGAGTCAAGCAAGGGAAGGACTCTGCTGAAGGAGTCACTCTCTCCGGCCGGCTAGCTCATTCAGCGATCTCAGGTAGCGGAGCCTCAGCTTCCCCAGAAGCGTCAGTCTAAGTGCGCAGGGGTACCGGCCCCAGCACAAATACCTCCTCACGCAGCTAAAAGACAACCGAGAATATCCGATTACCCAGAACAAGTTCAGGCAGAGTCAAGGGTTTTGTTGGGCAGCTTTTAGCAGATTCTGTAGTACCTTTAAGAATTATGGAGAGGTTTCCGACGGCAGCCCAGGCACTAGAGATCTACCAAAGGAAGCTAATTTTTTTTTAAGATTTTATTTATTTATTTGACAGAGAGAGAGATCACAAGTAGGCAGAGAGGCAGGCAGAGAGAGAGGGAGAAGCAGGCTCCCCGCTTAGCAGAGCGCCCAATGCGGGGCTCGATCCCAGGATCCTGAGATCATGACCTGAGCTGAAGGCAGCGGCTTAATCCACTGAGCCACCCAGGCACCCCAGGAAGCTAATTTTGAATCACGAATGCCTCCTGGTAAGTCCACTTTTCAGTCTGTGGCTCAGAACTGGAAAGGTGACAGCAATGGAGGTCAGTAAAATTTAAGTTTGTAGACCACACCGATTTTATTCTAGTTCCCCTTGCCTGTGTCACTTTCTTTGTCCAGAACCTGGATGAAAGACTTCCTGGGCTTGGAGTTTTTGTTTTTGATTTTTTTTTTTTAAGATTTTATTTATTTATTTGACAGAGATCACAAGTAGAGAGGTAGAGACAGAGGAGGAAGCAGGCTCCCCGCTGAGCAGAGAGCCCGATGTGGGGCTCAATCCCAGGACCCTGAGATCATGACCCGAGCCGAAGGCAGAGGATTTAAACCACTGAGCCCCCCAGGCGCCCCGGGCTTGGAGTTTTGAACCTGAAGCAGAGAAATTGACTGTGGGGTATAGGGAGTATGAAACAATGGAGAGGGGCGCAGAGTTGGGCCCAGAGGAACTGAAGCATCAGAAATCAGAAGTGTGTGACGGGCAGAACTACGGGATGACCAGCGGCATGGCGAATCCACCAGGTGTTCGAAGGCTAGATTACGCCCTTTGCAATGGCATCATTTTTGCAGGCCAGAGCAAGGCAAAAGGTAGGCAAACGAATCCTAAAGACCATCATGGTGTAAGAATTAGGAAAAGGATGGTCAGAGAGAGAAGAAAGAATGGAAAGAAACATTCTTGATCTGACATCTTAGGTGGAAGCAGTCTACCCCAAAGTCAGCTACTTCTCTTCTTAGCTAATTTGATTTTGAGGCCTCCACACCACATAATTACACAGGACCAGACGTCAGATGGAGTCTTCTTCAGTTGTGAAATCTGAATCTTCTAATTTGGCGGGAACGTCAGTGCTCGAGAGTACTTGGTAGGGTCCTTCCCAGGAATCTCCCTTTTGCACAAGTATCCAAGAGCACCAGCTGTCGATAAATGATAAGACTTTAGTATACTCATGTTTAAAGATCTGATGAGAGTTCATGATAATAGAATTGACAAGGATATTGGGTTATATCTGTGATATACAGCAATTTAAGATAATAACTGGGATTAAAGGACATAGCAGATTTTTAGGAATTTCCTACAGTTACTAGAACACCTATTCATAACACACATTGTACAAGCACAAGGTTTGTCATCACTAATTTGGCAGTGCTCCCCCTGTAATTGAGCACACCAAATACACCTAATCAGTTTTAACATGTCTCTTTTACATGGTGAGACAAAAATCCTTTGAGATTTTTCAGGGTTTCTCTGGGAAATCTCAAGGTTACTTTGAGATCAAAAAGGCTCCATTTAGAATTTGATTTGGGAACGTTGTCAAAGCATTTGAACATCTGACTAAGATCACAAATTATTATGAAATATTTTTTAAACAAAGTGACAGTAGAGGGGCGCCTGAGTGGCTCAGTGGGTTAAAGCCTCTGCTTTCGGCTCAGGTCATGATCCCAGGGTCCTGGGATCGAGCCCCGCATTGGGCTCTCTGCTCAGAGGGGAGCCTGCTTCCCCCTCTCCCTCTGCCTGCCTCTCTGCCTACTTGTGATCTCACTCTGTCAAATAAATAAATAAAATCTTAAAAAAAAAAAAGTGACAGTAGAAGTTTTAAAAGCAAATACAGAAAGTTATATAGTTGTGAACAAAAGTTAGCTCTTAAGAAAACCCAATCTTCTCAATGTTAAGTAATCAAAAACCTAGTAAAAGACAGTGTCAACCACAGTAAGTTAATTTGTTAAGAAGTAAAATCCTTGTTTTTCAGGGAGATTACCTAAAAGGTTAAAAAACAAAACAAAATAAAACAAAAAAAACCTTTCACAGCCTCTTATCAAGAACAGACTAATAGTCCAAGAAAGCTCAGTCCATTTAATGAAGAGAAAACCAAATTCTAATTTTGTACTAAATTCATTCTTTAAAAACTTGAATTAACTTAGCCACCTTAACCACACACAAAATTCCTTTCTCAAGACTCCTTTTCCACAAACCACTCTTTCTTTTACCCATTAAGATTTTGTTCTATGTCTTTTCCTTTTTCTCCATCTGGAGCAGACATTTTACTTTAAACTTACTACTTTTCATACAGTTTCCTTTCATTCTTATTACTTTGAAGTAATTTTAATTTCACATATTGACTAGAATCTCTAACCCTTAGAATCCTTATTCCTAGGGAAAACTAAGAAATAACCAATTGTAGAGTGTGTTACACTAACATTCTGTGGGCTGGCAAATTTATGAATACATTTCTTAATTTCTAGAAGTATATTCTCTCTCCTAGTAAACTTTCTAATTTAGCACAAAACATGTTTATTAACCCAAGTATCTTTAGTTTCTCTGTAAAAGGAAGCTGAAATTGGTAGACCTATGTTTAGTAATTAATGTTTTGGTATTTTATTTGGAAATGATCTAGATATTCAATGTGTCCATCATTTAATTTATTGTAGGGTAATTTCAAGGTTTCTCATTAACAAAAAATTTGGTAATTTTACCCAAAACTCGGAAAATTTTATCCTACATCTCTAACAATTATGTTTAGATTACTCATGAAAATTTCATGAGACATTAAACAGCTAACCATGATCTTTCTTGCTGACAAATTCTATCACAGAGATAGATGAGCTTATCTGACTTTTAATAAACCCGGTAAAATAAGCATTACAACTTATGTTGATAATTCTGAAGACATGGTTATTTTAAGTAAAAGGTAGCTTGTTTGTTGTTCTATTTGTGGATGATTATCCTAGATCTTGTAAACTTGATATGTATAAATACTTGTTTGTCTTTAAACCAATTAAATAGAGCTCTTTACAAATTCATTTTGGCAATACCTTTCAAAGGTAGGAAAAAAAATCTCTAAACATGCGTACAAAGACATAAACATACAGACACAAACAGGTCTAACAAGCTCCATTTTACAACTTTAGTTCTAAGACAGGCAAATAATGCAAAACACGCTATGAAAGAACAGGTGGATCCAAACTGTGATTTTGGCAAATGGAATAAAGTTAAGATTACCTGTTCGGGCTAAAGCTTTTAATGCCTATTGGTGGAGGAGACTTTTAAGATTTTTCATGGGTCTACTTTTCAAAATATCCTTTCTTTATTTTCTTTTCCTCCTAAGAATTGTCTTCATTCCTGGAGAACACCAAGTAGAATTCATACATCTCAAAAATCACAGAAAAAGAATATACGTTGTACCGAGGAGGATTTTGTTCCCTAAATCCAGATCTTTTACAATATCTGCAAGCCTTAGATGGATTAGGGGATGGGGATTGGTAAAAAGGATAGGTGGGCTTTGAATTGTTCTAGAGCTGAATTTCTGTTCTTGTATACTTGATTTACAAGACAAGTAGTTTTTAATTTCTCAAGTAATTGGGTCACAACCTTTAATGCTATACAGACTGACCCACCCAGCCAACTACATTATCTTTGATTTGCTTCTTTGTATCAGGGAGATCTTCCACTAAGATGGAAATTAAAAAAGCCCTATGTTCCAGATTTAGAGAGAGCTGTGTGTCTTTGGAATATTTTAGTAAATCCTTCCATAGAGACTTTAGAATGTTTCTCTTTCTCTCTCTAGGTATGTAGTTTCATTTTAGCTGAGTGGTGGACTTTTTCACCCCAGCTTCCCTCAGACCCAGAGTATCGGCACTGACCAGGTGAACTGCTGTTGACCGAAAATACTGCCATCATGGCAGAGGGAAGAAAGGAACTGTTAAGTCTATCAGACTCTGAATTTGCTCATCTTCTGACAATAGAGCTACTTTTTTTTTTTTTTTAAGATTTTATTTATTTGGGGGAGAGAGAGAGAGAGAAAGCACAGAAGGAGAGGGAGAAGCAGACTCCCCACTGAGCAGGGAGCCCAATGTGGGGCTCGATCCCAGGACCCTGGGATCATGACCTGAGCCAAAGGCAGACACCCAACTGACTGAGCCACGCAGGCACCCCGATAGAGCTACTTTAAATCCTTTCAGATATCTTACCAGCTTTGAGCCAGGACAAACAGTAAATACTCCTAGCAGTATTGAACTACCCCATGGATGTAAGACAGGTCCCCTCAGAAGGGCACAAAAGATAATCCTCACCCAAGTTCCAGAACCACTCCCAAAGATAACCAAGAGAAATATCCCGGCCGGCACCAGTCAGTAGGTTCCTGGCCAACCACATTTTTAGAGCCTCTGACCTGATGGTTGCCTAGTCAAGTTCTCAGGACACAAAACCAGATCAACAAGAAGGCAATAGCTGTCCCTAGCAGAGGAAGGATCAACAACCAATGAGTACCTGGAAGCAGATTCACAAGACACAATCAAAGATTTCTCTCTACTGTTACAGTTCAAAGAATTACCTTAAACCTATCTTTTCCTTATCAGTCTGAATCTGATAGGGACAGACGTGAAATTTTACCTTCCTCTCTCAACCATGCACCATCGATAGACATCTGAGAGAGCTGACTTTCGTGAAAATTGTCACCTTTTGCTAGCTTCTGCTAGTTTTCCAGATCCTAGCTGTAGGCTCTGAGCACGTGGGCATGTCCAGTAGGCCTCACTCTAGTCATCACAGAGGATGAAAAATAATAATCTTCCTTCTGCCTTTTATAAGTGCTTGGCCTTGCTCCTCTGGAGTACCTTTCACATGGATAAACTTACTTAGGTTGAAAGTTCTCCCTGGTAGCCGCTGTAATTCAAAATTCTCTGTCCGTTCAGCCTTAAAGTTGTACTCACCTGAGGCCTCACGCTGGACCCGCTCCAGCTCTGGACTCAGTTTGATTTTAGATCAGAAACAGTACAACTCTAGTCAGGTTCTGGACCCAGTCCGGAAAAAGAAAGGCTCAAAGTCTGACAGCTGCTAACACAGAAGCTGCTGGGGGAGGCTCTAGGAGGGACTTAGTGTGACGTCCAGAAGCATCAAGGAAACAGGGGGCGCCTTGGGTACCGACAGCTGCTTGCTTGAGGCTCCTGCGGACCGTTGCTCTCCTTCCTTTTTTTCTTCTGACACCAAAACTGTTAAATATTTAACATGTGTTTATCTTTTAAAAGTTTATTTGAACAAAAATTGATTCAAGTTGGGCATTATCCGCTCTAGCAGAGATCTTCAAGGAACAGTACAAAATGAAGGCTCTTTAGGCAGAAGGAGCAGGAACAAGTTTTACGACCCAGGAACTCAAGCTGCTTTTCGCAAAGTTTCTTTGCTTTAGAGGACGGCGGCATCAGGCAGACCACCCAGCTAGTGCTCATCAGGCAAGTCCTGAAGGAGTCATTTAAGGGTTCATTTCTAGGAAAGCCAAAACTAACTCAGTCTTGGTTTGGTGACGTGGGGCTTAGCGTAAGGGACTCCATTTGAGGGCTGTTGTCTTGTATTTAACAGTAATCTCTATGCCATTTTCCACTAGACAAGCTTATTAAAATCTTTAAAACTGAAAGCAGTATTATAAAAATCCATGCAGTGGTAGTAACGGGCAAGTATTTATATAAATTACCTTCTAATTTTCAGTTCTCCAGACACGAGGTCACAAGCAGCAGGGAAGAGAAAAGCTGAAAGCTGAGCAAGTGTGCAGGCTCCCCTTCTTTCTCTGCCTTATCTTGTTCAACTCAGAGTCCCCAGAGATAAGTCATTTGTGTGCTTTGCCATTGATGACCCCGAGGGTCAGGGAAGTTAACTATCCAAAATTACTCGGCGAATAAGTGCTACAGCTGAGATGTGAACTTAGATTGGACTCCAAAGTCATGCTCTTTAAAAGCAAATGATGAACATGTATTTACATTGTCTAGATCTGTTCTAGGAAAGATTGTGTTTAATGTTAAAAATTATGAAAAAAAAGATGAAAACCACTTAGAGTTTTGCGCCACCACTCCTCAGCAGACATCATCATCATTGCCTCGCTTACCCTTGTCTTTAAAAGAAAGGTCCAAAGGGAACTAAACACAGAGACGGGCCTAATCATCAGCTTCTCTTTCGGGAATGGAAGCTTAAAATGATGGACTTTTCCCTTTGTGTTCGACAGCTGAAGAAGGCCCTCGATGAAGCCAACTTCAGATCAGTGGAGGTAACCCGGACCAACCGAGAGCTGCGGCAGAAACTGACGGAGCTTGAGAAGGTCGTGAACAGTAGCAAGGAGAAAATAAAGAATCAAAAGGCCCAAATTAAGCTCCACTTGTCGACTAAGGCGAATAATACTCAGAATGTAGAGAGGATGAAGGTTGTATGAGGCGCGCTCCTTCTCCCCTCGCTTCCTTAGAATCCGAGAGGATCCAAGCAGGTGGTGGGGTCCGGTGAAGGCGGTCCCAGAGTCCTGACAGCACCCGTGTTGTCTGGGGATGACAGCTGCCCCTGGGGCGTGGGCAGACGCCTGGAGGGGGGCGGTTACTCTCTTTCCAGCAGAGCTACTGCTGTGTAAATGTGTGGTTTCTGTGTAGCTGCCAAGTCCCTTTCTGACTCCCCATCTGCCCCCTCCCCAGGGACTGCACAGGACTTTGCTGTTTTAGGGTCAGTGGGCCAGACGGGAAGGAGGGCCCAGCGGGAGCCGGTAACTGTGGGTCTCACGTGGGATTCTTTCTGTCACCCCATAGGCGAAAAGAGCAAGCCAATTTTTCTACTGATCACCTTTCTATGTTATTTCCACATTTACTTTCAGCAAATAGAAACAGAATTGAGGCAAATGGAGCTAATTAAGGATCAATATCAGAAAAAAAATTATGAACAGGTAGATTTTCACGAACTCCATGTTTTTACCATTCACATAAAATCTCAGACTCGGACCCATTCACCAGCTGCTTCCCTCTCTGTGCCCCGCCAGTCGCTGAGCATCCAGAAGTTCGTGTCTGAAATGACCAACCTACAGGAGGAGATGCAGCTCTTGGCCAAGAGCCAGTACGAGACCTCGGCGCGGAACAAGCAGCAGGAGCTGCGCCTCGAGGCGGAGAGGAAGAGGAGGCAGGACCTGGAGGGCCGGTGCCAGGTGAGAGGCTTCCTCGGGGTCCTCTCAGCGACGAGCAGCACATGGCGTGCCCTGAAGCCCAGCAGCAGAGCACCTCGGTTTTCTAGATTCTATAGAAGAAACGTAAACCTGCGAGAGGAAGAAGCCTGAAGCTCTGGTGTGCCACGTGTTCCTGGTTTTCAGTTTATGAGGGATTCATTCTTAACAGCTGAAGCTCGCTGTGCAAGATACTGGTTCCTAAGGCTTCCGAACTGAATTTCATAGTCTTTTAGGAACTTTCTACCCCTTGGTTCTTCCCAGAAGCTCAGATCGCCCAGTGCTGTGATGGGGCTTGCAGCTGTACCCAGCCTCCGGGCAAGGGCCACGTTCTGTCACGGAGTAGGGACTCCAAGAGACCGTCAGGCTCTTGCCTTCTAGCAGACACTGTCTGCTGTGAAAAAGCATTCCTTCGGTTCTGGAAGGAGATATTAATCGCTTCCTCTTCGGGAGGATACATAAAATCAAAATCGGATATGCGTTAGGTGTACTGCTGACAGTAACAGCGTGTATCTTACATTTTGGTAGCACCTGAAGTTACAAAGTATAACCCCGTCACGCTTTCATCATTTGGTTGCCCATTTATTACAATATGGAAGCTTTTTGTTCCGTATGGTATATTGGGAATTTGTAAGAATCTTCGTATCACATTTTCAGGAATTGGAAGAAACGATCAGACACCTAAGGAAATGTAAAGAGGCAACAGAGCATAAACTGAAAGAAGCCAGTGTAGAATCAGAACAGGTAAGCCACACCCAGTCAAGGTAAAATCCTTCACGGACATAGTTCCAGGAGTGTAGCAGGCAAGAACCAGTAACTAAGTCTAATGTCTACCATGGGGAATACTTTTCAGATTGGGATTCTGCCTCCTGGTAAAAGAACACTGAAGTACTGACTGAGCCAAGCCCAAGTCTCTAGCCCTAAGTGTAAGGAGGAGGACCGGCGTGTGGGTAGATTTTAATGCACTACTGCTTGACACCACTGATAGTAAGGCAAGCTCTTTGTTCAGTCAATAACTAGAAATGTAAAGTAGGCCCTATTTTTTTTAAGTTTTACTTTAATCTCTCTACCCAACATGGGGCTCAGACTCACAACCCTGAGATTAAGAGAGGCTTCCTCTTCTGACTGATGCGGCCAGGTACCGCTCGTGGGCCCTTTGAATTTGCGAATTTGCTTTCTCTAATCTTAAATTGACCTTTTTGAAGGTATTTAAAATCATACATTTTTTAGAGGTGGAAAGGACCTATGAAATTCGTTGTGTGACACAACAGTCCTAATATCCAGTTAAGAAAACAGAGGTATCACAGTGATGAAATCATTAGTTGGTCATGATTTGTCCTTTTTATAGCCATTCAACAAGACAATAGGACTATCAGAGTGGTATATCAAAAGGAATATGGACTCATGAGTTTGAACGCCAGCTGTGACCCTTGCTGTGCCCTCGAGGAAGTTACATTTACTTTAACTCATCAATTACCACATCTCGAAAAGTCAGGATAATAAGACTTACTAATCTGTTATGCTGTAGATGACTCAGTAAGTTTCACTAAATAGTACCTCCCTTCTCATTCACGGTGCAAAAGGTGACATGATGTACAGGGCCATTTCTAGCATCTTTCCCTCCATCCCTGGCAAAGAGTGCTAGAGAGGGGCTGCCTGGGTGGCTCAGTGGGTTAAGCCTCTGCCTTTGGCTCAGGTCATGATCTCAGGGTCCTGGGATGGAGTCCTGCATCGGGCTCTCTGCTAGGCAGGGAGCCTGCTTCCTCCTCCCTCTCTCTCTCTCTCCCTCTCTGCCTACTTGTGATCTCTCTCTGTCAAATAAATAAATTCTTTAAAAAAAAAAAAAAAGTGCTAGAGAAATGTGGGGTTGGTTTGAGGGGGTGGTGAGAGTATTGCGGGCATTAGGCGGATATACAAAGTACTTGAGCTTTGTAGCTTTCTAAAGCCTAAATGCCAAGGGGAGCTCTATTTTCTTACCTCATTATTTTGTACCCACACAAGGACCTGGCTAATCTGGGACAAATACCTAGTCCCACACATTTACTGTGGACCTGTCCTATGCTGGGCACTGGACTAGTTGAGGGGACACAGGATGAACTGAGCCCAAGGACACCCCTGCTTTCAAGGACTTGCCTTCTCCCAGGGAAGAGAGAAATACACCTCTCTCTTTCTGAGTTCAAAATCAGTCATTTTACTTTTTATTCTAGAGGATATGTTCTGGAGCTCTTTTGAAGCAACTTTTATATAACCTAAAAGCCTGTCAGCTTTACCTTAAAATACTGAAGTAACCCAGATACATACAGAAGTGCCAGGCACATACAGGTACTCAGTAAATATCTGTCAAATAAACGAATATTGGTTTCAGATCATCTGCAAAGGCAGACTACTAGAAGGACCATTTAAGTCTAACAAAGGTGGTTTGGAAGTTTGTGCTTAGGAGCCAAAGCATAAAATATTTTGATCATAAAGGAAATAAAAAGAACGCAATTTACACTAAGCTAGTCCACTCTTTTACTAATTCAATTACTTTCATAAAGCTCAAAAGAAAGATCTAGTATAGGGACTTTGGAGAATGATTTAATCTTAGAGAACAGAACTCAAAAATTCAAACTGTGGTTTGAACTACCATATTCCTTGGCAGAGCCGTCTTGTTCTTTTCGTTCTTATTTTCCTCCTGGGTCCTCTTCCTTTCATTCACATCCAGGAAGTATCAATAAATGCAGGGAAGCAGCAGGCTTGCGCGCATTCAGCTCTGCCTTCAGAAGTCACTCCTGTCTGGAGGTGTGCAAGGACCTTGCACTCGGAATCTGGGTCCTTTAACGTCTGGGTAAAAAAATGTCTCTGGAACTAATACACAGAAAATTTAGAGCTTTCTTTGTTGTGATTTTTACTGATAAGACTTTTCTGTTCAGATAACAGCTAACCTGGAAGAAGCCCATCGCTGGTTTAAGTGTAGGTTTGACGGCCTCCAACTTGAGCTGACAAAAAACCGGTTGCAGAGGCTTCCCCGAGAAGACAGGTGGCTGGAAGAGGTAGGGTGCTTAGGCATGGCTGTCCTCAGCAATTCTGGATTCGTCCCTTCTCAGATTTCTCACCGCAGAACTACTCTCTTCATCCCGCTACTCTTCCCACTAATCTTTAGGTTTCTCTAAACTGCAAGAAAAACAAACTGAATTTCTTCCTTAAAAGTCACACATCTCCCAAACTGTCTAGATTAGAACCACTCAGCTTGATGAGTAGATTATATTCGTGGAGACAGAATGGGTCCTCAGCCCTGCAGGTAGTTGGGAACAGTGTTAGGCCTGTTTTCCTTCCAACAGGACCACGGTAACAAGCATGATGTTGCATCCGGCCAGTCTGCTCTACACCGATGGGAGAATAAACAGAATCTTAAACTTGTGCCCAAGAAGTGTCATTCTGAACTTCAGAGAAAGTGATGTCCTTGACAGAGGCTTCATCTAGAGCTACACCGCCATGATTTCCGAGCCCAGCGTCCCGGGCTGGACTTTCCCGCAGTCATCAGAACATGAAGTCTTTGATGTGGGCTGAAGATTTTGGACTTGAGTTTCTCATATTATGAACTTGCTGGTATCAGTACAGAACCACCCCATCTTATTTGTCCTTTTCCCCCATTTTCCACCCAATAAATTTATATTAATTTGTTGTATGATAAGAGATGCTGTTGCATGATACTTGGCTATTTTTCTAAGTACATTCTATCAAAAAGCACTCAGTGAGGTACTAGATGATAATGGCAACCAAATGACAGACTAGGACATTTCTTTGAAACAAAATATCCTAACGTCCAGCAGATAATCCCTGGAACTAGAATCACTTGGAAAATGGTAAAAACGTTTCCAGTCATACAAACGTATACCCTTTTAAGCTAGATAATTACCAGCACATCTTTAATAAGATGATATCTCTAGTCTGTATTTTATTAAGTAAGTTCTAGGCCCAGTGTGGGACTTGGACTCATCACCCTGAGTTCGAGTCACACACACACCACCAACTGAGCCAGCCAGGCACCTCTATGTCTATTCTTACAACAGACATTGTATTTACAGCTTCCTTGGACATTGACAAAGCAAACTATTGTGTACGGCAGTCTGCTCTGCGCCAGGAAACTATGTCTGACCAATGTAGCTCTTCCTTACTAGAACAAGCAATAATTGAGATTTTTCTTATTTCAGACACAGAGTGGCAGGTGGCACACAGTAAGTCTGGACCGCCGTGGCGTACTCAGTGCTCAAACCATGGCAGGTACTGATGCCATCGGGACCTAAATCAAGCGGGCAACTGTGAAACTGGAGAGAACATCAAAAATAAGACTCTCGGGACGCCTGGGTGGCTCAGTTGGTTAAGCCGGTGCCTTCGGCTCAAGTCATGATCCCAGGGTCCTGGGATCGAGTCCCGCATTGGGCTTCTTGCTCGGCAGGGAGCCTGCTTCTCTTGCTGCCTCTGCCTGCCTCTCTGCCTGCTTGTGTGTACTCTCTCTCTCTGACGAATAAATAAAATCTTAAAAAAAAAAAAAAGACCCTCAGAGGTTGAAGCCCCCCCCCCCACACGCATCTGATATAAAAAAGCTGGGTTTAATGCTCACTCTGGTAAGGAAGAGCTTTATTGGTCAGGCAGAGTCTTATACAGGGTTTTGGAGAAGGCGGGGGTTCAAGGATTTCAAGACTTTCAGAGGCTTTTAGGAGGCTTGATATCCGCTGCAGAAGTGTCAGTAATGGGGGTGAGACTACTAGTTGGCATTTAGGGCCAAGTTTATTGGAGTGTGTCCATTCAGAGCTGAGGGCTCGTCGACTGGCAGGCTGGTAAAAGCCTCCTCGCCTTGTCTCACCCCCACAGGATCTCTCCTTGTGGACTGTTTGTAAGGAGATACAGTCAGTTGAGGGTACCAGGGCATCAATCTTGAAATAGTCCAACCAAGAGCCCTAAAGAGCAGTTTACCTTAGTCATGAATTCTTCATAGGAAAAAAGATCCCAGTTACTGGCCAGGAGAGATGATCAACTTTAATGGGTTATAAATCTACCATTTCTGAGTGTTGTCATGACATTGACAGTTACTAGCCAACAATATGCTTGTCTTCCTCATCCAGAACACAGATCACTTTTGTACTGTCCTCAAAGAGTATCATTATTGATAAAGTCAGTATAACATACCTTTTTATCACTTTTTAGGTTGGCTACTACACATTAGCTTGGGAGGAGGGAATTGCAGAGTTAGGTCAGTGGTCATCTCTAGGAAAGCTTCTAGTTAGAACTGCATGTTCAGAGGGATGAATTTGCTGACGTGTTTCTATAGCACCTTGCAGGCGTCTACTGTATGGTACACTAGCTTCCATTTTGGGCCTCGGCTTTCATCGGAAACTGTCAGTGGTTTTTAAGACACCAGACATCATGCAACAAAGAACAGTGACCCCTGAGAGAAAGGGAACGAGTGAGGTGAAGCCTACTATTGGCCCAGCTTACAGCCTTCAGAATGTTCCGGCTGTGTCACGAGGAGGAGAAATCAAGGTGGGCTCCTTGAGTTAAGGAGCCAGAGCCCAGGAGACGTGACTGCTGGAGTCCTGGACCGAGTCCCAGAGAGGAGAGAGCTGCACGGATGGAGAGCTTCAGCGAGGTCCCAAAGGTCCTCTGAGTATCCAGCTGAGTACAGTCAGCGCATGTACAGGGGGAAACCACCCAAAGCTGGAGAAAGAATCATCCAAAAGGGTCCAAGTTAACAGCGCCCACACACAATACCAGTTCCCACCAGCCAGAATCAAACATCATGATTTACAGGATGCGGGTGGGGTGGGGGTGGTAATACTAAAGAGTATCAGTCTCAGATGTAGAGACTAGTCAGCCCTACAGTGAACAATGCTCTGCTCCCACCTGACAAATCTTAAAAACAAGACCCCAAATGACCCATTTCCAGGTAACTGCATTCCAAAACAGAGCTTAAGAATATTTAGAGAAGGGGCGCCTGGGTGGCTCAGTGGGTTAAAGCCTCTGCCTTCGGCTCGGGTCATGATCCCAGGGTGTTGGGATCGAGCCCCAGATCAGGCTCTCTGCTCAGCAGGGAGCCTGCTTCCTCCTCCCTCTCTCTCTCTCTCTCTCTGCCTGCCTCTCTGCCTACTTGTGATCTCTGTCAAATAAATAAAATCTTAAAAAAAATATTTTAAAAATTTTTTTAAAAAAGAATATTTAGAGGAATACAAAAATATATAGCTCCCATTGAGGTAAAAAAAAAAAATCACCATTAGTGATATTCAATCCAAAATTAGCAGGCATACAAAGCAGGAAAATCTGACCCAGAACTAACATAGATATTAGGAGTGACAAAGACATAAAAACAGTTACTCTAGGTATATGTTCAAAGAATATTACAACAATGGATGATAATAGAAAGAAATTGAAATTCATAATATCAAGTAGTAGAAAGATGATGCGTAGTTTGCTTTAGCAATAGAGACGTACCACATGTGGGAACATCAGACTTAAAGGGGATTCTAATACAAGATCTGAAGATGCTTTAATTTTTTGACAACTATAGTTCTGAAGAAAGGAGACAAAGCTATGGCTACTGAATTAAGGGACAGACAATACTATTATGTCTGCTGCTTTAATACCTACCCACCTTTTCATGTTAGTACAAAAAGATTCATGAAAATCTAGGAAGAATCAATCTGGATTCTGACCAGTGATCCCAAAGTATCAGATACAGGTTGAGACTCGGGAAGGGGCTCAGAATTGCTGTAAGTTCTCATTTTCTAGAGTGGTTTTAATAAACCAAAGCAAATAATGTTCACTTCCTTTCAAAATTGTATAATTACTACACATTTCCAAATTCATCCCATCTTTTGTTATAAAGTCATTTTAAGACAAAACCAGTCTCTCACATTGTAAGTCATTTTGCTTTTCTTTCTTGACAACTTTTTTGGGGGGGCTGTAGAGGGAGAGAGAAAATCTTAAGGGCGCTTCCACACTCAGGACAGGGCCCTGAGATCACGACTTGAGCTGAAATCAAGAGTCAGCTTCTTAACCATCTGAGCCACCCAGGCACCCTGCTTTTTAGACTTTAAAATTTCAGCCAGAAGGATCTGATGTTCCAGAGTGATAGGATTAGTTGTAGCTAACACTAGTATCCAGAGCTGTTCTATCCCACTTGGGAGTTTAGAGGAAAGACAAGGAATTGTGAGCTCATCTCCCCCCCAAGTGGCATCACTGGATTTCAGATGGTTGTCCTTCACTTTTTATTAGCCCAGTGAGCTTGTTGGTTGCAATTTCTCCCAGTCTCTTTACTGATAGACTTCTCATTCTTAACAGACCTTTGGGCCTCAGTTTTATCTCAGGGGTCTGTGGTTTATACAGACAGCTAGAGCTTGTTTACTCTAAGACTCTCAGAAACATCTAGCTACAGATTACTGGTTTTCTTCAATAGTTTTGAATTTCATGGCTTTTTCTTATTAAATGCCCTAGTCCAGATTAGATCCAGTAACAAAAAGGAGACAAGGCTCTTACTTCAGCTCTTGGGTCCACCTCAGGGTACTCTTTGAAAGTTGAGCAAAATGTCTGAGAAATTTGACTGTTGGATGGTATTTGGCATCTCCCCAAGAGCACTTACTCTGGACTCCTGGGTCTGATCAGCCTTGTCTCATTGAGCCCGACTTTGGGTTCACACTGCTCTCCGTCATCAGATGTTCTCCACTTTGGACTTCTTTGGGCAGTAGGGACTCTACGCCATTTGCTAATACAACCTGTTTTAGAAGTGGTCAGAAACAATGTACAATATAGAGAAGACTAGAACAGACTGGAACATTTCCTGCCCACCAACCGCAGCAGAGATTTCTTATAGCTCTAGTAAATCCAAGACTGCATCTCATTGGATGCTGATGACACGCCCACACTCAATCAATCACTGTAACTTCAAAGATAGACTGGATACTAACTAGCGAGGTCTAGAGGGGAGATGTGTCCATCTGAAACTGAGAATAGTTCCCCAAAGGAAATCTCAGCTATGTTCCTAGAGGAAAGGGGAACTGGAGGTAAGTCAGATCAAAACCACAGATGTCTATCACAACAGTCAAAAGACTGTAAACTGAGAAAATACACCCACATGGTCAGTACTGAACTTCATTAATGCAGACCCGGAGCTCTGAGTAGGTGCTAGGTTCCTTTCATATTGACACTCCGTTTCCTCCAAAGCATTTATAAGAGACAGACACAGGCTGTCAAGTTCTCTCTGAGCTTTTAAAACTGATTCCTTAATAACATATAGACTTTGCAACAGCTGCTTAGCTACCTACCTCCTCCAGTTTCCTTCACAAGCAATAAGAAACAAGAAAGAAAAAGTAAATTCTACATAAAGCCACACTTAGTATAACTTACGATCAATGTCAAATCTTTAAAAATAAGTAAATTGAGAAAAATCAGCAAATCCCATTTGTGTGCTCACTCACACTCCTGCCCACCTCTCTACAAGGCTTGGAGCAGACAAAGGCAGATCAAGGTAGAGAAAGGAAACAAGTGAAGGGGGCTGAGGTGGACTTGTCACTGCCGCCACAAGAGCTAAATGCCCCCTAAACCTGGCAGTCCTGAAAAAAGTGTCCAGGCAGATCAGAGTGTGCACTACAAGAAGGGAACTTCCAAGTACATTGGATTTAAAGGCATGATCTAAAGCGGCACTCCACGAAATGCGTGTCTGTGGAGGAGGAAAAGGCAAAGAGAGAAGCCCCCACTGGAAATAGGGCTGTTAAGGGAAATGAAGTGTTAGGGTCAGTTAAAAAAGAAGAGAGAGAGAGAGAACTGAAGGACACTCAACCCCACAACACAAAAACCTCCCCATCAAACCAACACCCTGAAAAGCACCTGGACTTTGCCATATGGCCACACGGAGGCTCAGTAAGTTAGAAATACTGCAGATCAACCCCATACCATACCCATGAACAAGGGAGAAGTTAAGTCCTTAAGAGTCCTACAGAAAGTCAGGAATGGAATTCCCTCTGTCTCAACAGAGGAAAATTGCCCCCAGTACAAACCCTTATGAAGGAGAAGGAACTTCAAAGTGAACCATCCAAACAAACTTGTTTCAGATGAACTTTTCAGGATAGGTGGACCACTGTGAAACTAGTTTTAAAAACTAAGGACAGAAATGGACAAAAACCAGAGAAATAAAAAGACTGGTTGGCACTTAGGACAATGGAAAAGATAAATTATCTGAGAAATGAAGAATAAGTTACAAGATGCCCAAGGGAGAATGGATTCAGATCAAAGTAAGCGTCACTGAAGAAAGGCAGGAAAACAAGGCAATGAAAATGGCATTACGAAGTAAAAGAGGTCAGGGGTGCCTCACTGGCTCAGTTGGTGGCGCATACAACTCTTAATCTTGCGATTGTGAGTCTGAGTCCCATGCTGGGTGTCGAGAATACTTAAAAAAACATAATAAAATGTTTTAAAAAAAAGTAAAGAATAGAGAAAAAGTAATGGAATGGAAGACGGGCAAAGAAGGAATAGTATTTGTGTTACTGGGGTTACTGAGGAAGAAAAAACAGTAGGTCAGAAATAATATTTAGAACTAAACCCCAGGGGCACCTTAATGGCCCAGGCAGGTAAGTGTCCAACGCTTGATTTCAGCTCAGGTCGTGACCTCAGCGTTGTGAAATCCAGCCCCATGCCAGGTTCTGTGCTGGTTGTCGAGCGTGCTTAAGATTCTCTCCCTTTCCCTTTGCCATTCCCCCACCTCTAAAAAAAAGTAAAAATAAAACTACAGCCCAAGAACGCTTTCTAAAAATAGAAAAAGTATCTCTGAATCTACATATTGAAAGAACTCATCAGGAAACTGGAAAAAAAAAACAACTTCATGAAATACTCTAATAAAACTATGATTTCAAAGGCAAAATACTGTCCAAAAAGATCAAACAATTTACAAAAGCAAAAGAAACTGGCATCACGTTTATAAACCAGTGCACAAAGCAAGACAACGATGGAGCAATGTGGTCGGCAGAATTCTATGATAGGACCCGAAATGTCCCACCTTCTGGAAGACATGCCTAAGCATCTCTTAGATGCTGAAAATGATGGATTCCACACTCATGATTAGATTACATGTCACAGTGGACTTGAAGGAGAGATTATCCCATAGATGGGCCTAATCACATAAATCCTTCAAAAGCCACTTCTCCAACTGGTGCAGAAGGGGAAGTCCAAGATGTGAAGTGCAAGGAGATTTTGTGTGCTCCTACTACCTTGAAAATGGAGAAGGCTGCAAAGCAAGGAATACAGGTCCATCTAGAAGCTGAGAGCAACCCCTGGATTAAAGCCAGTGAGGAAATGGAGACCTCAATCCCACAACTGCCAAGAACTGAATTCTGCTAACAACCAGAATACGCTTCAAAGGAGATTCTTACCCCAGACCTTCAGAAAGGAGCACAGTCCTGCCAACCCCTTGATTTCAGCCTCTGAAACCCTGAGATTTTAGCCCCACTCTGGATTCCTGACCCACAGAAACTGTGATATAATAAGTTTATATTTTAATTTTCTAATTTTTCACTTTTTAAAGTAAGCGCTATACCCAATATGGGGCTTTAATTCACAACCCCAAGATCAAGAGTAGCACGTTCCACCAACTGAGCCAGCCAGGCAGCCCAAGTTTGCATTGAAGTTTGTATTATTTTAAAGCCCAAGTGTGTGGTAGCAGCAATAAAAAGTTAATACAAAGATAAGTAACCTAACTGTTAAAAAGTTCAAAGTAGTGATCACAGAGACACTCAGCAAAAGTGGAAGAATGAACAGTGAGAACTTCAAAAAAGAGGATATATAAGAAAATACCAAAGAGAAGTCACAGGGCAAAAGAACACATTAACTGTATTTGAAAAAAAATCAGTAAAGTGTTCAACTCCAGACTACATGGGCAGAAAAAAAGGATTAGCAAACTCTAAGATAGGGCAATACAACCTACCCCATCAGAGCAACAAAGAGAAAAAAAATGAAAAAAAGTAAAGATAGCTTTAAGGGACTTAGGGACAACATCAAACATGCTAACACTCATATTATACAGGTCCTAGAAGAAGAAGAGAGAGAGAAAATCGCAGGAAACTTTTTTTGAGAAATAATGGCTGAAAACTTCCTAACCTGAGCAAGAAAAGAGACATTCAGATTCAGAAGACCAAAGAGTTCCATATAAGATGAACCCAAAGAGAACCACCCTGAGACACATTACAATTAAAATGTCAAAAGTTGGAGCACCTGGTGCTTCAGTCGGTTAAGCGTCTGCCTTTGGCTCAGGTCATGATCCCAGGGTCCTGGGATGGAGCCCCGCATCAGGCTCCCTGCTCATCAGGAAGCCTGCTTCTCCCTCTCCCACTGCTTGTGTTCCCTCTCTTGCTGTGTGTCTCTCTGCCAAATAAATAAAATAAAACGTCAAAAGTTAAAGGAGAGAAACTTAAAAGCAAGCAAACAAACAAACAACTTGTTATATACAAGGGAATCCCCATAAACTATTAAATTTTTTAGAAGAATTTTTGCAGGCCAGAAGGGAGTGCCACAATATATTCAAAACACAAAAAGAAAAAAACTTTCAACCAAGAATACTCTATCTGGCAAAGTTAATCAGAATTGAAGGAAAGATCACGTTTCACAGACAAGCAAAAGCTAAAGGAGTTCACCACTAAATTAGCCTTGTAAGAAATGGCAGACCACTTTAAATTGAAAAAAAAAAAAAAGGTGCTAATTAGCAACAAAAGACATGAAAGTGTAACTCACATTGGTAAAGTTAAAGGTAGGCGTGCTTGGGTGGCTCACTTGGTTAAGTTCCGCTTCTTGATCTCAGCTCAGGTTCAGGGTCATGAGTTCAATCCACACATTGGGCTCTACACCGGGCATGGAGCCTACTTAAAAAAAGTTACTATATCCACCTATACACACAACACACGCACACATAGTAAGGATACTGGAATAATCACTTACAAAGCTAATATGAAAATTAAAAGAAAGTTGTAAAAATAACCAAACTTACATAATTAGTTGAGAAAAACAAAGGATAAAAGCATAAAATGTTATATCAAAACCATAAAATGCAGTGAGGGGATAAAAATGTAGAGATTTAGAATGTGTTCAAACTTTAGTTATCAACTTCAAATAGGCTGTCATAAGTATATAGGTAAGCCTCATGGTAGCCACAAAACAAAAACATTAAGTAGATACACAAAAGATAATGAGAAAAAGGAATCTAAGTATACCACCAAAAAAAAGTCATCCAACCACAAAGGAAGGAAGAGAAGGAAAAAAAAAAAAAAAAAAAAAAGAACTACCAAACAACCAGAAAACAAAGATGAAAATAAGGATGTACCTATCAATAATTACTTTAAACATAAGTGGACTAAATTCATCAATAGAAAAAAAGAAAAGTAGCTGAATTAAAACCAACCAAACTAACAAGACCCATCTATATGTTGCCTACAAGATACCTCAGCTGTAAGAACATATAAAGTGAGGGGATGGAGAAAGACAGTCCATGTAACTGGAAGCCAAAAGAAAGTTGGGTAGCTATACTTGTATTGGACAAAATAGACTTTAAAACAAAGACTGTAATAAGAGACAAAAGCATTACAAAATACAGGGTCAAGCTACCCCTGCAAAAAAGATATAACGTGGAAATATTTATGCACCTCATCTAGGAGCACTAACTATACAAAGCAAATATCAAGAGCCAGCACCTGGGTGGCTCACTTGGTTAAGCATCTGCCTTTGGCTCAGGTCAGGACCCCAGAGTCCTGGGATGGAGCCCCACACTGGGCCCCCTGCTCAGCAGGGAGCCTGCTTCTCCCTCTCTCTCTACTGTTCCCCATCCTTGTGCCCTCTCGCTCTGTCAAGTAAATACATAAAAATCTTTAAAAAACAAAACTAGTTTTTAAAAACTGCCAAGGAGGACACCTGGGTGTCTCAGTTGGTTAAGAAGCTGCCTTCAGCTCAGGTCATGATCCCCAGGGTCCTAGGATTGAGCCCCGTGTCAGACTCCCTGTTCATCAAGGAGCCTGCTTCTCCTGCTCCCTCTGCTATTTCCCCTGCTTGTGCACTCTCTCTCTGTCAAATAAATAAAATCTTTAAAAATATATTAAGAGACCAAAAGGAATTGACTACAGTAATAGTAGGGGACTTTACTATGCCACTTAAATCAACAGATGTCAGGAACTATCAGGAAATCAGGAAATACTGGCCTCAAATGACATATTAAACCAAATGAACTTGATATTTATAGAACATTCCAAGCAAAAGCTACAAAATATACATTTTTCTAAAGTGCACATGGAACATTCTCCAGAATAGACCACAGAAACAGGTCTTAATTTATTTAAGAGGATTGATACCATATCAAGCAGGTTTTGACCAAACAGTATACTAGAAGTCATTACAAGAAGGAAACTGGAAAACTCACAAATACATAGAGATTAGTCAACATACTATAGAACAATGAGTCAACATAGAAATCAATAGAAATAAAATACCTTGAGAAAAATGAAAATAAAAATATAACACACCAGAATTTATGGGATGCAGCAAAAGCAGTTCTAAAAAGGAAGTTCACAACAAATGCTTACCTGATGAAACAATCTCAAAAGAATATTATACTTCAAAAAGCTTTTTCTAGCTCATTGCATTGACATGGATGGCACTGGAGTGGATTAGGCTAACTGAAATAAGTCAAGCAGAGAAAGACAATTATCATATGGTTTCACTCATATGTGGAACATAAGGAACAGCACAGAGGACCATAGGGGAAAAGAGGGAAAACAGAGTAGGAAGAAATCAGAGAGGGAGACAGACCATGAGAGACTCTGGACTCTGGGAAACAAAATGAGGGTTACAGAAGGGAGGGGGATTAGGGGAATAGGGTTACCAGGTGAAGGGTATTAAATGAGTTCTGGGTGTTATATGCAACAAAGGAATTGTTGAACACTACATCAAAAACTAATTTTAATGTTAACTCATTGAACATAATAAAAAATATTTAAATAAATTTAAAAAAAGAATTAGTAAAAGGAGAACAAACCAAACCCAAAGTTCATAGAAGGAAGAAAATATATAAAAAATCAGAGCAAAAATAAATGAAACAGATTTTTAAAAGGACCAATGAAAAAGATCAATGAAACTAAGAGCTGGTTTTTTGAAAAGATAGAGAAGACTTAAAAAAATAATTTCAGAAATGAAAGCGGAGCTGATACCACAAATACAAAAGATCCCAAGCAACTACTATGAATAATTAAATGCCAACAAATTAGAAAATCTAAAAGAAATTAATAAATTCCAGGAACATACAACCTACCAAACCTAAATCATAAATAAAAAAATCTGAGTAGGTCAATACTAGTAAGGAGATTGAATCCGTAATTGAGTCCCTTTCAACAAAGAGAAGTCCAGGGTCAGATGGCTTCACTGGTGAATTCTACCAAACATTCAAAATATTAGTACTAATTCTTCTTAAACTCCTAAAAAAAAAAAAAAAAAAAAAAAAAAAAAAAAAAAGAAGAGGAAGGAACTCTCCCAAACTCATTTTGCAGGGCCAGCATTACTCTGATACCAAACCAGACAAGGATGCCACCAGAAAATTACAGGCCAGTATCCCCACTGATCAAAGGTACAAAAATCCTCAACAAAATATTAGCAAATTGAATTCAACAATACACTAAAGGGATCATATGCCAGGATCAAGTGGGATCCATTCCAGGGATGCAAGGATGGTTCAATATCTGCAAATAAGTCAGTGTGATACATCACATTGAGAAATTAAGGATAAAAATCTTATGATCATCTAAAAACATGCAGAAAAAAATTTTGACAAAATTCAACTTTCACTTATGATTAAAAAAACTCTCAACAAGAAGGTATAGAGGGAATGCATCTCAACACAGTAAAGGCCGCATATGACAAGTCCACAACTAACATACTCAACAGCAAAAAGTTGAAAGTTTTTCCTTAATATAAGATCAGGAACAGACAAGGATACCTATTTTTGCTACTTTTGATCAACATAATATTAGAAGTCCTAGCCAGAGCCATAGGCAAGAAAAAAGGTTTCCAAATTTGAAAGGAAGGGGTAATGCTCACTATTTGGAGATGACATGCTATTATATAGAGAGACCCTGAAGAGTCCACTAGAAATCATTAGAACTAACAAACACATTCTCTCAAGTTGGATTAAAAAATTAATTTATAAATATCAGGAAGAGAAATTAAGAAAATGATCCTGTTTACATGTGCATCAAAAATAATAAAATACCTAGGAATAAACTTAACCAAGGAAGTGAAAGCCCTGTATACTAAAAACCGTAAGATGCTGATGAAAGAAATTAAGAGAGCACAAACAAATGGAAAGATATTTCATGTCCACAGATTAGAAGAATCAATACTGTTAAATTGTCCCTACTACCCAAAGCAATCTACAGACCCAATGCAATCCCTCTCAAATTCCAATGGCATTTTTCACAGAAAGACATATAATACTAAAATTTGCATGGAACCACAAAAGACCTCTAATAGCCAAAGCAATCTTGAGAAAGAAAAGCAAAGCTGGGGGCATCATGGTCCCTGATTTCAAACTAGATTACAAAGCTAGACTAATTAAACAGTATGGTGTTGCCATAAAACCAGATCTAGAGATCAATGGAACGGAATGCAGAGTCCAGAAATAAACCCAGGCATATATGGTTATTTTACAGAGGTGACAAGAATGTACAATGTGGAAAACACAGTCTCTTCAATAATTAGTGCTGGGAAAATTAAACGGCCACATGCAAAAGAATGAAACTGGACTTTACACCATACACAAAAATTAACACTTGCATGTAAGACCTGAAACCATAAAATTTCTGGAAGAAAACAGAGGGAGTAAGCTCCTTGATATCAGTCTCTTGGTGATGATTTTTTTCAATCTGACACCAGAAGCAAAGGCAACAAAAGCAAAAATAAACAAGTGGGATTATGTCAAACTAAAGAGCCTGGGTGGCTCAGTTGGTTAAACATCAGACTCTTGATGTTCCATGCTCTGGTCATGATCTCAGGGTTCTGGCATTGAGCCCTGCATCAGATTCCACACTCAGCATGGAGTCTGCTTAAGATTCTCTCTCTCCCTCTGCCCCGCCACCGCTTACTCACTCTATCAAAAAGAAAAAAAAGTTTCTGTACAGCCAAGGAAACCATCAACAGAATGAAAAGGCGACCTACAGAATGTTTGCAAATCATATATCTGAGAAAGGATTAATATGCAAAATATAAAAAGAACTGAGAACTCAATAGTAAAAAAAAAAAAAAAAAAAAAAAAAAAAAAAACCTCATTAAAAAATGGGCAGAAGCTCTGAATAGACATTTTTCCAAAGAAGACAGATAGATGGCGAATAGGTAAATGAAGAAATGCTTAACAATCCACTAAGTGTCAGGAAAATGCAAATCAAAACCACCATGAGCTATCACACCTGTCAGATGACTAGAATCAAAAAGAAATAACAAATGTTGGTGAGGATGTAGGGAAAGGGAAACCCTTGTGCACTGTCGGTGGGAATGCAAAGTGGTGCAGCCACTACGGAAAACGGTATGGAGGTTCCTCAAAAAATTAAAAATAGAAATACCATATGATCCAGGAATTCCACTTCTGCATATTTACCTAAAGAAAACAAGAACACGAATTTGAAAACATATACACCCCTATATTTATTGAGGCATTATTTACAATAGCCAAGATATGGAAACAACCTCAGTGTCCATCAATACATGTTTAAAGAAAACATGATATATGTACACATACAAAAACATTATTCAGCCATCAAAAAGATTAAGAGCTTGCCTTTGGCGATGATAGACCTTGAAGGCATTATGCTAAGTGAAGTAAGACAGACAGAAAAAGATAAACACTATATGATTTCTCCCACCTGTGGAATCTAAAAAACAAAACAAAGAGCAGATTTTTGGTTTCCAGGGGCAGTATTAACAGATTTTTGGTTTCCAGAGGGTGGGCAAAATTAGTTAACTGTCTGGGGGGGGAGGGGGGTTTGAAAAAAACTGGTTGTTCTAATTAATTGAGTAAAAAACAAAAACACACAGGAGAACACCAGCATGATCTGGAGGTAAGCAAAGATTACAGAAACAGGACACAAGAACCACTAACAAAGCTCGGTGTTTGAAATAATACGTGTAATTTTTAAAGATTTTATTTTTAAGTAATCGACACACCCAATGAGGGGCTCGAACTCACAATGCCAAGATGGAGTTGCATGCTCTACCATTTGAGCCAGCGAGGCGCCCCTGAAATAATAATAATAATAATAATAATATTATTATTATTATTTCTTAATGAAAAATAGTTTCTTGGGCCTCCTGAGAGACCGAAGCTGGCCCACAGCTGCCAGTACTTACTCACCGCCCCCCCCACCCCCGCACTGCCTTCCGCAACACCGAGCTTCCCAACTGGCCCTACAGGCGGCTTCCGGCCTCGCGGTGAAACTAGGATCACGTGTGCCGCACGGCCAAGCCGGAAGTCTGCGTGAAGGCGCCAGGGAGTCGAGCACACGGAGCAGTGCCCTCTCTGTCCCCGCACCTGGTGTCAAAGGAGAGCCCCGTAAATCCTTCAGAATCCGCCTGAGCCTGCTGGTGTCCGAGAGGTCCAGCCACACCTTCACAGCCGCTTCTGCGCTCCCAGAACTCGTTAGCGTCCCACCCAGACCACCTGACGCGTCCTGCTCTCTGTTCCCGACTCTCTGTCAGTCCAGACGGAGACGGGGCCGGTCTGCCTTCCCCTGTGATCGTCCTAAGAACCCCTGGGTTTTCCAGATCTTTCTTACTTTCCTAAATACTTCCTTCTGAAGTTTCGCATCGGCCAAGAAAGAAAACCGAGTTTTACAAAAAGACACCATAAAAACGGTGAAAACACAAGTGACAAAGACGTACTTCCAGATTAAATGAGGGGTGCCTACAATTCAGTAAGAAAAACAGGGCCCAGTATTTTTTAATACGGGAAACAAAAGCAATTCGAAGAAGGAAAAGCTCGGAAAGGTCTGTAAGCACCGGCAGAGGCAGGTTTCAACCTCCCAAGTTGGCAAATGCAGCAACCACTTCCCACCTCGCAGCTGGGGAAGGAACAGGTCTGGATGGGGCACAGGGACACGGCGTCCCCGCGCGGCCGGTAAGCCACCTGCGGGAGCACCGGCGCTCCGACTCCAGGCCGACAGGCCGGCGCAGAGCTCGTTTTCCCCGCAGGGGTGACAGCAGACCCTACGCGTCCCTCGCACCTTCGGGCAAACCTGACGTCCTTCCACGTGAATCACCCACAAGACGAACGGACTAGTTGTCAGTAGTGACGGACCCGACGGGACTTCAACACGGCTCAGCCGAGCGGGTCTCCTGCGGTCCGAGGCTCGCCAGAAGCCCCCTAGGAAACGGGGGAGGGAAGAGAAGCGCGAGACGAGAAAACCCCATCCTGCTAACGCCGCTGCGGTGCTCAGGGTACTTTGAGGTTTTGAGCATCTCCGGAAAGAGTCGGTGTGAACCGTCCCTCACGCGCCCGAAGCCGGCTTGAATCTGCGCCCCGAGAGCGACTCCGCGGCGCGTGCCTGGGGCGTGCGTCGGGCGCGCCTCCGGCGTGGGCGCTCGGAGGAAACGGCCCTTACGTAGGGTTGGGGTTAGGGGGCGCCGGTGTGCTTGGACGCTCTGGCCAGCGTCTGCTCGCGGAGGCGGGTGTGGCCTCCTGGAAGCCGCGGCATCGGAACTGCCGCCCCGGCCCCTTGCAGGCAGCTGCGGTCGCCGAGCCGAGGAACCCGCGTCTGGGCGTCCTCTCTCCGCTGCACGTGTTTGAACTCCTGCAGAGCGCGACACCGGACTCTCCTGAAGTGGCAAGCGGTGCTGCTAGTCCCCTTCCTAAGCCTGTTCCCGTGAGCCCGCAAGCAGGGAGACGTCGGGCACGGCCTTTCGGTGGCGTTGGAGACTCTGCGCGTGACGGCGTTACCCCGACATCTGCCGGACGTGTTTTGGCTCGAGGCGCGAGAATGCGCGGTGAGCAGCACACGCTGGGGCTCCACTGTCCTCCCATGTGACCGAGGGCAGGCAGAGGGACAGAGTTTCGGCGGTGACTGCCAAAACTTAGAGGAGATTGACTTTCTCTCCAAGTAAAAGATAGAAGCTTTTTGGAGGAAAATGGTAGAAGCTGGCATAGCTGTAAAGACAATGAAGTGATGACGTCTGCTTCTACATTTATAGAAATGCACCGTCCTCGACAGCATGTTCCGAAGTCACTGCAGGGCCGCCGGCGGCCCCGGTGGATAGAGCGTCCAGCTTTGGATCTCGGGGTTCAGCTGGAGACCCACACTGGGCATAGAGCCTCCTGAAAAAAGTCAAAACTAAAACTGTGGAAAAAAAAAATGATTGCAAGTGTTTGTTCCTCTTGCTAGAATTACTTACAACCAAGCAAACACCTCGAAATATAAATGAATTTATAAGCTATGGTAAGTGCCACAAAGAACTTCTAAATGACTGTTTTGTAGCCTTTAATTTCTTCATCTGAAGTTTTTTCATGTCTTAAATTTTCCATTTTTTTCTTTTTAAAATTCAATTTTCCCAACCTTTCCATTGGATTAATTTCAGCAGTTACATGTTTGCTGTCATAAGGCTCTTAATTTTCAATATTTCTTGTTACACGTTCTGCTTTCCACTATACAATATTTTCTCACCTGGGGTATTAATTACATTTTCTTCTGTTCTCCGCTTCTGCGTAAGGATCTCTGTCCTTGGGCTTCTTCCGATGCCGGCTGCTCCGAGCGGTCGGCTCCGCTGAGCGCAGGGGCCCGGCCCGCTGCCGGGGGCTCGGAGCGGGTGGCTGGGTTTGCCCGTTGGCAGGCCCCCCTGCGCCGGGACAGGCTGCTCCCCGGGGACCTCCAGCTGTCGGTCTCTGGGGGGTGGGCTTCCGGGGGCCCCCCCCCCCCCCCCCCCCCCCGGGAGGAGCCCTCTCGCCCCCCGCTGGGAGGATGTCGCTTGGCCACTGGTGCCCGGGAATTGGATGGGAGGCTAAGACCCTCCGCTTCCAGAGTCCCACCGCCCTTGGCGCGCCGGGGGCTCCTGAGTCCGGAGCCCCCGATGAAGCCGCTCCCGACTGCTCGCAGGGCGGTCGGTCGGGAAGGTGGTGACGGGGTCACGTGCTCTAGAGGACGAGGGTAACTGCGAAGACCTCGCCCCTTTCTTAGCCGACTTTCCTCTGCCTGTGGAGGGACCCGCCGTGTCTCTCACGCGGAAGCTTCTCGGGCTGGAACCGGCTTCCCGCGGCCTCCACCGCCTGCGGGCTCTGAGCTTTCATTCTCTGGTTTACTAAGTTACTTGCTAATTGCCCACTTGCTTTTGAGCTTCTAGAATTATTTTGTCATCTGCCTCCCGTCTCTGCTTTATTTGGGGGTTTGGGCAGATTTTTGGTCTTGAAACCTCTGCAGTGTCTCTGTACACCGGGATGTGGCTAGTTCGCGGCCTTCAGCTGTTCGCAGCGGTAAGCTACGCCTCAGCTTCGAGCCAGGCCGGAGCCCAGTCTGGGCCGCCGGGGCCGCCAGCGGGGGACTCTGGCCGCCGCAGTCTTTGCGCCACCGCGGATGGACCAGCGTGTTTCTCCGTTTAATCCACAGGCGTACCCCAGAGGCTCCCTCAGGTCGTCCGCTGAAATGCAGACAACGCTGACCCCGGAGGAGTCCCCTGGCTGCCAGGTCCCCTTCCAAGGCAAGCAGTGGGTCTCCGAAGGAACAGCCCTTCACCGTGCACGAGTCAACCAGAACCGTGTCGGGAACATCACACTCAAGTGGTTCCCAGAAGCCACTTTTCCCCAAGTCAGATACTCAGTTCATGTGGTCATTCTCTTCTTTAGGATGCCTCAAAAATTGTCATTTGCACTTTCAGAACATCAATTGGATTTGAGACTCTGGACCCGGAGATGAAACATTTACAGTTCTCCCTTACCACAGCCTCAGGATTCAATTCCTCCTTTTCCAGGCTTTCTGCCTGGTTCTGTTCGAGTTCTGCTGCTTGTGCTGTTGACTGCCACATGCCTTGTAACTGGACAATGCTATGGTCTTAGTGTCGACTTTACCCCACCAGACAGTAGGCACATTCCTACTGTTCTTGCTCTGAAGTTTTTAAAAGCCCTTTTATCATGGATTGGACTTGACACTACTGAAAACTCTGGGACATTGTCCTTGTTTGCTCTCTGCCCCTTCCTTCTTGGGAAAATAACCAAAAGGCATGAAGGCTAAATGAAAACAAAAATGGAATGACCGTGTATCAGGACTGTTTTTGGTGCAAATAACAGAAAAACTCCAGCTAGTATGATTTTAAAGTGGAATTATAGAATTGGGCATATCTTTTTTTTTTATTTTTTATAAACATATATTTTTTTCCCCAGGGGTACAGGTCTGTGAATCGCCAGGTTTACACACTTCACAGCACTCACCATAGCACATACCCTCCCCAATGTCCATAATAACCCCACCCGCCCTCTCCCAACCCCCTCCCCCCAGCAACCCTCAGTTTGTTTTGTGAGATTAAGAGTCACTTATGGTTTATCTCCCTCCCAATCCCATCTTGCTTCATTTACTCTTCTCCTACCCCCTTAACCCCCATGTTGCATCTCCTCTCCCTCATATCAGGGAGATCATATGATAGTTGTCTTTCTCCGATTGACTTATTTCGCTAAGCATGATACCCTCTAGTTCTATCCACGTCATCGCAAATGGCAAAATTTCATTTCTTTTGATGGCTGCATAGTATTCCATTGTGTATATATACCACCTCTTCTTTATCCATTCGTCTGTTGATGGACATCTAGGTTCTTTCCATAGTTTGGCTATTGTAGACATTGCTGCTATAAACATTCGGGTGCACGTGCCCCTTCGGATCACTACGTTTGTATCTTTTGGGTAAATACCCAGCAGTGCAATTGCTGGGTCATAGGGTAGTTCTATTTTCAACATTTTGAGGAACCTCCATGCTGTTTTCCAGAGTGGTTGCACCAGCTTGCATTCCCACCAACAGTGTAGGAGGGTTCCCCTTTCTCCGCATCCTCGCCAGCATCTGTCATTTCCGGACTTGTTAATTTTAGCCATTCTGACTGGTGTGAGGTGGTATCTCATTGTGGTTTTGATTTGTATTTCCCTGATGCCGAGTGATATGGAGCACTTTTTCATGTGTCTGTTGGCCATCTGGATGTCTTCTTTGCAGAAATGTCTGTTCATGTCTTTTGCCCATTTCTTGATTGGATTATTTGTTCTTTGGGTGTTGAGTTTGCTAAGTCCTTTATAGATTCTGGACACTAGCCCTTTATCTGATATGTCGTTTGCAAATATCTTCTCCCATTCTGTCAGTTGTCTTTTGGTTTTGTTAACTGTTTCCTTTGCTGTGCAAAAGCTTTTGATCTTGATAAAATCCCAATAGTTCATTTTTGCCCTTGCTTCCCTTGCCTTTGGCGATGTTCCTAGGAAGATGTTGCTGCGGCTGAGGTCGAAGAGGTTGCTGCCTGTGTTCTCCTCAAGGATTTGGATGGATTCCTTTCTCACATTGAGGTCCTTCATCCATTTTGAGTCTATTTTCGTGTGTGGTGTAAGGAAATGATCCAATTTCATTTTTCTGCATGTGGCTATCCAATTTTCCCAACACCATTTATTGAAGAGGCTGTCTTTTTTCCATTGGACATTCTTTCCTGCTTAGTCGAAGATTAGTTGACCATAGAGTTGAGGGTCTATTTCTGGGCTCTCTATTCTGTTCCGTTATCACCACTGCTATTCAACATAGTACTAGAAGTCCTAGCCTCAGCAATCAGACAACAAAAAGAAATTAAAGGCATCCAAATCGGCAAAGAAGAAGTCAAACTATCACTCTTCGCAGATGATATGATACTATATGTGGAAAATCCCAAAGACTCCACTCCAAAACTGCTGGAACTGGTACAGAAATTCAGTAAAGTGTCAGGATATAAAATCAATGCACAGAAATCAGTTGCATTTCTCTACACCAACAACAAGACAGAAGAAAGAGCAATTAAGGAGTCAATCCCATTTACAATTGCACCCAAAACTATAAGATACCTAGGAATAAACCTAACCAAAGAGACTAAGAATCTATACACAGAAAACTATAAAGTACTCATGAAAGAAATTGAGGAAGACACAAAGAAATGGAAAAATATTCCATGCTCCTGGATTGGAAGAATAAATATTGTGAAAATGTCTATGCTACCTAAAGCAATCTACACATTTAATGCAATTCCTATCAAAGTATCATCCATTTTTTTCAAAGAAATGGAACAAATAATCCTAAAATTTATATGGAACCAGAAAAGACCTCGAATAGCCAAAGGAATATTGAAGAAGAAAGCCAAAGTTGGTGGCATCACAATTCCAGACTTCAAGCTCTACTACAAAGCTGTCATCATCAAGACAGCATGGTACTGGCACAAAAACAGACACATAGATCAATGGAATTGGGCATATCTTATACAAAGAATACAAAGGTAAGAAAACAGCTTTAGAAAGGATGGGAATGGAAACTGGAAAAATCTCTAGAACCACTGAGTGTCCTCTCCATCTCATTTCTGCTTTATGCATCGGTTCTATTTTTCTTGCTCAACAGAAGGGGTTAACTGCTAGTTGGCCCACAGGGAAAGCAGTAATTGTCCTTATGTTCCAAAGCTACAGAAAAACTCCATCTCAATTCTAAAATTCCCAGGGAAGGACCGAGAAAGCTCTTGATTGGTCCAGCTTGGTTTAGGAGACACTCAGCTGAATCAACAGAGACCAGTAGAAAAAGATCTTACTGTATAAAGTGGCTGTCAGGATCCCATGGCTGGAGTGAGGATGCCTGCTAACAAGTATCCGCTTTTTATTTGACCGAGAGAGATCACAAGTAGGCAGAGAGGCAGGCAGAGAGAGGAGGAAGCAGGCTCCCAGTCGGGCAGAAAGCCAGATGTAGGGCTCAATCCCAGGACCCTGGGATCATGACCTGAGCTGATTTAACTCACTGAGCCACCCCAGGCATCCCGAGTATCGGCTTTTTAAAAGACACCTCCAAAAATGTTTACTACAGGGGCTTTTTAAATAGGCTGATGGCCTAGAGAACAGAATAAATACAGCCATTCTTTTTTCTTTCTAAAATAAACTTACGCTTAACTTCTATGTTGTTGTTACTCTGAATTGGAATAAGTATGTTCCTGTGAACGAACTTGCCAGTGATCTTGAAAATGACATTTCTCATACATAAGATGGAGATGATCAGCAGTAACACCTACCTTGCAGGTGATTCTCTAAGAGGAGCAGAAATAAGGTATCTAGAGTATCCAGCACTGTACTTAGCATACAGTAGCATAGTAAACACTCAGGAAGTGGTAGCTTTGATTTTTAAATGCTAAACAAATTCATGCAATGTCAACATTTTTTCTTAAAAGACTGCTAGAGAGGGATGCCTGGGTGGCTCAGTCAGTTGGGCACCTGCCTTCGGCTCAGGTCAGGATCCCAGGGTCCTGGATTCAAGTCCTACATCGGGCTCCTTGCTCAGTGGGGAAGCCTACTTCTCTTGCTGTCTCTGCCCCTCCACCTGCTTGGAGTGTCTCACAAATCAATAAAGTCTTTAAAAAAAATGAAAGATCAAGTTTCAATCAACATTTATTTAAAAAAAAAAATACTGCTAGGGAGATTTATTGTTTCCTACAAGGCTGTTAAGCACTTCAACTGGAATCATAGCCCAGTGAGTTTATTTTTATTTTTTGAAGGTTTCATTTGAGAGACAGAGATAGCCAAGACAGAGGGAGAGCATAAGCAGGAGAGAGAGGGAGAAACAGGCTCCCTGCTGAACAGGGAGCCCCACATGGGGCTTGATCCCAGGACCCTGGGATCATGACCTGAGCTGAAGGCACACACCCAATCGACTGAGCCACCCAGGCGCCCCAATAGCCCACTAAGTTTAATTCAAAAGAAAAACTCAGAACATAGAATACCCAATTCCATAGGATTCAAAGATAATAACTCTAACTTACAAACTATCAGTTAGCTTTATTATTACCTGCAAATGGCAGGAAATAAAATATATAAGCATGTGAAAGAATTAATTTTTAATTATAAAAATAGAATTTATTTAAAGTATATATACATTTAAATACACACATGCAGAGTGCATGATACATTTACTTAATATATACAAATTTTGATTTTTAACTACAAAGTTGTATATACAGGATAAAGAGCAGTTAAGAATTCCTAAAAAGCCCTCACTGTATTTCTTTGATCCTAAGTCTACTGTTTCCATCCCACAATTAGACTAGGTCTTATAATCCATATACACATTTATTACATCTTTCCCCTAAAAAGAAAGGAGCGGTTAGTAATCCTGTAGTGTATCTTAAAAGTATTGTTATCTTAGATTCAAAAACATACCATATTTAATAAAAAAAAATTAATCTAGTTCTTGTAGTATCACAGCAATACTTTATTCCATACATATAATTCCCTAGTCTTCCTACATTCCTAGTGATCTTGAAATGCAAACTAGGTCACATTATTGAACTCTGTCCTCTCTTTCCTATTTTTTGGTCTGAAAACCACCAACACTGGTAATGCATATTTTTCATCTGCCTCGGAACAGGATGTTTTGAATTATGCCAATCTCCCAGGTCTCGATCTATACAACTAAGATACATGCAGGTGACAAGTAAAAGATTAACTCAATTATGTGTCTTCCTACTACATAACCATTTCAAATCATTTTCATAGGAGCCAAGTGAATCACACAACTGTGTTGATATGAGAAAGAGTCCCAATTGGTCTTTCCTTAATAAGCAACATCCTTTTCCATTGTATTTGAGAAACTGCCCGTGCAATAGCAGCAGAGCACAAATAAGAGGACGACTCAACAATGAGAATATCGGCGGAAAATGCAGCAAACATCTCTTTCAAATGAACGTATACTCAAGTTCTGTAGTTAAAGAACCGTACTGAGAGGTCACGTCTGCCCTACTATTGTATTCCAAGGACCCATCACAGGGCCTGGTACACAGGTGTTTAATATATAGTACTGAACACACAGATGAATAAATGGTATAAGTAAAAAATCAGCACAGTCAACCCCAAGCTGGCTTAAAGGCTAACATTCTCCATTTCACCTTTGGGGACAATTTTACTAAAAAGAAAATGACAGAAGAATGTACAAATTCTTAAAGGAATGATAATTTTTGCATATCAAAAGATCATTATCACATATTAAAAGTTAAATACACGGATAATTCTGAAATTGTCATTTCCAGTTGGGGGTTAATCCTAAGCCCTTAGAGAACAGTGGTCCACACACAGAGCACCGATGATTCCCTCTCAGTTGAGGTACTTTATACACAGCAATAGGTATACAAAAGCTTTTGAGCCATTCCAATATTCCCGCTGCTCTGATAAATGAGAGACAAATTGTAGGCAATATCTCTTCGTAAGTCTAACTGGTCAACTTCTATACCCTAGGAGGAAAAATACATGAATGAGTTATATTTCAAACTGACAGCCAGGACAATTTTATGGCAAATAACAGTATTTAAATACTAAAATTCATGTTACTATAAAAAACATATAAAACTAGGCATATACCTTGGATCTAAATTTTTATTAGGTAATGCTGATTCAGTTAATCGCTGTAATAACTATATTATTAAATAATTTAAAATGTATATCCAATAAGTTAAAGAAAAAAGTTTCACCCAGAAACAATAGCAGAATAAACTCCAGATGAATTAAGAATCTAAGATTAAGAAAATGAAACCATAAAAGAAAAAAATTATGGCTAAATAATATAATAATATAATCTTGGGCAGGAAAGGCCCTTCTAAGTATAATAGCAAAAGTAGAAACTATAAAGGAAAAGCTTAATAGATATGAATTCATTAAAAACATAAAACTTATTCATTTAAAAAAGAAAATATTATAACACAAATGACTAGATGGAGAAAAAATACCTGTACTATATAACAGAAAGGCAGTTAAAGGATAGGTATAAAAAGACATATACCAATTTAATAATAATAATTACCCTAGGGGTGTTATTACCTTTTTTTCTACTTAAATAGCAAAGCAATTAACTCAATGGAGTAGGTTAGATCTATGTTTCTAAATCTTCCCCAATACAAAATTTTGGGGTCAACTGTAAAAATACCTACAACAATGAAAAATGATACCTATAAAGCTTAAGGAGCGATACCTAAAGGTATTTATGAAATAAAGAACACAAAAGTGTATGTATCACATCAGCATAACTATAAAAGTATGTATTCATTTGCTTAATGACTAACATTGAACAAGGGTAATACAAAACAGTTGTGAAGGCATGTGAGGATGAAAACAGTATTTTTCTTCAGAAATTTAAATAGGAATGAGACTTTAAACACAGATTATCGTCGTACTAGCAACACTTTACCCTGTATTACCTTATCTTAAACAAAACTATATTTATACTGGTCTTCCTTCTCTATAAAGAAATACTTTAGTTATATTTGAACTTGAAAATGAACAATGGCTATATTACTCAATACTCGGGCTTTTTGTCTACCAGCTCATACCTGTAAACCACAGGGGCTACCTTAAAGGAACGGAGATGGTCATAACCACAAGCTGTGTATACCCACATGGTTGCTGATCAGGTCACAAGGCCAGAACGATGAAGAGCTACTTGTTGCTGAACACAATTACATAAATGCATTCAATAAAGAAAAAATGCATTCTAATACACAATTTATTTCACTGTCTGGACTATGACATGAGCTAACTGTACTCATTGATAGATGAAGTGAAGTGACTCATCAGTTTTTAAAATTAATCATACGGGGCCTCTGGGTGGCTCAACTGGTTAAGCACCAACTCTTGATTTTGGCTCAGGTCATGATCTCAGGGTCATGAGATCAGGCCCCACATCAGACTCTGTGCTTAGCAAGAAGTCTGCTTGAGATTCTCCCCCTTCTTTTCCCTCACTCCCCCTGCTCGTGAGCTCTCTCTAATAAATGAATAAAATCTTAAAAAAAAAAAAAAAAGGCAGAAGTAAATCATAAAATACCTCTACCACAAGTGGAGGGAGTTCCAGGGCCTTCTGGTAATAGTGGATTGCAAGATGAATCAGCCCCAGTTGGTGAAGACCACGGCCCAAATTGTAGAATGATTCCTGGCAAGGTCCACGTATACTGAGGTATCGATTAAGAAAAGAAAAGCCCTACCAAAAAGATAAATAATTCAGTATTGTAATCACTGGACAAATATGTATTTGAACCAATATATGTGCCAGGTATACTCTGTACAAAATACAATAAAAAAAGAGTCCCATCCTCCAAGAACATAGGTCTGTAGTGTAGTTCCATATCACACTATAGTCAAGAGCTCTTCTGAAGGTATAAAAGATTTTTTTTTTAAGCTAAGGATAAAATATTCACAGAAAACAAAGTCAAATGTCACAACTGTCAAAGATCCATAATCTCTAATAAGACGGGATTTTTTTTTTTTTTTTGAAGATTCCAAGTTGGCTTTTGTGACGTTAGAGGCCAATAAGCTTTTTGATTCAAGATGTCTAAAACCTTAAGCAAAATATAAAATCTGAGCCCTTAAAATAATTTTAGAAAGGTTTCTTCTCAGGGAGAAGCAGCTTTCTGGGTAAATAGTATCTTTTTGTAAATTGCCTCTCTTACTAACTTCTTAACCAAAAAAAAATGTCATTTTTTCCCCCTGAAAGCTTCTGACTCAGACTTTACGGAAAAACAGGTTATTTCAGAGTGCAGCTATAATAATGCAGACTCCATGTGTGTTACAGTGTCCAAAAGCAACTTGCTTCTTTACCTCTTCCTGTATTAATTTCCACCTTTCATGTAGCTTCCAGTTACCAGCCACAGAAAGTTACAAACTGCAAAAGTACAAGCGTCCTATGTTAAGTAATTAAACAAATATATTATCTGTGAATACAGAATATAAAATGCAACTATTCCCTGGGTGATCTGCTTTCAAATAAATGATCACAAATTTTTCTTCATAAAGAAATAATAAAAATTAATGAATTCTTTAAAATTAAAGCATTTTAGGGATAAAAATAATTACGTTCACTAAAAAAAATCACTTTCTGAATAACAAAAGAACCTACTTATGTATATGAATATGACCTCTATGATACTGAAAATTATGGTTCTTAGTTAAGTAAAGCAGACAAACTATTAGTCTCAAATATCAAATCTTATTTTAAAGTAATAAATTGCAAAAATCTGAGGAAGAATAGTAAATAATCCCAAAAGAACTGCTGCAATGTAAATAAACTTGCAAGGCTTTTGATACAATAATAGGATTTGAGTTACCTGCTACATTTTAAGAATTTTTTAACAAATTTAGGAGACCCCTGAAACACTCAATAAGTAAGTAGTGATTTAAAAATTAGGTAATGGGGATAGACACTTTATCTCTTAGGTACTATGAATCATCAAATACAAAAACTACAAAAATATGACAAAAAATTTTAATGAAATAGAAACAAAAGAGTTTTAACATTAAGTATGTTACATTTCAAACATTTTTATCACATTTTTCACTAAAGGGCCCAAGTATACACTGTCTATAAAATATACAGATAGAAGAAATCACAAAAGATTTTAGTAAAACATATGAAATTAGTTTTTTTTTAAGTACTCTAAAGGGAAACAAACTGGTCACACAGCATGAAGAAACAGATTCATGAGAAATTAAAACAATTTAAGAATCATGGTATTTACGATAAAACTTGTTTTTGGAAACTTTTTTAATGGAAATGTTTAAAACACACAAAAGTACAAAGATTAGGACAAAAAACTCCCATAAGCCCATCTCTTATTGCTTGATCTCTATCCCCAACAAATTAAAAACTGCTGTTTAACGATAAGAGTGCTTTGAAATTTAGCTTCTAAATTACTTTGAAGTATATAAAATTTTTTCCTTACCAGGCCAAAAAACTACATATTTTAACTATTTAATAATGAGTCAATCCATAAAAATTTCCTATCAGGATTTACCAGAACATAAGCTTCATAAGGGCAAGGAATTTCGGCCTGTACACTCACTGCCACCTGCCCATCTCCAGCACACTGCACCTTCATTACATATTTAATTTATACACAATCCTACATACTTCATACAGCAAAAGTATCCGTTAAGAGAGAAAAAAAGCACAGAGCAACAAGTGGACGAGTATCACAAATAAATACCCAAGAAAAGGAAAATTTCTGGGCTTTCGTTTTTACTTTTTATTATGAAAATTTTCGAATATACAAAAGTAAAGAGAACATTATAACAGACCCCAATACCCAGCTTCAACAGTTATCATCTTTCGAATTTAGGCTTTCTTTTAACCATTTTACTTTTGAAAAACAAAACAAAAAATCCTTACTCAATCCTCCTACTCCATTCAAGCCAACAAATTCTTTCCTTCCACACTACTTTAAAAAAAGTCTTTAAAATGCATCAAACATATATAACCCTCTCTGCAAATAAATACATCCAGTGGTGAAAAGAAAATAAGTAAATAAATAAAATGCATCAAACATACAAACATAAAAACAACACAAAAGTTTTAAAGATACAGTGGTGAACAAAACAGATGACTCCCTCATCTTTTGGAATTTATACTTTTTTTTTTTTTTTTTTTTGGGCGAAAGAACATGCACTTTGTGGAAGAGGGCAGAGGGAGAGAGAATCTTAAGCAGGCTCCACTCCACTTCTCCAAGATCATGACCTGAGCTGAAATCAAGAGTCGGATGCTTAACCAACTGAGCCACACAGGCATCCCTGGAATTTATATTCTTATTAGAGAACACGAGCTATATAAAAAAGTGAACAAGAATATGAAAAGACTAATTTCAAATTTCTGTTAAGAACCAGAAAGCCTGGGGCACCTGAGTGGCTCAGTGGGTTAAAGCCTCTGCCTTAGGATCCCAGGGTCCTGGGATCAAGCCCCGCATCGGGCTCTCTGCTCCGCAGGGAGCCTGCTTCCTCCTCTCTCTCTGCCTGCCTCTCTGCCTACTTGTCATCTCTGTCTGTCAGATAAATAAATAAAATAAAATCTTTTAAAAAATATTAAAAAAAAAGAGAGAATCAGAAAGCTTTAAAAGAGCTATCTGTTGGTGATGATGTAAGGAAACAGTACACTCACGTTATTGTATATATTTTTATACATGTATTTTAAATGGATTTACAATAAATCAGTCTTCAGGACCTAGAAGGCTGGAGGCCTCAGGGGCTCTAGAGTATAGGGAACCCTCCAGATTCTGCTGTTGTCTTTCTGTATGATCTGGCTGTAAATGCATTCTACATGGCTACTTAAGTCTTAGCCAGGAGCACCACCACATGTTAAGTCCATGAGTGCTGAACACAGGGACAGGTGTTGGGAACTTTCATCATGTACACTAAGCAGGTATTACTTTTTTTTTTTTTTTTAAGCAGGTATTACTTTTAAAGCAGGACAATAAAAGCATTAAGTATATTCATTTTTAAAGAATGTAAAACCAAGAAATGAGAAAGCCAAATGAATTACCTGCACAGTGAGAGCATGTCTCCTTAAGACATACTTCTGAGACGCCATGTGAATAAATGTCAGGCCTATACAGAGGCTGTAGAGAGGTTCATGGGGATGGGTGCGAAAGGCTTGCACATATTGTCCTGAAAAAAGAACAGTGATGTCAAATGGTGTGACACGAGGATGGTTCCTTGTTTCTTCACTTATTCAAATGTATTTTATGGCTAAACAGTACTGATTTTTAACATATGCAAGGTATGTTTTCTAAAATATCAACCAGATGCACATTAGTTTGGATTTTAAAACAATGCATAAAATATAATAACATTTGGAGGATTTACATCTATAAATGTATCTTGACTACAAAGATTAAATGTAAGCAACTAAAAGTAACTTTCTTCTAGGCACAGCTAGACACTTCCATGTAGAATAATATTTCCAAAATAAACAATTTATTACTTATGAACATAAACCTACTTTATGATCTTAAATCTATTTTAAAAGAAACAAGAGAAGGCGTCTTTTGGCAAATTCGTCTGTAAAATTAATTGATCTGTTTTTTATGAATTCAAATATAACGGATCATGGAGGTGAGAAAAAGAAAAATAGTTCTGTTTTGTTTTTTAGATTATGGGTGTTGTTTCCTGAAAAAAAGATGTTTTCCGTGTTTCCATGGATTCTATATATGCAATTATTTCATGTCAAAAGCTTAACCATATGAGATAGGGGAAGTGAAGAAAATTTTTAAGCAGACTTTTCTTCTAAAGGGATGATCTAGAATTTGTCATACATAAGTAAAAACCTCCATTCTCTCCAGCTTCTATGCCAGAAGGTTCTGCACCCCAGAACCTCTTTAGCAGCACAGATGGTGGACTGCCATTGCACTTTCTATTTTTACCCCAGTAAAAGGTCCTAAATATAAGACAACAATATAACTCTCTATTTTATATGTCTTAACATTAAACAAACAATTCCCCACACAATAGACGAATTTCAACATCTGATGTGCAAGGTTACTGGCTGAACGATTATAAAAATACCGGCTATACATGAAGAAACACTGAAAGTATTAAACGGTCAACATCCCAGTTTATCCAGAAGTGAACCTGGCAGGCAACATTAGCTTTTAGCCAGCAAGAGACACATGCCTCATTTTAAGTTTAAACATTTGGCCAAATATTTTTCTACTTACTTGCTTCTGATTCATTATTATAGAAGATTTCAAGTGATTAATTTTCCCTGAGTTTAATTAGAATTAGCAGGCACCATGTAAATAAATCTTGACAAAAAGACTCGTCTCTTCAAGGAACTATCAGCAAATCTTAAATCCTTTTTTGTACTACAGCAAATTAAAACTAGGTGGCAAGGAATCCATAATTAATGAAAATTATTTTAAAAACAACCTGGGGCACCTGGGCAGCTCGGTTGGTTAAGCTTCTGTTTCTTGACTTTGGCTCAGGTCATGAGACAGAGCCCTGTGTTGGGCTCCATGCTGGGTGTGGAGCCTTTGGAAGATTCTCCTGCCTTCTCCTCCCCTCCCTCACTTGTACATGCTCCCTCTCTTAAAAATAAAAGGAGGAGGGGCACCTGGGTGGCTTGGTCAGTTAAGTGTCTGCCTTTGGCTCAGATCATGATCCTTGGGTCCCGGGATTGACCCCCACATTGCGTTATCTGCTCTGCAGGGAGCCTGCCTCTCCCTCTCCCTGCCGCTCCCCTTGCTTGTGTGCACTCTCTCTCTAATAAATTTTTTTTTTAAATCTTCAAAATTAAAAAAAAAAAAAAATCAAGCCTCAGCAGGGGAACTGTTGACCTTTAAAATGAATTATGACTTACTTCAGCCTTTTGAAACCAAAGCTTCATAAGGAAAATAAGTATTAATATTATCATTGTTGCTAACAGCTACTTAGTATATGGGCCAGGCATTAAAAAAATATATTAACACATTTAATTTTCACAATAATTTATAAGGTAGAATATAATAATATAAATATAATATAAATATTACCTTCATTTCAGAGATAAAGAAACTGAGTGCAATTTAAACACAGGTAGTTCCACTCCAGAGGCCTACCTGTTAACCACCACTTCGTCCACACTTGACAAAGTCCTGTCGAGGACACTTACCAAGCGCATGCTTAAAACTACCAGATACAAATGCATTGTGTCCATTTAAAACACACAGGGCATGATTATCTGGGTTTTTCAGCATTAGACGAAGACAGAAGCGATGATGTCGTACTTCTTGGGAGTGCATGGTAACCTGATTGAAAATGTTCCAGAGCTGAGGTTTATTGACATTTTCCATTACCATTACCCTAAAATTGCAGAAAGACGGTGAGGGTAAAAAACTGTAAAAGAAAAACTTCTATTTCTAAGAATGAACTCCTTCAGTGCAGCAACATCTTCCAAGAAAAAGCACATTGTCTCAATGTATTTAAGCAGAAACATTTACACAAAGATTTTTTCCCAGAAAATGCTGCTTAAGTTAGTATTTCTACATCATTTGTTCTTTTCAACACAATAATAAAAAATCAAGTAGTTTAAGTTTCACCGTTTCTCCCCCTGCCCCTAGAGCTGCAGCACAATGAACAGGGAATAATAGTTAATAATAATGTGTGCCAGACATTGTTAAAAGGCCTTATATATAATAAACCACTTAACCCTCACAATAATCCTACCAGGTGGTAGTATTATGATATCATTTTATAAATGGGGAGATTAAGGCACAAGAGGCTATATGAGGGGATGACCCTGAGAATCACCAATGACCTGAACTAACCAGTGAGCAACGAGAGTTAAAACAACTTATTAATTCTTGAGCATAAGAGACTAAGCCAAAGTGAATACACATACTCTTTCAACTAATCTAAAATAAACTATTAGAAAATTACCTGATATAGTTGTATGCCTTTCTGAAATTTTTGTCCAGTATTGCAGCAGAAAGACCAAAGTATTCTAGTTCTTTGCGTTTCTGCTTGTCATCATAAAATGAGTAATATTCCAATGAAGAATCCACAAGTAGCTCAGCCTCCTGAAATCGGGATAGGTCACACAAGCAATATATGGCCTTCAATAGAAGGTTCCACCAGTCATCTTTTGTCAAGACACTCGTGAGTACAGCAAATATTGCTAAAATGATACCAGTGAAAATCAGTTAGGACACTGTACTTAAGGAAATAGCAGTATTAGAAAATTTCATATGATCAGTTTTAAGGTTAAATTTAATAACCACAATCCTATGGGCCTGAATTCTTGCCAACACTCTTGTGATAATATGATAAGTGGATAGTTGCTCATTTATACTACTTCAACACCACCCTTTCTGCTCTGCTTAACAATCGGCAATCCCAGATTATTCTTATTTTGGATTTGTCCTCTACAAAGTCCAGCTACCTCATTTATATCTCGGTGCTAGCTAGGATACATGGTCCTACAGGGCAGAACGAGCGTGTATTCCATGACTGAGGTGAGATACAGGATTCTACACATACAAAGCATTCAAATGTGTGTTTAACAAAGCACTTGAAATTCATAATTTGAGATTCAGATTGTTCTTGATCTTGTTATAATCTTAATTTTTTCTCTGCCTCAAAATTTCCTTCCTTAAAAACCTTGCCTTCTTTGTCTGTAAGAAGCCCCTTTTTATAAATTTGTAATTCTTGAGAAATACTGAAAGCCACAAAATTTTTTAGTCTTTAACCCAGAATTCTGAGACTCTATCCTATACAAGTAGTCAAAAATATGGATATGGGCATGACAATGTTCACTGCAGTACCATCTATAAAAGAAAATTATCAGAAGCAACCATATATCAAAAAATAAGGGAATAATTAAAATATGGAACTATCAATGGAATATTACACATTCCTTAATGGTAACAGCTATGAAGAAAAGAGCAACATGAGAAAACATCCGTGAGAAAATGCTGAGTGAAAAAATCAGGATACAAAGATGCATGTAATGTCAAGAGGCCTTGCATCCTATCCTGGTACACAGGAAATGTAGGAGGAAATGAACTAACAAAAAAACCCTTATGACCCTAAGAAAAACAAACAATAGATCTGAAAGGAGAAAATACTGAAAGAGAAAACCAGGAAGGATCACATATATAGAAAAATATACCTTAAGGAAATAGTCTTAAATACATGAAGCAGAGTCTACCTTTGGGTGGACTGCTGAGACAGCAGGGTTCTGAGGCATTTATGACTAGATTACGAGCAGCTGACCGCCATTCGTCTCCTGACTCTCCCCCCCATGCAAAACCTTGCTTAATGTTAGGTCCTTATAATGTGCTTATAGCGATTTAGCTCTTCTGGATTCTAAATCCTATCCCATGGCACACTGCCATGCCTGTAACAATTATTTAACAGGGTCTACTGACTTAATTAACAATGAAATAATTTTCTGACAGACCGATTAATTCCAATTTAAACTTTTTTCAAGTTTTCTGAGTAATAACCTCACCCAAACGTACTTGATGCATTACCAGCTAAAAACAGATGCCTTTTAAAGTCGTATTACTTGAGACTGGGTCAAAGCAATTTATTTTCAGAGTTTCTATGACTACATTTGTCAAAAATGAATTTAACAGAGAATGAAACATGTAACTGAAGTCACTGGACAAATACAGTAATTTATACTGCCATATCATCTTCACAGATTTCTTAAAATAAGGTATATTTTCTTCTTAAAAAGTCAAAAGTTCCATCTAGTTTTTTCACAGGAAGATCCAAGCAGATGTTTTCCTTTCAATTTTCAAAAGTTAAAGTATTTACATAACCTTCCTTTTCTTTCTCAACATCAAATGAGTTTATTATACTTAAGGAATCTGGATTAGAAATTTTTATTTTATTTGAAAAGGTATATTTTCAATTAGATTACTATCAGGTGATACTTCAGGAGTATTTTATGTAATAAAGCAAATGAAAGAATTACCTTTTGCATCACAATTTGCTGTCTCTTGGTCACTGTTGTCTGATATTTTGTCTCTTGACACTTTAATAAGGTAGAGATGCCTCTCTCCAGATTTGGAACTAGAGATCAAACAAACTTGGGCTCTATTCATTGCTACCTGAATTAAAGATAATAATTTGAGATTTTTTAGTCATATTATTTCTTTTTAATATTTTATTTCTAAGTAATCTCCATACCTAATGCAGGGCTCAAACTCACAACTCCAAGATCAAGAGTTCAAGCTCTAGCAACTGAGCCAGCCAGGAGCTCAGGTCATATAACTTTTTAAAGAAAATCTATTGTGGGGGTGGTGTGACTGGGTGGCTCAGCCAGTTAAGCGTCCTACTTTGGCTCTGGTCATGATCTCAGTCCTGGAACTGAGCCCCACACTGAGCGTGTCCTCAGTGCGGAGTCTCTCTTCCTCTGTTCACACAATCGCTTTTTCTCTCTTTGAAATAAATAAGATCTTAAAAGGAAATAAAGGAAAGAAAAAGAAAATCTGTTGGGACACAAGTATTGCAGGTGTGCCTGTAATCTTTAGTAGGGAAAAAAAAAGGCCAAATTATTGTGCATTTAAACACCTAAAAGAGAATGAATAGATTTATTTTTTTCTTCCTACCAGAGGAATGTAGATCACATCTTAGTAGGGAAAAAGAAGTTACATAAATTCTTACACACAAACACACACACAAACTACTTCCCAACAAAAACACTAGACTCAGAAATGTCACACGTGGAAAACATTTTTGCAAAGCAAATAATTCTGGCACATTGTGGTGTCTAGAAAGCCAATATCTGATTATTCTATGGTTCTCACTTTTCTAGATAGGTACTAGCAAAGATTTTATTTCACTTACTCCACAGTTAAGTTTACACTTTCATGTAGAAGTTTCAATTATAGTCGACCCTTGAACAACACAGGTTTGAACTGCACTGATTCATTTATACATGAATTTTTTATAGTATAGTACTATAAATGTATTTTCTCTTCCTCCTAATTTTCTTAACATTTTTTAACATTTTTTCTCCAGCTTCCTTTATTGTATGTATATATAATAAATACACTACAAAATATATGTTAATCAACTGTTCACGTTATCAGTAAGGCTTCCATTTAACTGTAGGCTATCAGTAGTTAAGTTTTTAAGAAGTCAAAAGTTATACATGGATTTCCAAGTGTGTTAGGCTTGGTCTCCCTAATTCCCATGTTGTTCAAAGGTTAACTGTACATACAATTAAGCTTTAAGTCTTCTGTCTATATCTGACTTTCATTTTCAAAAGTTTAACAGCTATATTGGGGCACCTGGGTGGCTCAGTGGGTTAAGCCTCTGCCTTTGGCTCGGGTCATGATCTCAGGGTCCTGGGATCGAGCCCCACGTCAGGCTCTCTGCTCAGCAGGGAGCCTGCTTCCTCCCTCTCTCTTTGCCTGCCTCTCTGCCTACTTGTGATCTCTGTCTGTCAAGTAAATAAAATCTTAAAAAAAAAAAAAAAGTTTAACAGCTATAACCTATGTTTAAATCAAATTTGAAACATTTAAAAAGTCAACAGTGCTAATGTACAGAAAGACCATTACCCACCTTTAAAAGCATGGCTAACATGGTAAGTAAGGTGTCCACATAACCACACATTTTGCCTTGAGAAAACAGGAGAGTAGAACGATGAAGCAGTAACTTCAGTTCCTAAATAAATGAGCACATGATAATGAATGTGACAAGATTCCTTTCTGCAAGTTGTTTTCTTTGCACAGAAAAATTTTAGAAATCAAACCTTAAGAACATTTGCTTTATGATCTTTCACAACTTAAAAATCCAGTATTTTAGGGGCACCTGGGTGGCTCAGTGGGTTAAGCCTCTGCCTTCGGCTCAAGTCATGATCTCAGGATCCTGGGATCGAGCCCCACATCCGGCTCTCTGCTCAGCAGCGAGCTTGCTTCCCATTCTCTCTCTCTCTCTGCCTGCCTCTGCCTACTTGTGATCTCTCTCTCTGTCAAATAAATAAATAAAATCTTAAAAAAAAAAATCCAGTATTTTAGATACTGTAATTTATAATGTCTAACAAGAGGCTGAAACTTGGGGCGCCTGGGTGGCTCAGTGGGTTAAAGCCTCTGCCTTCGGCTCAGGTCATGATCCCAGGGTCCTGGGATCGAGCCCCGCATCAGGCTCTCTGCTCAGCAGGGAGCCTGCTTCCTCCTCTCTCTCTGCCTGCCTCTCTGCCTGCTTGTAATCTCTATCTGTCAAATGAATAAATAAAATCTTTAAAAAAAAAAAAAAGAGGTTGAAACTTAAGATTCAAAATCACTTTTCAAAAATGCTAAGGGGTGCCTGGGTGGCTCAGCTGTTAGACATCTGCCTTCAGCTTTGGTCGTGATCCCAGGGTCCTAGGATCGAGCCCCGAATCAGGCTCCCAGCTCAGCTGGAGGCCTGCTTCTCCCTCTCTCACTTCCCCTGCTTGTGTTCCCTCTCTCCCTGTGTCTCTCTCTGTCAAATAAATAAATAAAATCTTAAAAAAAATGCTGAGTTTAATATACTAAGGTAAATTTTTTGGATATATGCTGTAGAGACATCTTTAATGGAGGAGAAAGTTCAAAAATATAATCTACCAAGAAAAACTTCCTTTTATGTGACAGAACCTACCTGCTGTGCAGCATTTGCATCTTGTGCTAAAGTATCTGGATCATACATGGGTTCCAGAGCTTCCAGAGCTTTCTCAGGACGACCCAGCTGCTGCTGAAGGGTGGAAAGTGAAATTCTTGCATCCAAATGAAGGGGGGCCAGATCAACGACTTTGCCATAGCTTTCTGCAGCACGTTCCATATAGCCTAAGGCCTTTAAACATTCTAAGATGATGTTAAAATAAAGCATAAATATGATCTACAGATCTGTAAGATTGCCAAGATTATTTTTCCATTAAAAAAACTTTACAGCAGTAAAAAAATAATTGTAACAAAAATGAAGTGCTTATTTCTAGTACTTTAAAACAACTAACCCGTCTAATCTCCATCTACTGACTGATCAATCTATCGATTTCTCCAACTAAATCCAAATAGCTACAAGAATACAAACAACATAGATACACACTTTGGAGTTCTGCTTTACTCACTTAGCATTATGCTTTCAACACTTCCCACGTCTTCCTTACCATTCTGAATGTTTATAACATTCAACTGATTATTTATTTTACCATATTATCCGATATTTGGGTTACTTCCAAATGTTTACTTTAATAAATAACACTGCAGTAAACATTTTCATGTATATAAGCCGTAGTTTAAAAACTGGCAAGCCAATCTAGCCCACAGATCTGTTTTTTAAGCCATAGCGCTGTTAAAAACAATACACCGTCTACGTTTTTTAGAACTGGGATTTTTATGAACTCCCAAGTTACGGGATTCTTTTGAAAATACGGATCTGAGAAACAGCAGCAGCATCCTTCAGAGAGGATCTCCAGTTCTCCCCACTACCTTGAGTCTCTTTACTTGCCTACTTCACTCACTCTGTTACTTGCCAGGTTCCTAGGTTCCATGACCCCCAATATAAACTACCTCCTGTCATACTCAATTATTTCCTCAGGGTAAGTTCTCAGAAGGGGATTATTGGGCTCTATTCCTCAAATTTTATGTCAATTAATCATTAAGTCCCATCAGTTGAACTCGCCACTGTAATAGTGATAACACTAATCTAGGACTTTTGTATCTCATTCCTTTTTCACTGCAATTACCTCCTAAAATGGTACTTTTGCCTCCAATTGCTTTCTTAAATCTCCAATTTCTCAACTCTTTGCTGAGTATCATCCTCAGGTTAAACTTTGATAACAGGCAATAAAAACTCCAACTCCTCATTCATGTCTTCAAAATTCAAATACCACAAATACTGTAGTTTTTATGATGGTATCACATCTGTATTCATGTTCAGTCATCCAAACGGTAAAGAGTTATCTTTAAGCGTTTTCTGCAATTTCCTGTCTGTGATATGTCTCAAAATAACCCAGAATGTCAATCAATGCTTCTCTAGCTATAGAGTACCTTCAACCATTATGTAATATTTTAAGAACTATTAGAACTTTCTGCCATCAGGTAGTATTCTAGACAAAGACTACTCAAATTTTAATGCATCTTTTATGTGGATTCAATATAAAATCCTATTAGAGTATTTTTTGGCTTTCGTACATTTAAGAAATTTAATTGTTTTTCTTAAGTAATTTTTTCTACTTTATTTTGGATTATTATAAATTTAGATGCAATAAAATTAAGATACATAAAACCCAATCTTGAGCATATCTGAAGCTCAAAGAACACTCAAAATACATTAACTTTTTCCTCAAAATAACATATTTAATATAAATTCATTAAAGCTCTTGAAAATTAGACTGCACCCCAAGTCTGACAACCTATTACTAGAAATTGGAGCCTATAGTTAAGATAGGTAAAAGACACGTACAAGGTATTTTTTAACACAGACATGTTAGTCCTACTTCATGCTGGTACCATTAAATGAATCACTCTTCCAAAGCATTAGTGTGGGGGAAATCAGGTAGTGGCATACCAAGACAACTGACAATACGGACATTCATAGGATTACTGAGTCACTACGCTGCACACCTGAATCTAACATAACACTGTATGTCAACTATACTCAAAAAATAAGCAAAACAAGAAAAACCTGACTTTCAGAAACTGCCCTGAAACCAGAAACTTTCACTTTCACCAAGACATTAATATTTTAAAATAATTATTACCATCTTGGGAAAGTAAGTTCTTGCCTGGTTATATGATTAAACTTCTCCCTCTCACAAAAAATTATTACCTGCATGCCGGAGCCAAACTACGGCAAGGTTGTATCTTTCGGAGCAAACCAGTGCACTAAGGAGGGGAAGTGCAGAACTATATTCACCGACATCCAAAAACGCTTCAGCAACATCTAGATAGAGGTCTCCCATATCTTCAGGATTCTGTTCCACTAGTGTTGTCAAGAGAGGCTACATCCCAAAATAAAAGGCTGAAGTCAAACTTTGTTTACAAATACCTGTATCTATGTATATTTCTCTTTTTACATACCTATCAGTTACCCAGGGTAAGCCTAAAAGGAGCAAGGCTTCATAAAAACAGCTTTAAATAATCATTTTCCTATTCATTTCTGTATCTCTATTAAAAAGACCTCATACTGCCATCATTCACTCATTTAACACATTACTTCTGAAGCCTGTTATAAGCAGGCACAGTAGGAGCTAAGCTAACACTGACCTACTGTGCTCTTCCTCTGCCAAGTTAAACACGCCCAAGCCTCAGGGCCTCTGTGTTTGCTGATACTCCTGTCATTAATCAAATGTTACCTTTCCAGAGAGGCCTTTCCTGACCACCCTATTGACAACTGCAACTCCTCCTACCCCAATATTCCCTCTCTTCTGTTTGATTTTCTTCCAGAGTATTTATCTCCAACTCACATCCCTTATTTTACATACTTATTTTATGATCTATTTCATCCCATTAGAACAAAAGCTCCATGACAGCAGGGATCTGTATACTGTTTTCAATACCTTATCCTAAGGTCTGCCAAGTAAATGCCCAATAGCTTTTTTTATTCAATGAAATACTTAGTCCAAAGTTGGCAGAAGAGAAGAGCTATCAGAACTTACCAACTGTCTAAAAGGCCCAATCTCAAATTCTGATCTCTGGATTGGTCTCCTTTTTAAAAAGAATAATTACTGCATGCCCCATTCAGCTTTGTTTTTTGTTTTTTTTTAAAGATTTTACTTACTTATTTGACACAGAGAGATCACAAGTAGGCAGAGAGGCAGGCAGAGAGAGAGGAGGAAGCAGGCTTCCTGCCAAGCAGGGAGCCCGATGTGGGGCTCGATCCCAGAACCATGGGATCATGACCCGAGCCAAAGGCAGAGGCTTTAATCCACTGAGCCACCCGGGTGCCCCCCCGTTCAGCTTTTATAAGATATTCACACACAAATGATTTACGCTTATGGTGACTTCCTGGTTATTGAAAAACATGAAATTTGGGGTAGACTTACAATTCCTTACAATTTCCTGTAAAAGAAAATAATGCAGATTTGATCTGAAGTACCTGAAGTGCAGATCTTAATGTTAATGTTACTTACATTAAGTGGTTCGAGGATGTTGAGATGTACGAGGCAGACCATCAACTTCACGGTGATGTCTATGGGCACACCGTCAGGAATGCTGCAGCTAACATTCTCACCAGCTTTGGATTAGACAGACAAAAAGTAGTTCCTATATGCAAGTTTAGGAAGTAGGACAAATGAAGCGACTACACCTTCTATGTAAGATCTCAATTACTTCATTCAAGACAAAGGATTCCATAGTCAATTCTAATTTGACCAATTCTATTTTTATAGAGGTTTTTGTTTTTGTTTTTAAAGATTTTATTTATTTATTTGACAGAGAGAGATCACAAGTAGGCAGAGAAGCAGGCAGAGAGAGAGGGGGAAGCAGGCTCCCTGTTGAGCAGAGAGCAGATGCAGGGCTCAATCCCAGGACCCTGAGATCATGACCTGAGCCTAAGGCAGAGGCTTAACCCACTGAGCCACCCAGGCGCCCCTATAAAGGTTTTTTATAGAGGTTTTTATACTTCTTTCAGTCTGTCAGTAAGGAAAGAAGGAAGGAGGGGTGGATCAATGAAACACAGCAAAATATATTAAACAACAAAATGACCAATATATCTGTAATTAAAACCTGAATGTAACTTTTTCCTTAACATTTTCAAAACAATGGACAGCAATAATTTTCAACAGGAATATAACTTTTGGGACGAAAGATCCTAAACAGAAAACACATCTGCAAAACAATTTGAGACTTGGCTCTAGGTTAGATCAGGTCCAAGAAAACTATCAAGACTGGCAATTTTTCAGATGCCCTAACTCCTGCTTTCATGGCATTTCAATTTCTACTCCGCTGCACTAGAGCTGTACTCCGATCTACTCATTCACAACCCCCGTAACACTCAAGATCCGCAGCCAAAGCACCCTATCTAATCCTATTTGTACCAAGTAGTGCTCTCACACCCGTAACCTCTCAGTCTGCAATGCACCTCCGCCCGGGGGGGTTTACTTAAATTATGCTTTTAGAAACCTTCTCCGATCTTTAGTATATTGCTCTTCTCTATTTTCCCATAATGTCAGGTTTATTACAGAAATTATCACACTACTCCTCCTATAATTAAACTGTATATACTTCACTTGAACCCCACTTGCCCTCCCTGTGGGGAGGAAGTATATTTTCACATGCATATTCCCCAAACACCTAGCATAGGACCTTATAAGAAACTCTTTTCAAAAACTGGGCTTTTTGTTCTCCAACAATCTTCCTCTTCAATATTTGTCTGTCCCATGTCTCATCTTGGGCTTTGCTCTCTATGAATTAGCACAGCAACTGATTTGTAAAAATGAATTACTACTTTCCATTAGGATGGATCATTTAAATAAAAGGCTTTTTGATTTTGCATACTTATGCCTTAACCGAAAGGATTATATGATGATGGAATTTGTAGGCACCATGACAGGCCAGGGAGGGAGCTATTCTGAAGTGGGCAGTACTCAAGTAACAAGCGCCTCCCCCCTTTCCCCAACCACCAAAAGCCTCATGGGGTAGAGGCAGAAGGAAGGTATTACACAGGAATTTTCATACAAGAACAGGGAAGTCTACTCTGCCCACAGAGTTCAATTTTGCTACAACCTTGGATCGGGTCTTGCATACTAGTATTTTCACAGGACAGTTAATGGGTGTGATACAAAGAAAAGAGCAGGGATGAGGAAGAGAACTGAAGACGACACTGCAAGCCACACCTCAGGTATGACTCCCCAACGAGACCCCTAACTGCGTATTTTAAGTTTTCAATGGACAGCAATCATATCAGTTTCTACTTTTTATATGAATATTTAAGTTTGAAGTAGAAATTTTTTAATGAGAGTATTTTGCCTCTTTTGAAAATTAAATTGCTTTAGATCTAAAGGTTTCTGATATGCTGTTCGGTAATCCATTCTTTTTTCATGTCACTAAAAAGGCCCCAGAAAATGAGAAATGCCATGTTCAAATGGATGTACTGAGAAATAAAAAGGGACTGAAAAGAATTTTTCAAGCAGGTTTCTTGTGAGTAAATATTCACAAGAAAAAGATACGAAATCTCTATGAGGAAAAAATGCTTCCGGGAAAACCTGCTATGAGAACATCAACTACCAGTTTCAAAATGCCACATTATAAACCAGAGAGGATTATGTGCACTACCCTATGCAGAGAAAACTACAACCTTTATTCTCCTCGGAAGGTCCTTCTTCTGTATTTTTTTCCAGCACAATTCCAGAAAAATCTGTAATTACCTAAAAGAATACAGGAAAAAAGGAAATGATGCAAGTTACACACAGAAAACCTTTTCACAATGCAAAGGTTCGTATAGTTAGTTCAAATAATCCTTATAACATATAAATGGACTACAAAAAGCAACAGTAGTCTCTTTAAAATAAGGAACCACTGTGATATATTAACATTTTTATATCATACAAACTAATGCTTAAATAAAGATACAGAATTCATCCATATCAAATCGAACTACTTTTCCCAACAGCTTGGGAACTGAATCATAGCAATTCGTCTGGCTGCTGAGTCCTGCTACCCTCAAGTACAGACATATCTGGCATCTGGGATAACGGTGAGAGATTTTATCTCTCATATATATATAAAATATATAACTATATGTTACATTTCATTTGGAATTACCACAGAATCTAGAAATCTGTTTCAATACAGACTTTAAATAATTTAGTATGTAAGTAGCTTAATGTATATAACTAAAGTGAGGAATTGTCAATTTGTAGAATTTCTAAAATGCAGAAATGTGTCCAAAATCCAAGAAAAACCTATTACATTTTCCTACCTCCAAAGCTTTGTCATAATGCTTGCTAGAAATGTATAGTTCGGCTGCTATGTTAATATCTTCCATGGAGACAAGACCCTGATGTTTTGAGAAAGCTTCTTCAATTATGTTAATAGCTGAAGTAACATCATTGGCTTCATAGTAACTCCTAAAAAAATAAATGACAAAATGGATGAATATTTATTTCATTCAGGTTATAAAACTCTTATCTTTGCTTAGACCATCTATTACCTATGATTTTCATTTTCTTAAAATTAGGGAAGAGAAAAACTTTTCTTTAAAATCATAATCACAGCCGATGCAGAAAAAAACGGCAAACACCAGTATGACGATGTCATCATGCCAAGCATCTCACTCTCCAAAAGCTACCTGGTGTCATTCCAGCTCATTCCCCCATCACCTTAGTCCAAGAGCTCTTCTTTTTTTTTTTTTTTAAAATATTTTATTTATTTATTTATTTGAGAGAGAGAGAGAGAGACAGTGAGAGAGAGCATGAGCAAGAAGAAGGTCAGAGGGAGAAGCAGACTCCCCGTGGAGCTGGGAGCCCGATGCGGGACTAGATCCCGGGACTCCAGGATCATGACCTGAGCTGAAGGCAGTCGCCCAGCCAACTGAGCCACCCAGGCACCCTCCAAGAGCTCTTCTACCTCAGTGGAATCTACAAAGCACTCGTCTAACTGTTCCACTGTCCTGCTGCTTCCTGCCCTCACTTTCCTCCTCCTCCACAGACCAACATTATAAATACTCCCTTCATTATAATCTCCTCACTTCTCCTGCCCCTCCCTCCCTTCTAATAAAATCATTTGATAAAACCCCAATCCCTGTTAACTCAAATATGCCTGCTCTGCACCACCGCCTCTCCAGCCGACCACGCCTACTACACTCACTCTGAATTAACAACCAGAAGCCTCAAGCAGGCCCACGGTGCTGGTCAGCAATGTTACCAGTTACCTTGCCCAGTACTCTGCAAATCTGAACATGCATGCAAAGTAAGTGGGGGTCTTGTCCAAAGGCATATTCTGATGCAGGAGAGCTGGGATACAGCTGAGATTCTACATTTACAACAAGCTCCCAGGAGATGCAAATGTTGCAGCAAGGCTCCAAGGACTCGACAACTACCTCTCATCTTCTCACCTTTCTCTTCAAACCTCCAAAACGCTCTGATCCACACTCTCAGCTGACAACCTTGCTTTTTAGTTTTCAAAGAGAACCAGATCATAACATCTCACATATTCTCAACCTGTCGTCCTACTTACACACACCCAGGGCCATATCTTTTACCTTCTCCACTTACAAGGGCAAACCCCCACTAGACCCACTCCCTCCAACCTACTCAAGGACTTCACTCAAGCAATCGTCCCTTCTCTTATTAATCTTCAATGTGTTTCTCAACTGCGGATTATACCAACGGAACACAAATACACCATAATTTTTCCCAACTTAAAAGTTATCTCTTACCCCTACAACCTATACCAATTACCTCCCCATTCCTCTGCTCCTCTTATAAACTTCTCCAAAGAGCTGCCTATCCCCCAGGAACTCCCACCCCACCTCCAATGTCAACATTCAGTCCTCATTTCACACACTCTACCTTGACTACTTCACAAAGATGATCATCTTTCCTCCTGGAAGTGCTTTCTTCAATATTTCTAGAATATCATGCTCTCTTCATTTCCTTCAACTTCACTGTCCATTTCCTTTCAGTCTCCCTGCTGTTTCCTCCTCATCTTCCTGACTTTTAAACACTGCAGGACCTCAGGGTTTAGTCCTCAGAATGCTTCCCTTATCTGTCTGTCTGTGTCGGTCTCTCTCTCTCACTCCAACCCATACAAAAACACCATTTCATATCAGAAAATCCTGAAAGCTCAGCCTTCAAAATACATCTAGAATCTGAATACTTCTCACCACCTCCCGTACTTTTATCCTGGACCAAACAACTATCATCCCTTTCATAGACTGTTGCAATAATTTCCTAACTGGTCTCTCTGCTTCTGCCCTTACCACTCCTCACACTATCCTCAAAATAACAGAACTGATTTAAAAGGTTTTCTGGTTTTGTTTTGTTTTTTAATTTTATTTATTTAACTGACAGAGAGAGAGACAGAAACAGAGACAGCGGGAGAGGGAACACAAGCAGGGGAAGTAGAAGAGGGAGAAGCAGGCTTCCTGCTGAGCAGGCAGCCCAAGCAGAGCTCAGTCCCACATGACCTGAGCCAAAGGAAGATGCTTAATGGCTGAGACACCCAGTTGCCCCCTGATTTAAAGTTTAAGTCAAATTACACCCACTCTTCTCAAAACCTTCCAAATGACTTCCAAACTCATTCAGGGTAAAACCCAAAGCACTTACAATGGTCTGAAAGAGCCAAGTGACCTCCTGATGCCTCTCTGATCTCAGCTCCTGCTATGTTCCCTTAAACCTTCAGCTTGTTCCCAGAGCACACTTCTGCACTTGCCACCTACTTTGCCTGTGACACTCTTCCCTAAATATCTGTTCCCATACTTCCTTTAGTTTACTTTCAGGTCATTACGATCATAACATAGGGAACGGAGTCCTTCTCTAACCATCCTATTTAAAATAACATACCCCTATACACCAGCTTCCTATCCCTTTTCTGCTTCATTTTTCTTCATATCCCTTATCAACATCTGACATATTATATATTTGGTTGTTTTTGTTTATTGTCTCCCGCAACTAAAATGTAAACTCCACAGGGAGAGGAAAATTAAAACGCATTCAAAACTGGATCTCCTGGTGTTTTATACACTGCCCAGCATTTAATAAATATTTCTGAAAGAAAAGTGGCATCTGAGAGAAATCCTAATAAGCTGAAGTTATGGTAACGTAATTCCATGTAGGAAGGACCTCTACGGCAGTGGCGAAACTATTCATCCTCACCCTTTCCCCCCAAAATATTATAAATAATATAAATGGAAAACAAATTTACTATCACAGATCAAGTAATAGTTCATAAAATAGAGGCTTAGTGGGCTAATTACATGACAGCTAGAGATGGGACTAATAGCATATAACCTGAAAAGTTCCTCAATGCTCATTACATACATCAGAGGATCAACTTAGGGTTGCCCTGCTTCAACACATTACTTAAAAATGCTTCTAGTATTCTTACATAACCCATCCTTGTGATAACAGGGAGTGATTTCACAGCTAAGCATCTTCATGACAATGGCCACAAGGTTAACAGGGTTAACCCCAAAACACCCAGACGAAGATGGTTGATCCTAGGCTTAAATACTATAAAATGGATATCCTTAGATAGAGAGCTTATGACAAGATATTATTTAGCCAAATGGTTCTTGCTCTGCTTTGATGTATAGCATATTGGAGAAGTAAAGGCAGCAGTACACAATATTTTAGAATAAAATATATACCACAGCCAGTAGCATGTGTCAACTACAAGGAACATTTTTTTGTCTTAAAATGTTATTCTAGTACTGACTAAAGATAAATGATTATTTTAAAAAAACCCGTATCACAAACATTTCATTAGCACATTTACAACGATTTAAAATAATATAACCGCAAATGTACATAACTTCAACTAAGTTACGGAAAACTGGCAACCTAATCATCCTTTTAGAACATGCCCCATTATTAAGCTTCTGAACACGTGAAGGCAACTGTATATACAAATTTTTCTAAGTAACCACACAGCTGACTTGAAAACAGAAGAGTACAAAAATGTATTAAAACACTTCTTTGAACCTCAATTAAAAATAAAATGTATTTACTTCAAATATGTGTTCTGATTTGTAAAATAAGATGATTAATAGGAGAATCTAAATATACTCCAAACTTACTTTGCCATATCTCTAGCCAACTGCATAAAACGTTCTCCATCAGACGGAGATAAAAGATTTAAAATGCGCCTATAACCATCCATTGCCATCTTATGGTCTCCCATCTGCTCGTAAAGGCTTGATCGCTCCCACAGATAACGGACATTAGTAGGTTCATATTTAAGAGCTAAAAAGAAAAAAATGAATTACAGATTTACTACAAAAAGGGGTTCATGATACCTAGGTATGACCAATCCCCTTTTCAGAAAATTTAATACACTCTAATTCTCTAATAGACCCAAGGGGGTTATTCTGGAACAAATCTACTTTCACAGGAACTCTCAACTAGGTTTAGTCTAAGACCAGACAGAATCTGAATCTCTATATTAATCTTCATTTGGTCACTCTAATGTGATGTTAACCCTTAAGGAACAGCTTAGAACCAACAACGATCTCAGCAGGAAATCAAAAGTACTGTTCTTCTACCAACTTCTGTGCTGTATTAGATCACAGCATAAAGTTGCTGATAAACATGAAAGCAGAGAGACCCCAAATACTTACCTCTGGGATGCCAGAATATAAGGAATAACTATACTTCAGCTAACATCACCCTAGAGTAGTAAGTACAATTATGAAAATACCTATTATATAACATTATATCAAACAAAATAAGAATTTTTTTTTACCTTTTGTGTAGCAAAAAATAGCCTGCTTAATATTGTCTTGCTCCAGAGACATTTCTGCCAATCTAACCCATTCTTCAGTGTCACTAGGATTTAAATGTGCAGCAATCAACTCAAACTGAAGAGATTTTTCCATGTCACCTTGGTCCTCATATATCATAGCAAGAGTAGAAAATGGTTCATAAGCCAGAGGAGCTATAATGAATTAAAGAAAAACAAATTCTAGTGGCTGAAGAAAGAGGCATGAGATGACATCAATCCCATATTCAAGCTACGGATCTTTTTTTAATGTTTATTCTTTAAAACACTCTAGCAGAATTATACAAACTACTTAACAGATTTAAGAATAAACATTAGATTAAATTTGCTTTACTTCATGTTCATACATGATTAGTATTTTGGCATTACTGTCTCTGAGCAAAGTGTAACTTCATGAAAAACTCTACTCTCCACCATGCATCCCTTGTGAAAATCCTCATTTGCTAAGGTTAAACGCAGCTCAGTAACTCAACTCAGCAAGTTCATCCCAAAGAACACCATCACATCCGTGTTTATTTAATCTTCGTGACCCAACAACCATAGGCATACGGATGAATGGACTAAGGATAGCTAACCTGCACCTAAACGGAGGATATCAAAGTGAATAGTTAATCTACATTTCTGAAATGTTTCTGAAATGAAGTTCGAAGATCACAAGGGCTTAAAATCAAAGATAATTGTTAAAAATAAACAATTACAAACTGGAATAAAGGAACAGGTAATATTGGAAAGTAGGAACCAAACAAAATATCCTCAAGGAAAAGTTTGGCTAAGCTTGTTTCTGATGGAGTAGAAAAGAAAAAGCAGTGACCTCAAATTATCCTAATGAGTAATCTAAGAAAAAAAAATTTTTTTAAAGTAAGCTCTACACCCTACATAGGGCTTGAACTCATGACTCCAACATCGAGAGTTGCATGCTCTACCAACTGAGCTGGCCAAGTGCCAAAGGATAGCATTAAAGAAAGCCAACAAACCATGAAAGAGAGCAAAAGAAAGGATCAGAGCAAATCTACAGAAACAACCACAAAACAAGTAACAAAACAGCAAGAAATACATACCTATCAATAATTATTTTGAATGTAAATAGACTAAATGCTCTAATCAAAAGACAAGAGGATGACAGATGGATAAAAAAAATAAGACCATCTATATGCTCACTGTAAGAGACTCATTTCAGATTGAAAGACACCTGAAGATTCAAAGTGAGGAGATGGAAAAACATTTATCATGCAAATGGATAACAGAAGAAAGCCAGGAGAGCAATACTTATATTGGACAAACACACTTTAAAACACTGACTGTGGAGGGACGCCTGGGTGGTACAGTCAGTTAAATGTCCAACTCTTGGTTTCAGCTCAGGTCATGATCTCAGGGTTGTGAGATCAAGCCCCACGTGAGACTCTGTGCTGAGCAGGGAGTCTGCTTAAGACTGTCTCTCCCTCTGTCTCTGCCCCTCCCCTCCATGCAGGCTCTCCCTCTCTCTAAATATAAAACAAAGAAACAAAGACAGTGAGGCACCTGACTCAGTCGGTAGAGCCTGCAACTCATAATCTTGGGGTTTTAAGTTCAAGGTTCAAATTGGGTACAAGTATTACTTTAAAAAACAAAATCTTTAAAAAAAAATAAAATAAAATAAAAATATAAATAAAAACCAAAATCTTTAAAAAAATAAAAATAAAATAATATAAAATAAAACAAAGATTGTAATAAGAGACAAAGAGGACACTATATAATAATAAAGGGCCCCCAATCCAACAAGAGAAAAAAACAATTGTAAATATTTATGCGCCTAACATGGGAGAACCCAAATACACAAAACAGTTAATAACAAACATAAAGAAGTAACAGTAATACAATAATAGTAGAGGACTTTAACACTCCACTTACATCAATGGACAGATCATCCAAACAGAAAATCTACAAATAAAGAGTGGTTTTGAATGACACCCTGAACCAGATGGATTAAAAAGACATATTCAGTACATTCCACACTAAAACAGAATACGCATTCTTTTTGAGTGCACATGGAACATTCTCCAGAACAGATCAGATATTGGGCCACAAAACAAGTCTCAACAAATTCAAAAAAATCAAAGTCATACCACCCTGCTTTTCTGACCACAATGCTATGAAACTAGAAATCAACCATAAGAAAAAATCTGGAAAGAGTATAAATACACAAGGTTAATTAACATGCTACTAAACAATGAATGGATCAATAAAGAAATCAAAGAATAAATAAAAAACTACATGGAAACAAATGAAAATAAACTACAGTGGTCCAAAATCTTTGGGATGCAGCAAAAGTGGTTTTAAGAGGGAAGTTTATAGCAATACAGGCCAGCCTTTCAGAAGCAGGAAAAATCTCAAATAAAAACCTAATCTTATACCTAAGAGAGCCAAAAAAGAACAAAAGGAAGGAAATAATAAAGATTAGAACAGAGGAACGCCTGGCTGGCTCAGTGGGTAGAGCATGCAATTACCGACCTCAGGGTTGTGAGTTCCAGCTCCACAGTGGGTACAGAGATTATTTAACAATAAAGTCTTTTAAAAAAGATTAGAGCAGAAATAAATGATAGAAACTAAAAAAAAAAAAAACAAAAAACAAAAAACAATGGAACAGATAAATAGTTCAGAATAGAAGCTAGTTCTTTAAAAGGATCAATAAAATTGATAAACCTTTAGTAAGGTTCATCAAAAAAAAAAGAGGACGCAAATAAAGTCATAAATGAAAGAGGAGAAGTAACAACCAACACCACAGAAATACAAACAACTGTAACAGAATATTAGAAAACCTATATGCCAACAAACTGGACAACTTAGAGGAAATGGATAAATTCCTTGAAACATACAACCTACCAAAACTGAAGCAGGAAGAAACAGAAAATCTGAACAGACCAATTAGCAGCAATGAAATTGAAGCAGTAACCAAAAACTCCAAAAAAACAAAAGTCAAGGACCAGACAGCCTCACAGGCAAATTCTATCAAACACTTAAAGAAGAGTTAACACCTATTCTTCTCAAACCACTCCAAAACAAAAAAGAGAAAGGAAAACTTCCAAATCCACTCTATGAGGTATAACCCTGATGCCAAAACCAGATAAAGACACCCCCACCCCCCCACACACACACAAAACCACAGCCCTGTATCTCTCACAAATATAGATGCAAAAATCCTCAACAACGTATTAGCAAACCGAATCCGACAACACATTAAAAAACATACACCAGGATCTAGTGGCATTATCCCCAGGTTGCAAGGATGGCTCTCTATTTGCAAAACAATCAACAAGATATGTTATATCGACAAGATAAAGGATGAAAAGAAAGGGAAAAAAAGAAAATAAAAAAAAGATAAAGAATGAAAACTACATGATCATTTCAATAAATGCAGAAAAAGCATTTGACAAAGTACAACATCAACTCCTGATTTTAAAAAAACCCTCTGCAAAGTAGGTCTAGAGAACACATTCCTCAACATAATAAAGGCCTTATAAGAAAAACCCACAGCTAAAGCATACTCAATGGTGAAAAACTGAGAGCTTTTCCCTTAAGGTCAGAAACAAGATAACAATGTCCACTCTCATCACTTTCAGTCAATACAGTACTAGAAGTCCTAGCCACAGCAATCAGACAACATAATGAAATAAAATGCATCCAAATTGGTAGAGAAGAAGTAAAACTCTCATTATCTGCAAATGATATGATACTATATACAGAAAACCCTAAAGACTCTACCAAAGAATTACTAGAATTGGTGAGTTCAGTAAAGTCACAGGATACAAAATCAATGTACAGCAATCTGTTGCATTCCTATACACTACTAATGAAGCAGCAGAAAGTGAAATTAAGAAAACCATACAAGGGGCACACGGCTGGCTGGCTTAGTTGGTAAAGCATGCAGCTCCAGATCTGAGTCATGAGTTCAAGCCTGATGCTGGGTGTAGAGCTTACTAGAAAGAAAGAAAGAAAGAAAGAAAGAAAGAAAGAAAGAAAGAAAGAAAGGAAGGATGGATGGATGGATGAAGGGATGATGGAAGGAAGGAAGGAAACAAGGAAACAAAAGAATCCCATTTACAATTACAATAAAAACAATAAAATATTTAGGAATAAACTTAATCAAAGAGGTGAAAGACCTGTATTGTGAAAACTATAAAACACTGATGAAAGAAATTCAAGACATTCCAAAGAAATGAAAAGATACTCCATGCTCACGGATTGGAAGAAATAATGTTGTTAAAATGTCTATGCTACCTGGGCGCCTGGGTGGCTCCGTCAGTCAAGCATCCATCTTTGGCTCAGGTCATGATCCCAGGGTCCCAGGACTGAGTCCTGCATTGGGCTCCCTGCTCAGAGGGGAGTCTGCCCCTTCCCCCCGCTCATGCACTCACTCACTCTCTCAAATAAATCTTTTAAAAAAATGTCTCTGACATCAGTTGTAACATTTTTCTAGATATGTCTCCTAAGGCAAGAAAATAACAGTAAAAACAAACTACTGGAACTACATCAAAATAAAAAGTTTCTGCACTGCGAAAGAAACAACAAAACTAAATAAAAGGCAACCTAGTGAACGGGAGAAGATATTTGCAAATGACATATCCAGTAAAGGGTTAGTATCTGAAACATACAGAGAACTGATAACAACTCAATACCAAAAAAAAAATAATCCAATTTAAAAATGGGCAGAAGGCACAAATAGACATTTCTCCAAATTAGACTTCCAGATGGCCACAGACACATAAAAAGATGCTCAACATCGCTCATCATCAGGGAAATAGAAAGCAAAAAACTCAATGAGGTATCACCTCACACCTGTCAGAATGGCTAAAATCGGAAACACAAGAAATAAGTGTTGGCAAGGTTGTGGAGAAAAAGGAACCCTCATGTACTGTTGGTGGGTATGCAAACTGATGCAGTCACTAGGGAAGACAGTATGGGGAAGACAGTTTAACATAAAAAAATAAAAAATACAACTACCCTATGGCCCAGTAATTGTACTACTGGGTATTTACCCCAAAATTACAAAAACATCCCAATGTTTATAGCAGCATTATTTTTACTACCCAAACTAAAGAAGCAACCCAAGTGTCCATTGCTGGGTGAATAGATAAAGAAGACATAAGATAAATATATAATGGAATATTATTCAGCCATAAAAAAGAATGAAATCTTGCCATTTGCAACATGGATAGAGCAAGAGAGTATAATGCTAAGCGAATAAAGTCAGAGAAAGATAAATACACTTATGATTTCATTCATATGTTGAATTTAAGAAACAAACAAAACAAAACATAAGCAAAGAAAGAAAAGAGAGAGACAAACCAAGAACAGACTCTTAACTGTAGAAAACAAACATGGCTGCCACAGGAGAGGTAGGTGGAGGGATGGGGGAAACAGGGGACGGGGATTAAAGAGTACAATTACCATGATGAGAAAAATAAAATTAACAAAGGGAAAAAAGACCTAAAAGGACCCTTATCCAGATAAAAGAAATGCCAAAATATTGAAAAGATAAATTAAGAGTTTACTGTATTACAACTTCCTAAGTCACTATGTAGGGCATTATTTGGCAACACATCAGGAAACCAAAATAATAAATTTAATTGATTAGTCAGAAAGTCACTTATGAAGATATCCTTCAATATGCCCAAGATTTGCAGATTAAAGAAAGATGTTAAGTATAAATTGTATCTTTTACCAAAAAGTAGATTAAAATAATCTAGCTCTGCCTAATCTGGAAAGTGGAAGAAAAAAAAGAACACTTTTTAAGGGGTTTTAACATGGGCTTGCCATATTTAAAAAAGACTAATGCCACAGAAGTCTAAAACCCCAAAATGGAACATTAAAAAACAAACAAAAACAAAAAAGAAGCCTGGTAGAGTTCAATAAATATTAATATTTCATTGAGTCATAATCAGGTTTTCATTTTCTTGGTAACGACTTCTACTCAATGGAAAGTGGCATACTGCTGGTACAACAATCACCTCCAAGCTTCTGAATATATTTTCCAAGCAGTACAGTGAAATGGTCCTCCATTTGTTTTAAAAGTCACACTATTAAACTGCTATTATCAATAATCCCCACAAAAACCACCTTGTCTTATGATTTCCATGCACATCAATATCGCCTCCTCACGTTCTCCTCGAGCAAAGCGAATGTTGGCTTCACCCATAAGACCCCTCAGAGCTCTGGGAAGTTTACTTCGAGGCCTTTTCTCCTGTAAAAAAAATAAACAACATTTAGCTAAAATATAGTAATATTTTAGATTTCAATTCCAACCAAATTAATAAATGCAGAAGATAATGAAAATGAAATTTCCCTTTAAAACTTCTCAACATTCTAGGGGTGCCTGGGTGGCTCAGTGGGTTAAGCCTCTGCCTTTGGCTCAGGTCATGGTCTCAGGGTCCTGGGATCAAGCCCCACATCGGACTCTCTGCTCAGCGGGGAGCCTGCTTCCTCCTCTCTCTCTCTGCCTGCCTCTCTGCCTACTTGTGATCTCTCTCTGTCAAGTAAATAAATAAAATCTTAAAAAAAAAACAAAAACAAAAACTTCTCAACATTCTAAATTGGAAACTAAGGAATAAATGACTACAATATTGACTCATTAACATCAAAGTCTGCACTTTAGGAAGAAGTCTAAAATTAATCTCAGGAAATTAGTCTAAAATATTCTTCAAAAAGGAATAATTCAGAAAACTAAAACAAAAAACAAAAACAAACTTCCTATAGTAGAAAGTTCAAAGCACAGTAAAAATATATGAAAAAAGCAAAAATCAATGTGGTCAGGAATCACTAATTACTAATTAGAATAATAACAAATGTAGAACCTGATGCAGCAAAACGGGTTTATGTGCCAGGAAGCTTCTTTTCTTAACATAACCTACTGAAGATCCTCCTTCCTTCAAATTTATCTACTTAGAATAAACTCGGTTAAGAAAATATCAAGTTATATTGGGGTACCTGGATGGCTAAGTCAGTTAAGTGTCTGACTCTTACTTTTGGCTCAGTTCATGTTCTCAGGGCTGGTCATGAGAGGGAGCCCTGTGGGGGGCTCTGTGCCCAGTGAGGAGTCAGCTCGGATCCTCTCCCTCCCCACTACCCCACCCCTGCTCTTGAGCAAGCACACGCTCTAATAAATACATCTTTAAAAACTATATATCAAGTTACAATATGACCTTTTAATAGCAAAACCACAGTACAAAATCTCTAAGATTAAACATAAGAAACCAGGAAAAGTTGTCTCGTTATTTCCTTCCTCACAGTTTAAATTCTTTCTAGATATATGTATGATTTAAAGATTTCTTTTTCAGTTACTATGTCACATTTTCATTCCATTTATCAATACTGAAGGAAGCATTTACTTTCATCATCTTCTTGGTCTCACGATTGAGGACCATCTCCAGCACAAACACGTCGCCCGCAGTGGGTTGCTCAGGTGTTTCTTCTTCCTCCTCCTCCTCTTCTTCCTCTTCCTCCTCGTCATCTTCATTCTCTCCAAGCATGGACGCAAAGACCTTGTGAACTGACTTACTGACTCCATCTGACATTTCTCCTGAAGAAAGACGTTAAGGATGTTGGATAAATGTGACAGTTAATGTTTAAGGGAAGACAAAATTATTAAAAAAAAAAAAACCATATTCTGAGCAACAGCCATTCTCATGAAATCATAAAAATCATCTTAAGAATTCTGAAAATCCAAAATAAATATACAAAGAAATGTACGTTATAACACTGCCAATCGATAAAATTTATTCCAGTTAACAGAAAGGAAAAAAAAAATCACAGGATAGTCTTCTAAGGAGAAGCATCTGATAAAATCTAATACTCATTCCTAATAAAAATTCTTAGTCAACTAGATTTGGAAGGGAATATCTTTAGTTTGATAAACAATATCTACAAAAAACTTTTCACAAACACAGCTAATGGTGCCTTATTTAGTTACTAGAAATGAGACAAGGATGCCATCACCACTCCTTTCAACGTTTTGCTGGAGGTCCTGAATAACTTAAAATGAAGAGAAAAGGCAAAAGATGGGAAGGAAGAAATGAAACTGTCATTATTCACAAATGAAGTGATTAGGACATAGAAGATCTAAAAGAATGTACGTACAAACTGCCAGAACACAGCAGTTAAGTCAGGTTCTTGGATTCAAGGTTAATACACAAAAATTAACTGTAGTTTCTCTATCAGCAATCATGAACTGAAAATGAAATTAAAAGAAGGCCCTATCTGCATGGTGTGTAGGAAAGCTACTCAAGAGCAAGAATTTAACAGCGATATTCAGTAACGTACAGGAGAAAAAAAGACAATTAATTCCAGGGGCCAAATATTCCAATTAGCAGACTTTGTCAAACTTGTTCAAAACTGACACTTCTTTTATTCTGAATGTATGTTCACACTCACCAAGGGTCCTGATAGAGCTCTGGGATGATTCCTTCCTGGGGAATGGGGAGCTTTATATCTTGAAAGGACGGATGGGATTATCTGAGCTGAGGAAATCTAATACACGTATGCCTACTGCTCCTGATGAGCAATAACTGACTCAATTTATCACTTTTCTTAGAGCAGGCCTCATGGCCACTGCTCAGGGGCAGCGTTAGTCAACCAGGACTGGGAGGCAGGCAATGGTGCCTGCCACTACAGTTACATATCAAAGACCAGATGTTGGAAGAGCTATTCCTCCCCTCAGCAGATAAAGGGAAAGACCCAGAAGTTATTAGAACAACTTCAGTCCTCTTTCCCACCCCACTTGCCTGACAAGGTAAGAAACTGTAACCCCAATTTGCTCTTCTTTCTGCCGTTCTTCTCCACTTGGGCCAAAGGAGGCAGGAATAAAGCTTGTTTTCTTTCTATCCTAATAGTATGTATTCTCTGTGGAAAGAAGGTCGTTTACAGGAAAAAAAAAAAAAAAAGGAAAAAAAGCCTCTACTTCTACTCCCTAGAACAAGAAAGTTCACTGTAGTTAGTTCTCCATCAGACACTACACACAAAGCTACATTATAACATACTTCAGTATCACACATAACTTGTCAAGGGTAGATGGATACTGTGAACTGTCATCAGTATTCTGATCACTAGGAAGGTGTATGAATCACTGGAAATTAATGAATTTGCATACTAATTCATCAGTTAGACTCTGATGGCTTTAATTAGTTTGGGACTAACCAAATCTAGTATCTGGCCATGCAGAGCTGAGGACTGGATCTTAGAATGAGGCAGCACACCAAGACACCGACACTGTGTGTGAGGACCCAGCTGGGCAGCCAACAGGACTTCCACTGGATTTCTATCTCATCTCCTACAACTAAAGCAGTAGTTTGGAAGCCACTTTATATAGAAGTACAACAATCTGGGGGAGTATAGTCTGGAAGTAATTAGTAACTGAAAGAGCTAATATAAAAAACAGTTACTCTAAAAAGGCTCCCAAATACTGACGCCAATTTGAAACACTTTTGCACAAGGCACCTGTGTGGCTCAGCCGGTTAAGCAACTGACTCTTGATTTTGGCTCAGGTCAAGATTTCAGGGTCCTGGGTTGGGTGGCATGGAACTCTGTGCTCAGTGGGGAATCTGCCTGAGGATTCTCTCTCTTTCCTTCTGTCCCTCCCCCTGACTGACATGCCCCCAGGCTTGCTCTAAAATAAATATATCTTGGGGCACCTGGGTGGCTCAGTGGGTTAAGCCTCTGCCTTCAGCTCTGGTTGTGATCTCAGGATCCTGGGATCAAGCCCCACATCTCACTCTCTGCTCAGCGGGGAGCCTGCTTCCCCCCACTCCTCTTTCTGCCTGCCTCTCTGCCTCCTTGTGATCCCAGTCAAATAAAATCTTAAAAAAATAAAACAAAATAAATAAATCTTAAAAAAATAAACACTTTTCTACAAAAATAACCCACAAAACTAGCCATCACCATATTCAGTAACTCCACAAATCTTTATTGAGCATGTTATTACACAACATGCACTATGCTACTGAAAAACAAGGTCATCAACAGAATACCACTGCAACGAAAAAGCACTGTTTTTATTAAATTGTTAGGTACCCTCAATATTTAATGCAGGTGACAGATGATTTTAACACACCTTCATTGACATCTTTGTCCCGCGATTTGGTGGAGTCAATTCCTGATGATGATGGAACTTCAGAGTCATTTGGATTTTCTTCGGCTGGTAACTTTCCTTTTTCCTGAAGACTCTGTGATTGAAAATTAAAAAAAAAAAAAAAAAAAAAAAAAATGCAGGTTTAGTTCTCTCCAGTTGGGAATAGGGCATTTCCCTCATTTCCTTTTTTATAAAACTCGAGCTCTACAAACACATACAGTATGTGGAATTCACATTTGAATAGTCAAAGCATTTCAGAGTACCTCGATCTCATCCCCCATGACTGTCTGCATCAGTCACTTATAAAAATAATCTAAGAGACGCCTGGGTGGCTCAGGGGGTTGAGCGTCTGCCTTTGGCTCAGGTCATGATCCCAGGGTCCTGGGACTGAGTTCCGCCTCGGATCCTGGGGTTCAGCAGTGAGCCTGCTTCCTCCTCTGCCACTCCCCCTGCTTGTGCTCTCGCTCTCTCTCTGACAAATAAATAAATAAAAATCTTTTTAAAATAACTTAAAATACCTTGATGATTTCACGAATCTACCCATTGTATCCCAGCTTTTTAAATTAAAAGACATGGATCACTATTAGCTGCATGAATTGGGAGAGAACCCACCGGTCCATTTCAAAGGGTGCGATCATTTTTATCTCCCTTCGGACTTCCTATAAGTGAGAAGATAAGGGAAGTTCAGATATTCTCAAGTATGAAAAATTATAAATTTTGGTACCAGACAAGAAAACTCGTTTTATGGAAGATGACATCACACCCGTGCGAGACGCCTCGGAAACCGGGCGTCGGCTGAATGACCGCAGCCTCCGGAAGGCGGTGAGGTGCTCACCCCAACACACAAGAAACACCCGGTGGCAAAGCTGGGACCAGAGTCAGAATGTGACGGGGTGAGGGAGGAGGGGCCGGGGAAAGGAGGGGCGAGAGAGACGAGGTTACTACAAAGACAAGACTTTGGCGGGGGAAATCTTTAGGGGAGCGCAGCACAAGGATGAGAGGCGAGAATCAGGGTTTGGGTAAGAAGCCGCGGACGTCCCGGCCGCCCCATCCCGGCGAACCAGGCACGGGGGCCCTCACATCTGGGTGTACCACGGCGACAAGACAGAGAGAAGAATCCTGGCCTAGCGGCGCCTCACTTTCTTCTCGCGGGTTTTCCTCTCTTCTCTCCGCCTCTCGAACTCCTCGAAGGAGATCTTCCCTTCCAGGTAGTCGATGAGCTCCGGGCTGAAACCCGACATGGCTCCGGGGTGCGGATACACAACACCAAACACCGGGCCAGAGAACCGGAAGAGCAGGCTTTTATCCCGCTCCGGGGCGCCGAGAGCGGTGACCCGGAGTTCTCCGGGGAAACGGGCCCGGCCGGCGCTGCAGCCGCTGCGCGCTGGTTCCGCGGGCGCATCTGGTCCGGCTTCCTTCCGGGCGGCGGGAGCGGATCTTCTGGGCGGAGCCCGGTGCGGGGGACCTCGGCGGCTGTGCGGGCTTAGGCCTCGTATTTGAGATGATTGGGGAGGTTTTGTTTTATTTTGTTTTGTTTTGTTTTGTTTTGTTTTGTTTTTAAAGGAAAAGAAAGGAGACAAAAAAAGTGCTTAAAGAAATTTTCCTTAATCTAGGTTGTTTCCCTTAATTCTTCATTAGGATTCCTACTTCTAATTCTGAATGCTTGTTCCTTAAATTAATTTGAACTTTGCTGTAGTGATTATTTTCCTAATGTAACCGTCTGCACTGCCACATGCATGTTTCACTTTCCTGTGTCTCCTGCCACAGAAGGCGAAAGTCCCCTCCCGATGTGAGCTCTAAATCTCACGTCCTCCACCAGCGGTACCATCGGTTCCGTCTTCATGGATCCTCAAACCCTCCCTTCCCTCGGGGGTCCTTCCCTCCCAGTCCGTACACAAGTTTATCAGGACTCCTTGTCCCACCGATCACTCCTACCCAAGTTTTCTTCTTTTCTTAAACTTTTAGAAAGAATCAAACGCTTGCTGTAATTACCATCCACTCTTGCTCGTTGACTCCAGGACCGGCACTGGCTTATGCAGATTATTACACGCATGGCCCAAAGTAGTCCTTAAAAATGGATGCTGCTATTCTCAAAGCCAAAGTCTTACGTCTAATAAGTAGCAGAGCCAGGATGTGAACCCAGGTCTATGTGACCCCAAATCCCCTGTGCGGAATCAATATAGCACATGGCCTTCCCTCCATGGAACTGTTCTTCACCTGCTGAACACTCCTGTGATCTGTATTTTACCTTGTATCCTAACGATTTCTCTGCTAGAGACACTGTCAGCATCTTGAGAACAGTACTACCCGATGCATCTTTGTGAACTCTAGTAATCTGTGCTTAAAACACACTTACGAATTAAATTGGATGGAATTGAAAGTGTGTTGGAAATGGGCAAGAGCGTTGAGGTATGGGGAATGCATCTTGACATAAAGCTAAGTTTAAAGACAAGTTACAAGGAGCCTGTCACTTACCCATTAGTACCTCTTTGTTACAATCTGGATGAGGATAAGAAACGGTAGGATGGCAGAATGAGAACCACGACCCCAAGACTTCTAGTTGAGAGAAAAATACCTCACAGCTAGACGTCACCCCCTTTCTCATGATGAAGAATCCTCAGGACTCTGCGTGGGTGTAAAATATGGAGGATCGCAGGGTAGGTTGGATAAGGTTCTCAACAGAAATCATTTACAGGGAAATTCTCCCCTAAATTTCTTCAGGCAGTCAGGGAACTGCATCCAAGAGGAAGTCAAGGGTTTGGTTCTAACTCTCCTGGGGGAAAAGAAGGGAATCAAGGGCAGGAAAGATGTTCACCTCATAAGAACTCTCGACTAAGACCCAGATCGCTTAGACCAACTTGTCTCATCATTAGTTCCCTGGAATATGGAATAACAATTGTGAATCTGTAGATTCACCTTGGAGAGAATAGAGAACAGGGAGCAGCAGTGGAAGGACAGCTTTTATGCTGTTGACAAAGAGACAACAGATCCAAAATGGAATCACTTGTGCTAAACCCACATCACAAAACCAAGACTTAATACCTAACTTAGTTACAGTTTGAACCCCTCTCAGGAGTGGAATCTTAAGCCGGTCCATCTGTAATTACCTGGTCAGCACTAGCAAGGTGACCTCACTGCATGATAGACCTCTGCTATCCCTAAGAGGAGGTGATCTTGCCACAAACAGTCCACTCTTTGCTGGTAACTTCCTTGCCCCACCTTCTTCTAGCTACAAAAGTCTTTCACTGTGTACAGCTCTTTGGAGCTCCTATTTTTTAGATGATGTTCAATTCATGGTTCACTGAATAAAGCCAATAAGATCTTTAAAATTTATTCTCAAGTTGAATTTGGTTTTAAACATGGAACAACTTGTGGATGTGAGAGTTACAACCCAGATTCTAGCAACATATCTTATAAAATTGTAATCTTTGTTTTTCTTTTCTCCATTTCCTGGTAAGTGATTTCTCCCCTGGTGAGTCAGAGGCATCTTCATTACCTTGAGATGAAGTGGAATTGTTCCAGAAGTAATGAAAATAGTAAGAAGAAACCTTTCAGACATTCTTACTGCTTTTGGGAGTCAAATGAAATGTCTGTAGAAAGAACATTGAATTTGTGCCAGGACAATAGAATTAAGAGTATACAGGGAGAAGGTGACTCCATCCTTTCTCCTCGTCAAGGGGAGGAAACAGAATGGGGTGTGACCCTTTTGGGGAGACAATTTTTCCATAATTCTCTCACTATTCTGCAAAAGCTTGTGACAATGTTCAATCTGGGCTATATTTTCAAAGATGTCTATAGAGCAATCAACCTTGAAAGACAGAGAAATTATCTTTCTCTGGGGCAGAGGACAGATTTGTTATGTGACCAGTACCATAAATAGTTTCTCTTGGGGCAAAGTTTGGGCATGTTGTGAGTAGCCCCTTGTAAGAGTGGGATTTCAAAGTTTGGGGTTCCTCAGCTGGGGCACAAGTGCAATATACTTGAACACACCTCTGTGTGGCTCCTGTGATACTTGGGGGATAAGGAGCGCCGACGTGGATGTAAAATCATGCTGTCTGCCGAGCCATGAGTAATAAAGTCTCTTGCCTCAGCCCAAGAGGCTCACATGTCTGACAGCATCTGTGAAACTGTAGAAGGATGGTGTGTGACTTACAAGTAGAGCAGAACTTCACGCCCTAGTTCTTGACTCCCCTAGATCTGGGATAAGGGACAACTGGACATGTCCAGAGAATGGAGTACTCCTCAAAGAGGAACGGAGTCATGGTTGAAAGGCTGTCAGAGACCTATGTAAAGAATTACCATGGGCCCCTTGGGAACCTGGATCACGTGCAAAACATTAATTTTCGTTGGAGGAAACGTGACACTTCTGCTGTTTTCCTAGCAACGGCTCTCAGCCAAGAAGAAAATCACTTACCCAGTGAACTTCTAGCAACGGGTGTAGGGACGTTTGGGTTTTCAGGATAATAGGGCAGGTGTGGGGAAATGACTGATATACAGTGCCTGAGGACCAGGTGTGCTAAACGGTCATACAAGTGGAGACTTGCCCTTTCCCAGCAGCCAACAGTACCACCATCCAGAAACTCTGGTCAGGACGGAGTCAGGCCTTCCATCAACAGCTGCCTTACAACAGCGAGTTTTCCAGCAGAAGACTGTGTGCTCCTGCCCTGAGACTGTGTAGACAGCAGGCAGAGCAGGCAGAGGGAGAAGCTGGCTCCCTGCGGAGCAAGGAGCCCGATGCGAGACTCGATCCCAGGACCCTAGAATCAAGACCTGAGCTGAAGGCAGCCGCTTAACCGACGGAGCCACCCAGGCATCCCTCAAGACATGTTTATTGAACATTTGCTACCTGCACGGCACTGTGCTAGGTCCTGGAGAAATAAAAATGGCTTGGGTATGATCTCTGCTCACAAAGACATCACAACAGTCCAGGGAAAACAGGCACATATACAGCTACTTAAAACAGAACAAATTAGGGCCGCCTGGGTGGCTCAGTGGATTAAGTGTCTGCCTTTACCTCAGGTCATATCCTGGGGTCCTGGGATCATGCCCTGCACTGGGCTCCTGCTCAGGGGGAGTTAACTCTTCCCTCTCCTTCTGGTTTGCCCTCCTGCTGGTGTGCACTCTCTCTCTCTCTCTCTCTCTCTCTCTCTCCCTCCCTCAGTGAAGAAATAAAATCTTAAAAACAGGACAAATTAAACCAGATGCAGAAATCTATTTTTGCATAAATATTTTATTATTGATATTGAGTATCAGTGAGCCACGAAAAATCTCCAGAAGACTATTGTGGAATATACAGACTAATGTTACTAGGACCCCGGTGTTTGCCAGGTAGTACAATGCTCTTTTTGTAGGAATCACAGAGAAAATGATGCAGCTCTCCATAATCATACAAGAAAAGTAGCTATCCCAAATGAAAATCTGAGAAGCAGAGTGATTCAGCCTGCACTGGTAGGGAGAGAAGATTGGTTGTAAAGGAAGGGAATTCCACCCATTTCTACTCTCCCGTCTTAAGGATGTGTGTGGAGAAAAACTAGAGCTAGAGTGTGGCTAGGATATTCGTGTAGCACAGTGTCCCGCGCTGAATATAGTGGGGGGTGGTATCTCCTGGAGGCCCCAGCAACTCCTAGAATCCCAAGTGTTTTTCCTCTCCATTTCCGCTGACCTGTGGATATTTATCACCTCTTCTCCCTTGGTATCAAACTGCGAGGTCTCTCAATAACGTAGGCTGAAAGTGGGGATGCATCTTCTTTTCAGGAAAAAGACAGATTGTAAGCCCAAATCTCCATTACATAGAATGAACTATAGTAAAAATGAGCAGAGTCTCTTTCAGATAATTTATTGATAAAAGGTAATTCTTATACATGTTTTAAAGAGAAGCTTAAAAGAAATGTAATTTAGAAGATCCCCATCTCTTCTGCCTGCGGTGTTCTTCTAACTCTTACAAGTAAGAGCTCTACGTCGGGGTTTGTGGTTCACAGAACAGAAAAAAAGTCTCCAAAAATATGCACATAAGTCACATATGTCCCAAAGGTCAATCTATTTATATGTAAATCTGGAAATGTAGAATAAAATCACTATTAATTGACAAATGAGTGGAGGGGGGGAAAGGTTGAGCCATGACCATGATTGAATTTTTCTAAAGAGAAGCTTCATCTGTAGTTTTAAAATTGCCAGACACCTGAAAGAACAAGAAAATGTTATCACGAAATAGAAAGTGAAGATTATGCAAGCAATACAATGACCCTCTTGTTTTTCTTTCTTTTCCTTTTCCTTTCTTTCTTTTTTTTTTAAAGATTTATTTATTTGAGAGAGAGAGAGAGAGAGACAGAGTGCAGTGGGAGGGTCAGAGGGAGACATAAAGAGACTCTTTGCTGAGTGCAGAGCTCAGCCTGGGGCTTGATCCCATGCCCCTGAGATCTGAGCCAAAACCAAGAGTCGGCTGCTCAACCGACTGAGCCAGCCAGGCACCCCTGTATTTCTTTTCTAATTGGAGATGTTAGGACGGGAGCACATGTAATTATGAACTATTCTCCAAATAGAAGCTTAGCTTCTCTTACAAAGTTGAACAATTCCTATTACATTACGATACGACGAACTGGGTGCTTTCTCTGTTTCCTGCCCCTAAACATTACCCCATTCCGTGCTCACATGATGTTATTTATTTGATACTTTCTCTGACACTATCTGTGAGTTAGAGATCAGTTTCTGCAATTTATAAATGAAGAAACCAAGGCTTCCAACCAACTCGTATGTAATTCTGTCTCATGCTGAAGCAGGCACTGCGGTATTAACAACTGTTCTGTTTTAGTGTCTAATAGCCTAGGGCCTCAGTGGGGATAATAACCAAGGGAACCTTTCATTAACATCCTCCTGTTTATTCTGATTAATTTCTCATTGTGGGAGCTGTCGAGTGCATATGCCACATGGTAAATTGCATTTTCCTGTTAGAATAGCCATCATTATTTTAAAAAAGCATCACATTTAAAAAGGAAATAATAATCAAAACCCTTTCACATGCACAATAAAGTGCAACATGGTATGCTTCCCCACAATTTCATCTCTACCTTGTGGAAGAATGGGAGTAGATTTTATTTATTTTTTAATTTTTTAAAGATGTATTTATTTATTTATTCGCGAAAGAGAGCAAGAAAGCAACAAGCAGGGGGAGCAGCAGGGGGGGGGAGAGAAGTTGAGCAGGGAGCATGATCCGGGGCTCCAACCCAGGACCTGGGTTCATGATCTGAGCTGAAGGCAGAGGCTTAACTGACTGAGCCACCCAGGTGCCCCTGGGAGTAGATTTTAATTATGATTTAATTCCCTTTTTTATTCAGTCAAATGAAAAGCTAATAGACTCGAATCACAACGTATTTACTTGGAATGCACCATACCTGGGTTTTTGTAAATGGTAAATATTTATTTGACAGGAATGTTAAGGTAATATGAACATCAAAACTCAAATCTTAACCATAAATAAATTTCTGGGGTTTTTTTCTATGAGGAAAATGCCATCTTTACTAGTATTTTACTCCCCCTAACCCACCCCGGGTGAGGAAGTACAATTTCAAGTACATGTTTATTACTTTTTTCTAAGAAGAACCATTTTTTTAAACTTTTCTATTAAATCCAACTGCACTGTTTAACATTTTACTTTATATGTGATTTCCCACATAACTTAGCTATATGATCTGGTATGAAAAAGATAGGTAAAAGTGTATAGTATTACACTGTATTTACAGTAATAATTCAAGGGAAGACTGTCCGGCTCATTTGGTAGAGCCGGTAACTCTCAACATCAGGGATGTGAGTTCAAGTCCTATGTCGAGCACAGAGATTCCTTTAAAGAAAAAAAAAAGTGATAATTTTTTCAATATAGCTCTTCCCAGAAAACTGTGCTTAAAAAATCATAAGCTGTCATTTCTTTCTTTTTTTTAAGTTTTGTATTTTTTTAAACATTTTTTAAAAGATTTTATTTATTTATTTGACAGACAGAGATCACAAGTAGGCAGAGAGGCAGGCAGAGAGAGAGGGGGAAGCAGGCTCCCTGCTAAGCAGAGAGCCCGATGTGGGGCTTGATCCCAGGACCCTGGGATCATGACCTGAGTTGAAGGCAGAAGCTCAGCCCACTGAGCCACCCAGGTGCCCCTCTTTTTTTTTTTTTTTAAAGTCCCAACATGAGGCTTGAATTCATGACCCTGAGATCAAGACCTGAGCTGAGATCAAGAGACATCTAACCGAGTCACTCAGGCACCTCAACTATTATTCATTTTTAAAACCAGACCATGAAATACATGAACCAAATCCAAATATTAATAATGATGATTATCATCAGAACTGAGAACATATTCCTTTGAGAAAATAAAAATCATTTTCTAAATAAATACTTTCAAAATCTCCTTTTGACTGAGTTGTATAATTGGACAGATTCTAGGGATAAAGGGATAACTTACCTGTGTTCAGCGGAAACACTCAGCCTTTGACGTAATTAGGAAAGGAGTTTTTCTGCTCTTCATAATCTGCAAATGCAGAAGCAAGAAGTTCTGATTGGAAAGAGAGAGGTCTAGGATTCCCATTCATGGAGAAAGTGTTTGGAAACCTCCCAAGATCAAGACCTCTTCCCTTAAAATATGCCTGGAGGGTTCTGAAAAACTGAAGAAAGAAAGAAAGTGTTCAGTGCCATATGTAAATGAAACATCAAAAATACTCAGAGACAGATATTTTTTCCCTCTCTTTTTCCCCTCTGTGAATTGACTTGAGGGCTAATCTAGGACTCAGGAGGTGGAACACCCGGAAATAGAAATACACACTTTGGCTACTTCTCCTCCTTCCCTTCTGATGTGGAAATCAAAGGCAGAAGAAAAATTATTAAATTTCCTTACTACTTACAGCCCATTGACAAGTCCTTGAAACAGGCAGAGGGACATTCCTCTAGGGAATCAACTGCCTCAATGTTGATATTCTGCTAAGGGCAAAAGGCAATCTTAGCCCAACGCCCATAATTCTGTAAATTACTTTAACATATGAGAATTCCTTTGGAAACTTCCTTTATCTCTACCCCCCAAGATACCTCTTGGCAATCATTCCCCAGGTATATGACCCACCCATACACATCTGAAGGGTCTCATGACTCAGGTTGTATTGGACAGTAATAAATGACCTTTTCCCAATAACAGCTAGCCCTCTCAAGATCCTGGAAACCTTGCTTACAAAGTTTCTTAGAGACTGATGCTGTCCCTAACCCCCTCCCACCTTGAAAGTATATAATGGGCCACTCCTCATGACCCCGGTGCAGCTCTTTCTGCCCATGGGTCCTGTCCCCGTGCTTTAATAAAATTACCTTTTTGCACCAAAAACATATCAAGAATTCTTGGCTGTTGGCTTCAAACCCTGACATTCCTTCCTACATCACCCTCCACTGTCCTTTACCTGCCTTCTTTCTGATATTTCAACGCTAAACAAGATAATTCAACATTCTTGGTAGAGATTGAGAGGAATATCATTTTTTTAACAGCATCATAGATAGAGGGTTTATTGTAAACCACCTCTGAAACACTTAAGTCAGGGATTAAACTGAATTTCACAGTGATCAGAGCTCCATGCCTCCTCTCTGACTGAAGGTGAGATCCCAGGCATTGTTTTCTATGCTAGAACTGTAAGACGTGCATTTTCCAGCTTTCCTTTAGGAAAGGGATACACAGAAGGTTGCAAAGGGCTACTTGGTTGTTTTAACCTTACACTGTCATATTTCACATCAGTTTCCTTATGGAAACTGTATTTTGAAATAGTAAAGTTAGCATGTTTATTGCATTTGGCATATTTTTTTAAGGATTTTATTTATTTATTTGACAGAGAGAGAGAGAGATCACAAGTAGGCAGAGCAGCAGACAGGAGAGCGGGAAGCAGGCTCCCTGCTGAGCAGAGAGCCCGATAGGGGGCTTGATCCCAGGACTCTGAGATCTTGACCAGAGCCGAAGGCAGAGGCTTTAACCCACTGAGCCATCCAGGTGCCCATATTTGGTATATTTTTAAAAGAGAATTTTTGCTAGTGTTTTGAATTCTTTTTCCTAGATAACTTTTATTGAAAATAATGTGGGGAGGGGGGCTCCTGGCTGGCTCAGTTAGTGGAAAGTGCAACTCTTGGTCTTGGGGTTGTGGGTTCAAGCCCCACATTGGATGTAGAGATTACTTAAAAATAAATCTTTAATAAAAGAAAGAAAATAATGCCTGGTAAATCGATAAGAATGCAGATCAATTTTCAGTTTTTCCAATTGAGCTTTGCATGTGTTGGTCATATGAGACTGTTTTTTCATCAGTTCAATCTGAACTGTGCAAAAATCAGTTCCCTGCTATGTTCTTGATTTTGTATATCTATGACAAATCCAGGCTATAAGGTCAATGCGTATGTGAGATCATTTACAAATGTAATGTGCTGTATTAGTATAAAATCATCTCTGAATATAAATTTGTTTCTCCTTACAGAAACAGATGTAAATTGGCCAAAGGAACAATAGGGTACCAGCCACTAGGCTAGCAAAGCCCTTGACCAGTCCTGTTAAGGAACCGTCAGCAGCCTCCTCTCCACTGAGCTCCAGCAGACTGCAGCTCCAGCAGACTGCAGCATGCATACGTCCAAAGACGTGCCAATTTCACCCTGTAGCCCAGCAGGTCCCAGTGCATGCTCTTACCAGATCTCGGTTTCTGGGGTTGTTGAGTGACTTCCATTTCTCTTTGTTTCTCAACGTGGCTCCATGCACAAGCCCAAGTAGCACCAGGGCAACACACAGCAGCAGGAAGGCTTTGGGCATGGTGGAATGCAGCTGAGAAGAAGGAAGGACCAGGGAGATGTCAATGGTTAGAGAGAGAAGACAGAAAGAGAAAGAAACGAAAAAGGAGGAGGAGAGAGAAGAAGAAGGTAAAAGAAGGGAGGGGAGGAGAGAAGGGAGGGCAAAAGTGGAAAAGAAAAAGAGAAAGTATTTTTAAAGAGAGACAAGAAGGAAGAAATGGTATATTTGTTCCCCTGAATTTTGCAGCCCTCTTTTTTTTCTATGTTGATTTGCAGATGAAGAGCCCCCCCCCAATTCAATTGATTACCTCAAAGGAGTCCATGATGATGAGAATATTATACAGTGATAAGCAAAGCAATTATGATACAACCTAGAAAGTCTGAGTATGCCTTTTCATCTTTGGAAATAAATGCACTTTTTCGTCTCCAGAGAAAGCACAATTCTTAAAAAGCAAAAAGAAAAAACCTTGAATTACTTAAGTGTTAAGATAGCAGTCTTGAAAAGTGAAGGAGGAGGAGGAGGAAGAGAAGAAAGAAAAGAAAAATATGAAATATTTTAAATATGAAAAAAATGAAGAAGGAGGAGGAAGAAGAGAAGAAAGAAAAGAAAAAATATACCCCAAACTGAGAAAATACTGTACACACAAGTCTGGGACAGACACATAGCACACAGGCATAACCACAGATTTTTTTCCCACCCCAGTGTGTGAAATGGAAATAAACACACAGGAAAGGCTGATGAAACTTACCCGGAGTTGGGTTTTGGCTGGCCCTGGTTGGCTACCCTGTTTACAATCTGCAAAGCAACTCATGGCTACTTATAACCAGTGGACCGGCTGCAAGTGGGAGTCAATGACGTGAGCAGGGACAATCGAAAAATAATGATTCCATTCTCATGCCTGGCACCAAAGACCCTTGAGATTCATGTCTTCAAGCTTCCTCAGGGTGACAGTGAACTTATATGTCTTATAAATACAGTGGCCACTCCTCTAATCTCTGAACATTTTATGTGGTTTTTTATGAAACACACAAGGCACTTCTACACAGTAAAGTGGCTTTTTACTTTTTCACTCTTAAGGGAAGGGTATACACAGCAGCTGGCAATATGATGATGATTACCCACCTAATAGAAGGCTCCTTTAGAGATACCAGCTTTTTAAATTAACATCATTTTTGAACAGGAAATTCTATTGCAAGAGATAAAATTGTTCTTTGTGACCTACACCTTATAGTTCTTCTGAGAATCTCAAAAAGCATTACAGGTTTTAAATAGCAGCATGGTTTATCATAAAAACCCCTTCAAAATAGAGCAAAAAGAGAGCATGTGTTTCTTGGAAAAAAAGAACAGTTGCTATACCCATTCTTGCTGTATAAATGCCATCCGAAGAAAATGGTAGGGTAGAGAAATGGGATTTGAGTTGCGAGTTGCTTCGGTTGCAATAATTCAGAACAACCCAGGACAAGGTCTTTGTGAGAAGGCTAGTAATCTGGACTAGAAATTAGAATACTCGGCTGTGGTCTGTCTTGCGTATTGACCCTGGGCTAGTCACAATGACCTACATTTGTTCATTCCTTTCTTCATTCATGCAGCAAACTTTTTAAAAAGATTTATTTATTTACTTGAGAGAGAAAGAATGTGAAGTTTGGGTGGGGGGAGGGGCAGAGGGAGAGGGAGAGGGAATCTCAAGGAGACTCCCCGCTGGGCTGAGCACAGAGCCCGATGTGGGGCTTGATCTCAAGACCCTGAGATCATGCATGACCTGAGCTGAAATCAAGAGTCAAACCTTCATCCAATGAACCACTCAGATTCCGCTGGGGAACAAAATTTTATTGAGTGCCTACTATAGGCCAGGCACTGCTTTGAGGATAAAATGTTAGGAATAATAGGTTCTGCCTTCAATAAATTAATAGATTAGTGGGCAAGACAGAGATAAATCAAATCATTATACAACAAAATGTATAAATACAAATGAAGAGAATATCTACGAAGAGAAATTGGGCGCTGTGAGAGGTAGAAGAGGGGGCTTTGATTCCGTCTCAAGAGTCAGGAAAGGCTTCTGTGAAGAAATGACCTTACATCTTTTAGGTGAGGAGGAGTTACCGAGGCAACCTAGGGAGACAGAGGGCGAGAGTTTCAAACAAGGTGAACAGCTGCGCTAGATTCTGTGGCCGAAAGCAGTATGGCACACCAGAGCGACGGAAGATGAATTATTGTGCTGGGAAGAGCGGGGGAGTCTGCTGAGACATGGGGCTGGAGAGGTCGTCAGATTATGATCTGTCTGCTGCGAGCAATGCTGACTGAAGGGTTGTAGTATCCAAGCAGCTTGATCAGACTTGCAGTTTTGAAATACTTTTCTGGTTCCAGTAAGGAGGAGAGATTGAGGTAGGAAAGAGGGATGTAGAGGACCAGTTAGGTGTCTACTGCAGTGATTCAGGCAGGGAGATGGTAAACGGGATGAGGACGGTAACACAGATGTAAAGACGTGGGAAGACCTGAGAGATATTTAGAAGGTCTGAATGCGATGGACTAAATGCTATGGAAGGCCAAGCTGGGCGGAAGAGAATTTCAAGAACAATCCCTGGGTGTCGGGATTGTGCCGCTGAGTGGACGACAGGGCCATCCTCTGAGATGTCCAACACTGGCGTGGAGGGAAGAAGATCACGAGGTCCACTCTGGACGTGCGTTTGAAGAGCCTTTAAGATCTTCATGAGGTGGAGAGTACCTTGTTGGATACACAGTTCTGGAGACCAGAGGGGAGATCTGGGGGGAAAATGTAAATATGGGAATCGTTAGCATGTAAATGGGTGAGATTACCTCAGCAAAGATTAGAAAATGAGAAGAAAATTCGGCCTAGGACTTGAGTTTTGAGACTTTTTACTACGTCATCTCTCCTTAAAACTCCCAGAGTTTGAAGTTCAAGTACTTCACGATAGGAAATATGAAACTGTTAATAAGATTACAGCCAAGTCGTTATACTATAAACTCCTTAGACAGTGCTCAACCTTATACTTCCTGTGCCAAGCACACGGAGCCCAACACATAAATGATACATTCTCTAAAATGGGAAAGACGGAGTAAGTAAGGATAGATTTTCACAGCCATTTATCTGTGAATATTTTCTAACTTTATCCCCATGTATATAAAAAACACAGCTCATTTTTTCCCATTTAAGAGCTCCCCATTTATGAAATATTTATAGGCATACCTCAACGATATTGTGGGTTATGTTCCAGACCTCCTCAATAAAGTGAATACCACAAAAAAGAGAGTCAAACGAATTGTTTGGTTTTCCAGTGCATATAAAAGTTATGGTTGCACTATACTACAGTATAGTAAGTGTGCAAGATCACTGTGTCTAAAAAAAACAAGGTACATACCTTAATTTAAAAATGCTTTGTTACTAAAAGAAAAAAAAGAAAGCTAACCATCAGTGAGCTAACCTCTTTTTGCCGGTGGAAGGTCTTGCTTTGATGTTGATGGCTGCTGACTGTTGGTGGTTGCTGAAGGTTGGGGTGGCTCTGGCAGTTTCTTAAAATAAGATAAGTGAAGTTTATCACATCAATTGACTCTTCCTTTCAGGAACGATTTCTCTGTAGCATGCAATGCCATTTGATAACATTTTACCCACCTCTCAAGTTTTGCCATGAGGTTGCAGCAACTCAATCCCATCTTCAGGGTCCACTTCTAACTCCGGTTCTCATGCTATCTCCATCACATCTGCAGTAATTTCCTCCATCGACATCTTGAACTCCTCAAAGTCATCTACGAGAGTTGGAATCAACTTCTTCTTCCAAACTCTGTGAATGTTGCCATTTTGACCTCTTCCCATGAATCACAAATATTCTTAATGGGATCTAGAACGGTGAATCCTTTCCAGAAAGTTTTCCATGTATTTTGCCGAGATCCATCAGAGAAATCGCAGTCTATGGCAACTATAGCCTTATGAAATGTCTTTCCTTGACCCATGGGCTACAGAATGGATGTCGTGTTTGTAGGCACGAAAACATTAATCTTATTGTACATCTCTATCAGGGCTCTTGGGAGATCAAGTGCATTGCTAATGAGCAGTAATATTTTCAAAAGAATATTTTTTCTGAGGAGTGGGTCTCAACAGTGGGCTTAAAGTATTCAGTAAGTCATGTTATAAACAGATGTGCTCCCATCAGTCTTTGTTGTTCCATTTTTAGAGCACAGGCCGAGTAGATTTAGCATAATTTCTAAAGGCTCTGGGATTTCCAGGACGGTCACTGAGCACTGCTTTCATTTACAGTCACCAGCTGTATTAGCCACTAGCAAGAGAGTCAGCCCGTCCTTGCAACTTTGAAAGCAGGCACTGACTTCTAGGATCGAGTTTGAAAGTCCGGATGGCATCTTCTCCCTATGGAAGGCTGTTTTGTCTACATGGAAAATCCGTTGCTTAGTGTGGCCACCTTGATCAGTTATCTTAGCTGGATCTTCTGGACAATCTGCGGTTTCTACATTAACTCTTGCAGCTGTACTTTGCAGTTTGATGTACTAAAGGTGGCTTCTTCCCTAAAACATCACAAAGTCACCTCTGCAAGCTTCCGACTTCTCATTCAGCTCCCTCACCCATCTCAGCCTACATAAAATTGAAGAGAATTAGGGTCCTGCTCTGGATTAGACTTTGGCTTAAGGGCATGTTGTGGCTGGTTTGATCTTCTATCCAGACCACTAAAACTTTCTCCATATCAGCAACAAGGCTATTTTGCTTTCTTTTCATTTGTGTGTTCACTGGAGTGATAGTTCTGATTTCCTTTGAGAACTTTTCTTTTGCCTTTACAACTTGGCTAACCGGCACATAGCTTTTGGCCAATCTCAGCTTTCAACATGCCTTCTTCACTAACTTAATCATTTTTAGCTTTTGATTTCTCTTCCTTTTTTCCTTCCCTCTCTCCCTCCCTCCCTTCCCTCTTTCACACTTACTTCCTTCCTTCCTTCCTTCCTTCCTTCCTTCCTTCTGGAGAGATAGAGCAAGAGTGAGAGAAAGGGGAGGAGTATAAGGAGAGGGAGAGAGAGACTCTTAAGCAGGCTCCATGCCCAGTGCAGAGCCTGATATGGAGCCGGTTGTAGGGCTTGATCTCACGACCGTGAAATCATGACCTGAGCCAAAAATCAAGAGTCGGTCACTTAACAGACTGGTCACCCAGCCTTTTGATTTAAAGTGAGAAACATGCAACTCTTCCTTTCACTTGAGCACTTAGAAACCATTGCAGGTAATTAATTGGCCTCATTTCAATAGAGTGTCTTGTGGAATAGGGAGGCCTGAGAAAAAGGAGAGAGACGGGAGCAGTCGGAGCACACACAACATTTATTGAATTTTCTGTCTTAAGTGGCTGTGGTTCATGGTGCCCCAAAACAACTACATGGTAACATCAAAGGTCACTGATCACAGATCACCGTAACAGATATAATAATAATGAAAAAGTTTGAAATGTTGTGAGAATTACCAAAATGTGACTCAAAGACATGAAGTGAACAAATGTGTCAGGAAAATGGTGCTGACAGACTAGCTAGATGCAAGGTTGACATGCACCTTCGGTTTATAAAAAATGCAATATCTGTTAATAGAGGGACATACAGTGGAAGAAAGTTTGCCTGTACAGTTTCTCCACAGAGCCACAGACTAACGGTAACACACACCTTACCTGTTCACTGAGACTGCGGTTCCCCTGACTATTGAAAGAAACTATATATTTAAATAAAACAAGATTCTAAATTCTTCTAATTATTTATGAATCTTAAATTTCTGTTTTAAAGAGCAGAATGGATTATTGACAAAGCTGATGATGACATTTTCTTCAGAACGTATCAGCATGGCACTAAGTAGATATTTTGCAAGAATTTGGTCAATGAGTTCCATCAGGAGAAAACAAAAAAACCCAAATAGTTTAGATTCCCAAACCGTTCATTTCAGGTTTAAATGATCCTCTTCGGGCTCTCCGTTAAGCAGAGCCTTTGTGAAAGTAGTGGTTGGGGTATTCTAGGCAAAAAGGCTCTTCCACATGCAGAGGCATATGAATGAGGGTCTTTGATGGTGTTTCTCAATTAAAAATTGAAAAGAAAACAGAGTGCTCGGCTCAAGGCTCCACACGTAAAAGAAACCCAATAAACGAGCTGATTGAATTACAAACTTAGACAATAAATTCGATGTGCCGATAAAGGCTAGGAAAGGATGGTAAATGAAGAGGTATTGTGAGAGGCAGAGAGAGGTTTTAAGACGATCTCTGTCAGACTCTACACCCTTTTCAAGTCCTTCCTGTCTCTATTAGGCAGAAAAAGAGCTGATGATAGCTATTTAGCTGTATTGTGAACAGGGACAAGAATTTAATTTCCTTTTTCTTTAGCCTGTTCCGAATGAGGGAAAGGGGAAATTACTGTCTATCGACTGCTTCCTCAGCCACGATGAGAACTTCAAAGCCGGTGGGAAGAGGGCTCAGACGAGTAGCAGGGCAAGCCAGGCAGCTCTCGGCTCATGGCGACCAGGACTGTTTTTCCTGGTAGCGGGCAGATCGCTGCTTGAAGGTAGTGTAAAGAGAAGAGGGGAGAAGAGGCACATAGGCCTCTTGCCAGACACAGAACAGAAGCCAAGAGCCGTGGCAGTGGCCATGATGCATGAGAGGGGAGAGGCTCACCCCTCATGTCCTGGGGCCCCAGAACAGTTCCAGACCCTGTGAGACCTTGGGGAGGTGTGGGAAGGCTCAGAAACCACTGAAACTGGATTCCTTTCCTCTCCCATTCGGATGGGGGAGATGAAACTAGTTTTTTTAAAAAATCCGACATTCTCGAACACCTCCGCAATATGGTTAACCCTTTGTACACTTTGGCAATACTGACACCACGGAAAGTATCTCCAGTTCTGTGGAGTCGGTCCTCAGAATTCTCTAGTCATTCACCAGGCAGAAATCTCTTGAATTCTTTGCTGGCCTCTGTTTTGTTTAGAATGTCTTTAAAATGTTGAAGGGGTATATTGAAGAAGAAAAAAAGATCTTCCACTTTTTAGAACATTTTACAGCTGTTGATACCTCTTAAGGGCCAGAGTATGAGCCAATTCTAGAAGCCTGAATGTATAAAGGAAGGAGGAAAACAGCCACGTGGACTGACCATCTTTCTCCTTAAGAGCGTTTGCCCTCACTTCCTGGCCTCATCAGGTGTCCCTGGTCACCAGCGGGGGCCTCAGCAGCAGCCTTCCTTTCTCCCAGGGTCCCTCCTCTGGTCACCTTTCGTGCCACCAGCTTTCCTGAGCCACCAATGCTAGTCACAGGGCCAGGGAGCGTGTACTTTTTAATCCTGCCCTAAGTTCAAGCTTGCTGTCCTACAACTAAGCTGAAGGAGTGGAGGCAACACAAGGTAAAAATCACGATAACGATTCTTGATCTGAACCAGCTTGGAGAAACAGCAAGAGAACACAGTGTCTGAGATAAAAAAACCAGACTCTCTCAACCTGGATTTGAGACTCAGGTTCCCAGTTCCCCGTCATGCCGGGCCATCCAAAGTCATAATAAAGGAGTAAAGGATTTTTCCTAATAGATGGCGAGCCAAAACAATACCTCAGGGCTTTGCCACAGCTTTCCTGTAGTCAGTCTCCTTTTGTAGTGGACAGTCTGAGGTGGTTGGCAATACCTTTGGCTTTGCAACTGACCTCGGGACAGAGGCATCAGAAAAACAAGGTCACGCTGATGAAGAAAACCTTACAAGATCACATCCGCCTCTACTGGCTTCTTGGTGCCTGTAAGATAAAGTCTAGGCTCTTGAGCATGACGTAAAGGCTCCCAACAAAACCGGATCCCACCCTTCCCACCCTTTGTCCTCTCCCGCCAACATCACCCACACTTCTACTTAGGTGCCTTCGCATTGGGCTGTTGCTTCTGCCTAGACACCCCTTGCAAGTCCTCAGGGCGTATCCCTGCCCTTCAGGGCTCACCTCAAACGTCACTTCCTCTCAGAAAAGGAAACCATTTAGTCACTTCAACAGCTCTTCGCCTGTCAACTTAGAATGACTCCGTTTGCTTCCACGTGTTTTATTGTTCCCCAGGTGAGCTTCTCGAAGGCGGCAACGCATCCTTTTCATCCCTGCTTCTTCGGGCTTTTTTATCACTGGCACGATGCCTGGTACACAGTAGCAAGCCTACCACAGGTATCTACGGAGTTAATCATTCTTGAGCTAAAAGTTCAGCGTAGATTCTCGTGAGGCTCTTTTGAAACGTGAGCCGTGTTACATATCTATCTTGTTTTGTTAATCTAAAGATTTACAACCTGTTGGGGCGCCTGGGTGGCTCAGTTAGTTAAACATCTGCCTTTGGCTCAGGTCATGATCCCGAGGTCTTGGGATCAAGCCCCGTATAGGTTTCCCCACTGAGCGGGGAGTCTGCTTCCTCTCCCTCTGTCCCTTTCTGCTCTGCTCTCTCTTTCACTCACTGTCTTTCAAATAAATAAATAAAATCTTAAAAAAAAACCTTACATCTGTCATATTTTAATAAAAAGAGATAACTGTAGGTGGCCAATAATGATTTGTTGATTTGACTTGAATATTCAATGGATCAGTAAAGTATAAATTACTATTCACTCTAGCTGTTGCAAGAAAGAAAGAAAGAAAGAAAGAAAGAAAGAAAGAAAGAAAGAAAGGAAGAAAGAAAGAAAAGGAAAGGAAAGTGAAACGGGCAGAGTGTGGCACTGTTATGACCATACACACCGTCCTAGTTAAGTTGTCCTGGAGTTGTGACCAAAATCCAAGGAACGTGGGCAGCCCCCAGAAGCTCAAAGGAGAAAGGAACATTTTTCCCTAGAGTCTCCAGAGGAAGCATACTCCCGTCCACACCTTGATTTTGGTTCAGAGATACTGATTAGAGACTTCTTGCCTCCAAACCTGAGAGAGGATAATGTTTGCTGTTTTAAGCTACTGACATCTTGTCAACGTGTTGCAGTAGCTACAGGAAACAAACACAAGAGGTGTTGAGGTGCTGGGCCAGTCATGAGGGAGGAAGCCACAGAACTCCCTGTGACGACTTCAGCTTCTGCAGGATATAACGGACTACAAACACACCAAGAAGTGGCCTCTAAATTCTCTGTTCCCTTCTGAGAAATGTGGAGCTTGTTGTCGTCCAATCCACAAGACAAAATGGATTTGGATTGAAAGGTCTATCATGAACCTGAGGTTTTGTGTGAGTAAAACTAGACTTTAAAATGGTTGTGGGTTTTTTTTTTAATATAAAAGGGATGAAAAAACTTTCCACCTTAGACTATTAAATTAGATAAGACCCTAAGCCATGAGTCACATAATTTTGTAATGGACCACATATTTTAGTCCATTAATAAAATTATGTGAGTATGTGGAAGAAATGCCATTCTTAAAATATTACTCAAATTTCCAGGCATATATTTCATATGATAAAGGGAGTAGATTCAGAGAAGGCAGAAGTTGAGAACAATTCAGATGGGCATTTCTTTGGATGTTTTTGGGCATAATGGGCAAATGATTCTCTTTCATGGTGCTATTTATCAATTGTGAGCTCTGACATAGAACTAGTGAGCTTTTATTCCATTTTTTAAAAAGTCAACAAACTGCCCTCCCCCCAAACAAAACTAAAACAGCTCCCGCCACAAAAACAATGCTTAGTTCCTAGTATTTCCAGAGCTCTTGAGTACTCTAGGTGTCTAAGATATTATCCAATTATTTTAAACAAAATTGAATAGCAGACCTTTAGCTTCTCACTTCAAAAGTGCATTCGGTAAGTCTGGCCCTGGGAAAATCCACAAGAAATCTCCGCAGCAGAACTGATTTCCCAAGTGGCAGTGCAGACATTCGAAGTTTCTGCTAAACATATTACCTGCTGACCTTTGAAAAAAATTCCATTTATAAAACTTGGGTTATTGGCACCTGTGTGGCTCAGTGGGTTAAAGCCTCTGCCTTCGGCTCAGGGCTCTCAGCTCAGCGGGAGGCCTGCTTCCTCCTCTCTCTCTGCCTCTCTGCTTACTTGTGATCTCTGTCAAATAAATAAATAAATAAATAAATAAATAAATAAATAAAATCTTTTTTAAAAAAGTTGGGTTATTGAGGTTCTATGATTGAGTTATAGAAGTATTTTATATATTCTGAAAACAAACCCATTGTCAGAGGTATGTTTCTGACATCATGGTTTGCCTGTATATTTTCTTAATGATGTCTTTTGATGAGCAGAAGTCTTTAATTGTGATGAAGTATAATATTTTTTTAAAGATTTTATTTAATTATTTGACAAAGAGAGACACAGCAAGAGAGGGAACACAAGCAGGTAGAGGCAAAGGGAGAAACAAGCTTCCACCGAGCAGAGAACCTGGCACAGGGCTTGATCCCAGGACCCCAGGATCATGATCTGAGCCAAAGGCAGATGCTTAACACCTGAGCCACCCAGGGGCACCTGTGATGAAGTATAATTTACCAAACTTTAAATCATGTTGCTTTATTCTTTATTCTGTCAAAGCACCTTTGCTTACCATCATATCACCAAACATTCTCTTATATTTTCTTCTAGAAGCTTTATAGTTTGGTTTTTACATTTAGATTTTATGATTCCCCTCAGATTAGTTTTGTGTTTGATGTGACGAAGGGTCCAGGTTCATGTTTTTCCCCATGTAACTGTCCATTTATTCCAGCATTACATGTTGAAAAGAATTTTTCCCCCACTGGAATGTTTTGGCACCTTTGTCAAAATCAATTGACAATAAAAATGTTTCTTTTTGGGGCTCCTGGGTGGCTCAGTGGGTTAAGCCTCCACCTTGGGCTCAGGTTCATGGTCCCAGGGTCCTGGGATGGAGCCCCACATCTGGCTCTCTGCTCAGTGGGGAGCCTGCTGCCACCCCACCCCCGGCCTGCCTCTCTGTCTACTTATGATCTCTGTCTGTCAAATAAATAAATAAAATCTTTAAAAAAAATTTAAAAAATAGAAAAAAAAAAGTTTCTTTTTGAACACTCTGTTCTCTCCCATTGATGTACATATTTGTCCTTTTGCCAATACCAAACTGCCATGATTAATGGAGTTTTACAGGAAGTCTTGAAATCAAGTAGTGTGAGTCTTTTTCAAAATTGTTGTGACCATTCAAAATTTTGTTTTTCCAGGTAAATTTTAGAATCAGCTTATAGATGAAACAACAACAACCCAAAAAACCAAAAAATAGCTCACTTGGATTTTGACTGAGATTGCATTTACTCTACATATCATTTTGAAGAAAAATAACACCTTAAAAATAGGGAGTCTTCCCATCAATGAAAATTGTATTTCTCTTTATATTAGGGCTTTAAAATTCTCTCTAAAACAGTATTTTGTAGCTGTTGGTGTATAGGGCTCATACATATTTTAATTTATTCCTCTGTATCTTGTTTTTGTGATATATAAATGGCATTTTATAAAAATTATTTTATAATTGAAGATTTTAAAAAATTTTTTAAAGGTTTTATATTTTTAAGTACTTTCTACACCCAGTGTGGGGCTTGAACTCACAACCTCAAGATCAAGAGTTGCATGCTCTACTGACTAACCCAGCCAGGTACCCCTGATGCTTTTAAAATATATATATATATTTATATATATATATTATATATATATACTTGTATTTGTACCTTGTATTCTGTGATCCTGCTACATCAAATTATTAGTCTTAGTAGATGATTTGTACATTCCTGAGGACTTTTTATATATTTCTGCATTTGATTTGGTAGTATTTTTTAAGGACTGTCGCATCTATGTTAACAGGGATGCTGGTCAGTAATTTTTTTTGTCATGCTTTGGAATCAGGCTATGTTTGCCTTATAAAATGATTTGAAAAGTGGCCCCTTCTCTTTCATTTTCTGAAAGAGTTACACAACACCGGTGATACTCAAAGTTCAATAGAATTGAAAGTTGAACATAGTTTACCATTGAAATAATCTAGTCCTGGAGTTTTCTTTGTGGGAAGTTTTGATTTTTATTTTTAGTCAGGTTTATTAATATGTAACTTCTATATCGCTTTTAGTGAACAGTTCCATGAATTTTGACAAATGTTTATAGTTATGTAACTGCCATCACAATCGAGATTTAGAACATTTCTATCACTCCCCAAAATTCCCTTAAGTCCTTTTGGATCAGTCCCCCTATAACCACTCATATGTTTTCTGTTTCTATAGTTTTCCTTTTACTGTCATAAATGTGGAATCATACAGTATGGAATCTTTTACTTAGCATAATGTGTTTGAGATTCATCAACATTATTTCATGTATCAGCTGTTCACTTACTTTTTTTTGGCAAATAATTTTCCATTTTAGTGGATGTGCCCCAATTTTTCTATCCAAGCACCAGGTGACAGATACCTTGGTTACTTCCAGTCTGAGGAAATTATAACAAAGCTGTTATAAATATCTGCATACAGAGCTTCACGTGGACATGGGTTTTCATTTCTTTTTTTTTTTTTTAAAGAAGAGAGTGAGAGAGAGAGAGCAGAGTGAGAGCATGGTAGGGGAGAGGGGCAGAGGGAGAAGGTGAAGCAGACTCTCTGCTGAGCAGGGAGCCTGATGCTGGGCTGGACCCCAGGACCCTGGGATCATGACCTGAGCTGAAGGCAGACACTTAACGACTGAGGCCCTCAGGCGCCCCTGGGTTTTCATTTCTTTCGAGTGAATAGATAGGAATGGTATTGCTCGTTCATATGGTAAATGCATGTTTAACTTTATAAGAAATCACCAAACTGGGGCACCTGGGTGGCTCAGATGGTTAACTGTCTGCTCAGGTCATGATCCCAGGGTCTTGGGATCGAGCCCCATGCCAGGCTCCCAGCTCAGCGAGGAGCCTGCTTCTCCCTCTCCCTCTGCCTCTCTCCCCTGCTCAAGCTCTCTCTCTCTCTCAAATGAATAAATAAAATCTTAAAAAAAAAAAAAAGAAAGAAGTTGCCAAATTATTTTCCCACAGGGACATAACTTTGCATTCTCACCAGCAACGTATAAGAATTTTTGTTGTTTCAGATCTTCACTAGCACTTTGGTATTGTCAGTTTTTGAAACTTTGTATTTTAGTTATTGTGATTATAATTTGCATTTTTCCAATGACTGTGTTGAGCATCTTTTTGTGTGCTTACTTTGTTATCCATTTATTTTCCCTGTGAAGTCTGCTTAAGTATTTTGCTAGGTTTAAATTGGTTTGTTTTCTTATTATTGCATTTTGAGAGTTCTTTATATATTTTGGATACAAGTTCTTTTTTTTTTTTTTTAAAGATTTTATTTACTTATTTGAGGGAGAATGAGTGAGAGAGAGCATGAGAGAGGAGAAGGTCAGAGGGAGAAGCAGACTCCCCAAGGAGCTGGGAGCCCGATGCGGGACTCGATCCTGGAAGTCTGGGATCATGACCTGAGCTGAAGGCAGTTGCTCAACCAACTGAGCCACCCAGGCGCCCTGGATACAAGTTCTTTATCAGATATGTGTTTTTTTCCCCTCACTTGTGAGTTGTCTTTTCATTTTCTTAACATGGCATTTTGAAGAACAGACATTAAGGGTCTGTTTCTTGGTTTGCCTCCTCCCGCTCTTTTTTCCGCACTTTGCTCATTTGTTTTGTTTCTTAAATTCCACATATAAATGAAGTAATATGGTATTTGTCTTTCTTTGACTGACTTATTTCACTTAGAATTATACTTTCTAGGTCCAAATATGTTGTAAATGTCAAGATTTCATTCTTTTTCATGGCTGAGTAATATTCCACTGCATATGCGTGTGTGTGTGTGTGTATACCTAAATAAACTATTCAGAAATAAATTTTAAAAATAATATCTACAAGTTTTTCTAAATGCATTAATCTACTATGAATATAATATTTGCATAATTGATTTTTCTTCATTATGTAAAACTCCAACATATACAAAAGTAAAGAGAACAGAATAATGCAATTCCGTGTACTTATCACTCAGCTTCAATCCTTATCAACACAAGGCAACTGCAACATAATTGATTTTTATTAAATTAGGCTTTTAAAGTATCTTGGGTCATTGTTACTATCATTCATTCAAAAAATATTTAACAAATTCTACCATGTGAAATATGCATTGCCAAGTGTAGGAACACAAAGCCGTGACCTATGGAAAGAGACACAGTCCCTGGCTGTGAGGAGAAGAAAATCTATTTGGAGAAATAGAATGATGTGGTGGAAAGGGTTTCAGAACCAAATTTAACCATGTTTAAAACTGAGCTCTGCCATTCCCGTGGGCAGTTTTTAATATTTCTGCACCTCAATTTCCTTATCTGTGAAGTAATCTCACTTTGCAGTGTTGTCATAAAAATTAGAAATGGTCCATCTAAAGGGCCTAGCACGCGCCTGACCCGTAGATGTTAACTAAGTATCACTATTACGAACCGCAAATGGAAAGCACACAGACAGAATGTGATGACCCTCTTAGGATATGGAACCAGGACAGTAAGAGCCGGAAGCAGAGACAGGTAGATTAGCCCTGCCTGTGGCAGTTGATAATTTTTGTGAAGAAAATTTTGACAACCGGGCTATTGGAAGGAAGTTTTTAAGCGAGGGCAGAAAAGGAGCAACAGGGAGGACAGAATCACAGAAGATTCCGTGTCCCAGCCTGCTTGTGTGCAGACTACTTGTGGCTTCCTTCTATCCTTTTTGCTATGGACTGAGTTGTGTTCCCCCAAATTCATATGTTGAAGCCTTAACCCCTAGTTGATTTTGGACTGTCCAGTCTCCATAACTGTGAGAAATAAATTTCTGTTGTTTAAGCCACCCAGTCTGTGGTGTTTGGTTATGGTAGCAGAACAGGTTAATACATTTTTCTTCTTAGACGTTGTTTGGGGAGGCAACGTAGCCAGCTTAACACTTGTTTCCATAGCCTCCCTTGTATTTCTTAGCGGCCATGTGAGATCACTCTGGCCAGTGGGCTGCAGACAGAAGTCCCTGAGGTAGGAAAGGGTCAAGAGAGGAAGAGCTCTGCTCTTTCCTCTTCAAATGGAAATATCATGTAGCTACCATTTTGTTAAGAAAGCCACACATTAAGGATGGAGAACTAATGGGCTAGAAGGAATTTTAGTTCTTGATGACCTCAGGGAGACTTATCCTGAATTTTTACTTGAAGAATTGATTGTTTCAGCAACTGTCAGGTTTTTTGTTTCTTGCCAACAAATCCTAAATCAAGTAGTTTGTGTGGGGAGGAGATGGGTGTCTTTGGAAAATAGTAGGAGGACTGGAAATGTTGGTTGATCAAGCTGTCAAAAGAAGGAGTTTGAGCTGTATCTTATAGAACATGAAGGAAGACTAGAAGGTTTTGGAAAAGAGAATGATAATATTAATTTGCTGTTTTAAAAAAGATTAATGGTGTGGATGCCATGGTGTCTCAGTCATTAAATGTCTGCCTTTGGCTCAGGTCATGATCCCAGGGTCCTGGGATCGAGCCCTGCATCAGACTCCCTGCTCAGCAGAAAGCCTGCTTCTCCCTCTCTGACTCCCCCTGCTTGTGTTCCTTCTCGCTGTCTCTTTCTGTCAAATAAATAAATAAAATCTTAAAAAAAAAAAGATTAATGGTAAACTCATGTGCAGGATAGAAGTAAAGTGGGTGAGACAAGGGGAGAGATCATTCACGAAGCTGCTGTAAAATGTGGGATGCTACTAATGATGGTCTAAAGTAGGGTGAGGGCCAGAAAGGAGTGTACCAATGTAAGAGTGACCCTAAGGTGCTGGACTGTTTAGGGCTTAGCAACTGATTGCACGTAGTAAGCAAGGGAGAAATTGCTGCATGTGGCAAGAAAGAAATAAATTGTCTAAGTGGATTTTCAATTTGTGTAATTGGGAGGATTTAATAGAAATTTGGAAACTAAGAAGAATTGTTAATTAAGGAGGGAAAGAAACTGTCAGTTGAAATTCCAACAGTGACTTGAAATTGATGCCTAGTTTAGAGAAAACGAGAGATGGGAGAGCTAAGAAGAAAGCACCTATCGTTTCTCAGGCACCTACTACTATGTACATTTGACCTATTATCCCACTTTGTCCTCATGCCAGGTTTACAAGCTAGTATTACTAGCCATAATTTAGGGATGAAGACTTAGTCTCAGGAAGACTAAAAATACTGCCATTGACTCTGAGATACTCAGATACATAGCCGGGGAGGGAGGGAGAGAGAAATGAGTCTATCTGACTTGGTGAATCATCCACCAAAAATATAACATTAGAGTCATAGAGTTAGATGAAATCTCTAAGGAAAAGTAGAGAAAGAGTAACAATGAAGACTGGGGGAAGATCATTGAAAACTTTTTTTTTCAAGGCAAGAGCAATAACTACTATGGTCAGGAAAGATTTTGACAGAGAGTAGGATGTAAACAAATTTAATTATTATTATTATTGGACATCTTCAGTGGAAAGAACTCTATTTCTTAGATAGACAATCTTCTTTGAATTCTACTATGGGCAAATTGTTTAATTTCTCTAATAGTAGGTCCTTTCTTGTAGTGTGGGAACAATAATCTTTCCTCTAAGGGTTTTTAATGGGGAGTGAAATGAGATGCTGAGTGTGAATGTCTGGCATGGATTCTAGTATGATAGGTACTCAATGAATATCTGCTAAAAGGATAAATTGTAGGTGACAAGGCAGTCTGTCTGGAATGTTTCTAGTAAAATAAATTGCTTATTTTCTGCTTTCCTATAATTTTTTTTCTTTTCTTTTACAGTTGACTTACACACACACACACACACACACACACACACACACATTTTTTAAAGTAGGGTCCATGCCTCGTGTGGAACCCAATGCAGGGTTTGAACTCACAACCCTGAGCTCAAGACCTGAGCTGAGCTCAAGAGTTGGATGCTTAACTGACTGAGCCACCCAGGTACCCCATAGCATATATTTCTGAACACGGATTCCAGTTAGTTGTATTCTGGCACCTAAAGAACTTACTGCATTAGGGTGCCTGGGTGTCTCAGTCAGCCAAGCATCTCCCTTCGGTTCCCTGGGATCAGCCCCACATGGGGCTCCCTGCTTTGCAGGGAACCTGCTTCTCCCTCCTCCTGCTCTTGTGCTCTCAGTCACTCTCTCTCCCTCTCAAATAAATAAAATCTCAAAAAAAAAAAAAACCCCACCAAACTTACTGCATTATAGTCTCATTGTAACAATGGGCTTCTTTTTTTTTTAAAGTTAATTTCGAACTGTATGCTATTGCAACAAGACGAAGAAAGAACAAAATGGAGATTCAAAAACCTACTCTCCATTCCCTCCCTTGTAGTTATGGTACCTAAAATCTTAGGAATATTGAAAATTAAGATAGGTCACTGGCTGGCAGCATCTTACCTTTTACTTGTTTTAATGATATCCTGCACATCATGGGAATCAGTCAAATCTAACACAAAAAGAAACTTGCCTACCGCATCTAATTAGTTGCTAAGCCTTAAAAAGTCCATCATTTTAGGGTCGTACTTACATCGGTACCCTCCTTTCTGCTCCCACTCTATTTAGACCACTATTACTAGCATTCCTAATTTTTAAACTTTTTAAAATATATACATTTTTATTAAGTAATCTCTATACCCGACATGGTGCTTGAACTCACTAACCCATTATCAAGAGCACATGCTCTACTGACTGAGCCAGCCAGGCACCTCACTAGCATTCCAAATTTTAGAGTGGATTCAAAAATGATCTGCCTTTCCTTGCCTCATCCACTTCCCTTCTATCCTGCACATTTTATTACCATTAATATTTAAAAAAAACCCCAAAGATCATTTTTTAATTATGTTGTGTTAGTCACCATACAGTACTTCAATAGTTTTTGATGGTAGTGTTCCATGATTCATTGTTTTCCTACAGCCCCCAGTGCTCAAGGCAGTCCGTGCCATAAACGCCAGTGTTAGAAGAGCTCCCCAATTCTGGCTCTGCCGGTTTCTTTCCTACCTATCCTATGAGCAGAGCACAACCGGGGGATCATATGTCATGACGTTTAAGTTGCTCTACTCAATTCATCTAGTCATTCAGTGTTTCTAAGAGTAATGTCAGGAGTGAGAGGGGCATTATTTCTATACCCCATTAAGACTATTGGCACAACAATGCTTCATGGGTATTTTCATGTTTCCGCATGACTTCATGCCTTTGTTTCCCGTGTAAGGAAACTAACATGCTACAAAGATAATTCCTCCTTTTCCCAGAAACATCTACTTTTCAGTGCTCTGTTTCCTCCTGCCTATTTGCCAGAGTCACGCACTTACGTTTTATGGGGATATAAAACCTGGAGCCATCTGCTTACATCCCAAAGAATTGTAAAACATTTGGGGGCAAAGGCTTCTCTTCCTCTCCCAGGAAGTGAAGAAGGCAGCATGTAGCTCATATAAACTCCCAGATTCATAATTTCAAGGTTCCTCTCCCATGGTTCAAAACAAAACAAAAAACCTCTTTCGCACAAATAGGGTTAACCTGGTTCTCCTGACATTTCCCTGATGGAGAAAAAATGGGGCAAGGGGAACCAACTGCTTTATGTAATAATAATCTGTTCACGATCCAGAAATCTTATTTTTGCTTTCAGGAGAATATAAATAAATATAGCTATTAAAGCTTTTTAAAGACAATGCCAAAGGGTTACAAAATGTATTCTAAGTGAAGTTTCTCCAAAGGGGGTTGTGTGCTTTCTAAGTGGTGTGCAAGACAACATATTAGGATGTGTGAGGAAAATGTAATTCATTTTCATCTTTTAATCAGATTAATACAGATTAATACATGAACATTTTACATATGGATTGATAACAATGCTCTCATATACTCAGCCTTTATCAGAGCTGATTACACAATGTGTGTGGGATACAATCTGGGAGAATTCTATAGCGTGTAGGAAGAGGACAGGGCACAGTAACAGTGGTTTCATTTGTTCACTAAGCATTCCGTAACATTGCAGGATACGTGAGCCAGTTAAAGGATTCATGGGTCATGTTATCAAATATTTATTATAGAATCTCATTTTAACTATCACAAATAAGGAGCTTAAAAATATTTATAAGAAACTACAACTTAGATCCAGGCACTCATCAAACCTCAGCCGGTCTCTAACTCTTGATCTCTCAGCCATTCTTTCTTCTATGCTAACTTCATTTTCAAACAACCTATTTTCATGTCAGAACCGCTGAAATTCCAGGTCTATATCTACAGTTGTACATTTTAGTCGAGAGTTCTTACTTGTAACTACAGACTCTGACTCTGAGGATTAAACAGAATGGAAGTTTCTTATTTGTGGGCTACAGAATTGTTGTAAAGGCTGGAGAACTAGACCCACAGCCAAACTTGCAAAAAGAATGGTATAAAGAGACTCCAACACCAGTTATCCCACCACCACCACCAAGACCATCTTCCCTACCCAGGGACCCTCAGAGTAACTGTCCAGGAGTTACTGGCTTAAATATACAGCCAGTTACTATGTGGACCCCAAAGCATAGTTTTTCTCCAGGCTGCAGAGTCAGAATTTTGGTCTGTGTGAACAAAACAACAAGATAGAAGGATGCCTTCCTTTCCAGGACCTTTCCAGCAGACAAGCTATTTTGTACAACTAACACATTGTAAGCTTTTAGAAAAATGTTCTAAATAAAAGCCATGTGAGAAATGAAGTTAACTTGGCTAATAGTCAAAATATAAATTGCAAATGAGTTGATGGCACTTCATAATTTTAAGCTTTGCTTAATTGAAAAATAATTGAGACTTGGCACTATCTCTTACATGAGACTTTAAGAAAAATAATATGCAGACAATATCATCCAAATAGTTTTTAGTTGACAATAAAGTTTCTTTTATACTCTTAAAAAAATAAAGAAGAAACTACAACTTAGAACAAAAAGTTGAAAATAATACTAGTAATGTAAGACAAACCAACAAAAGGAAATATCAGTGCTAACACTTCTACCCTCTTAACAGGCTCATTAGGAATTAAACACAATAATTTAGTAAGATTTGACAAGAAGTTACTCCTTTCTATGAAAGACACCAACTATTCAAGTCAATCTTGAGAAAGAACAAAGCTGGTGTTACCATGCACCTAGATTTCAAACTATACTATAAAGCTATAGTAATCAAAATAATATGGTACCAGCACAAAAACAACACACAGATTAATATAACAGAATAGAGAGCCCAGAAATAAACCTATGCTTATATGGTGAGTTAATCTATGACAAAGGGGGACAAGGATATGCAATGGGGAAAACCAGACATCTACACACAAAAGAATGAAACTGGACCACTTTCTGGCCCCAGATACAAAAATAAGCTCAAATGAAGACTTAAGACCTGAAGACCATAAAATTCCTAGAAGAAAACAGAAGTAGTAAGCTCTTTGACATCAGTCTTAAAAATATTTTCTTGGATTTGTCTCCTCAGGCAAGGATCACAAAAGCAAAATAAATAAATGGAACTACATCAAACTGCAAAGATTTTGGACAGTGAAGTAAGCTATCAACAAAACAAAAAGGCAACCTAGTGAATGGGAAGAGATACTCACAGATGATATATTCAATAAGAAGTTAACATCCAAAATACTTTAAGACCTCATACAATTAAGTATCAAAAAACAAACAATCCATGGGGTGCCTGGGTGGCTCAGTCAGATGAGAACCCAACTCTTGGTTTTAGCTCAGGTCATGATTTCAGGGTCATGAGATTGAGCCCTGCAACAGGCTCTATGCTCAGTGGGGAATCTGCATCTTTCCCTCCCCCTCTACATTCTCCCTGATTGTGTGTTTTTCTAAAATAAACAAATAAATAAGTCTTTTAAGAAATTCCAACTAAAAAATGGGCAGCAGACTTGAATAGACATCTTTCCAAAGAAGATATACAGATTGTGAACAGGTACATGAGAAGATGGTCAACATCACTAATCATCAGGAAAATGCAAATTCAAACCACAGTGAGATATCACCTCACACCTGTCAGAATGGTTATTATAAAAAAGACAAGAATAACAAGTGTTGGTAAGGATGTGGAGTAAAGGGAACCCTTGTGCACTGTTGGTGGGAATGTAAATTGGTTCAACCACTATGTAAAGACAGTATGAAGGTTCCTAAAAAAAATTAAAATAGAACTACCATATGATCCAGCAATTCCACTTCTAAATATTCAAGGAAAACAAAAACCACAAATTTGAAAAGACATTTGCATCCCTATGTTCATTACAGTTTTACTTACAATAGCCAGGATATGGAAGTAGCCTTTATGTCCACTGACAGATGAATAGATAAAGGAGATGTGATATAAACACATGCATGGGACATTTTTTGTTCAGCCTGTTAGTATAAACATCCTTACAGAACTATTTGATACTGAAGAATAAGCTGGTTTACATATATGAATATTCAAATGAGCAAACAGCTCTATAAAACCAGATGCAATCATTTAGATAGTATACTATGATTTAAGCACACTTAGAAAATTTATAAAACTTAACTCTTATTCTGAACAGACTCAAGAGAAGCAGATCAACTAAAAGTATTTCTAAAAGCTCAACTTGATTTTATAGAATTTTCCTTGAGTTAGCATCATTACTCTACCCATACCCAATATAAAATTATCTATTAAGTATAGTAAAATGCTCCAATTTATTTGATAACCTATTTTTCCTTTATCTCAGGATCATGAGTTCAAGCCTTACATTGGGTTCCATGCTGGGCATGGATCCTAATATTTAAAAAGGAAATAAAAACAAAAAACAAGAACAAAACCATCTCTAATCAAAATCTCTCTCACATGTGTGTGTGTGTGTATGTGTGTGTGTGTGTGTGTGCATGTGAAGTAATCCGGGGATAAGAAATTGCTCTTGTCTCTTTTAAAATTCAATCAGGGGCACCTGGGTGGCTTCATCAGTTAGCATGGGACTCAGTTTTGCATCAGGTCAGGTCATGATCTCACAGATCCTGAGATAAAGTCCAGTGTTGGGACTCCATGCTCAGCAGGGAGTCTGCTTGAAGGTTCTCTCCCTCTGCCCTTACCCCACTCACCCTGGGGGTGCGCTCTTTCTTGCAAATATATAAATTTAGAAAAAAATTTCAGTCAGGGCGCCCAGCTGGCTCAGTCAGTTAAGCGTCCGACTCGTTGAGTTCAGCTCAGGTCACGATCTCAGGGTTATGAGATCAAGCCCCAAGTTAGGCTCTGTGCTCAACAGGGAGTCAGCTTGAGATTCTCTCTCTCCTTCCATCTAGAACAGTGCAGGCATGCGTGCTTTCTCTAAAACAAATCTTTTTTTTTTTTTTTTAAAGATTTTTAATTTATTTGTCAGAGAGAGAGAGCACAAGCAGGGGGAGCAGCAGGGAGAGGCAGAGGGAGAAGCTGGCTCTCCACCGAGCAGAGAGCCCGATGCGGAACTCCATCCCAGGACCCTGGGATCATGACCTGAGCTGAAGGCAGACGCTTAACAGAGTGAGCCACCCAGGCATCCGTCTAAAATAAATCTTAAAAAAAATTTAAATCAAAGAATTGAGGGGCTTTTCTTTCATTGAAACATTTTATATTTATCAACTCCTTCAATTAGATCTCTGAAAGAAAATACTACTTAAGTATAGCCATTATGAAAGACTTCAGTTCTGTGATACGCTTGCTAGGCAGACTGCCAAAATGACCCCAAGATTCTCACCCACTAGCGCACCCATCTTGTATCATCCATGCCCCTTGAGTGTGAATGGAATTTGTGACTATGACTGGAACATGATTATGTTCTCTTATTTGGGAAATGGGACTCTGCAGATGTAATTAAGTTGGGTCTCTAGTTAATCAATAAGGGAGGCAGCTCTTTGTGCCCATGGGTTTTTGTCCCTGTGCATTAATAAAACCACCTTTTTTTTTTTTTGCACCAAAACAAAAACAAAACAACCCCCTCCACACAAAAAACAAAAACAAAAGGGAAATTACCTCAGTGGATCTGCTTTCACAAAAGCCCTCTCTAAATCTGTGTCTAAAGGACAATTAAAAAAAAATTCTAGGTCAGAGAGGAAATTTAAGATTCAAAATGTGAAAATAATTCCGTTGATCTTAAAGGAGCAAATTGTCATTTTGTGAAAGGCCACATAACAGGGAGACTGGGAGCTCAGAAAACAGTCCTCTGTCAACAGCTAGCAAAAAAGGAGGAATCTTAGCCCCTAACCTGGATATCGAGGATAGTAGTCCCAGCTGATACCTTGATTTTAGAAATGTGATTCCGAGCCGAAAACCCAGCTGGTCTATGCTCAGATTTCCAACCTACAAAACTGTGAGCAAATAAACAGGTGTTGTTTAGGGATGCCTGGTGGCTCAGTTGGTTAAGTGAGTGCCTTTGGCTCGGGTCATGATCCCAGGGTCCCGGGATTAAGCCCTGCATCGGGCTCCTTGCTCCGCAGAGAGCCTGCCTCTCCCTCTCCCTGCTGTTCTCCCCACTTGTGCGCTCTGCCAAATAAATAAATAAAATGTTTAAAAAAATAAATAGGTGTTGTTTAAACCTGTTAAATTTTTAATTTGCTATACAGCAATTATATGTATAAAATGGAAAGGCAGTGAAGATGAAGTGAGAATTGAAAAAAGCGAGAAAAACTAGTGGGAATGGTCTATGTGGCTTTCATTTGGATAATCCAGTAGCCTCCATATGGGGGTGTTTTCAGGATAATCTTTATGTATCCAAGGAAACTATTAAAAATTCTAGCTGTGTATCTCTTTTTTAAAAATTTACTTCTGGGGGTATGTTCAGTAATAACATGTACAATGTTAATTCATGCAGATGATTCATAAATGATATAGAGATACTAGTTAAAATAGTTTAGAACACACTTCTTATCAGTGTAAGAAGACACCTGTCCCTCAAAAGTTGTCCTGCCCCACTTTATTTTCACCCACTTTATTTTTAATATTTATATAATTTATTTATATATATTTTATTTATTTAATTTATATATAAATATAAATATATAAAATATATTTATTTATAATTTATTAATTCATTTAATATTCATATAATTTATATAATATATAATTTTTAATATTTATTTTTTAATAATAATATTTTATTTATTTAATGGAGAGAGAGAGTGAGAGCGTGCACACACAAGCAGGGAGAACAGCAGGCAGAGCAGGCAGAGGGAGAAGCAGGCTCCCTGCAGAGCAAGAAGCCCAACGCGGACCGGATCCCAGGACCCTAGGAGAGTGACCTGAGCTGAAGGCAGCCACTTAACTGACTGAACCACCCAGGTGTCCCTACTTTCACCCATTCTTAATGAATTTTAGGTCTGTACTAAATTCTCAATTAGGCAGTGTCTCTTTTGGCATCATGTAATCCTAAGGAGTCTTTTTGGATGCTTCTAGGAGCTCTAGCAAATTAATTTTATTAACTAACGCAAAGTTTGAGAATTACTATTTGCGGCACTTGTCAAAACAGAATCCCAGGCTTGCTTTATTTATTTATTTGACAGAGATCACAAGTAAGCAGAGAGGCAGGCAGAGAGAGTTGGGGGGTGGGGGAAGCAGGCTCCCCGCCCAACAGAGAGCCCGACTTGGGCCTTGATCCCAGGACCCTGAGATCATGACCTGAGCTGAAGGCAGAGGCTTAAACCACTGAGCTACCCAGGCGCCCCAGAATCCCAGGTTTCTTCCCTACTGATCAAATTTAGTAGTTCTAGGACGACCTAGATATCTGTTTACAAACTGTTTAAATTAATCTCAATTTCATGTAATTTCAGAAAGTGGGCACAAAAGAATATATACCAAGTTAGCATAAGAAAAGTGGAAAACAAGATCTTTGGGAGAGACCTGTATTTGAAAGAGATAACTACAATTCCTTAAAAATAGAACTTGAACCATGAGGTGTCCATACAAATGTTATAAAATAACCAAGTTGGGAAATACTAGAATTGATCTTGCTTCCAATATTTACATATGATGTGTCATTTTATTACGGGCCATACTTATCAGGCATTCAAGTTTCTGAACTCCAGATGGGCTGTAAAGAAATCATTTTGAAGGTTTTTTTTTTTTCCTGAGATGGTATTGTGAACTGGTAAGCAAGCAACCTCTGCACCACACGCTCTTGTTCACCAAATTTATTGTTGGACGTTCAGAACACCAGATTACAACAGATTAAAAAGAAAGCACCAAAAACTGCTACACATTAATACCTGAGCAAGGACTGAAGGCAAATATTCATCTATGAAATCCCACACCATAATGCTGAAACACAGATAAAAACATACACAACACTCTACAGAGCATAATAAATAGCACTTTTGTGAGTTACAACCAGTTAAACGTCATGTTACTTATATAAAAAATACACACAAAATCACACATGTGTATTTCATACACCATATATTATACAAAGTACTGGAAAGATCATGCATATTTAAATGGAAAAATCTGCAAGGTGACAATCATTTTTCAGTATACGCTACAGGACAAACTCCTTTGCACTAAGTATTGTTACTATGCACTACATTTTCTGGCTGAGAACAAAAATACCAATTTGCAAATAAAGGATTACTGAGTCTATCTCAGCGTAATACATAGTTTGTCCTTTATAAACTTTTAACTGTAATATGAAAATGGATGCAGGTTGACAGCCACGTATTTTATTCCATTTCCTTGTCCTAACTATTTCCATCCTGATTTTGACGTTTTAAGGAAAGACATGTTTTCTTTATACATATTTGTAGAGAAACCTAGATTTTTGTCTTTGGGGGGAATTAGTGGAGGTGAAATAGAAAGAACTATGTTGGGTTTATGGTCAAAACTGAAAAATATACAACACATTCTGAGTACACAGAGATGTGGGCATCTTTTAGCAGAGATCACAATGTCCTATGAATGGAATAATTTGTCTTAATAGAAATTATATTCATTATTTATTTTTAAAATAAGCACAGTAAAAATGCAAGTCTTTACATTAAAAAAAGTAACAACTGAAACCAGTTCTTTTATACCTTAAAAATTACTAGGAAGGAAAAAGAGGAAAAGGGGAAAATAGTGTTTAAAAATACACTGTATGAATCTGAGTTTAATTACTAAAAAATTATTATTGGGTGAACTAACTTTGATATTCAAATTTGAGTGTCAATAATCTGAGGAAAAATTTAGGGAAGAATTCAAATCTTTGATAGATTATTTATTAAAAAGACAAAAAATGGTATTTGAAGATTTTTCCATGTGTAAATAAGTGCAAAACAGAAGCGCCACCTTTTCCTAAAATAAATTGATTTTCAGAAACTTTAGCTGAACTTACTTTTCTACATCTATGAAATCAATTTTAACTCAAAATGAGAATTCTGGAAATTAAGGGGATCCTCTGGAGCAGAAAAAAGAAATATTGGTCAACTTTAAAAGTTTTACTTTACCAACTTCAAAGAAAAAAATTGGGGACCAATTTGAGAAGACCACCCATAATAAAATATACAGTTATAAAAATTGCAGGGCATTCCTTCATTTTAAGGCACAGTCTATTTTATCCTAAAAAACTATAAGGTCGAGGTCACAGTGATAATATTTTATGCATTCAATTTTGGTCTGGTTTCTCATGGGTATGTTGCTACATTTAGTTAGTCATTAAGTTTAAGAAACCGTAATAGAATCACTTTAAAATAATATATTTAAAGTCATTTTTATATTTTTGAAAAGGTAAGTACACAATACAATTTCTTAAATCACATACACTAAAAATTGGGAGATTTTCCCCCCGTAGAGGAGGAAGAAGTTATTTCTACCAACATCCAAAGAATACATATTTGATTATGTAGATAGCATGGTTATAATAAAATACAGGTACCTCCTACATAGGATAAAATTATTTAACACAAAGGAAAAACACATTCCAAAAAACAATGTTAACTGAATTTTTAGGTCTTGTGCATCATCTTTTTACTAATACCCAGTCACTACCAATTATCTGGATAAACGTCACTAAATCACAGTCAAACATTTTAATATTTCATTTTTTCTTGCCTCTTTATTTCTAAGACCACTTTTGCAAATTGCATCAACTTTACTGGACAGAGAAACAATAAGTGACATTAACTGATGGGAAAAACTACATAATACGAGGGACTGAAATTCCCTTTGGGAATTTCTATAGGGGAGAAATTAAAGAATTTCAATCAGATAAACATATTTGTGAACAGTCTATCATTTTTCTATTTCTACTTTTCTCTCATGAGTATATCACCCTTCAACGTTAATTCAGCATTAACACCATTGATTGTTTATATTTTCTGTTAAAATATGCATTTTAAGATGTTTATTTCATTTAGGATCTAGTTAGATAAATTTAGATAAATCATGTTAGGATCTAGTAGATAAATTTCCCCATGGAAACATGTGCTTTATAAAGGGACTAGACAGAAATACATAGGAAACAAAAGAAATTCCACAGTAAAATCTGTATTAAATAAATGAGAGACACCTGTACTAAAAAATAATCTGCACAACACAATTCTAAGTTTTACACAACAGCATGAATCTGTGATGAATGAAAGATTACTTCAACTAACTAACAAAAGATCATTATTGGGTAAATTAACTTTTAAACCCAATAAAATCGAGAACATTATTCCACAATTCAGATAAAATAGAATATACTATGGTATATTATATATATTCAAAGAAAATTTTGGGTATGGAATATGAGTTTTGATGATTTATATATTTAATATTAAGTCCCAGATGAAAAATACTGAAAATATTTTTCCTATAATCCCAATATGTTAAGAAAAATTCATTGGCACAAATATCTGGAGGTATTTTACAGTTTCACTTAGCTTTGGTGGCAGTGTGTTTTGCTAACCATATGAATACAGTTATATTTTTCAATGCAGAGTTTTATGCTAAAAAAGCTCAAATGTGTTTTTTTTCCTGCAAAAGGGATGTAAAAAGTCCAATATGAAACAAAACAAGTGCAACATGAAATATAAAAGATGCCTATAGTTTTGGCTTATGAACAGTTAACGGTTCTATGCTTTGTCTATAAATCTTTTACTAGTAACACTACTAGAATACAAATACTAAAAACAAAAATAACATTAAAAATAGTATACGAACTTTACAAAACTGGCTACTTTTTTAGCCTTCCTAAATTAAGACTAAAATTCAAATATGCAAACAAATTTACACTAACCAAAATACTTTAACAAATACAGTTTTTTACAAGCATTCAAATCTACAATGTACAGAATTGGTACAGAGGAATTTTGACTCATATATATCAAGTCCTATACAAAGTCACCGGAAATTGGTTATTTGGCATTTCAAACCAAAGGCATTTTTGGCAGCATAACACACCAAACACTATTAGAAAGTCCTGTACTTGATTTAAAATTTTCAACCGTAGACAATATAATCAGGATGTAGCTTAGAGTATCATTTAACTTGTGAAAGACACATATTATTGATTTAGGTGTACTGTTACATTTACACTATTAATGAAATAAATTAGTCTATTCTCACTATTTCCAAACTTTCTTCTGTTCTTAAAACTGCTAATATACAAAGTCAGTCTTCTATATTCATAATATAATTCAACACAAAAATGTGAATTCTTAAACACTTACAGTACACATATGCAGATTTGGATTACTGACTTGACTTTTCTTTCCTATTATCCTTATTAAAAGTAAAGTACACAAGTAGTCTCACAGACTCCCTATTTCTTCAGGCTATTGAAACTTACTGTGAAAGAATGCGTGTATTATGTATAAATAAAAGTTCATTGCAGACTTTGAAATGCTGTCCTTTGTACAAAAAGAGTGAGATAAAATTTCAGCTCCTAATCATCTATTTCATAAAAGTATCTTCTACATTACCTTCTGTGGCAAGGAAGTTTTCTTTTTTCTTTTTTTTTAAAAGGTTTTAAGTAATCTTCACACCCAAAGTGGGGCCTGAATTCACAACTCCCAGATCAAGAGTCACATGCTCCATGGACTGAGCCAGCCAGGCGCCCCACGTAATACAAAAATATGTTTACTACTTCGTGGGAGTGCATCATGCCCTCCAAATTGACTCCCTCCCTGAAAAACCTCACATGGTATCTAGTTTCCTATGATATGTAACACTGAGAAAACAAAAAGTGATGACAAAAAAATAATCAACAGATGCCTAGTCATAGAGAGTCATAACATTAAAAAAAAATTTCCCAACTGATTTTAATAATAGGTTACTAAATTTGCAAGTGCAGCACTGTAAAGTTTTACACTAAACTTCCTAATAAAGACATTACACTAATTTAGACCTAATGCCTAATATGAAAATACAGGTCAGCTAAACTATCTGAGGAGTCAGGAATCAACAGCCCTAGTTCATTCCATAATCTTTGTGTTTCTCCCATTTCCCCTCCTTTTACTTCCCCTGGCCACTACGTGTTAAGAGTTGCTAATGAGCAACGAAGTAAAATAAATATACTATGCTATGAATGACAAGTCTGAAGCATTAGGAAGAATGTAGAACTAGATAATGAACAAATCAGATAATCTGCTTCATTTAAGTATGTGTGTATGGTGGAAATGTGTACCATCTGCACGAGTGATAGGATAATCAACAACGAACATTTACTAGGCCTAGTATATTTCTTTATTTTTCTTTACTATATAATCATGTAGATACTATAGTGTAGTTCAGTCAAGAAAAGGTATTCCATTGGATACATGTGAATTTATCTGACCAAAATATGAAAAAAAATTAAAGATTAATCAATACATGATCAATATATACTGAAGAAACTCCAAATCAATGTGAACCAGGCAAGAATGGCTTTTTGGGAACACTGTTTTAAATATTTTCATTCTAGTGACAACCAAGAAAAGAGTTAGCAGAATCTATTTAATTTCTGGCATGAAAAAGATCCAGAAAAAAGCGGTCAATGTTTGCTACCATATTATCAGTTCCAAATTATACTAGTAACTCCAATTGAGGCTTTAGAAACATTAAAATCACTCAGTATTTTTCCTATTGGATCTAATTATCAACAATAGGGTACAAGAGTAATTTTTATAACACAAAACTCACTCAAAATCCAAATGCTAAATAAAAATGTTACAGCACTCGAGCTCAGAAGTTTGTTGAACTCAATAACCTGTAACTGCCAGTAAATAATTTTTAGTAACATTTCTAATAAAGCTGTACTGTTTTGCCAGCTAATAATATAGGTTGCAAGCATGGTAGAAACAATGTATAATTTAAAGACAGAAGGACTATTTTTTTCCCCAAGTGACAGAAACATCAATTTCCCTAATCTTCAGACAGAGCCTACCTTCTCATATCTGGTAGTTATTTGGGCTTCAAGAGCATCAGGATTTGATAAACACCCTGTCAAAATGTGTATGTGTGAGAGTGTGTGTGTGTGTGTGTGTGTGTGTGTATTTGATGGCTAAAGACCCAACCTACTGTTGTTTATTAAATGTTTAATCTGAATCTTTTTTATAGCCCTAAAATGAAATATTCTGTTGGAACAAATGAGACTTTAGGACTTGATAACTACACTCGTATCAAAATTGTTTAGTGAGAATTAGTGTGCCTAGTCTTCTGCTTTAAAAAGCTAATCTCCTACTCACAAATTAGAAATTTAAGCTTGTTACATTTTATTCAAGAGCAGTACTGACTGAACAAGGAGATTTTAAATCATATAAACACAATGAATGTTTTTGCCATGTGTAATGAAATGGATGGAACTGGAGGGTATTATGCTAAGAGAAGTCAATCAGAGAAAGAAAATTATCATATGATCTCTCTGATATGAGGAATTTGAGAAACAAGACAGGATTATAGGGGAAGAGAGGGAAAATGAAACAAGATGAAACCAGAGAGGGAGACAAACCGTAAGAGACTCTTATTAATCTCAGGAAACAAACTGAGGGTTGCTGGAGGGGAGGGGGGATTAGGAGGGATGGGTGGCTGGGTGATGGGCAGTGGGGAGGGTGTGTGCTATGGTGAGCGCTGTGAATCATCTAAGACTGATGAATCACAGACCCGTACCCCTGAAACAAATAATACATTATATGTTAATTAAAAAAACCCAAAATGACTGTGGCTGCCAATAGAAAAGAGAAATTAATTAATTTTCTAAAGTTCTTTCTTTCTGAATATAAACATAAGTTCAGAAAGAGTTAAACGACACATTTAACCTATAACTTAAAAACATAATGATATCAGTGAAAAAAAAACCAAAGATACAATGTATCTAAAACTTAGTTATGAATATATGAATAGGTAAAATTAAGCAGATACGTCATTTAAATACACATGTGGTATGCCATGGGACAAGTGTATAATAAACTCTCTTTCCTTTCATACACTGAACAAATAAGCATTTTGTATTTTATCCTTGTGCTACCTCACTCAAACAAACAAGAACCTGAACTATCTGCCCTGTCTACTGTGAGGTTATTACTCCCCTTTAATGATCTCCATAAGTGTAAATATAAATACTGAACAACAGGCATGAGGCTGAGAGAGACAACAATGGAATTAAACTTTAATTAATTTAAGTTTAATTAATTTTAAAAAATTAAATTAAAAAAATTAAATTAAACCCTCACAGATAACACGGAGATCCTCTTCAACTCCACAAAAGAGCAAGGGCCTGAGGAGTAACTGAGAAGTAAAGTGAGTTAACCCTCTCCAGGCAGTGAAGTGGGGGTAACCCTCCACAAGCAGTAACAGCTGAGAGGTTGTAATGGAATCCAGATGCAATTGCTGAAAAAATGGATCTGGTACCCAAGGACATTCCTGGGTACTAACAAGGACAAAAGTTCACAAGTATTACTGGGATTTATGGGCTTTACTTAAATGGTTTTGGGTATGTAGAGCATATACATCTAAAGGATAAGCCAAGTATACCTCAGCCTGAGTTTATTCTATCTTAAGGCAGATACCTAGCTCTATTACCTATTCTTCTGTAGCTAAAAGTTAGCTGAAGTTTGAAATGAAATAGAAATATTCCTCTCTTTTCTGTCAAACCAAGCTAATCACCGTGGCAACTTAATATGCCATTGTTAAAACTAGTGGCTAAAACCTCCAAATTATTCAAGTATACTGTTTATACTTATGCTATTAATGTGTAACAGTTGGTTATTCCATTAATAGTATAATTTTACATATCAAACGTGGTCCACCACTTGATCATGCTGACTTTTTTTTCCTACAGAAGACAGAAACTGTGCAAACCTAGAGTTTTTTCTGACCACTGGAATTTAGTTATTTTAAAAATACATCATGATCTGAGGCACTTTTGGCAACCATGCAGTCAATGAATTAAATAAAATGGTATATACTGAACAACTGTACTGCTCCAACAACATTAAGTAAATATCTGGGACAATTTTCTTTAAATTTAACAAAAGATTTCTTTAATAGTCTCCTGATATTCACCCAGAATACAAAATAAGATCTGTATTTGAAAAGTAGTGAGAAAATTTCAGTAAGTTTTGAGTTTAAATTATGTTCACCAATCTTGCATTAGTTACCAAGAAAACATGTCTCCTTAAAATTAAAAGTTGTATTTCACAGATGTAAGAAAACAAAAGATCTGCCTTGTTCACTGTGGCTGCCAAAAACTGGCCAAAGACTCTCTGAGGTTATTTCATTTTTGAGAAACCAAAGAGTTGTGAATTTCATTGATCTTTTCCTTTTTCATTCATCTTTTAAGACTGGTTTCTCAATATGCATGCTGTACCAAATACAAAGTAACCAACTTTTCAGAAAAAGTTTGATGAAATGAGGAGAACGCTTGAGTTGAGATTACAAGCAATGCTACATTTACTGAGTATTTAGAAGATCCCCACTATGGTCAATCAAGCAGAATAGCTGATATGCAGAAATCCTCAAAAAAGTGGCCAAGACCCTTTTTTTCCATTTAAAAAAAAATGACTAGTACGTGGATGCCATACCACAAAACAAAACCATGCTTCAACTTTTCTCAAGCATTATAAAACTAATTTCCTATTTTCAATATTGTAAAAATAGACTGGTCTTCTCCAAAGGATCTTCCTGTCCACATTGATGAATCTGTGCATTCCCTCTTCTTACTGACCCTAAATGTATAAATTATTTTTATCATTCCTTAAATTCAGTCTTATATAAAGTTGCATAATGCATGGAGTAAAAGAGGAATGAAAACAAAGCATGGAACCCTGTATAAATGTGCTGACCCAAAAGCAATTATACCAACAGCCAGAGGAAGTGGAAATTGCGAAGTAGTCTTCAACAATTTACTGTAAAGAAACAGAAAAATATACATTATGTAAACTACATTATAGGCAAAACCAGAATATGTTGATTTTTTTACAGTTTTGAGAAGGTGTTCTAAGTAATGTTAGAATTTTTCATATAATGAATTTAACTGTCCATAATTTTTAAAAAGATCAATACAAGCCACATTTTAGCTAGAGAACAATATTTCTATTAAGTAAATAATCAGCTTTGTTTAGTCTTTTAAATTTTGACAACAGAAAAATGTTAGTTGGACTTTCATTCAGCAATTCTACCACTAAAGATTAATCCTTTTAAAAATAATCAATATTTACTAGGACATAGCTACAGAACTATTTTAACCTTACTTGTAATAGCAAAAAAACAAATGAAACAAAACAAAACAAAAATCTTAACCAAATAAAAAAGGAATCCTTAATTCCTAACACGAATAATATTAGAACAAGACACTAAATCTTTCTAAAAGAAAAATGCTATCAGAAAAGACTATTACCTTTTTACTCAAATAGAGAAACTGAGGATAAGAGGGGTTAAGAAATCTGTCTAAGGACATAGAGTTATTAAAAGGCAGAGCCAAGATTCAAAACCCAGGTCTGCTTCATTTTAGAAAATCTGCAAACATCTGCCAAAATCAACTGAAAACAGGTTCCTAGAGCAAACAACCAAACCAGTCAATGAAAAGTCAAATATTATAGAGAACTTTAAACATATATATAAGTGAACTAACAGTATAATGAACTTCATCACCCTACTTCAAAAAGTATCAAATCATGGCCAATCTTACTTCATTTATAATCCTATTCACTTCACTCCTGTACTTTCTGGAGACAAATTTTATTAGTCATCATATCTTGTAAGAGCTAAATTTTAATAAAAAGTTATTCTATCCTAACAAGTAAAACCCACAATTAAGAAAACAAATAAAATATGCTTCCATATAAATTATACCTGCACACAAACCATACTTACTATACAATTACAGCTTTAGCTTTAGGAATATATCTCAAAATATTTAGACATAATATTTAGTCAAATATTTGGACACAGTCAAAATATTGAGATATAAAGAACACATTTCAGACATAAAAGAAGAGCTATTAAGACTAGGAAAAAATGTGAGAAAAACAAAGATTAAACTATTATACCTGGATCTTATTGAAACAGTGTGAGTATTTCCAAGAACTGCCATAGTTGGAATAAGGATAAATGCCAAAGGTTTACATGGATCAGGATTAAGTTTAAAGTAATACCTATACCAAAGAGAAAAAACCCTCCTAAATCAACAAAGCACACCTAATCATTTTAAATACCAGAATCAAATTAATTTCAAAACATTTCGTAGATAGGAGAGCTCTAAATAGCTCATGAAATCTTTGGCAAATAACTTTGCTACAGATCATCTTTATACCTGAAGTTTTATATGGAGAACTATGTTCAGAAACTACTAAAGGAAATGAAAATATCCAATATGGAAGCACTTCCTTTTAATCACAGGTATATGCCTGAAACCTCATGTAGAAATGTTTTTATTAAAACAAATTATTTAAAATACATTAAGTCTGCTCTAGTAAAAAACAAAACAAAACAAAAAACAATGAAAAAAAAATGAAGGTTTACATAAAGCAACTGTCCCTAGTTTTAAAAAATCCACAAATTCTCATCTCTGGCCTTTATGGACAGTGAGGCATCTATAGCTTTTCAGAATCATAAATTCATACTCCTCAAGTAATTTCTCCCCAAACTTGTGAACAAAAATCTGATCTTGACTAAAATGAGGGACAAAGGAAGGATATTAACATCTCATAATCTGTTGATCTAATTTATCAAACTTACTTGGCTTTTGAAAAAAATATTTCCAGTATTTAGATAATTTGAAATTTTTATATTATTTTTGAAAACCATATTGAGTAGGGGATCAGTTATTACTTGGATAAGGTAGGCTTTTTTAAAAATACTTACCAATAACTAAATATTCTAGAAATAATCTTAGAGGGCATTTTCACACTCTGATTTAACCTAAAACAATTATCACGTGATAAGGCAAAAATGGTTTTCAGTGGTAAAATAGCTGGTCATTTATTTTAGTTCAATGTTTGATATTCAAATAGAAAACTACGTCTTTTTTTTTCCATTACTTCTAATCTTTTTAAATGTAAGCATTTTCTTCCTTCCAAATTTAAGAAAACATAAAATTGAAAAATACCTAAGCACTAAGCATTATGAGTACTTTAAGTCAACAAAACAAAATGCACATTTTCACATAATATCTAGACTCACAGAAGATTAAAGGTAAAATAATAAAATACAACTTCCCTCTTTTAGTCAGATTTTGAGGAAGTTTATATTCTCACAATAAGGGAAAAATGTGCATATATTCAAAATAAATTTCAGGAGCTATATATAGCTTCCTATTCTTGAGCAAGTTTTATGGATCATTAGAAATCTGATAAATTTCTACTTACAGATATTTATTGTTTGAAGCATATAAATTACAATTATACAAATAAAACACACCTGAGATTTTTTAACCAATAAATTAAAGATGGCATGCTGAGTAATACAATCCATGTTAATAAGTTAATCACAGTACTGTGCATGCGAAGACTATCTTCGGCATCATTGGCAGATAAACGAAGATGGTGTACTGTAGAGTCTTTATGATGATTTGATTTTTTTTCACTTCTTCTAGAGTGTTTGGGATTCTATAAAGCAATATAGTAAAATTACTAAGATATTAAAATTTAGGTTTATTATTTTATTCAGAATCATACTCAATTATTTAATAGCTAAATAACCACATCTTTCTAACCAAACTGAAATAAAATATTAAATTACCTTGCTCAATGTAATTTAAAGCAGTTATTAGTTATAAAATTTTCATCCCTTGACTTGCTATTTCCATTGCTGAGACTATATCCTCTAAGTAATTACTTAAAATTTAAGAGATAATTTGTAACAATAAACATGACATAAATACTGATAAAGATCAAATTAAAATTAGACAGGGGCACCTGGGTGGCTCAGCTGGTTAAGCACTGCACTCTTTACTTTGGCTCAGGTCATGATCTTAGTGTTGTGAAATCAAGCCCTGCATTGGGGGAGCTGGGGTCTTGAGGCTTGAGATTCTCTCTCCCTTTCCCTTTGCTCCTCCCTTTTACCACTCCCCGCCCCCCCACCACATGCTTACTCTCTTTAACAACAACAACAAAATTAAAATTAGACAATCTAAATAGGTTCAATTTTTTTAAAGTTAACTTAAATTCATGACACCTTTTTTAGACACCGTAAAATCCTAACTTAAAAAAAACTTTATTTCCCCATGTTCTTTTATATTAAAGTGATGTAAAGTTTTGAAAATAAAACTTACCACAGTCTGGCTATTTTTGTACATTGTTAGGCTGGCTTGCAGATGAACAATCTAGGAAAAAAGAAAAAGAATGTTTAATTTCACTTTTACTTTGAAACAAAAAAACAACCATTTTTATTACAACTGAGAAACACTGTCATCTGAAATGTAAAGAAATCTAATTAAAAATATATTTAAATTTTTACAAATATTCTTTCAGGGTGCCTGGGTAGCTCAGTGGGTTAAAGCCTCTGCCTTCAGCTCAGGTCATGATCCCAGGGTCCTTAGATGGAGCCCCGCATTGGGCTCTCTGCTCAGCAGGAAGCCTGCTTCCTCCTCTTTCTCTGCCTGCCTCTCTGCCTGCTTGTGATCTCTGTCAAATAAATAAAATCTTAAAAAACAAACAAACAAATATTCTTTCAGAAAAGGTAAATAATAACTACACAAACTTGCTATTAAGGATTAAAAAACAAAATAATAAAACTTTCAGAGTGTGATATATTATTATACCTTCTAGATTCTGAGAACCTATGTTTAAATATGCTTTGCTCCAATAACTTAGCATCCTGTGAGTAAAATATTTGATTATCTTCAGTATAGTATAAAGAATTAAACATGTCTTATCTATTCTCAATTTTTGAAAATCTGAACTCAATTATATATGGTGAAATGCTTACAAGAACCTCAGAAAATCTTTAGGTTTAATTTGTTAGGTTTGCTTATGGCTAAGTATTTAGCCAGTTTAGTACTTAGACAGTTTTGCTCATTGGGTCAATTATTTGAAATCGCCAATTTAAAAAGCTAAAAATATCATATTTATAAATCAAAGTAGTAAATAGATTTTTCTGATGGACATAAATTCCATTGGAAAAGAGAATGTATGATGTGCATATATTAGTGTTAAAAGCAGATGTAAATAAACCATTGTTTAAAAAAGAAAATGATTATCCATTCTGGTATCAACTGTCTCTACCTAAGTTTAATGTGGAGAGTATGTAGTTGTATAACCTAGATTTTCCTGCTATCAGCCTTCTTGGAAGTTTTTCACTTCCTCAGTAAAATTATTAGGCTATTTATTTTTGTCTCCTGATTCTCTAGCAACATCTGTAACATTCTACATTATGTCAGCACAATTGATAGCTTGATCCCAGTGACATAACTTTTTGTCTATTACCTTGTTCAAAAGAAGGTATGAATAAAAACTGCTCTAGTAAAATGCTTTTTAAAAAGTTGATACTACTTGTAAGAGCAAGAAGCAATGTGAAACAGATTATATATTCTCCCCTTATTTTGTTTTTACTAACTGAACTCAGATTAATAATTTCAGCTCCGTAGTTAACCATATATTTTAAATAACTAAGATGTTTAAAAAAACCTTCTACACTTAAACCTTAAATAACAGGTTACTACAGCTATAGTTAAAATTTTTGTTAACAGCACCTACAGGAAATTCTATGTCTGCCTGTCACAAAGCCTAGTTATTCTGACTTCAGTGATGTGACATACCTTAAACACATAATAAAGATAAGTAAGCAGTATGGCAAAAGCTCCACAAGTTGTCCAACCTACTATGATCAAAACAATTGTCAAAAAGGGCAAATCTGCTGATATCATTTTGATATCTTTAGGAAGTTCAGAGGGCCTGGAAAAAAACAAGAATAAAGCTATTAAAAGAATATTAACAGTTGTTTATACAGTCATATTTAGAAAGAAAATAATACAGTACTCTGCCAGGCTCTCCTGCTTATTAATATGCAAGTATCACAAGGTAAGCAGTAAAATATTTTTTCATAAAGGCAAGGGATGACATATATTCGTATATTCTGTAATACATTGTGACAGCTCCTCTTTCATTTAGATACAGAATGGCTGATATTTGTACTAAGTTAGAAAAAATGCTGCTAAAAATAATCATTAATTATAGGCCCTGTGTCATATATATTTTCTATCTTGATAGGAGGAAAAACAGTTTTCTATTTCTTAAAGTCTCGAGATCACTCAGATTTATGATGCTATTAGTGTCAGAAGCACCTCAGAAGGGTGAAGGAAGAAGCATCACACCACAACCCCTTCTATGACAGTAAATCACGTAACATGTCCAGTGAGGAGCAGAGGCAAGAGAAATTAAGGTCAGTGGTTTATCAGAAAAGCCTACCATTAGCTTCAAACTTTGTCTTTGGATCCAAAATAAAACCCTAGGCAATGTTTTGGAATTTTTTTTGCATTTCATCTAATCTGATCTTAAGTATCTTGACTGGAATTCTCTTGCTCTCAGGTTTGACTGGAAGTCAACATATAAAAGCATTGCCAGAGAAATATTTCTTCCTTCAAAAGATTTACAATCATAAAAATTAAAAATAATTCTGTAATCTGTCACTTTTTAAAGTAATGTCTACTCCCAATGCTGGGCTCAAATTCATGACCCTGAGTTCAAAAGTCAGATGCTCTACTGACTGAGCCAGTAAGGCATCCCTCTGTCAAACGTTTTTGATTAACTCTTGGCATTAACTCAAACAGCATTTAACACGCAATAAATGATTATCTTTTTTTAAATAAAAGTTTTTATTTAATTCAGTAATCTCTATGCCAACGTAGGGCTCAAACTCATGACCCCTAGATCAAGACTTGCACGCTCCTCTGGCTGAGCCAGCCAGGTGCCCCTGAATGATTATCTTCAACAAAGATATAACTTTCAACACTAACCTACGTTTTTCTAGTTTTTCTAGAAGAAGTGAACTTCTTTCCTTTCTAAGGTTTCTTTCCTTAGAAATTAGAGTTTAGTTAAAGCCAACTAATTTTGAGGTTCCCTATCAAAATACACTTTTTTCCTTAAGAGCAATAAGAAAGCTTTCAGTCATTCTTTACCTTTTCAAAGCTAGCCACAATGAAGAAAGGAGTCTCACAGATGCAGAAGACAGTAGGCCACCCCAGTAGGCAGTACATGTTCCAAACAGAAAGAGAATCAAGGATACAAGGGGGAAACACATACTCTGACTAGTTAAAACGATGGCATCTAATTGTGGTAACATTAACACATCCCACAACTCCTTAAACCATTTATATCTGTGGATAAAAGAAAACATACAATAAATACATAAATAATAAAAATCAACAACTGACATTCAAATATTTAATATCTGAGGTATCTGGCCATTCATTAGAGTCCCCTAAGTTTCATGATACTCAATGTGTACTTATACTGAAAAACCAATTTCAATTCCTTGTAGAGAAAAAGTTATTTATCTTCCAAGCAAGTCTACTGATCTTCAAGGATCTGAGCCCTGAGTATCAATGCTGTTCCTTGTAATAAGTAAGTTGTCTTTTTTTTTAAGTTAGAATACCAACAGCTAATTGTAATAACTAACAAAAATAGATCTAATGTATACTGGTTCTAAGCAAAAAACACAAAATAAGAATAAATTAAAAATGGAATGCTAAGTGTGGTAGAGATCCAAAATACACTTTGTATGGGAAGAAAAAGTGATCTGAAGCACTGTTTCACAAATATCCTATAATGGTTTGCACTCATGAATTTGAGATACTCAAAAATTATGGACCATATGTATCTCTTTGCAAATTTAAGAAGTTTGGTATATTTACAGATTAAGTTTCTATAACTGACATATATATATATATATATATATATAAAATATATAAAAATCTATAATTACTTTTGAAATGGTTATAATATCAAAGTAAATGTTGATATACCTGTTAGGACTCTGCCTAAAAATCCCATTTAATAAAATAAGACAATTGCCATATTTGTATGAGTATTTATATATCATTATGGGGCATACTATGCCCCTATATATGTATGCCCCTATTATATATATGAAACATGTTTCATATATATAATTAAACATGTTTCATATATATATAAAATAATTAAAATCATTATCACAGATAATAAAACTTACCCCAACAGAAACTTAATCATAATTACAAAAGGATCAACTTTGTATGGCTTAGCTTCTTTATCCAACATGGTAGCATATTCTAAGCAATGACCTGGTGATTAAAAAAAAAATTATGTGAAGAATTCATAGTAACCATGAGTCATATCATACACTGACTGCATTGTAATAGCAACACACTTCATGTCAGAGAAAGCAAGGGTCACAATTATCATAAAGACTCTCTTCATAGATTAGGAATTACTATAACTCAATAGATCATACGTAAGAGTACACAATCACTTCTGAAACAACTTCAGGAAGGCAAAGCTGGGGTTTCACCATTTGCATTTTCACAAAGCTCCAAACATGATTTTTTTAAAAAAACAACTTAACTGAGATGTAATTCTCATACCACACAATTCATTCAAAGTACACACAATTTAGTGTTGTTTTTTTTTTTAAAGATTTATTTATTTATTTATTTGACAGAGAGAGAGAGAGAGAGATCACAACTAGACAGAGAGGCAGGCAGAGAGAGAGAGAGGGAAGCAGGCTCCCTGCTGAGCAGAGAGCCCGATGCGGGACTCAATCCCAGGAACCTGAGATCATGACCTGAGCCGAAGGCAGCGGCTTAACCCACTGAGCCACCCAGGCGCCCCACAATTTAGTGGTTTTAAGTATATTCAGTTATGCCTTCATCACCACAATCAGTCTCAGAACATTTTCATTACTCCCAAAACAAATTTGTTCTCCTTAACTGTCACCTGCAATGTCTCCCTGCTTCCAGGGAACAACTAATTTACTTTCTGTTTCTACAGACAGGCCTATTCTTAACATTTCCTATAAACAAAATCATATAATGTACAGTCCTTTGTGACTGGCTCCTTTTATTTGGCGTGTTTCCAAGATTCATCCATGTGGTAGCAGGTGTCAGCACACTTTAGTTATGTGTTTATCAGCTGACGGATACTTGGGTTGTTTCTGCTTTTTGGATATGAATAGTGCTTCTGTGAACATGTGTGCACAAGTTTAGTGTGGGTATCTGTTCACATTTTTCTTGGATATATACCTAGGAGTACAGTTCCTGAGTCACAGAGTAACTGCCAACCTACTTTCCAAAGCATCTATACCATTTCACATTCCCAAAAGCAGCATATGAAAGTTAAAATGAATACTAAAGGCAGACTTGAAATTGTAAGTCATCGAAAGGAAATCAGTAGCTGCAGAAGGATTTGGCAAGAGGAAATGATAGGGATATTTTTGGACTATTTTTATGTATTTTGATCCACTGTCTTTTCCTATCTCATCTCCCTTCATTACAACCCAAGCCCAACAATGTGTGAGGGCTTTATAAAGCAGGCTCCTGGGAAACTATTTTCATTGCTATCCTCTAGGAAAGGTTTTGTCCAATGCAGTGTATATTCTAATCTGGATCTCCAGATTCATTCTCCACCCTTACTTTGTTCTGAACTCTGGGAAGCTGACTTAGGTGCAATGAAATGATAGCCACTGATAAGAGGAAATAAGGTTCGTATATGTATTTCCCTGCCTTTTCCCCCTGCTGAGCCACAGCTTGACAGTGGCTACAGCTGTAGTAATGCTGCCCTCCACTACAGCCCTCTAGGCTTGCTCACTCCCTTGCCTGAAAATGAGGAGTATCAGACGGCTCTACTGCTAACCTGGCACTTAATCATTTCTTGTTGGTTTCTCTTAACCCTACCCATACCTTTGAAATAGTCTCTTCATTAAAATAAACTCTCAGTTATTCCATGCAGGACCTAACTGATGTAGTGGAACAAGATCCCCGTCAAGGAGACTCTACCTCTTAAGATATCCTCAGAATAAAGGGAAAAAACTTCAGGCACTAAAGTGTAAAATGGAAAAGCTAAGTAAGGAATCTTCTTGGGGATCTCCTAAAACCAGAGGATCTGAAATGCCTGTGAACTGGAGAGATGGGTCATGAATTCAGCCACATGAGGGACAAATAAGTAGTAATGAAGAACTTTGGAGAAAAGGGGTGGAGAGAGATGGAGAGGAGGAATAGAAACATTCTTACCTGTTGAGAAAAGAGAATATAACTGTCCTCCATAAGCAAGAAGGATACTAGATGTAACATAAGCAGGAAGAGCTCCACCGTGAAATCTAACTACCTAGAAAACAGGCAAATCAAAGGGCAACTTCTGAATATTCATGTTAATGAAATTAATGTACTTTCACATGAAATAAAAGTTTCTTTCTTCACTTTATATTTTCCCTGACATGGCCACAGAGGTACCTCCAGTAATGGGTATCAAAACTGTAAGTAAAATAAATACCAAGAATATACAGTATGTTAGAAACATGTAATCAGAATTTTTCATAAAGGTGCAACAAAAAAAAATATGCAGTAGAGTAGCATATACTACAGACTTTTTTTACAAGGTACGTTTATTGAGCATTTAATACAGTCCAGGCATGATACTAGACATTTTATATGCATTATCTCATTCTCTCCTCCCAAAATCCTTTGAGGTAATTCTTATCCCTATTTTACAGATGAAGAAATTCAGGCACAGGGAGCCCAAAACTTGCACAATTAAAAACCTAATAGACAAGTAGGGGAACCTGGGTGGCTTAGATGGTTAAGCATCCAACTCTTGATTTTGGCTCAGGTCATAATTTCAGGGTGATGTGATCAAGCCCGGTGTCAGGCTCCACGCTTGGCATGGAGCATGACTGAGATTCTCTCTTCCCCTTTCCCTCTGTCCCTTGCATGCATGCACACTCTTAAAAAAAAAAAAAAAAAAAAAGTTAATAGACAAACAAGTTTCTCATTAACTCTTATTGTTCTCATCAGTAAAACGGGGACAATACGGTACTTACCTTATAGGTGATTTTAAAGTTTAAGGATGTTCACTTGTGTAAAGCATTTACAGTATTAAACATGTTCAGCTATCACAAAATATTAGCTGCTATTAAAAGCATACCTCATTTTATTGTTTTTGCTTCACTGCACTTTGGAGATAATTGAATTTTTTACAAATTGAACATTTGTGGCAACTGGCATTGAACAAGTCTATTGGTGCCATTTTTCCAATAGCATCTGCTCACTCTGTGTCATACTTTGAGAATCCTTGCAATATTTCAAGTGTTTTCATTATTGTATTTATTATTATAATCTACAATGACTGATTATGACTCATGGAAAGCTCAAATAATGGTTAGCATTTTTTAGCTATAAAGTTTTAAAAAATTAAATGATACTCAATGCCTGCTAATGACCTGGTAGAAAACATATAGCATACTTTAGTTATCAAGAGTAAAGGAACAGGGGTGCCTGGGTGGCTCGCTGGCTAAGAATCTGATTTTGACTCAGGTCATGATCTCAAGGGTCATGGGGTTGAGGCGAGGTGGAGTCCCTCATGGGGGAAGGATCCCCACTTAGCAGGGAGTCTGCTTGAGGTTCTCTCCTGTGTGTGTATGCGTGCACTGCGCACACTTGCACTCTCAAATAAATCTTAAAAAAGAAAAAAGGAGGGGCGCCTGGGTGGCTCAGTGGGTTAAGCCTCTGCCTTTGGCTCAGGTCATGATCCCAGGGTCCTGGGATCGAGTTCTGCATAGGGCTCTCTGCTCAGCAGGGGGCCTGCTTCTCCCCACTCTCTCTCTGCCTACTTGTGATCTCTGTCAAATAAGTAAATAAAATCTTAAAAAAAAAAAAAAAAGGAGAGGGGGAGGAGAAATGGTAGAGAAGTAGGAGACTTAAATTTCATTTGGTCCCAGGAATTTAGCTAGATAGTTACCAAACCATTCTGAACTACTACAAACTCAACAGGAAGAGTGAAGAAAAGAATAGCAGCAATTCTATGAACAGAAAAGTAGCCACCTTCTAGAAGGTAGGACATGTGGAGAAGTGAATCTGAGGCAATAATTTGGAAGATACACCACAGGGGCAGGGAGCTTCCATCAGCCAGCTACCAGCAAGGGAAAGAGCAGCAGAGCACAAAATCTGAACTTTTAGAAGTCTGCTCCACTAAGGGACGTCGCTCCAGTAGCTAAGCAAGGGGTGGAATCCTCCCTGGGACAGTGTGGTCTCGGTACTCTCAGGGTCACAGAAAGACCGGGCAGAGCTCAGGGACAGAGGTCCCAAGTATCGGAGCAGAGAAGCTGGCTACAAAGATGGAGCTGAAGAGTGGGCTCTCAGCTCAGGGCTGCCTTAAACCACAATCCATGGCACAGCTGGGCCACTATTCTTCAAGCAGGGACCCAACAAGCAGCAGGTCCAGGGAGACTTCCCTTCCTCCCCAGGAGGAGTGGTGCGGGGGTGCCAGAGACAGAAACGCTCGATTGCAGGCCAGGTGAGCATGGAGTGGGGCTGGAAACCAGGGAGACAGGAGTGATTGCTTTTCTCTGAAGGCTCCCTGGGGAGGGGGGCCCTGAGTTCTCAGCTCCTCTGGGACCAGAGATTGGGAGGCCGCCACTTTCGTTCTCATCCTCCAAAGCTGTATGGAAAGCTTTCAGAGGACAAAAGGTACAGAGAGCAAAGCTGAGCAGATTGCTTAGCCTGGCCCCTGGCAAGGGCGGTGCAATTCTGCATCAGGCAAAGACATGTGAGAATCACTGCAACAGGCCCCTCCTCCAGAAGATCAGCAAGAACATTCAGCCAAGACTAAGTTTACCAATCAATGAGAACTGCAAAACTCCAGTGCTAGAGGAATGTAGCACATAGAATTCATGGCTTTTCCCCCATGATTCTTTAGTCTTTCAAAGTTAGTTTTTTTAATTTTCTTTTTTCTTTTTCTATTTTTTAAAATTTTTCTTCTTTTTTCAAACAACATCTTAATCAATTCCCTTTTTAAAATCCATTTTCATTTTCATTTTTACAGTTATATTCTATCCTTTCATTCTATTTAACCTTATTTTTTGTTTATTTAAGTTTTTCTTTCTTTAAAATTTTGGGATACAGTTTCTTCCAACAGACCAAAATATATCCTTTTTTTTTTTTTTTTTAAAAGATTTTACTCATTTATTTGACAGAGAGAGATCACAAGCAGGCAGGGAGGCAGGCAGAGAGAGAGGAGGAGCAGGCTCCCCGCTGAGCAGAGAGCCCGATGCGGGGCTCGATCCCAGGACCCTGAGATCATGACCTGAGCCTAAGGCAAAGGCTTAACCCACTGAGCCACCCAGGCGCCCCCCAAAATATATCCTAAATCTAGTATATGGCTTTGTCCTAGTCTCCAGCTTGATCACATTCTCTCCTTTTTAATCTTTTTTAATCTTTTTTTTTCTTTTTTCAACCAACTTCTTATCACTTCCTTTTATAAAATCTTTAATTTTCATCTTTATAGTCATATTCTATCCCTTCATCATATTTACCCTTATTTTGGTATATATATAAATTTTTTTTTTTTTAATTTTGGGAGGCAGTTTCTTCTAAAGATCAGAATCTAGTGTGTGGCTCTGTTCTATTCACCAGCCTGATCATATTCTTTTTTTTTTTTTTTTTTGCCTTTCTACTCCCACCCCTACCCCCCGCCCTTTCGGGTCTATTCTGATTTGTTTAGTGTATATTTTTCTGGGGGTTGTTTCAGCATTTTGTTCTCTCATTCATCTATTCTTCTCTGGACAAAATGACAAACTGGGAAAACTCACCTCAAAAAAAAGAACAAGAGGCAGTACTAACTGCCAGAGACATAATCAATACGGACATTAGTAAGATGTTGGAACTAGAGTTCAGAATGACGATTATAAAGATACTAGCTGGGCTTGATATAAGCATAGAAGATACCAGAGAATCCCTTTCTGGAGAAATAAAAGAACTAAAATCTAACCAAACTGAAATAAAAAAGGTTATTAATGAGGTACAATAAAAAATGGAGGCTCTAACTGCAAGGATAAATGAGGCAGAAGAGAGAATTAGTGATATAGAAGACCAAATGATGAAGAATAAAGAAGCTGAGAAAAAGAGAGATAAACAACTTCTAGATCACGAGGTGAGAATTTGAGAGATAAATGATACCATAAGACAAAACAATATTAGAATAACTGGGATCCCAGAAGAAGAAAGAGAGAGGGGGCAGAAGGTATACTGGAACAAGTTGTTATGGAAAAAGAATTTTCTAATTTGGGGAAGGAAACAGGCATCAAAATCCAGGAAGCACAGAGAATTCCCCATCAAAATCAATAAAAATAGGTCAACACCCTGTCATCTAATAGTAAAACTTACAAGGCTCAGAGACAAAGAGAAACTCCTGAAAGCAGCTCAGGACAGGAGATCTGTAACCTACAACAGTAGAAATATTAGATTGGCAGCAGACCTATCCACAGAGACCTGGCAGGCCAGAATGGATTGGCATGATATATTCAAGGCACTAAATGAGAAAAATATGCAGCCAAGAAAACTATATCCAGCTAGGCTGTCACTGAAAATAGAAGGAGAAATTAAAAAAAACTTCCAAGACAAACAAAAACTGAAAGAATTTGAAAGAACACAAAACCAGCCCTACAGACAATATTGAAAGGGGTCCTCTAAGCAAAGAAAGAGCCTAAAAGTAACACAGACCAGAAAGGAACAGAGACAATATACAGTAATAGTCAGCTTACAAACAATACAATGGCCCTAAATTCTTATCTTTCAACAGTTACCCTGAATGTAAATGGCTAAATGCCCCAATCAAAAGACACAGGTATCAGATTCAATAAAAAAGCAAGACCCACCAACAGGCTGTCTGCAAGAGACCCATTTTAGACCCAAAGGCACCTCCAGACTTAAAGTGAGGGGGTGGAAAAACATTTACCATTCTAATGGACATCAGAAGAAAGCTGGGTGGCAATCCTTATATCAGACAAATTAGATTTTAAACCAAAGACTATAATAAGAGATGAGGAAGGACACTATATCATACATAATTAAAGGTTCTGTCCAACAAGAAGATCTAACAATTTTAAACATCTGTTTTTAAATATCTATGCCCCTAACATGGGAGCAGCCAATTATATAAATGAATTAATAACAAAATCAAAGAAACACATCAACAGCTATACAGTAATAGTAGGGGACTTTAACACACCCCTCACTGAAATGGACAGATCATCTAAGCAAAAGATCAACAAGGAAATAAAGGCTTTAAATGACACACTGGACCAGATGGACATCACAGATATATTCAGAACATACCATCCCAAAGCAACAGAATACACATTCTTCTCCAGTGCACTTGGAACATTCTCCAGAACAGATCACATCCTGGGTCACAAATCAGGTCTCAAATGGTACCAAAAGACTTGGATCATTCTCTGCATAATTTCAGACCACAATGCTTTGAAACTAGAACTCAATCACAAGAGGAAAGTTGGAAAGAACTCAAATTCATGGAGGCTAAAGAGCATCCTACTAAAGAATGAATGGGTCAACCACGAAATTAAAGAAGAATTAAAAAAATTCATGGAAACAAATGAAAATGAAAACACAACTGTTCAAAATCTTTGGGATGCAGCAAAGGTGGTCCAAGCCTTTCTCAAGAAACAGGAAAGGTCTCAACTCTACAACCTGACCCTACCTACACCTAAAGGAGCTGGAGAAAGAACAGCAAAAAAAGCCTAAACCCAGCAGAAGAAGAGAAACTAAATAAAGAGCAACAGAAATCAATGAAATAGAAACCAAAAGAACAGTAGAACAGATCAACAAAACTAGGAGCTGGTTCTCAAAGAATTTAAGATTGAACGCCTAGCCAGGCCTATCAAAAAGAGAAGAGAAAGAACCCAAATTAATAAAATCATGAATGAAAGAGGAGAGATCACAACCAACACCAAAGAAATTATACAATCATAAGAACATATTATGAGCAACTATATGCCAATGGTCCTGGGAGGCAGGAAAAGAGAGGAAGAAGAGTCAGATTCACAGTGAATTGATATAAGAAAGGCCCTACTTGCCATTGCTGGGTTTGAAGAGGAAGGAAGGGACCACAAGTCAAGAAGTGCAGGCAGCCTATAGAAGCTGGAAATGGCAAACAAACATGATTTCCCAGAGTGTCCAGAAGAAACACAACTCTGGGCACCTGGGTGGTTCAGTCATTAACCATCTGCCTTTGCCTCAGGTCATGATCCCAGGGTCCTGGGACTGAGCCACGCATCGGGCTTCCTGCTCGGCAGGGTGCCTGCTTCTCTCTCTCTCTCACTTCCCCCACTTGCATGCCCTCTCTGTCTCTCTCTCTGTCGAATAAATAATAAAATCTAAAAAAAAAAAAAAAAGAAGAAGAAGAAAGAAAAAAGAAACACAACCCTGCTAAACTAACACCTTTACTAGAAACCCATTTTCAACCTCTGATCTCCAGAACTATAGGATAATGAATTTGTGTAAAAACACTAAGTTTGTGGCAATTTCTTATAGCAGCAACATCAAATTAGTATAATAATAAAGCCATAAATAGTTTCATCATCATCATTTTTAAATGTGTAACATAGATTTCTCAATGTATAACTTAAATTTTTAAGCCTAGAATCTAAAGTAGGGTTTTCCCCCACAACAATTCTGTTTCTGAATTTTGATATGACTATTTTCTTACAGCAAAACTCAATTTAAAAATATTACATTTAAAAATATATTGAATACTATCTAGATATGACATTGTCTAAATAGTTTTATTATATAAGGAAATGTTATCAGAAGCATTACAATTTCTAAATAATTAAAAGAAAAGAAAACCGTATAGAAGTTAAGCAGCATAGCAGGCTTAGAGTCAGCCTTCTGGATTTAGATTACAGCTGTGCCTCTCCCTAGCTCTGTGTCCTTGGACATGTTGCTTTACCCCACCTTCTCCCTGTGCGTTTACTTATAAAATGGAGATAAATAACACTTATCTCACAGGGAGTTTGAGGCTTAAATGTGTTCAGTTGTATAAAGCATTTGGCACAGTAACTGGCACAGGTAGGTGATCAGAAAATAGCTGTTATTATTAACCTTTAATACTCTTCACTGTCTTTGGAAATCTTCTAGGAGTTTCTATATAGTATTCTGAAGATGGCAGTTCCTTGTAATGACTATCACTGTTATGAGTATTAACTGTTCTACTGGGCTACAGCCACAGCTCGTATAACATATGACAAAATCCACAATCATAAACGGGCTACTATGCAACATATTCAAATTGTAGACGCTTGATTTGGTTTAGTATTTGGCATAGTATTTCTTTACATTTCAAATTAGATGCCAACATTAAAAAATTTAAAAAGTTTTATCTAAGACTCTAGATTTCCAGTTTCTCTTAAAATCTACAGATTTAGCAATATTAGTCTTCATTCCTATATAGAAATGACTTACTAGTTTTTATAATTCTCTTGAGAAAGTTAATTTCAGCTATATTCTTTGCCCTCTTTCATTAGAGTAGACTAAAGAACATGTAAATATTTTTCTTTCCTTTTTCTGGAAAAAAAAAAAAAGGAAAGAAAGAAAAACTAATTTGATGGAAAATTAACTAAGCAAAGGCTAAAGATTCTCCCAAGTTGTTTCTCTTTATTCCTATTCTCAGTCTTCTTTGACTGAATCAGCAACATTGAAAATATGTATTACTTTTAAAAGATGAATAATATATACTACATCAATTCATTCTCCCATTCTCAAGCTAAATTTTTAAATAAACATGAAGGAAGAGCATCATATATTTCAGTAATTTGGGAAAGACTTAATTACCACAAATTCTTTGACATTTAAAAAAGTACCCACCTTTGATCCCGTAATACCTATATATCTTTGTTTTTTAGATAAATTTCCATGCCTTAACAAGAATATTAGTATGTCCTTATTTGATGGACATATAATTATGCTTGGCTATCCAGTATCAAGCTAACTTGACTTTTCCTGTCACTACTCTGAATTATGAGCCCTAGGGATGATATGGATAAGACAATATATTTTCAGCCCGTACCACTGTATACAGTAACATGCCTTTTGTACATACTAAAAATACAATAGCATCAATTCTTCCTCTGTATGCCAAGACATAATTTTTCTTTTTTTTTTCCCACCCATCCCCTGTAATTTTTCTTAAAAAAGTTCCCTTAACAAGCTAGAGAATTTATTGTAACTATCCATGGTGCTACTCTTCCAATTTATACCATTTAATCTTCTCTTTCTAATGTAGCACATTTTACATATGAACTTAGAATTTTCTAATGTTCACAGATTTAATAATAATCACAATCTAGTTCTCACCAGATTGTTATGAGAATCAAATGAGATAATGCATATAAAAAATTTCTGGGTTAGGGGCACCTGAGTGGCTCAGTGGGTTAAAGCCCCTGCCTTCAGCTCAGGTCATGATCTCAAGGTCCTGGGATTGAGCCCCACATCGGGTTCTCTGCTCAGCAGGGAGCCTGCTTCCTGTTCTCTCTCTCTCTGCCTGCCTCTCTGCCTACTTGTGATCTCTGTCAAATAAATAAATAAAATCGTTTAAAAAAAAGTATTAAAAAAATTTCTGGGTTAATTTTGATTTGTGAGTTTTATAATTACAGTTAAAGGACTTAAATTTTTAAAATTCTGCTATGCTATGCCACAACAAAAAAATAAAAAATAACAGAAGGCACAATAAAACTTTTGTAAATTTTAAAATGAGTATATAATTTTTGACTAATTAATATTATTATTTATGCCAGGTTATACAATTCCGCAAATTATAATGATGTTGAGTAATAGAGAGCGAGAGAGAGACAGAGCACAAGCAGAGGGAGTAGGAGAAGCAGGTTCCCCGCAGAGCAAGGGAAGCCCCATATGGGACTTGGTCCTAGGACTCTGGGATCATGACTTGATCCAAAGGCAGTGGCTTAACCCACTGCGTCACCCAGGCACCCTCAATAAATTATTTTTATAACACTATTTGCTTATGAACTACAGTAACAGTAAATTTAAAGTATTTCAACTCAAAAAATAGTAAATTTAAAGTATTTCAACATGTTTATTTTTAATAAAATTTACTTTCTATTTTTACAGATTAAGCACATACAACATAAAAAGTTATTTGAAAATATTTGTTTATATGACAGAGCCTATAAATTTTACTGGACTATGAATTATAGCATAGTATGTGCAACATGAAATCTTAATATGACATTCAATTAGCCAAAAACACTAATTTGAGAATCAGGAATCAGCTCTCATCTCTAGGAATGAAAGCATCACCTTAAAGCCAGGCATGGCCAACTAAGATCTATCTGCCAAGAATTGGTGTTGGATTTTATTGAAGTGGGAAAAAGAAGGAAAAGGAGAAAAGTGAAAAAGAAAGAAGCAGCTGCAACAGTTCCAGCAGCAAGAGACCATATTTAGTTTGTTAAAATATTTTATTATCTGGACCTTCCCAGAAAAAAGTCTGCAACCCTTGCCTTATAACATGATTAAGGCAATCCATAATCAAATAGGAATCACTTACCTGTCCAAGTATTTGTGAAAAGGAAGTCTTAACTGTCACCTAGTTTAAAAATAATCATTAAAAAAAAAAAAAGGTTATTTCTCCTAAAGCCTTCTAGCTCACATTTTATTAAACTAAGCACTTCTGCACATCTCTACACATAATCATTAATTTTTTTAATAATGACTGATCTAAATTCATTTATGGTATTATAAGAATCCTCTGAACCACAAATTTTAATTTGTATTAAGTGTAGTTTTATTGTTCAGCATATTTTCCTGGATTCTAATTCTCTGACAACTGGATAAATGCTATGGTAGTAGCCCTTTAACTAACTAGGATATTTGATTAACCAGAATATCTTAGTACCACATGATTCAAGCTAAAGGATTTGACTGAACGACTGAATTCAGAAGCTATACATATGTTTGCTGAACAATTAAACACAAATTAACCTATTACATAACCAGTATTTTAAGTCTCAAACCTACAACTATATAGCACTAAGTATAGTTAAGCTAAGGCAATTCTGAGTAAATTTCACAAAAACAAGTTTTATAGGATACAAGACCAGAAACAGAGCATATTCGGTAAAATTTAAGCCAAAACAATATTTTAAAAAGAAATTAATCAATTATTACCTCTATTACAAATACACTTTTTTGATACTAAGAAGTCTGGAAAAAGGAAATATGTATTTCACACAGAAATTATAAAATGACTTCAAAATATTTACATTTTAAAAACAAAGTACTTATAAAAACATGGACATTTTTGAGTGTGCAGTATTTGTAGCCAAATTAATGGAATTTTTGCTATCACTATTAGAAATATGAAGGCACACATCAACAACCATTATAGCCCTACAAAATCCTTTAGTGTTAAAAACAGAAAGATATTAAAGCATTAATAAATACTATGAAATCCAAAATAAGTCGTAATTGAGGTCCAATGAAACTTGTTGCCAACGTACAGTCTGACCTACCAATTCTAGTCCACCCCAAGTTAATTCTAATGAAGAACCCAAATATTTAAGGTTGTTTAAAGGAACTGAATAGAATGAAGATATTTCACATAAACCAGAAATCACCATTAAAATGTATAATCTCTTAAATCTGTAATCCTTAGAACCTGGGATGTTCTGATACAGAGGGACTCTTTTAGTTCATGAATCCATAAAAGTATGTGTTAGTCAAATTTATCTCCCTTCTCTTGGAGCAGAGACGTACTATGGTAGTAAAACAAACACAGCAGGCATACTACACTGCACATATAAATGACAAACAGAGATTTAAAAAGCTAGTGAAAAGGAAAGAAGAGTCTTACGCTTATCCAGTAGAGGTGGAAACCAACATATATCGTATTAATTACTGCAGTAAAGCCATGTCAGCTGATTTCATGATGTTCTTCAATTTATAGAGAATTTTGAACTTTGGGCCTCCAAACTTAGAAGGTTAATCTATAGTCTCAATTTTATTTTCTATTACTTATTAAGACATATACTTTCAATGGTCCAGCTGAGGAAATACTGAGGTGGTGTTGACAGGCAAAATGGAGAATATTTAAAGCATCATAAAAGTCCATTTCATGTATTTACTGGCTTCCACATTGCCATATATCTATGGTTAATATAAAAATGTATTTCCTGGTGCCTGGGTGGCTCAGTGGGTTAAAGCCTCTGCCTTCGGCTCAGGTCACGATTCCAGGATCCTGGGATCGAGCCCCATATAGGGCTCTCTGCTCAGCAGGGAGCCTGTTCCCCCCCGCCGGTCTCTCTGTCTCTGCCTGCCTCTCTGCCTACTTCTGATCTGTCAAATAAATAAATAAATAAAATCTTAAAAAAAAATGTATTTCCTGTGTATTCTATAACTAAATCTTAAAAGTTAAGCAAACATGCAACTTACTTCGTACTGACAGTCTGAAGATGTATACATTTTTAATAATGCTACATGGCTGTCGTTTTCTGGTTGAGCAATGTGGAGTTTCAGAGAAATTTCTGTGGAAGATGGTACCCTGAAAAGATAACTTAAATATTCATTCTCAAATACAAAATGCTGTTAAATATCCATTGCTAAATCAATCCTTGGACAGCACAATGAAATAATGGAGAGGAAGACAAACGTCAGATACGTTATTATAGATGGACATTTTTTCAATTGTATCACAGTTGTTTGAATGCTCCGTCATCTAGAACAGGCACTGGAGGACAGTCTAGGAAAGGGTCAATGCTCCAAGCAAGTAAAGTTTAAGTTATATATCATTTAGATAAGAATACTACATTGTCTTATAATATTATCTTATGAACACAATGCTACCTAAAGGATAGGAACATTTTATTAAGAGGCACTTAAATAGTTTCATTAAAATTTCACTATGATTTAAATAAACTAAGAAGAATATGTACTATTCAAAATGGCCAAAGTTTAAGATAAATTCTTGCATATACTTACTGCGCAATAGTAAGTGAATCTTCGTAAGACCAAGGAATATGAAGTTTATAGATACTAGTTATTTCTTCTGTGGAAACATAAAGGAAATATGTGTTATAAACCTATACAATACCTAACTACCGGTTCCCCATTCATAAAAAATAACCAGTAAGACTTAGATGATATAAAGAATTACCAAGAATTATTGAATAATGTTTAATTAGACTTACAAAAGATATTAGAGTATATGGAAACTGGTAAACTAGAAAACTAGAGCAGAGTAGGTTAAAAAAAAAAACTAGGTAAACTAGGAAACTAGAGCAAACTAAGAAACTGGTAAAACAGCTAAACTGAATTACTATTAATAATGAGATAGAAAAATATATATAGCATTTTTAAAATGTAGGTATTTAAACTGATACAGTTGAAGATACTTAGTATTAAGAAATACTACGTTAAATCTACGTTAAATCTCTTGGAAATACAGCTTTTCTACTATCATACTCTAATCTTAATTCACATAAATAAATAGATACTATATAAAATTCAAGTGAAGATCTATTGATTCTTCAAATGACCAATACTATTCTTCTCAGAAATACACTTACCTTTGACTCCTGAGCACTTGCTTACTACGTTGATTTTAAAAGCCTGGTATATCTAATAAGAGTTTGGCCACGAAAACAAAAACAAGAAAAATAAAAGTTTATTTTGTTTGCTTAACTAAACAGTGAGGTAAAATCAAATCCTTGTTATAATCAGGATAATTACCTGTCCAAAGTTTAGAAGTTCTATATTATAAAACAGGCCACTTGTATTTAATATCACTTTCCTTGAAGACAGTCCTGTTGAATTGAAAGTACTGTATTACTTAGAATACCAAACAGTTTTTAAAAGAGTACTGATTGCTTAACAGTGTTTAACTAATGCTAATACATTTTTAATATTAAAAAATAATTTATAGGTTTTCATTTCTGTTTATGGAGGGGTGAACTCCTAAAAATCCTACCCTCTTTCAATACACTCCAGACAACATTTATAATATATGTATTTTAAAAAGTCAACTACATATTTTCAATTTCAAACAGGTATGCTTTCTTGGTAGATCTTTCATTTTATAAGTCTTTAATCTCATCTTTTTTTTTTTTCCTAAAGATTTTATTTATTCATTTGACAGAGAGAGAGTGAGATCACAAGCAGGCAGAAGGCAGTCAGAGAGAGGAGGGAAGCAGGCTTCCCACCAAGCAGAGAGCCCAACGGGACTTGATCCTAGGACCCCGAGACCATGACCTGAGCCGAAGGCAGAGGCTCAACCCACTGAGTCACCCAGTCACCCCTTTAATCTCATTTTTAATGAGATAAGTGATTCAGACTTGTCATTTCTGTATTGTTCTGAGTATCTTTCTTATCCCCCGCCAAAAGGTTGGGTGAGGGATAAAAATCTAAAACAGTTTCTGCTCTGAAGTAACAGATTTTTTTCATAAATGGAATATTAAAAAATATATATTTTAAAGATAGGCCATGTCAAAAGAGCAAGGAGCCAACCTAAAATGAGCTCCCAATATCCAAAGCTGGAACAACTTAAGCAAAAAAATGAGATGATAATATTAAATTATAATCCAATGAAAGAATATCCATGAGTCATACAGACATAAATAAAATTTGACTAAGTAAATAAATGGAGAAGGGACAACTTTCCTTTCATAAGAATTCCAACAAATACAGAATACCAGTAATAACTGCCTCAGACTAGAGGAACCAATGGATGCTAAAATTAGTGGGTTATTTTGAAGATAAAAGGGTACTGAAACATTCTCAAAGTAGCTCTCCCAAGACATTTATTCAATACAAACAGGAAACAAATAAATTTACAGGGGAGAAACCTGGAAGACACTACCTTAACCAAGTAATCAAGGTTAACATTATTAGTAATTAGACATAGTGATATCATATGTCCATCCATAGGATACAATGAGAAGTATACATAGCTCTAGTGATATGCTTGCTAAAAATGCACAACCTTAATCTAATCATAAGAAAGCATTAGACAAATCCAAGTATCTGATATTTTACAAAATAGCTTACAAGTACTTTTCAAAATATGTCGAAATTATAAAAGACAAGGAAAAACTGAGGAACTCTCAAAGATTAGAGGAGATTAACAGGACATGACAACTGAATGCAATGTGGGAATGTGGAGAACACTGGTGGAAAAACTGATGAAAACCAAACAAAGCCTGTAATTTAGTTAACAATGTTGTACGAATAATAATTTCTTAGTTTTGACAACTGCATTTTTTACATTAAGGTAAATGAAGGATATAGAACTCCGTGCTCATTCTGTAACTGTTCTGAGTGCTCAAAATTATTTCAAAATAAAATTTAAAGGCATATTTAGTTACATGTATTTTACAACAATAAAAAAAAATGGGGAGGGGGCGCCTGGGTGGCTCAGTGGGTTAAGCCTCTGCCTTCAGCTCAGGTCATGATCTCAGGGTCCTGGGATCGAGCCCCGCATCGGGCTCTGGTCAGCATGGAGCCTACTTCTCACCCCTCCTCTCTGCCTGCCTCTCTGCTTACTTGTGATCTCTGTCAAATAAATAAATAACATCTTAAAAAAAAAAAAGTGGGAAAAATATTTGGAGAAATCTTGAAACTTCCATAGGGCAGACAGCAATTTATACCTTATAATAAACGTTTTATTAAAAGGGCCAACATGCAGTATAAATTCATGGAAGACCACCAAACACAAACACACACACACACACACACACACACACGATTACTTGCAAATGTATATGACCAGGGAGAAAGTTAAATTTCACTTCTCAGAAGATGACCTCTAGCCCACTATTAAAATAACAATCAAACCACTGGAACACATGATATGGTTATTCTAAGAACTATACTTGAAATACACAATATATAAAGTTACAGGCTCTTCATTATTGCAACTGACTGGCAAAATAAATAAGAACTGTGTTAAAAATAAAATTAAATCTTGGGATGCCTGGGTGGCTCAGTCGGTTGACCGTCCAACTGTTACCTCAGCTCAGGTCTTGATTTTGGGGTCCTGAGTTCAAGCCCTGTTCCGGGCTCCATGCTGGGTGTGGAGCCTACTTAAAAAAAAAAAAAAAAAAAAAGAAGAAGAAATTCTTAAGGCTTCTAAAATCAAAGTACTTACCAAAGGAAAAAAGATGAGTTACAGGAAGCTGAATGGATCGTGTCTCTTTTTTAAAGAATTCACAATCTACAACAAACTAAAATATAAAACATTGTTTTTTTAGAAAAAAATAGAATTACATGTATAGTAAAATACCTTCACTTGATGTTTGAGTGGAAAATAAAAATCTATAAATAAACCAGCTTTGGAGAAGTTATTACCTATCACATTCTCACTCTAGCTATACTTAGATGGGAATAATTACTCAAGGAGAGATATTAAGCTAAGAAAATTTGATGAACAAGCTTAACTTAATAAATTATTAGAGGATCATTTTTACAACAGCTGATGTACAGTCCAGTTTCCTTCCAGTTAATTTCAGATGGTTATAGAAGAAGGACTTTAAAGGATGGGTCAAAGCATTAAGAATCAAGGTTAACTCAAGATTAATTAGAGATTTAGATAAAAATCAATATTTTCATAGTAAAAAAGAAATATGATTTTAAATTTTAATTTTTAAAAATCCCATATTAGTTATGTATCTCCAACACTCTAAACTACAAAAGACTTGGAGATGGACATACTGCCATTTATCTACAGATGGCTAAAGTTATTTGTATAAGATTATTTCAAGCCAAACAGTGATTAGAATAAATGGAAAAAAGGTTTACTATGTACGAAGTGTGAAAAAATACTATCTTAAAAAAAGTAAAACTAGGGCGCCTGGGTGGCTCAGAGGGTTAAGCCTCTTGCCTTCGGCTCAGGTCATGATCTCAGGGTCCTGGGATCGAGTCCCGCATCGGGTTCTCTGCTTGGCAGGGAGCCTGCTTCCTCCTCTCTCTCTGCCTGCCTCTCTGCCTACTTGTGATCTCTCTCTGTCAAATAAATAAATAAAATCTTAAAAAAAAAAAATTAAAAAAAAAGAATGGTTTCATCAGAATCATCTCCATAAGGAAACCAAATTGCTTTGACCTATAGGAGCTGAAGAACCAATTAATGTGTTGCCAAATGCAGCTAGCAGGTACACTGCTGTCTAGAGGAAGCAGAAAGCCGATGAGGTTTATCCTAGGTTTTTCCAATAAGTATACCTTGGATTGTGCTTGAAGCAATTGTTATTGTGTTTGCCTCTTGGGTGGATTTTTTGTTTCTGAAAGTCAAAAAAAGATGTGGGAAAATGCTATCTGACTACAGTACACATATTAGGAATAAAAGGAAAAACTTGTTAAGGGGATTTGCTTTTATCCCCCCTTCTATACTTAAAAGGCCAACAATATCATCAGACATTTTCCTTATAGAAAACAGCTGTTACAAAGTTAGAACAATCATCTACTGAACAAGACTATTCATTATATTTTTACAAAGCACTTTTGGGTGAGACATTGCCTGAGACAGAGAATCAATTTTAAATTGCTTTGTATAAGTATTTAAAATAATACAATTTTTATTATTGCTTCAAAAATTTGGCTACTCCCTTTACGGAATAAACCCATACCCAAGAAAAGAATTTGAGGCTCTGTCTCCTTCTAATGGAATTATTTTGTTTTCTGTCATCAAAAAATGCAAGTAATTTCATATTTGCATTTTGAAAACTATATTATGAGTTGACTGCAAAAAATTTTCAAGCTATCTATTTAAATATGTGTATCCTGAGAAACCATTCTACATATATTATAACAGATATGTAGAAATTATAAAAGGCCTAAATTAACATCCTTGTGAGACTGGGTATGCAACAGTAGAGTCAGCAAGTATTACTTTCCAAAGAACATCAAGACATATTAAATATTCATTCGGCTGCTAAGGTTGGCTATTTGTGAAAGGCTCGTTAGTTTCTTGGAATAACGAGACAGGGCCTTTCCAGGTTTGGGAAAGATGTTTAAATTCATTCAAAACCAACTTACCTGACAGAAAAACCCCTAAAGAGAGCTTTTAGAATTGAAGATGCTCAATTACCTTTCACTTGATCTAAGCAAAACAAAACAATGTATTCATTATAAGGTATTTGTAAGATTTAGTCTTTGCGTTAACTCCCAACTACATCCCCTTTTTCCTATGTCTTTAAAATTTTCCTAATGATTTTGCCCTCAAATCTCGACAATTTTCTCATTAAAGAACTATTTTTTTGAGCACTTATATGGTAGTGAGTTGCTAAAGGATGAGGATGCACAGTAGAATAAAATCTATCTGGTCTTAATCCCAAAGAATTCACAATATGGTTATGGTAATAGAGAGATAAACAAATTATAATTCAGCATAATTCCTCCAAGAAGTTATAAACAAAGTGTCATGGAAGTAAGAAGTTATCTGGTTGAGTCATGAAAAGGAGAACAGGAACACTTAGGATAGATACTGAAAGATAAGTTGGTTAGGTAAAATGTGGAAAGGGAAGTAGAAGGTTTTCACCTGTCTTCTTGCTTCCCTCTCCCACAACTTCTCTCAAAAATCAACAACCTTTTATTTCTACTCCCACTTCCCTACTTCAAGCCCTCATAACCCCTTATTCAGCAGCTCGTCTGCTTCTAGTCCATGCACACCATAAACAGATTCATCTTCCAAAATGGCTCTGATCCCACTTCTACTACAGTGAAAATCTTACAGCTGCCAACTAACTCCTGAATTCTATGAAGTCCTAAATCTTCTAATCGAGGTCCTTGAGGGTATGGCCATGAACTACTTTCCCAGACTTTTCTTCCACTATTATCCTTCCCATGGTGGCCATCTTTTCAAAATTTCTATTTACTTATTCACTGTTTCCATACATATCTCACACTTTCACACGTCCATCCTTGGATCTCATGGTGTCTTTGTCCCAGCAGTGCTGGACATTGTAACTTCCTGTAGTGTTCTTACTAATGACCACCTGGAATGTAGCTAATATAACTAAGGAGCTGAATTTTATTAGTTTTAATTGCTTTACATTTAAATAGCCACATGTGCCAGTAGGTCCCATATTGGACAGCACAGGTATACAATGTTTATGCTATGCATAAAACTTTAACTATCCTTTAAGGAAATTTAAAATATCACCTCAAATAAAGCCTTTCCTCATACCACCATTCAGAGATATCTTCCCTTCTTTTATTTTTTTATTTTTTATAAATCTATAATATATTTTTATGCCCAGGGGTACAGGTCTGTGAATCACCAAGTTTACACACTTCACAGCACTCACCATAGCACATACCCTCCCAATGTCCATAACCCCACCTCCCTCTCTCAACAACCCCCCAGCAACCCTCAGTTTGTTTTGTGAGATTAAGAGTCACTTATGGTTTGTCTCCCTCCCAATGCCACCTTGTTTCATTTATTCTTCTCCTACCCCCTTAACACCCCCATGTTGCATCTTCACTTCCTCATATCAGGGAGATCATATGATAGTTGTCTTTCTCCAATTGACTTATTTCGCTAAGCATGATACCCTCTGGTTCCATCCACGTCATCGCAAATGGCAAGATTTCATTTCTTTTGATGGCTGCATAGTATTCCATTGTGTATATATACCACATCTTCTTTATCCACTCATCTGTGGATGGACATCCAGGTTCTTTCAATAGTTTGGCTATTGTAGACATTGCTGCTATAAACATTCGGATGCACGTGCCCCTTCGGATCACTACATTTGTATCTTTTGGGTAAATACCCAGTAGTGCAATTGCTGGGTCATAGGGTAGTTCTATTTTCAACATTTTGAGGAACCTCCATGCTGTTTTCCAGAGTGGTTGCACCAGCGTGCATTCCCACCGACAGTGTAGGAGGGTTCCCCTTTCTCTACATCCTCGCCAGCATCTGTCATTTCCTGACTTGTTAATTTTAGCCATTCTGACTGGTGTGAGGTGATATCTCATTATGGTTTTGATTTGTATTTCCCTGATGCCCAGTGATATGGGAGCACGTTTTCATGTGTCTGTCGGCCATCTGGATGTCTTCTTTGCAGAAATGTCTGTTCATGTCTTCTGCCCATTTCTTGATTGGATTATTTGTTCTTTGGGTGTTGAGTTTGCTAAGTTCTTTATAGATTTTGGACACTAGCCCTTTATCTGATATGTTGTTTGCAAATATCTTCTCCCATTCTGTCAGTTGTCTTTTGGTTTTGTTAACTGTTTCCTTTGCTGTGCAAAAGCTTTTGATCTTGATAAAATCCTAATAGTTCATTTTTGCCCTTGCTTCCCTTGCCTTTGGCGATGTTTCTAGGAAGATGTTGCTGCGGCTGAGGTCGAAGAGGTTGCTGCCTGTGTTCTCCTTGAGGATTTTGATGGATTCCTTTCTCACACTGAGGTCCTTCATCCATTTTGAGTCCATTTTTGTGTGTGGTGTAAGGAAATGATCCAATTTTATTTTTCTGCATGTGGCTGTCCAATTGTCTGAACACCATTTATTGAAGAGGCTGTCTTTTTTCCATTGGACATTCTTTCCTGCTTTGTCGAAGATTAGTTGACCATAGAGTTGAGGGTCTATTTCTGGACTCTATTCTGTTCCATTGATCTATGTGTCTGTTTTTGTGCCAGTACCATGCTGTCTTGATGATGACAGCTTTGTAATAGAGCTTGAAGTCCGGGATTGTGATGCCACCAACTTTGGCTTTCTTTTTCAATATTCCTTTGGCTATTTGCGGTCTTTTCTGGTTCTATATAAATTTTAGGATTATTTGTTCCATTTCTTTGAAAAAAATGGATGGTACTTTGATAGGAATTGCATTAAATGTGTAGATTCCTTTAGGTAGCATAGACATTTTCACAATATTTGTTCTTCCAATCCAGGAGCATGGAACATTTTTCCATTTCTTTGTGTCTTCCTCAATTTCTTTCATGAGTACTTTATAGTTTTCTGAGTATAGATTCTTAGCCTCTTTGGTTAGGTTTATTCCTAGGTATCTTATGGTTTGGGGTACCATCGTAAATGGGATTGACTCCTTAATTTCTCCTTCTTCTGTCTTGTTGTTGGTGTAGAGAAATGCAACTGATTTCTGTGCATTGATTTTATATCCTGACACTTTACTGAATTCCTGTACAAGTTCTAGCAGTTTTGGAGTGGTCTTTTGGGTTTTCCACATATAGTATCATATCATCTGCGAAGAGTGATAGTTTGACTTCTTTGCCGATTTGGATGCCTTTAATTTCCTTTTGTTGTCTGATTGCTGAGGCTAGGACTTCTAGTACTATGTTGAATAGCAGTGATGATAATGGACATCCCTGCCGTGTTCCTGAACTTAACAGAAAAGCTTTCAGTTTTTCTCCATTGAGAATGATATTTGCGGTGGGTTTTTCATAGATGGCTTTGATAATATTGAGGTATGTGCCCTCTATCCCTACACTTTGAAGAGTTTTGATCAGGAAGGGATGCTGTACTTTGTCAAATGCTTTTTCAGCATCTATTGAGAGTATCATATAGTTCTTGTTCTTTCTTTCATTAATGTGTTGTATCACACTGATTGATTTGCGGATGTTGAACCAACCTTGCAGCCCTGGAATAAATCCCACTTGGTCGTGGTGAATAATCCTTTTAATGTACTGTTGAATCATACTGGCTAGTATTTTGGTGAGAATTTTCGCATCTGTGTTCATTAAGGATATTGGTCTGTAGTTCTCTTTTTTGATGGGATCCTTGTCTGGTTTTGGGATCAAGGTGATGCTGGCCTCATAAAATGAGTTTGGAAGTTTTCCTTCCATTTCTATTTTTTGGAACAGTTTCAGGAGAATAGGAATTAGTTCTTCTTTAAATGTTTGGTAGAATTCCCCTGGTAAGCCGTCTGGCCCTGGGCTTTTGTTTGGAGATTTTTGATGACTGTTTCAATCTCCTTACTGGTTATGGGTCTGTTCGGGTTTTCTGTTTCTTCCTGCTTCAGTTGTGGTAGTTTATATCTCTAGGAATGCATCCATTTCTTCCAGATTGTCAAATTTGTTGGCGTAGAGTTGCTCATAGTATGTTCTTATAATTGTTTGTATTTCTTTGGTGTTAGTTGTGATCTCTCCTCTTTCATTCATGATTTTATTTATTTGGGTCCTTTCTCTTTTCTTTTTGATAAGTCTGGCCAGTGGTTTATCAATCTTATTAATTCTTTCAAAGAACCAGACCCTAGTTTCGTTCATTTGCTCTATTGTTTTTTTGGTTTCTATTTCATTGATTTCTGCTCTGATCTTTAGGATTTATCTTCTCCTGCTGGGTTTAGGTTTTCTTCCTTGTTCTTTCTCCAGCTCCTTTAGGTGTAGGGTTAGGTTGTGTACTTGAGACCTTTCTTGTTTCTTGAGAAAGGCTTGTACCTTTATATATTTTCCTCTCAGGACTGCCTCTGCTGTGTCCCACAGATTTTGAACCGTTGTGTTTTCATTTTCATTTGTTTCCATGAATTTTTTCAATTCTTCTTTAATTTCCTGGTTGACTCATTCTTTCTTTAAAAGGATGCTGTTTAGTCTCCATGTATTTGGGTTCTTTCCAAATTTCCTCGTGTGATTGAGTTCTAGCTTCAGAGCATTGTGGTCTGAAAATATGCAGGGAATGATCCCAATCTTTTGATACCGGTTGAGACCTGATTTAGGACCGAGGATGTGATCTATTCTGGAGAATGTTCCATGTGCACTAGAGAAGAATGTGTATTCTGTTGGTTTGGGATAGAATATTCTGAATATATTTGTGATATTCATCTGGTCCAGTGTGTCATTTAAGGCCTTTATTTCCTTGTTGATCTTTTGCTTGGATGATCTGTCCATTTCAGTGAGGGGAGTGTTAAAGTCCCCTACTATTATTGTATTATTGTTGGTGTGTTTCTTTGATTTTGTTATTAATTGGTTTATATAGTTGGCTGCTCCCATGTTAGGGGCATAGATATTTAAAACTGTTAGATCTTCTTGTTGGACAGATCCTTTGAGTATGATATAGTGTCCTTCCTCATCTCTTATTATAGTCTTTGGCTTAAAATCTAATTGATCTGATATTAGGATTGTCACCCTTGCTTTCTTCTGATGTCAATTAGCATGGTAAATTCTTTTCCACCCCCTCACTTTAAATCTGGAGGTGTCTTCCGGTCTAAAATGAGTTTCTTGTTGGCAACATATAGAGGGGTTTTGTTTTTTTATCCATTTTGATACCCTGTGTCTTTTGATTGGGGCATTTAGACCATTAACATTCACGGTAACTATTGAGAGCTATGAATTTAGTGCCATTGTATTGCCTGTAAGATGAGTGTTATTGTATATTGTCTCTGTTCCTTTCTGATCTACTACTTTTAGGCTCTCTCTTTGCTTAGAGGACCCCTTTCAATATTTCCTGTAGAGCTGGTTTGGTGTTTGCAAATTCTTTCAGTTTTTGTTTGTCCTGGAAGCTTTTAATCTCTCCTTCTATTTTCAATGATAGCCTAGCTGGATATAGTATTGTTGGCTGCATGTTTTTCTCGTTTAGTGCTCTGAATATATCATGCCAGTTCTTTCTGGCCTGCCAGGTCTCTGTAGATAAGTCTGCTGCCAATCTAATATTTTTACCATTGTATGTTACAGACTTCTTTTCCCGGGCTGCTTTCAGGATTTTCTCTTTGTCTCTAAGACTTATAAATTTTACTATTAGGTGATGGGGTGTGGACCTATTCTTGTTGATTTTGAGGGGGGTTCTCTGAACCTCCTGGATTTTGATGCTTGTTCCCTTTGCCATATTAGGGAAATTCTCTCCAATATACCTTCTGCTCCCCTCCTTCTTCTTCTTCTGGAATCCCAATTATTCTAATGTTGTTTCGTCTTATGGTGTCACTTATCTCTCAAATTCTGCCCTTGTGGTCCAGTAGCTGTTTGTCCCTCTTTTGCTCAGCTTCGTTTTTCTCTGTCATTTGGTCTTCTATATCACTAATTCTTTCTTCTGCCTCATTTATCCTAGCAGTGAGAGCCTCCAGTTTTGATTGCACCTCATTAATAGCTTTTTAAATTTCAACTTGGTTAGATTTTAGTTCTTTTATTTCTCCAGAAAGGGCTTTTATATCTCCCGAGAGGGTTTCTCTAATATCTTCCATGCCTTTTTCGAGCCCGGCTAGAACCTTGAGAATCGTCATTCTGAATTCTAGATCTGACATATTACCAATGTCTGTATTGATTAGGTCCCTAGCCTTCAGTACTGCCTCTTGTTCTTTTTCTTGTGGTGAATTTTTCCGCCTTGTCATTTTGTCCAGATAAGAGTATATGAAGGAGCAACTAAAATACTAAAAGGGTGGCAAAGACCCCAGGAAAATACGCTTTAACCAAATCAGAAGAGATTCCAAATCATGGCGGGGGGGAGGGGATAAAAAGAGGTTCAGAAAAAAAAAAAAAGAAACAATTAAGAAGATATCTTCTCTTCTTAAACCTTTCATTTATTTGCTATATTCTGATTTGTAGTATATTTTGGGGTACTCTTTTATTCTCACTCTTTCCTCTGCTTCCAAATGCTTCTCCCCCCTACCTAACAATATGTAGTTTTTTGAGAATAGGATTCATGTCCTCCTCATTTGTTTGCCTCCTATAATTCCTGGCACAGAGTCTTGCACATAAAAGGGTACTCAATAATTTTGTAAGATTAATACATAAGTATGTTCCCACTTTGAACACAGAGGCTTGGGTTTATTCTGCTTAGTTCAAGTTAGAGTAGATGATCTTAATGATTTAACAGTCTTCACCAAACTGGTCATTGTTTTAGATAAGCATTATGTCAAAGAATTCATCAAAAAATAACAAAAATTTAGCATGAGTATCCACTAAACATTCTGATAACAACCTTAATCCATTTGTTACCTTACTTCCATGAATAGATGGTACATAAACAACAAGATGAGACAAAGATGGATAGTCTTGAAGTCTTAACATCACAGACTAAAAAAAAAAAAAAGAAAAAAGGACATAAAAAGCTGATTTTATTTCTAACGGTATACAGAACTTAAAACATGTTCAAAGAAATTAAATACTTATTTCTTAATTAATTGGTTATAAAAAACACTGATTTCACACGTTATATTCAGTACCTCATAAAAATACCCATGTTTACATTTTCAGATCAATAATCCTAAACTCAAATTCCTAACATTTTGTAAATATGGACTGCCAAAAATATTCATTGAACTGTATCCCTTCATGTAAAACAAATGACATTTAATACTACATATAATTATTTTACATAATTATTTCCAGATTTGATACCTTTTATGATTTGTCCATTTGCTTTTTACAACATTACAATATGATTTCTATAAATTATTTTGGTAGCTAGCATACAACAAAGAGCATTCAATAGATGATGAATGAATGAATGCTAAAAATAATGGAGAGTTGCAACTTAATCTCAAATGATTCTGATCTAGCTGAAGCAGTAAAGAGTTGCTGTCTAATGATATATATGATTATCATCCCATGGAACTTACTCAGTAAATGACATGAAGACACAATAAAACTAGTAACGCACCTTATCAAATAAAAATCTATCTTTGGGGCGCCTGGGTGGCTCAGTGGGTTAAAGCCTCTGCCTTCAGCTCAGGTCATGATCCCAGGGTCCTGGGATCAAGCCCCGCATCAGGCTCCTTGGGAGCCTGCCTCTCTGCCTACTTGTGATCTCTGTCAAATAAATAAATAAAATCTTAAAAAAATAAAAGTAAAAATAAAAAATAGGGGCACCTGGGTGGCTCAGTGGGTTAAGCCTCTGCCTTCAGCTCAGGTCATGATCTCAGGGTCCTGGGATCGAGCCCCACATCGGCTCTCTGCTCAGTGGGGAACCTGCGTCCCTCCCTCTCTCTGCCTGCCTCTCTGCCTACTTGTGATCTCTCTCTCTGTGTCAAATGAATAAATAAAATCTTTAAAAAAAATAAATAAAAAATAAAAATCTATCTTTAAAATTAAGAACAGATCCCATTGTCTGTATTTTGAGGAATAAGTAGAGAAGAGACTGGTCTATTTAATGAGATGGTACAGCACCAAATACAGTTTTTAAATCCAGGGTTGTTTTTTTTTTCTGGAAGTAGACATGGGGGTGGCAGTAGTTGTATGTGGTAACAATTTGTATGTATTAAGAAATTTATGCAGCGCTTCTGGGTGGCTCAGTCGTTAAGCGTCTGCCTTCAGCTCAGGTCATGATCCCAGGGTCCTGGGAACGAGCCCCACGCTGGTCTTCCTGATTCACCGGGAGTCTGCTTCTCCCTCTCCCATTCCCTCTGCTTGTGTTCCCTCTCTCCCTGTGTGTCTCTCTCTGTCAAATAAATAAATAAAAATCTTAAAAAAAAAAAAAAAAAGGAATTTCTGCAGACAGTTAACTTTCTCCAGTGTTCTTCAGGAACACCTGTGTGGGCAAGGTGAACAGAGGTGCTGAAGCTGAAGAAACACAAGCTAGTGGCTGACAACCTGACCAGATCCACCGGGAGTGTTTTCTAACCTAGGAGGCTTCACCTCAACTTACTTGCCAAACCCTCAGCAACAGACTTAATCCATTCTAATGTAAATTAAAAGGCCTTAAAAGGGCCTCACAAATGACACTGACAGGCAACTGAAACCAACGAACAGACGGTAGACACTATGAAAGATAATTAGAAAGAACCTTGGTTACTCTGTGTGGCTATCCACTCTACTAGCCTTTGTTATTTATTCTCAAAAATACTTTTTTTTCCTCAAGAATTTTTTTGTTAGGATCAGAATACTTTAAAAAGGTTAACAGTGTCAAAAAAAATTTCCTTATAAAGTTCCTATAAGGTTATAATGTCTGTAGGAACTTGACAATATAATCATATACGTGAACTTGTTAGATTGACAGGTAAGATTAATATGAAGTTTGGAAATTTTTCAGTGTTTTAAGGGTAAAATGCCCTTAATGATGAAACAACACACACAGGAAATCAAACACCAGGTTTTGATGCACAGAGCAAAACTATGGTACTAAAATGATTAAGACAAAATGGCAACAAGGTAGTTTTCTCATATCAGTTTTTTTTTTTTTTCAGTTAGTTTTCTTTATAAATTTTTGTTTTCAACAATAAATCCATTTTGGCTTACCAAATTCCTGGCTTGTTGTCCTTTTTGTTTTCAGAAACTTCTTCACAGTACCCATGACAGAAAAATTCCATATGATTGGTATTTAAAAACTGAATTTACAGGTGCTTTGCTGGAGTCTTCTACTTATTAACAGTTCAGTCAACAACAATGCTAAGAGTGATATGAGTGTCACCTGACACTACTTTGTTGCATTGTTATGAATATGAATAAAATTCATAAAATCTTCTCACTTCAATCTTTTCTTTCTCTTCAACTTGATTTCAAAATAACTTTGTGTCCTTTTTAGAAGTGGCTAACACATATAATTTTGATTAAAATGGAGAAATTTATTTATGTTTATTAATTATGATCCTCTTCCACTATGAATACCTAAGATTGCAGAATATTGTAATCCTTATTTTCTAAACCTCTTTCTCCCCTCTTCCCCCCTCTAAATTTCAGTAGGCTTTTAATGCTATCTGGCAACCTCTTTCAGCATTCATTATAAAAAGCAAGCAGCAGGGCGCCTGGGTGGCTCAATGGGTTAAAGCCTCTGCCTTTGGCTTGGGTCAGGATTCCAGGGTCCTGGGATTGCTCTCTGCTCAGAAGGGAGCGTGCGTCCCTTCCTCTCTCTCTGTCTGCCTCTCTGCCTACTTGTGATCTCTGTCAAATAAATAAGTAAAATCTTAAAAAAACAAAACAAAACAAAACAAAAAACCAAGCAGCAGCTGGGTGCCGGGGTGGCTCAGTCAGTTTAGTGTCCAACTTTTGATTTTGGCTCAGGTCATGATCTGCACATCAGACTCTTGGTTTTGACTAGGTCATAATCGCAGGGTCATGAGATCGAGACCTGTATCAGGCTCCCTACTTAGCTGGGAACCTGCTTAAGACTCTCTCTGTCTGAAATAAATAAAATCTTGGAAAAACAAAAGTATAAGCAGCTGGAACAGTTTGTTCTGCTGTTCTGACAGGTGTTTCTTACATTTAGAAGAAATAACACAGGGTCTAGAACTAGTTTAATACACTGCTGAATCTTTGAGATTAAAAATATACATAAGGATTTTATTATTTAAGAGGTAACTTTTTAAAATAGGAGCAAAGTAGCATTCTATCGGGATTTTAATCATTTATTTCTTCCTAACTCTTATAGATTGGATAGGATATACTATCGAAATTGAAATTTAAGGAAAGATTTATGAATGATTATCATTAAGTATATCGTACTACTTTTGTTTGTTTTGCTCCTGCCTAAAAGGCTAGGATAGAATCAGTGACAGACATTAAAAATGCTCATATGAACCTAATCACTTTCCCACAATGTTTATCTCTTGAATACAAAATGAATGAATATACACAAAATAAGGATGACTGAGGTGACAGAAAATGTAACTGCAACCACTCCAGAATCTAGTGTGAAGTAACTTGCAATTATTCATTATATCATCATTCCTCTCTGTGAGTATAGTACAGAGTTGACTATACAGATAAATAACAAATAACTGAACTGGACTGGAAGATGACTGAGACCAACCAGACTGGCTTCACTTTCAAGTTTATGAGACCAGTATTCATCATGAAAAAATATTTGGAGACTGAAAATTATCACTCCTGGTATAAGATTATGAGTTATAATAAATACAACTTGGAAATCAGAACATGTATTTTCCTCAAATTTTAGAACTGATTTATTTTCTCAATGATATTAATGTTTTATAAAAAGACCCACTGACCTATCAGAGTTACTTAAGGAAATCACGAACAATTATTAAATAAATCCCATGGAGTACAGGATAAAGTAGAGTTATCCAAGTATCTGACCACAAAGTGATGTTGAAATAGATCCAGAAAATTACTTTGCTTCTTTCTGAGAGGCTCGCTTTCCTACTGTAGGTCCTCTCCCCCAAACTCAAACTACTACCCTTCTATTTTAAGACAGATCATTCCAAACATACCCTCAAAATAAATTTTAAAAAACTTATCTAGCTCTTGGTATGATGTTATAATATACAGATTAAATTTTATTTAGAGGACTGTTAACTTAGTTATCTCTGCACGTTAAAGAAAAACACTGCATGTTATTCTCCATTAAAATGTATTTCCAGAGAAAATATTTTTAAACTTTATGTTAGTAAATCTCAAGTTCATTTAATACATAAATGAATTAACAAAAGACCATATTTTAAAATACTTATAGACAAGAATTTCTTATTATTTTTTCCCCTGAATATTAGAATTCTAAAGCCATAATTTACCTTGATTGTTGGCAGCAGTTCAGCTTTCCATGATAAATCAATCCCGTGCCGGCTTAAAAGTGAATATGAAATTTAATTAAAGGACAAATGTATTAAAACATTATAAATTATAACTAAGCTTCAGAGGAAAAAGTAACCACCTACAGACCTATCAGAGAAAGTTCTAATGACAAAGTCCAGTAAGTTTAATCCAATACTCTTATCCATACAGTCCTTTTGGATAAAAAAAAAATTGTTTTTCCTAGAAACCATTTCAATGTTTGCAAATAACTACTGATATATTAATTTCCTTTATTTTTCATTCAAAATCAATGCTATTATAATGTAATGTAGCAGCAAAATGAACTTAAGAATGTATGAAGCTTTCTAAAAAGTGTGATTTAGGAGTGCCTGAGTGGCTCAGGCTCTTGATTTTGGTTCAGGTCATGATCTCAGGGTCATGGGATCGAGCCCCATATCAGGCTCTGCGCTCAGCAAGGAGTCTGTTTGAGATTCTCTCCCTCTCCTTCTCCCTTTGCCCCTCCCCATTACCCCTGCTTCCCTCTTTCTCTCTCTCTCTCTAAAATAAATAAATCTTTAATAAGTATGATTTGTATTATTCATATTGAGAAAAATGAACAATTGAGGCCCTTAGGTTCAAAAGACTTACCACATAGAAGTGCTGTTTATGCAGCCAAAAATCCAACTATTTGTATCCTGTTGATTAATAACACAAAGCACACTAAATATTATAGAAAATAATTACGCAAAATAGGCAGCTTAACATTTTACTGTTATATGATAGGGTTAGTGGGCATGATGGAAACATAAAATAGCATTATTTAGAAACATTTGCAAGCTGTTCTCAAAAGTCATATAGGTAAAAAAGTCTAATGTCAGCATAGATAGGTAAAGCAAGTAACGTAGAGCAGAAATAAGAGAAAGAGTGACCTCTCCATAGCATACTGGGTAAGGTATTTTAATTTCTGAACCAATGCCTACAGAGTTCAGCAATGTTCATGCTTTAATTAGGTAGTTACATAGTAAAGTGACTAAATTTTAAGTAAATATAGAAGATGAACACCTAGTAGTCAACTTTTATACAAACAGAAAAAAAAATCCAGAGTCAATTAAAAATAGCAATTAATCTAAGTATATCTTAACGTTTATAATTTGAGTTCTCATTTGATTATCAGGCAAAACTTCTACATAACTGAGAATGTGTTTGGACTGGAGCACAACTGCAAGGGCTCAAGACAAAAGCTAGTTATTACTTTATCAGGGTACCACGGGAATGCCGCAGAGATGGTAGTGGTATTTTAACAATATTACGTATCTATATTCAGTCATTTAAGAGCAGTATGACCAAAGACCTTCACTGCAACTTTTAAGGAAGAAGTAAGAGTGATATTCCAAGATCTGAAGATCCAACTACTAAAACCTTACACCAAGATATAAGAAGGTAAGAAACACTGCTCATATTAGCTACATAAAACTTTCCTTATTAAACAGAGAAGATAATGAAAAAAAAATCAATCCTTTTATCCAACTAATATTTATAAAGTCTATTCTAGAGCCATGTAATTATGCCAAGCCTTCAAGGAAAAAAATGATGAATGAGGCAGACATGGTCTCTGCCCTCATGAATGTTAAATACAACTTGAAGACATTTTCCAAGAATACAGAGAAGAAAGCTGAAAGGAAATAAACGAAAAATAATGTGGAATTTGTCTGTTCTTTATTGCTGGCAAAATACTTGTATGACTTCTATATCAGTTAACTGTGTTTCCCAGAATAATGTGACATTATAAAGCAAGGCAAAAGAAAAGATGTGCATAGCTTAGACAAGGAAAATCTAGTGAGCTCTCAAGTTCCACCCCACTTTTGTAATGGGTTTTGCATAAGGGAGGAAGTCTTCAAGGACAGCCTTTAATATGAAAGGTGTCAATATTTTATACTATTTATACTTCCAAGTATAGGGAATTCTGACTTATTCATCAAAAAATTGAAAAAATATTATTCAAGCCCACCCTAAAACACCATGTTGATATAATCTGTAAGGTGTCAAAAGAACAATTTCAGGTCATCTAGCAAGCATCTCTAACTAATTATAAAAATAGTACTGAAGGGGCACCTGGGCGGCTCAGTGGGTTAAGCCTCTGCCTTTGGCTCAGGTCATGGTCTCAGGGTCCTGGGATTGAGCCACGCATCAGGCTCTCTGCTCAGCAGGGAGCCTGCTTCCCCTCTCTCTCTGCCTGCTGCTCTGCCTACTTGTGATCGCTCTCTCTGTCAAATAAATAAATAAAATCTTTAAAAAAAAAAAAGTACTGAAAATCTTAGAAAAAGTCACTCAAGAATTGCCAACTGATTCTTAAAGTATACAGAAAAGAAAATGCTACTTGGTCATAAAAATTTATATAATAGATCTAAAGAGAAATCTATCTACAGTAAAAAATGATGTCCCTAATAGGTGAAAATCTGATAGCAACTTTATATAGGATAGATCATGCTACCACCACCTGAGTCTACTGCTAAGTCTTTAGGTCTCTAAAGTGGAACAACCAGATACTGTGTATCTCTGGTTAAGTAAACAGTTCTACTTATAAAACATTCTTGTGTCAAAAAAATTAGTGGCAATTAATTTAGTTAAAAAAATTAATCAAGATTCTAAATCTAACAACCAGTTTATAGAAAACATAAGGGATAGAAATACATGTTAAAAGATACCACAAGAGGGGCATCTGGTGGCTCAGTAGGTTAAGTGTCTGCCTTTGGCTCAGGTCATGAACCTGGGGTCCTGGGATCGAGCCCTATTAGGATCCCTGCCCACTGGAGAGTCTGCATCTCCCTCTCCCTCTGCCCCTCACCCCCATGCTCTCTCTCTCCCCATCTTGCATGCATTCTAATACATAAATCTTTTTTTAAAAAGATACCATGAGAATAGTCACCGAAACCCAAAATGTGGGAAATTCTGTAGAGCATATAACCCACTTGCTTGAACAAATAAATGGCATGGAGGAAAAGAGAGGGGGCTGTTATAAAAGAAACTCGGGATCCATGAATCAAATATAACGTGTATACTTTCTGGATTCTGATTCACATAAACTAACTCAGAGAATTTAACTGAACAGAGGGCAACTGAACATGGATTGGATATCACATGATATTAAGGAATTAATAATTAATTTTGTTGGATGAAATAATGATATAGTTAACATGCACAATCCTTATCTGCTAGAAAGTATACTTAAGTATTTAAGGACGAAATGATAAAATGCCTAGAATTTGCTTTAAAAATCTTTCAGTCAAAAAAAGTGAAAAAGGGATAAATAAAAATGGCAGTGTTGATAACTGTTAAAGCTATGTGATAGTTATGTGAGCTTTAATTATTATATTCTATTTTTATATGATTGAAAACTTCTGTAATACAAATTGAAAAGATTTTTAAAACTCACCACATAACTTTCTGCTATTAATACCTATGGACCTTAATTACAGAAAAGGGATCCCCCAATAAGCCAAATGGAGAATCTGAACTTTGGCAAGGATTTTTCTCACTGTAATACTGACATTCTGATTTGGAATTTAGTATTAAGTGAGTTTGGATATTTTAAGCCAACAGTCTAAGGGCCAGATTCTCTTGAGATAAACTGCCCATCCAGATTTTAGGCAGAGAGATGCTAGTCTCTGTGAGAGATGCGAAACTTCGGTCATCCTACTAAAATTAGTATTCATTAGCATCTAGCCCACAATGCCTGTCTAGCATTTCTAAAGACTTTACTATATATCAAATGGCAGATATCTACCAACTAAGTGACAGGTTCTAGTTCTAAAGAATACAAATAACCCAACAAAAGGGAGAAGAAGAAAGAAATTATGAAAAACACAAATACAAAGTGAAGAAACGGGAAAAAAAAAAAAAATCCAGGAAGAGGGAAAAGAACCTAAATGAAGAAACAAGTTCCTGAGAGTAAGAAATGCTGACAAATAATTAAATTATTAAAAAATAAAAGTAAAAAAAAAATTCCAAATATAACAAAGGCATGCTATAGCATGTGACACATTGACACATTTTTTTGACAATACCTGATAGTAGGTATTCATTAAAAAGAAATAAGGATATTTGAACTGAATTCCTTCATCCTAAAGATTGTAAGTAAGGTAGAAAAACAGGGTGAAAGACCTGAACTAGAGCCGAAAGTATAATTTAGAAGTAAATTATCAGTTATAGAAATATTTTGATTAATACTTTTCAATCAAAACTGTTTTAGACAATTATTTTTCAACTTATTAGATTTAATAATAGTTCATAGCTAAAGAAGAGATCTTAGTTATTAGTTGAATCTTAAAAATAGACTTTTAGATTTACATAAAATGTACCAATTATCTTACCAGCATGGTGCTCTGACAATAGACATGAGTGTAGATTTTTCTATGATTTGCAAGAGGAAATGTAAAATATATCTTATCAGATTCCTAAAAAAGAAAAAAAAAAAAGAGGGAAAACATAATAAAACCATTAAGAGTAGATAATTTCATCATTTAAATATACAGATAAAGCAGAAATTATTCTAATGTTATCATTCTTGGTGTTGTTGAGGTATTCTCCAATATTCTAGGAGTGGGAAGAAGATACAGATCTAAGTCAGGGATATCAGGGACCCTGCGGTCCTGAGTATGTCTTAGAAATAGCAGTATAAAGGCATGTTTTTGTTTAGGTTTGAGTTTTGGCCTAATGATCAACATAAAATACATTTCTTAGCTCTGTCCACCGAAAAGGCCTAGAAATGCTAACCCACTAGTCATAAACATCTCTAGTGTCCAAATTATGATTTTTAGACACCATTTCCTAAATAACAGAAAGAACTCCTTAGAGAAAAAGCTGATTCAAGGTCTGGGGCAGGAAATGTACAAAATGAGCTTAAACATCTTCTCATATTAGGTAGTGAAGAAACTATCAAAGAAAGACAACTAAAGAGTAGCTTTACCAAAAGGATTCAGGAGCCTAACTTGAAATGACTTCCACTGGTCAAAGACAGAAGAATTTTAATATTTTAGATAGAAACATGTTTAAAAGATGAGTTCATAATAATACTAGGAAAAAAAAAACCCCAAACTATTTATGATCACCAGTGGAGGAGGTTTGTGAGCCAACTCGCTATTACTGAAAACCAGTAAATACAAAATCCAAAGACCCAAGCAATTTTAATTTTCTCCTTTCCTGCTATGTTCCACTTTTGATAAATTTGGTAGATACGAAATATCCCAATAATGTTTCAGTTAATAAAAAAATAACTGAATTAGAGCACCAATATTTTTGCATCCCCTAAATGAATTAATGACTCTAGGCAGACTTCATCAACAGCTGTTAACATCACAAAAAAAGAGACAGTCTAGCCAGAACAAAAACTGAATCTGATTAAGCAAATGAATCTGATCCAAGTACTAAGTTACAGGAAAAGAGCAGACAAAGGAATATACTAAATGGTACTGAAGGAATGCAATCAGCAAAGTCAAAACTGTATGCGACTCTATAGGACAAATGACTTGTTTTTTCAACAAATAAGCTTCAAGGAAAGAAAAGGGGTAGAGGAAGTATGAGAGATTAAAAGAGCAATAAGAGACATATCAACAAATGACAGTATGTGGATATTATGTGTATTCTCATTTAAAAGTGAGAAAGAAAAAATTTAAGTTATGATAAAACTGGAAAATTGAACATTAACTAGATACTAAGGAATTATCATTGTTTTAATATGGAAAAATATATATAAATATCTTTTTAAAAGAGTCTTTAACTTTTACTTATGTATTTTTTATTATTATTATTTTTTAAGTAGGCTCCATGCCCAGCGAGGAGCCCAATGCAGGGCTTGAGCTCACGACCCTGAGATTAAGACCTGAGTTGAGATCAAAAGTCAGATGTTCAACCAGCTGAGCCACCCAGGTTCCCCAAAACTCTTTAATTTTTTTAAAGATAAATACCAAAATGTTTTTGAAAAAAAAATTTTTTTACTCTATTGATGGTATACTTACATTATAAGCCACATAGGTCCATTTGGATACTTTCACTGGAACCCACATAGATGTACCTAAGATAAAGGAAATGAATTTGGCTTGTTTTTTAAATATTAAACTATTCCTTTTATTGAATGCTCATGAAATACTTCTCAATTACAAAAGGATTTGAAAAAGACGTGATTTCCTGAACAATGGCTATTTTAAAATAAGAGCCTGGTAGTGGGTATCACAAAGGGCACATATTACATGGAACACTGGGTGTGTTACATAAACAATGAATCTTGGAACACTGAAAAAATAAAATTAAATTTAAAAAAAAAGAAAAAATAAGAAACCTACTAAGATGTTGTCTTTGCTTATCACTGCTAGCAGTCACATACTTAAAAAAAAAGTAAAGCTTTTTTATTAAGATTTTATTTATTTGACAGAGAGAAACACAACAAGAGAGGGAACACAAGCAGAAAGAATGGGAGAAGGAGAAGCAAGCTTCCCACCAAGCAGGGAGCCCAATGTGGGGCTCAAACCCAGGACCCTGGGATGGTGACCTGCGCCGAAGGCACACGTTTAACGACTGAGCCACCCAGGCACTCCCCAAGTAAAGAATTTTAAATTTATTTGGTGCCTTTCCTCAAAGGAAGTATCAATAAAAAAGAAATTATTTTCCGAACTGAATATAACAGCTATTATATTAACAGCGAATGATATGCTATTAAACCAAAAGAAGACTGAAAAATGACTGATACTGAAAACTTTAGTCACAAATAATTATAGTATTTTATGTGACTGTCAGGAAATAGCAACAATTAACTCTAATTTTAAAACTTTGTACTTGTCAGGTTATTTTCAGAACAAAATTTTTATCAGCAACATCTTATAAAACTGTTTCTCTCCTTTTTCTCTTCCTTAATCAAGAACCTAAGAAACCACCACAGAAGCATAAGAAATAACACGGAGGACACGGAGGGATGGAGAGGAGAAGGGAGTTGGGGGAAATTGGAGGGGGAGACAAACCATGTGAGAGTGTGGACTCTGAGAAACAATCTGAAGGTTTTGGAGGGGAGAGGGGTGGGAGGTTGGGTGAGCCTGGTGGTGGGTATTATGGAGGGAACGTATTGCATGGAGCACTGGGTGTGGTGCATAAACAATGAATTCTAGAACACTGAAAAGAAGTTAAAAAAAATAAATAAAAATTAAAAAAAAAAGAAACCACCACAGAGAAATTAATAAAACATAATAAAATTATAGTAGCTAAGTACCACAGTTGCAAAGACTTTGCTAATAAATTTACCTAAAAATAAAACTCGATTTAAAATAAAAACATGTTATTACCACCAACCTGTTAAGTCAGAAATTATTGCTGGATTTTCCTCAAAGTGTTTTGATGGGTGTCTTATAAAGTGGTGTTTCAAGACTGACAATTTCTTCTTGGGATTTTGAGTTATCTAGAAAGAATGATACATTTTTGTATCTTTTAGTATCCATTATGATAGTTCAATGAAACTTTGCATCAAGTAATAACATAGTAAGAGACAACAGTTACTTACTCTGGGCCAGGCACTCTTCTAAGTACTGAATATGTTATTAACTCATTTAACCATCACAAGAGCTCTAAGAGATAATAACCCTTTTATTTGTATTTTTGCCAAGAAACTAAAGCACAGAGAAATTAAGGAACTTGCCCAAGGTCATACTCCTACTAACAATCTGGGCCAGGACTCAGGCAGTCTGGCTCCAGAGCCCAGACTAGTACCTCTTAAGTAACAGTTAAGAATAAAACATACAAAGGTGTATAGAGTCAGATGAGAACTTACGAGGTCCTCCAGTCTAGCAACTCCAACACACTACTTTCCAAACTCAGACCCATGCCAATCCCACAGCAAAGAATTAACTGGTCATTAGAGAAAATATGAATTGCCAATTGTACTTCCTTGGAAACCACTTTGCTTTACCCTGTCTTACTTATTCTCATTGTGTCTAAATATCCTTTCTTTCATGAAATGAAAATGAGAGCAGACAATAGGATTTTTTGTTGTCTGTTTTAAAATATCCTAACACAATAAATGTCTGCAACTTTATACCAGTTCCTCCCTTAAAGAAATAAAAAAAAGTCCTCGGGTCTAAAACCCATTCAAAATCTACCACTATTCAACTCTCTAGTTTAAGCACGGAGGAGGCCCTGCAGGTAAGTGATTTTCTCAACAACATAATGAGAGAATGACAAAGAAATGACAGTGAGGACCCAGGTCTAGTAAATCTTTTTAATTCTTTAGGAAGTCACCCAGCATTTGCTTGAACATTTATTTCTAACTTGCTACTGTGAAAGATAATACATTCCAATTTTAACAACTCCTTTGAGGAGAAAGCTCTGCCATATTTAGGGCAAGTATCTGACTCCCCGTTACTTTGATCTATTAAGTTAGGGGCCAGCCCTTCAAGAAATTGAAGACTGTTACAACCCCCATCCAATAAAACATTTCTTTATAGATTAAACTTCAAACATATCAACTGTTGTTCACAGAACTGTTTCAAACTCTTCATCACCCTGACTGCCTTCCCTGGATAAACTCAAGTTTGTTAACGTCCTCCTTATAATACAACATACAAAACAGAATATAGTTCCTTAGATACCATGTAACTATAGTAGAAGGCAATAGAAATTTTATCTTCATTGATACCAACACAATATTTCAATCAACTCAATCTAATACAAAACTAGTTCTTTTTTTTTAAAGTAGCCACATCTGTTCACAATCAATTAAAAGTAAAAGGTCTTTTTTTGCCAAAATTTAGTTAACTTGGGACTCTTCCATCCTTACTCACTCTCTAGGAAATCCATCCACTCATAAGTTTTTCAGCTAAGTCTTTTATGCTGATAACCATCAGAAATTATTCTCTAATTCTGATTCCTTTGTACCACATGTTTGGGACTAATTACGTGGAGTTACAATTTCCCTGTATATATGTTTGCTTCTCTTCCTAATATCTTCTTGAGGGATAGCAATCATAGACTAACTTTTTATTGTCTAATATTTAGTCTAGTTGATTATACATAGTGAGTTTGTGAAACAGAACTCAGTTTTGTATTTTGATTCCTAACAATATTAGTTACCAAAAATTTCTCAGTTGTCACTTAAAATGTGTCAGTAAATTACTTATCTATCCAGAATTATATTTTATTACACACTAGTATTAATAATTTTCTCATCACAGGTTTTAATGGAAAACAAGATTTATTAAAATTAGTTTTATGTAATGTGTCAATTACACCTCAATACAAAAAATTGGCTTTCTGCACAATTTTTAAAGACTATACCTGTCTGTGATGCTACTGTTTGTTTTGTTTTTTTTTTTAAGATTTTATTTATTTATTTGTCAGAGAGAGAGAGAGTGTGCACAAGTAGGCAGAGAGGCAGGCAGAGGTGGAGAGAGAAGCAGGCTCCCCGCCAAGCAAGGAGCCCGATGTGGGACTCGATCCTAGGACTCTGGGATCATGACCCGAGCCGAAGGCAGCGGCTTAACCCGCTGAGCCACCCGGGCATCCCGATACTACTGTTTTTCATGGGCTGAAATGGGTTTTTTCCCTAAGCCTACCAAATGTCATTCCAAACACAAATCTTATAATTTTAATTGATTCTGTTATGCCTAGCTGCACTCTCTCAAACTGAGTAAAAGAACATTGGCCATAGGGAAGACTCATAACTAAAACAAAGTTGAAAAACTAAAAAATGTTTGCATTCCATGACCACATCACAGTGTTAACTCTATAAAGCTGATTTACTTTAATAAATATACTAACCTAAATATGGCATCTTGTGGCTTAAAATGTGGCAAAACATAATAGTTTGGGTCTCTCTCTTTTTGGTGTGTGGGGGGGGTCTCTCTTTTATTGTATTCTTCAGGAGAGAGGAAAGTATCTATGATTCTAACAGTAGTTCCGCAGCTTTCTGAAGGGTTAAGGAAAAAAACAAAAGCACTATCCCACTTCCAAGAGTGAAAAGTCTTATAAAAGGCTTTTCTAAGCTCTAAGACACAATAAGGAAAGCAATACCTAGAGATCTAATGAGAAAGAGGTCACACATACTAATCTCCCCAAAAATTGGAGTCTTCATGGGGAAGAATCCAAAAATATCTGAGCCAAATACTTTTCCATAATGAAGAAAATTACCTAATACACAAGGAATCTTTTCTCCAAAAGGATAAACCATAGCCACAGTTCTCAAAACGTGTTCTATGAAACAGTGAAGAACTACAAGGTGACCTGAGTTTAAAAAAAAAAGGCTGCCTAACATGAAAAATAGCAACCTGTTCCCAAATCACAGAAAAAAATTTAAGTTCATGGATAAAATTCCCTGAATTTTGCTGATTACTAAATATCCGCTGGCAGACATGAAAGAGTAATACGATGTTTATTAATGGCACTAGGATTTCCAGGTGTCCTATTAATTGAATTTGGAAAATCACTGGTTTATAAAGTTTATAAGTGAAATCTCATTACAAAAAACAATTAACTACTGAAGGTACATAATTTAAGTTCTGGAGAGCTTGGGTTAGTTAATTAATGAAGACATTTTGGTCCTACCAGAAAGATAAAGATGCTTTTCTTAAAAAAAATTTTTTTTAATTTTAAAATTTAAAAATTTTTTAAATTAAAAAAAAATTTTTTTAAATTTTAAGCAAAAATGTATATTATGATACATCATGAAGTTTACAACATATTACAAAAAAAGGATAAAACAGCTTGTAGTAAATATCTTCCTTAAGTTAAAAGGATATATATCAAATTTTAAACAACTAAAGGGGAAGAATTGGGGGAAGATTTAAAGCATCTTTTTACTTTCTCATTTTCATTGCATTCTATTAATTATTAATAGTGATCAAAGTATTATCAGATAAAAATATATTTCTATTTTGAAACTAATTACAGTTGATATAACATATTAAGGCTTCTACTTTTGTGGAAGTTAAAAAAAATTTAAATCCACTCCTACTGTAACAAAAGCTTTTACTTTACTGAAGTAATTTTTTTTTAAGATTTTATTTATTTATTTCACAGAGAGAGAGAGAGATCACAAGTAGGCAGGCATAGAGGGGGAGGGAAGCAGGCTCCCTGCTGAGCAGAGAGCCTGATGCCTGGCTTGATCCCAGGACCCTGGGATCATGACCTGAGCCGAAGGCAGAGGCTTAACCCACTGAGTCACCCAGGCACTCCTACTGAAGTTATTTTTAACTTAAAAATACATACTTGTTTAGTATCAGCATCAATAAGATCAAAGAATGCTCGAATTGTAGTCAATTGCAATTGTTTACACCTAAAGAATAAAATGTTATAATGTTATAATGAAACTTTATTTAAAAATATACTTTTGATACAAACATGCACAATTCTATTACTCAATGGAATATCTGAGTCTGCTGGCTCTAAACTCTAGAAGTATTTAAGGAATCATTATAATTAAGCATATATCTTAAAGTTGAACCATATAAAAAATAAAGCAAATTAAATCTTCCGCTTGACAACGTCTGACAATGAACTATCATGGTCCTTCTGTTCTCCCTAAGTCTTTGTCCACCCCAGTTACAGACAACTGTCTGCCCCTTCTTTCTATGCCTAAACTTGTGCTTCTTGCAGACACTGATTGAACAGCCAGAGGAAAGTGAAAAAAAGAATTTTTTTAAAGCCAAAACATATAGTCATAAGATACTAGGGTCTATGTATTTCTTAACCCTTATTTAATCTATTTATATTAAGGTGAATCTAACTCCTACTTGGTTTTTCATGTTCTAGAATAGTAAATGCTATATTAATCAAGTCCCTGAGTTTGGTGACTGGTCAAGAGCTCTGAAGATCCTATTACAAGTATTTTTGATTCTGCCCAACTATGACAAACTCTAAAATTTTGCTATTTGACTAGCTGTATCTGCGATTCGTGCTAGTAGTTCTTCAAGAGATGATTTTATAAGTCATCAAGGGAACGTTGGTCAAATTGAGACAAAAACCAAAGTTAAAGTTCTAAGCCTTTAAGTCAATCTTTCTTCCAAATCTTTGTTACTTACGGATAAAGTGCTAACAAAGCTAACAAACCAATCAATGCACTGATAGGAAAAAAGGACACCATAAACCACCAAAATAACCCTATTACATATTAACTTACCATACAATGGAAAGGTGGTCTGTTGAAACCCAGGTCTTAGGCACTGCTGAGCTCTAAAAGGATAAGAAAAGAAAATCCAACTTAAGAAAACTCCATTTTTTATGCTCCCAAAGTTTTAAAATTCTCATAAGCTAATATTTAGAAACATGTAACATTAGTTTCACTATTTTATGATGCATAGACATATTTAAATGATGCATTCTTAGAAAGGTGATCCAAAAATATTAAGGCAGCTCCTATATAAAATCAGTATCATTACTGCTCAGTTAAGCTTAAATTACCCCTTAAAAATTACCAAAGCATCTACAGATTCCTTACTAGACTTTAATATCTAACTCTTTATTAATCTATTAAGAGGCTGAGTTTGTCACAATTATTTTAGTAATTTTAGTTTTGACTAGACTACCCTTTGATAAATTCCAAGATGATACTTCTTAATCAGGTGTGCCTGAGAAATACCCAGCCCCAGGGAGCTTTTTCAAAATAAATATGCCTGATCACAATTCCAAAGCTATCAAATCAGACTTTTTTTTTTTTTTCTTTAAGAGAGGGAGAGAGAGAATCTTAAGCAGGCCCCAACCTCAAACCAGAGCCTAACACAGGGCGGGATCTCACAACCCTGAGATCATGACCTGAACCGAAATCAAAAGTCAGATGCTTAAAAGACTGAGCCACCCAGGTGCCCCCAAATCAGACACACAAGTATGGTGCAGGGTTACTTATTCTGAAAAAAATCCTAGATTAGGATATATAGTACTAGACACCAAAAGGCTCAAAAAATAAAACTATTTGAAGAAGGCTTCCTAACAATGGCACAACCCCCTTCAAGAATTAGAGACTTCTTTTCATACTAGCTAATGAATTTCCTGGGAATAGTATCTTACATACAACAGGAAACATTAAGTAAATCCGATATTATTTTCAACAGAGTCTCTCTCTCTGCATTCAAGAAAGGGTTGCTAGAGCCTAAGTCCCTTAAAGGGACTCCTTCAAAAACCATCCACCAACTTAAATACATACCTAGGGCAGGTATAGGAGCAAACAAAATGTTTAAGTGCCATTATCTGTATGAATGTATATGACAGCAGTTCAGCCTACCTTACTAATACTAATACGACCTAGGTCTCTAACTTAATTTTTTCTAGTCCTGATGGCTATAAATGTCAATTAATTATTCTTGAGATAATCACCAAAAAATTGTTACTTCTTAATAATTACTTTTCTAAAGTAAACATATATGCAGATATATGAAAGGCTAAACTATTTGAGGGTTAAAATACTAAATAAAACTGAGATAATAACCAGCTTTCAGAAAATTACATTAAGAGGTAAAATATTTTCATCAGAGATACAGAAATATAAGCTGTCTTGAAAGCAACAAATTATCAAATGGATTAGAAAAGAGGGACACACCAGGTGCATGCGTGCACGCGTGCGTGCGTGTGCGTGCACACACACACACACACACACACACAATTAAAGAAACCAAAGTTCTTTAAAAGATAAGCTGCAGAAGGAGCATGAATATAGCAACACGCTCCAGGTCAAGTCTAGAAATAATTACAATCCAATTTTATATGACTAATATCTATGTTTACTAAAGAATTGGTACTTAGTGTTTTGAGGACTTCCAGCAAATATCTGCCCCAAATATTCAACATCAAACAGAACAATACATACCAATAATGAGGTTTGAGAGATTCACCAATTTAGTTTCAAAGCTATTATGGTTATATCACAGCTCCTTCAGTAACACGAAATGGTAGGTTAATACCATTAGCCGTGGTTTAAGCTATGGTTAACCATTAACCATGGCTTAATAATTTTTGTCCTAGTCCTATGTGTGGCAACCATTCAATAATACTTGTTTAATAAATGAACAGTAATGTATAAGTGGGGCAATAAATGAACTAAGCAAGGGCGTATTCATGAAGAGAACAACCACAAAACAAAGGACTAGCTCCTAAAAAGCAAAAGAAATACTGGATTTCTTTTTAGAAATTAGGTTATATTTGGAGATGATGTGCAGTATACACATCTATATATACTACATACAATATCTGCATACTGTGTAGAGTTAAAAAGTTCAGATCTTAACTGAAGACTTCAAGGTTGAAAATATAAGAAATAATTTAAGTCCTAAAAGGAAACTTGAACTCACTTTACAGAGGCTATGTATCCCTGTTAAAGACCAAATACTTGATGTCCTAACAGGGAAGAATAATTAGTAGGAAAATTAGTAGGAAAATTAATCAATCAGGGTTCTGTTATACTAGCAAAGCTAATTTTTAAATTTTAAAATTGGTAAACCTTTATTCAAGTTTAGCACTCAAGAGTCTGATATTCCATTTCTACCATAAATAGCATTCAGATATAAACAGGGGCCCCTGGACTTCAGTCCATACTTTCTTACAATTAAAACTCTCATCAATGGGTAGGTACTTATTTTAAACAAGGAACAACTATTTATTAAGAGTCACTTTCATAAATAAATCATTTTCACAAACTCTCTAAGATCTTTTCCACTTTCTGTGCACCCGTGCCTCTGCCTTCCCAACATAATCATATTCATTCTTTCATATTCTCTCACACGCGTGCACATACACACATAGCGACACTACACCAACTAAGTAGTCATTTTCAAACAACTACATATTTTTCTTTTCATATCCCACTATATCCATTCTGTTTCTATTTCAGTAGAATCTTAAAAAGATTACCACAACGGATAAGGCACTGGTATGATGGCTTAATTTTGGTAGAAAAGTCAGTCCTGAACGAACTTGGTAATCCCGGAATCCTCCAGCTACAGAAAGTGTGGTTAAATTTATGTGTCTAGCATTTAGAATCCAATAGTTGTTTACAGTCATATAAAAATCTGGTAGGAAATAAAGACACATATTAAAAATTAGTCACTCCCTGCAACACTAAGGTATCTATGATACTAATATTAAATTGAATTTCTATTTGAGCCATACTGAATTGTTTATAAACAATGTTATTCACATTTCCCTATCCTGAGTAAAATCAGTATCTTTACAGAGTCTGTTTTCCCCTTAAGTAAGACTACGAATACTAAGAGTTACTTAAGTTATCAATAAAGAAAAAAGATACCCAAACTTTTTTAGTTTTAACAACTCCATACAAAAACAGGTCTCTACATTCCACAAGAATGCTGCTAGATCATGAGCTACACAGCATAGCAAGTAGAAACCCCTAAAATTCTTCCAAAGATACAAGTTCACTATGTTAAAGAATTATAGATCTTCCTAATCACGGCAGTGTGAGAGCTTAGCAGCTCTCTACTGTGGGCAGCCACCACCACACAAAGTACTATGTAAGTTCTTAAAATACAATGAAGACAACAACAATCACTTTAGTCTTGGGACTTAATGCTGCTGTGGAAAATCTAAGGGTTAAGAAGGTTCCACCCATTCAGAGTAAGTAACAGGTAGTTCAATAGGAAGAATATGCAATTTTTCCACTTTATCTATGGAAGATGAGAAAAATACAGCATCAAAGATTTGAGGCAAGGGCAGAGGAATTCTCATTTCCTTTTCTGATTATCAAAACTTAATATACTTTCATCCTGGCATTTGATCCCATAGAGGGCTTCAACATTTTGGAACAGCAACTCCGCCCACTGAAGATCTCAACAGTATTCACTTAGAATGTGATTAAGGATTCCCAATTCCTAACATGCCTAACATCTGCAGGTCCTGGGACAAGAATACCAATGGGGCACACATGGCCTTATGTCTAAATACTTAAAATTAAAAATTTAAATTAAATTTAATTTAATTTAAATTTAAATTAAAGTAAAAATTCCAGCTAACACACTGTTAAATCAAATATATTTTCTCTGCCTACCTTGACAAATATATCATTGAAATAATCTGGAAGGCCAAGTTCAAATTTCAAATTCCAGGACACCTCACAAATGAATACTAGATTATGGCAGCACAGGAAGGGCAGATCTCTGACACATCACTGAACGATCATCTCTTCTTTCCCATCCTGCATTATAAGGATGCAGGATGTCCAAGCTCTATCTGTATCTCATGCAGAGCCATTCCTTAGCCACAATTCAAGCTTACTTATATCCCTGCCCTCAGGTAAGATTCAGGTAGGAAGCCCACACAGGCCATGGAAGAAGTCTGAAGGCCTGGTTACCTAGATCATCTTCCAGAAGTAAAGGCACAACCTACAGGTGGGGAGGCTGCCTGGCCTAAATAATCCTTACCTCGTGGAGAATGGCAATGCCCGAGCAGAGCGCTCTAAAGTGTGGAGCCCAGTGCACAGCTTCCTTCCCCCTATTTAAGGCCAGTATTTCTATCAAGTATAAACAGGGAATGTACTTCAGAAGGTCATACAGGTCTCCTAAAAACGTAGGATCTGCCACCCCTTGAACTTTTGTTTTTTCATTCTGATTCTGGCTTAATGAAAAATGAAATAAATACAGAATAAATAAGAAAGAGGCTTACTGATTACTAGAAAGGTAATCTGACCCTAAGAATTACTTTCAGCCTGAACATTTTAGAGGCAGACCATCGCTACCCTTCAAAAACAATAAAATCAGACTCTCTTGAAGCTCTTTCCTCAAGATAATGCAAATTTTGATAGGGTTAAGAAGTGGCGTAAATTTACTGATCAGGAAAAAACTCTTTGTTTTCAAGGACTTTATTCTATCGTACCACATATCAATAAACAGTGAAGATAATACTTGACTTTCTTTAAACATGCAAATAATGATACCTACCTCAAAGGACTGCTCTAAGCATCAAGTGAAATAATAATATATCATGTAAAGTCCTTAATACAACATCCAAATTACAGTAATAAATATTAGCAATTCTAGCACACCATATAAAGCATTAGTAGATCTATTTATTTAAAAAGAAGCCATTTCTACTGTTTCACTTACATATAAGCTTATTTTGAATAGAGTACTCGAAGAGTTAACAAAACACAGGAATTTTAAACCTACTTTAAGAGACAGAGAGTCATCCCCAAGAGTAATTAAACTGATTCCCAAATGTCTAGGGATTATAAGACACAGCTCTACATGGTGGGACACTATGGACAGAGAAAACTAACAGTTTCAATTATTAGCCTCAGTTGAAAGTCACAAAGAAAGATGCTAAGAAATGGAGGTGTTAATTTGAAACTGAGTTGCTTCACACATGGATACATCTGCAGCACACTCTTCGAGGAGGTAAATGTAGGGATCTGCTTAATCTTAAACAACAATGGAGAGGTCGTTTAGTGTTTATGTAATAGTACTTACCTGTTATGAAACGATCTAATGGCATCACAGGAGCAACATGAGGGGTGGCTTGTGTGATAAGAAGATTTATCAGATCTTGTTTAAAATTTTTCAGTGTAAGCAATGCTCTTGCAACAAGGCCACCCATAGAATGACCAATTATTGCCACACTTTTTGGAGCAAATTCTTGACCCTATTAAAAAAAAAAAAATCACCGAGGCATAGTGAAGTCTTAGTATCATAACAAAAATATTAAACATTTCCCTCTACATATGAGCAATTTTATAGGAAAAAGAAAATTAATACTATTTATATAACTTTGCATAAGATACAGAAATACATTTTCATTTACTTGTAATTAGTCTGTACACACTATTTTGTATTCTGCCAAATATTTTTAATAGCTATGCTTTGGTTTTCTGATCCCAAATCAGAACACCTGGCCTAGTATATCATGTCTTACAATTTGCTATATTGGATACAAGAGTTGTAATTATATTTGGTGTATACCAGAATATTAGATTTTATAGGCTATAAGAAGTAATATAATTTCTTTAAAATTGAAATCACCACAAAAATTCAGAATTATGGTTACCATGGCAATATAGTATCTAATCATATTGATATATCTTACCAAGTTACTTCTCTATGGTGCACTTGGGTTTAAAAAGAGACCAGCATTCCATAACATTTATTCTCCGACAATCACCTATTTTTAAAATAAGCACTGCTTTTTAAAAGTCTTTTGTCTCTATACAGTATCTTCAGTTTCACTACCAAACTTTTGCTTATTGCCCTCCACACTGATCCTTCATCTGTGACTTCTCTCCTATCACTATGAATAAATTGGACCTTATGCAGAATAGCATAGTAAGCCTGACACTGCTAACCTTATAATGGACTGAATATAAGTTGGCTCTGGGCTATAGTCTGGGACCTTAGATTCTGGGATATTCCCATCATTTCCCAAATAGTAAAATTAAAGCTCACTATGTTAAATCTGTTTTTGCAAAAAATATGGTTTATGCTGAATACCTACTGTCCTTCTGGTTGGGTTTTTGGTACATGTTAGGCACAGGGTATCTATGTGGCCAGGCCCCAGTGAAAAATTAGGGGCACTGAATTTCTCATGAGCATTTCTCATAGACAACATTTCAGCCATTAAAACTCATTGCTGTCCAAATTAAATGCATCTGGTGTGACTCCCCTGCAAGAATGTTTAGAAGCTTACACCTGGTTTCCTCTGGATTTCACCCATCTACCTTTTCTTTTCCTCTTTTTTTTTTTTTTTTTTTTAAAGATTTTATTTTTGAGTAATCTCTATACCCAATATGGGGCTCAAACTCACAACCTGAGGTCAAGTGTCAGATCCTCTACCAACTGAGTTGGTTGGGCACCCCACTCCAAGCACCTTCTCTTCACTGATGTTGCTTTATATCCTTTCACTGTAATAAATCATAACCATGAGTACAACTCCTATGAGTCTTTCTGGACAATCATCTGGAAATAGTCTTGGTGATCCCCAACACAGACCTGATCTTAGAAAAAGCCAAACTCTCCATATGTGCTCTGAAACCCTCCCCCTTGGCCTTCTTAAGTACATTACTAAAGCAATTCTTCTCACTTTTTTCTTGCATTGTTATTTCTCCCTCACTACCAAATCATTCTTGCCAGTACGTAAATACAATACTATTTTCCCTTAAAAAAGAAACTACTCCCACTCTGCCCTTAGTGACCACATCTTTCTCTACATATCTATAGCATAACTCATCAGAAAAGCTGCCTATATTACTTGCTGTCCCCAGCTTCTCAACCTCCATACTTTTAAACTCATTCCGATCAGGCTTTCACCTCAACAACACTCCTCCAAAAGTGTTATCAAGTCACCAAGGAATCTAACTGCCAATTCTCAATCCTCATTTTATTCAAACTATCAGCAGGATTTGACATAGATTACTTCTTCTTCTTTAAAATTATTTCTTTTGTTTCCTTGACAATATGATTCTCCTGGCTCTCCTTTTACCTCACTGGCTGCTCCTTTGTAGTTTCCTGCTGTTTCCTTCTCATCTCTCCTCATCTCTTGATACGGGAGTGACTTGGGCCTCAGTCTTTCGGTCTCTTCTTCCACATTTTGACTCCATTATGATCACATCCAATCTCATGGCTTTAAATATATCCATATCCTGTCAACCCTCAAACTGTCATCTCCAGACTGGACCTCTTCTCTTAAGCTCTTACCTTAAACTCCAACTGCACACCAACTATGCAAACCTGTCTAAAACAAAACCTTTTTTTTTTTTTTAAGTAGGCTCCACACCCAATGTGGGGCTTGAATTCATAACCCTGAGATCAAGAATGGCATGCTCTACCTACTGAGCCAGCCAGGCACCCCTAAAACAAAACTCTTAATCTCCTACAAATCTGTTCCTCTTATATTCTCCCCCAACTGAGTTAAAGGCATTTCAATCCTTCTAGTTGTTCACCCAAAAATTCTGGGTCACCCTCAACTTTTTGTTTCACATTATCCCTCCACATCTGATCTGCCAGCAAATCTTGTTGCCTTTAAGATTTATACTAATCTTAGGGGCACCTGGGTGGCTCAGTGGGTTGGGCCTCTGCCTTCAGCTCAGGTCATGATCTCAGGGTCCTGGGATTGAGCCCAGCATGGGGCTCTCTGCTCAATGGGGAGCCTGCTTCCCTCCCTGCTCTGCCTGCCTCTCTGCCTACTTGTGATCTCTCTCTGTGTCAAATAAATAAAATCTTAAAAACAAAACAAAACAACTTGTAATGGCCTTTGTAAGATTATACCAATCTTACCATTTCTTAACACCTCCAATGCTACCAACTTCATCTAAACCATTATCTCTTGCCTGAATTACTGCAATAGCTTAACTGGTCTCTTTAATTCCACTTTCATGTCCCTTCAGTTTACTCTGGAAACCACCCAAAGAATAATATCTTTAAGACCTAAATCAGAACATGTCACTCATTTGCTCAAAAATCTCAGCAGTGGCTTTCCATATCATTTCAAATAAAAGAAAAAATTTTTAGACTTGCCTACAAAACTCTATAATTTGCCCTCCCCACCAACTTTTCCTTTACTAACTTATTGTATCTGCTTCAGCCATATTAGTCTCCTTGGTTTTATTTTCCAGTATAGCACATGTGTGCTTGCTTCATATTTTTGTTTCCTCTTTTCGGAGTACTCTTTTCCTAGATACTTTCAGGTCCTTTAATTTATATTAAATTGTCTCCTTCTCAACAGTCTTTGCTGGGCATCCTTATTTATAATTGTAGTCCTCTACCCTTTGCTCCTTATGCCCCGTTCCTGTTTTATTTTTTTTCCTACTATTTATCAATATATAAGATATATATTATCTTATTTAGATAAGATAGTATATATTTTAGATATTAGATAAGATATAAGATAAGATAGTATGTATTTTTTTATTTATGCTGTTCACTCTTTGCCTCTCCCCACTAGAACATGAGATCCATGAGGGCTTGGATTTCTGTTTTATTCACTGCTATAGCTGCATGCAGATTCATGTGATGAATAAATGAGGTTTTCTCCATCTATGTCCTCTCACTTTCCCACACTCAAATCCTGTCCATTCCACAAGATTCTTGAACAAGTTGTCTTGAACTCCTATCGTACCTGGTTGTGATTGTAAAGGAACCTTACTTTCTAAAAGCCTCAATTTAAAATAAATTTTAGGGCGCCTGGGTGGCTCAGTGGGTTAAGCCGCTGCCTTCGGCTCAGGTCATGATCTCGGGGTCCTGGGATCGAGTCCCGCATCGGGCTCTCTGCTCATCAGGGAGCCTGCTTCCCTCTCTCTCTCTGCCTGCCTCTCTGTCTACTTGTGATCTCTGTCTGTCAAATAAATAAATAAAATCTTTAAAAAAAAAAAAAAAATTTTAGTAGTTTTATTATAAATTGAATACGCAGTCACTAGGGAAAACAAAAAATACAGAAGGGAATGATATTTATGGAGATATATCTCACTTTGTAATGACATCATATTTATCTAATAAATATCAGATACATAAAAGGTGCTGTACCTAATTGGGCTTGTCTCCTCCTACAGTATTTAGTACAGACTTAAGCTCAAAAATTACTTGCTATTGAAGTAACTTTTAAATTCTGGCTAATGCAAAGAATCATGCCTAAAGTTTGTTTTCAAGATGCATGGGAATATCACACTGCCTGGATTACTATAGCTACACAGTTACGCTCTCTGCTCAGCAGGGAGCCTGCTTCCCCCTCTCTCTCTCTCTGCCTGCCTCTCTGCCTACTTGTAATTTCTGTCTGTCAAATAAATAAATAAAATCTTAAAAAAAACCCTCACTTTCCATTTGTTCACTGGTTTTTGAATATTGACCATTTTCCCTGTGAACTGGCTAAATTCAGTCATGAATTCTAATAGTTTTCTGTAAATTCCTTTAAATATTTCTGTATATTTATGTCATTTGTTAATATAGACAACTTTCAATCCTTTTTTATCTTTATTAATTTTATTTCTTTTCCTGCCCTTACTGTACCAACTAGGACCCTCTGTCCTAAGGGATGATAGAAATAGAAAGAAGCTGAAAAATGAAGAAAAAAAACTAGCTAGTATGAAGCGTTAAAGGTATTTATTGTGAATAACATGGAAATTTCACTTTGTGATCACATCTTATTTATCCTATTCAGTAAGTATCTTATCTGATACAGAAACAATTCTTAACCTTTGTATCTATTCCTAATGAGCTGAGTTTTTGCTGTTTTTATCTTAAATCATGAATGGATGCTGCATGTAGCCGAATGAGCTTCCTTCATCTATTGAGACAATCCTATGATGAATTACAGTGATTGATATTTGAATATTGAACCAACTTTCCATTCCTGGGATAAATCCTATCAAGTCATATTATACTTTAAAATATTACTGGATATTGGGGCACCTGGGTGGCTCAGTTGGTTAAGCGGCTGCCTTTGGTTCAGGTCATAATTCCATGATCCTGGGATCAAGTCCCACATCGGGCTCCCTGCTTGACAGAGAGCCTGCTTCTCCCTCTCTCTCTGCCTACTGCTCTGCCTACTTGTGCTTTTTCTCTCTCTCTCTGTCAAACAAAGAAATAAAATCTTTTTAAAAATTAAATAAATAAAATACTACTGGATTTATAGCCTAATTTTTGGTTGAGGATCTTACATCTATGTTCATGAGGAATACTGGGTCTATTTTCTTTTTAAACAATGTCAATGTCTGACTTTGATAATCTGGGTTTGCAGATTTCTTAAAATGAACTTATACATATTGTCTTTTTTTCTATTTTCTGAGTTTGTATAAGATGGGTATTATTTCTTCCTTAAATGTGTCACAGAATTCACCACTGAAGTCATTTAGCTCTAGAGTTTTCTTGGCAGTAAGATTTTTAGTTACAAACTCAAAAAATTTTGAACAGATACAGGCTAGACAGACATTCTATTTCTTCTTGTGCCTGTTTTATAATTTATGTTTCAAGGGATTTGAGAATACCATTTGAGTTGTCAAATATATTGGCATAATGTTGTTCACAATAATCCTTTAATAGCTTCTTAGTATCTGTAGGCTCTGTAAATTTGTATTTCCCCCTTTTTTCTTAATCAACCTAGATATGGGTTTACCAATTTTTAGATCTCTTAGAGAAATCAGCCATTGGTATCACTTTTTCCCCCTCTACTTTTCTGTTTCCTTGATTTCTATTCTCATGTTTGTTTCCTTACATCTACTCTGAGTTTATTTTGTTCTCCTTTCTCTAAGATTCTTATTTTGAAAGACTGGATTAGGGGCACTTAGGTGGCTCAGTTGGTTAAGCATCTGCCTTTGGCTTAGGTCATGATCCCAGAGTCCTGGGATCAAGCCCAGCTTCCTAGGGTACTGGGATAGAGTCCCATGTCGGGCTCTCTGCTCAGCGGGGAGCCTGCTTCTCCCTATCCCTCTGCCTGCTTCTCCCCCTGCTTGTGCTTTCTGTCAAATAAATAAATAAAATCTTAAAAATAATAATAATAATTTAAAAAAGGAAAGGTTGGATCATTGTTTTTAAACCTTGTTCTTCTCTAAGGTGAGCATTTTGGACTACAGTATTTCTTCTAACCACTACTTTTATTTTACAAATTCTGATGATGTGTTTTTGTTTTCATTTTATTTTTGTTTCAAGTTTTTATTTAAATTCTAGTTAACATATAGAATGATTTTGATTTCAGGAGTAGAAACTAGTGATTCATCACTTAAATATCACACCGAGTGCTCTTTTATTTCCTTCTACCTATTAATGACAAGAATGAACTACTGAGACATCATCAAGATAAAAAGCTTCTGCACAGCAAAGGAAGCAACAAAACAAAAAACCAATCTATGGAATGGGAGAAGATATTTGCAAATGACATGTCTGATAAAGCGTTAGGATCCAAAATCTATAAAGAACTCACTAAACTCAATATCCAAAAATATAAACAGTTAAGAATGAGTGTTAAGAAGACATGAACAGAAATTTTTCCAAAGAAGACATACAGATGGCCGATAGACACACAAAAAGATGCTCTACATCACTTATCATCAGGGAAATACAAATCAAAACCATGATGAGCTACCCCCTCACACCTGTGCGAATGGCTAAAATTAACAACATAGGAAACAACGAATGTTGGCAAGGATACAGAGAAAGGGGAAACCTCTTACACTCTTGGTAGGAATGGAAACTGGTGCAGCAACTCTGGAAAACAGTATGGAAGTTCCTGAAAAAGTTTAAAATAGAACTATCCTACAACCCAGCAATTGCACTATTAGGTATTTACCCAAAGGATACAAAAACTTGATCTGAAGGGGCACACATACCCCAATGTTTACAGCAGCACTATCAACAATAGCTAAACTATGAAAAGAGCCCAAATGTCCATCGAATGAATAAATGGATAAAGAAGATGGGGTGTGTGTGTGTGTGTGTGTCTGTGTAGTGCCACAATAATGCCACAGAAATTATGCTGCACCTTCTCAATGCATCGTGTCAAGGAGGTTTATGTCAGTATGTCTTATAACTGGTGATGTTGATCTTCTTTAAGATGATGTCTGTCAGGGGCGCCTGGGTGGCTCAGTGGGTTAAAACCTCTGCCTTCGGCTCAGGTCATGATCCCGGTTTCATGGGATTGAGTCCTGCATCGGGCTCTCTGCTCGTTGGGGAGCCTGTTTCCTCCTCTCTCTCTGCCTGCCTCTCTGCCTACTTGTGATCTCTGTCAAATAAATAAATAAAATCTTCAAAAAAAAAAAAAAAAAGACCATATCTGCCAAGTTTCTCCACCATAAAGTTATTCTTTCCCTTTGTAGTTAATGAGTAGTTCAGAAAAGATACTTTGAGACCATGTGAATATCTTTGTCCTCCTCAAACTTTCACCCGCAGATCAATCTTGCCTACGGCAACTATTACTGTGTTCACCTGATGGTATTCTTTTATTTCCTTCTGTCTACTAATGACAAACTGCCAGTTTTTCTAACTCTACAGTATCTTTATTTGCCCTCACTTTGGAAGGATATTTTTGCTGGGTATGCAATTTTACATTGAGAGTACCCTTCCTAACCCCATCCCCAAGACCTTTCAGATGTTCTCTTGTTGTTTTTGGCTTTCCCTATTTCTGATGTAAGAGCCGTGGTATTTTTTCTTGTTTACCCTGTTATGTAGGTAAAGGATCTTTTTCCTTTGGATGCTTTTAAGATTTTTCTCTTTACTTTAGTTTGCAACAACTTGACTATGATATACATAAGTGTGATTTTGTGTTTATCCTGCTTGACATTCACTGGGCTTCTTGGATCTGTGGGTTGAAAATTTTGAATCAAAATTGGAAAATTGGAGGCCATTAGTTCTTTAAATATTCTTTTCTCTACTATTTCTTTCTCTTCTCGTAGAGTTACAATTACATAAACGTTAGGCTGCTTGGTTACTGCGGCTCTATCGTTTTCATTCCTTTGTCCTATGTTTTATCTCAGAGAGTTTCTCTTGTCCGATCTTCAAACTCACTGATCTCTTGTTCTTTTGTGTTCAATCTGCCTGAAGCCTACCTACTGAACTCTTCATGCTTGAGGGAGAGAGGCAGTGAGAGACTCTTAAGCAGGCTCTATGCCCAGCACCGATCCCAACATGGGGCTCAATCTCGCAACCCTGAGATCATGACCTTAGCAGAAACTAAGAGTCGGATGCTTAACTGAGCTACCCAGGCAACCTCTGAATCTTTCATCTCTGATATATATTGTTTCAGTTCTAGATTTTTCTTTTTGCTCTTTTACAGTTCCGATGTCTCTGCTGAGATTCTCCTCCACCTGTTCTCTTGTTAAGCATATCATAAACATAATTTATGATCAGTTATGTTCAGATAAATCCATAACTTCAGTATTTTTGAGGCTTATGGTTAAGCATGAGGTGGATCCCAGAAGAGCTCCTGAGAGCTAAAGCAGTCTTATATCTAAATTGCATCCTTTCTGGGATCTCAAATGATGTCCTATGTGTTCTGATAAATCTTTCTGTCCTAGCTGATCAGAACTGCTGTTTCCCAGCACATGTGACTTCTGGAATCTCAATTCAGGTCGTAATAATCCAGTAGCTTTCTTCTGCCAGGAGTTTCACTGCAGCATACCGTGGGAGGCAGTGGCTCACCTCAGTAGGTGGTATAGTAGTATTTTATCCCTGATACTATTTCAAATGGTTGGCACAGAATGATTTTTGGACTGTTACGCCACTCTTTTTTAAATTTCTCTAAAGATATTGCCCTTTATTCCTTGCACCTGAGGTAGACCCACCCCCATCACCTCTTCCCTGGTTTATTGCCTTATAGCTTCTTACCCTGTGTATATGCAGCACTTCATTCAAAGCTGAAAGATGCATATTTCTAGAGCTTCTATCTCGGCCTAGTTCTCCTTTTTCTCATATCCTGCCCACAAATCTAACCACTCCAGTAGCCCCAAATGCTGAGTTCTGCTTTCCTCAGTTCAGTTACATCAATGTACTCTGCCTGACCTCCACCTACTTATCCCATGGTCTGGGAAATGCTTTCAGGCAGAAAATCACAACAAGCATGAAGCTCATCTCACATGTTTTCCTTCTTTCAGGGATCATGGTCCTTTACTACTTGGTTGTCCAATACCTGAAAACATGTGCTTCAGATATTTTGATTAGTTTTCTAATTGCTTACATATGGACGCGGTCTACCCTAATACAAGTTATTCATAACTAGAGGCAGAAACCCACACTAATAGTTTTTAAAAAATTCAATGTGCTTCTAATTTATAAGTTAAAAAAATATTCTTCCCCTAAATTCACAAGAGGTTTCTTTTAAATTCAATTTAAACTTCAAGAACCATGGAGTTCAAAACAACAGCCTCACACACACAAACAAACAATAAAAAAACTCTGTTTTATCTGCACTTCAACTTCCATATAAACAAATAAATGATTTAAAATATGGTGAATCCCTTAAAAATGCTAATAGTTGATGACTATTGATTTGCATGTCTATCTCTTACCTTATAGAGTTTGAGAATTGTTTTAATGCATTCATGTACAAACTTGGTCTGTCTCTGAAGACTTCCACCATACAGTGCCACCAGTTCTTCATTGAAATTCACACTAAAGAAGTCAAAGTGGTACTTGAAGTCAATATCTTCTGCTTTTCTAAGTGCAATAGAACCAACAGAACGAACTGCAGAGGAAAAGTGCAAAGGGTACATTAAGCAAAATTTTTAAAAGTTGCAACCATTCTTGCTTCAAAGTCTCTTAACGAATAACTTTACCCCACACTCTGAATCTAAACAACCTACCTCAGGGTGACATCCTTCAATATCAATTTAGAAGAACAAACCGTTGTCTGTATTGTGTGTCTTTTGCCCTAAATGTTTTTTTTTAATTTAAATTAAATAAAAAGTAAACAGGTCTTTCATTCTTTACCCACTTCCATTTGATTAGGGAAAATAACTAAGGGGAGGAGAATACTTTGAAGAATAAAAAATGTTAGCCATCATCACACTTGAGGATTTTAAGAATGAGAAAATTCCTACAAGAAATGTATGCTTGGGGCACCTGGGTGGTTCAGTGGGTTAAAGCCTCTGCCTTCGGCTCAGGTCATGATCTCAGGGTCCTGGGAACGAGCCCCGCATTGGGCTCTCTGCTCAGCGGGGAGCCTGCTTCCCCCCTCTCTCTCTGCCTGCTTCTCTGCCTGCTTGTGATCTCTCTCTGTCAAATAAATAAGTAAAATCGTAAAAAAAATAAGTAAATAAAAATTAAAAAAAAAAAGAAACGTATGCTCATCACTTGGTTAAGATATTTATGCTTGATCTGTTTTTTTTTTTTTTTACACATGACCTCCAATCCATCAGTAAATCTTATCATCCTCCACTTTCTAAATATATCCCCAATCAACATTTCTCACCACTTCCACCATCTTCTTAATCTAAGCACCATCATCTCTTGCCTTAACTACCCTAATAGTTTCTTCACTGGTCTACCTGCTTCCAGTCTTAGGTTTTGCTCTATAAACCCTTCCACAAAATTTGTAAATTGACTGCATTAATTGGTATTAAAAGTTGCAGTGTATGGCAACTTTTTGCCATTCCATTTTTTTAACACATACAACTCACATTCTATACAACTTATGTAAAAAGTACAATTCAATGACTTTTAGTATATTCACAAAATTCTACTAATCTAGCAACCAAAATACCTTTTTGCCATTCCATTTTTTTAACACATACAATTCACATTCTATACAACTTATGTAAAAAGTACAATTCAATGACTTTTAGTATATTCACAAAATTCTACTAATCTAACTTTATTTTTTAATTACCCCAAAAAGAAAACCCCATACTCATTAGCAGTCATTTCTCATTCCTCATTTCTCATTCCTCATCCTGGAAAATACTAATTTACTTTCTGTTCCTATGGATTTGCCTATTCTAGACATTTCTTTTTCTTTTAAGATTTTATTTATTTATTTGACAGAGAGAGACACAGCGAGAGAGGGAACAGAAGCAGGGGGAGTGGGAGAAGTAGGCTTCCTGATAAGCAGGGAGCCAGATGTGGGGCTCAAGTCCAGGACCCTGGGATCATTACCTGAGCCAAAGACAGATGCTTAACGACTGAGCCACCCAGGTGCCCCTATTCTGGACATTTCTATAAATGGGATCATATATATGGGTTTTTTGGGGGGGTTTTTTGTTTTTTTTTTTATAGCTTTTTATTTACTTATTTGACAGATCACAAGTAGGCAGAGAGGCAGGCAGAGAGAGGAGGAAGCAGGCTCCCCACTGAGCAGAGAGCCCGATGTGGGACTCGATCCCAGGGCTCTGGGATCATGACCTGAGCCGAAGGCAGAGGCTTTAACCCACTGAGCCACCCAGGTGCCCCCATATATATGGGTTTTTAAGACCAGCTTCTTTCACTTATGTTTTCAAGGTTTATCCACATTGTACCAGGTAACTCATGTCATCAGTTAATTAATTCCTTTTTATTATATAAGCTTCAGGTGTGCCGTTTTATAACTCAGCACCTGTATACACTACAAAGTCATCATCCCCACAAATCTATTTACCATCCATCACATACTACTAGTTCCCTTCACTCATTTTGTTCACTCCCAACCCCCTTACCCATTGGTAACCAGCAGTTTGTTCTCTTTATCTCTGAGTTTTTTTATTTACTTTTTTAAAATTCCAAATTTCAGTGAAATCATATGGTACTCATCTTTTGGTCTGATTCATTTCACTTAGCATAATACCCTCAAGGTCCATCCATGTTATTGCAAATGGCAAGATTTCATTCCTGTTATTTGCCTGAGAGTACTAGATCCTTGTCGGTAGTAGTCTAACAAGTATAAGATGATATGTAGTTTTGATTTGCTTTTCCCTGTTAGTGATATTATCTTTTTATGTGCCTGTTAGTGACCTGTATGTCTTCTTTAGAACAATGTCTATTCAATGTCTATTTATTTTTCAATCGGGCTGTTTTTTGTTGAGTTATGTAAGTTCTTAATATATTTTGGAATATTAACCCCCTATTGTATATATGGTTTATGAATATCTTATCCCATTGAGTAACCTGCCTTTTCATTTTAATGGTTTCCTTTGCTGTATGGAAGCTTTTTAGTTTGATGTAGTACCATTTATTTTTACGTTTGTTTTCTGTGCTTCAGAGCTTCAGAGTGAGATCCACGAAGATGTTGCTAAGACCCATGTCAAGGAGCTTACTACATATATATATATATATATATTTTTTTTTTAAGATTTTTATTTATTTGACAGAGAGACAGCAAGAGAGGGAACACAAGCAGGGGAAGTGGGAGACGGAGAAGCAGGCTTCCCTCTGAGCAGGGAGCCCAATGTAGGGCTAAATCCCAGGACCCTGGGATCACTACCTGAGCCAAAGGCAGACGCTTAACGACTGAGCCACCCAAGCGCCCCACTGTCTATATTTTCTTCTAGCAGTTATAAGGACTCAGGTCTTATACACAAGCCTTTAATCCACTTTGTGTTAATTTTTGTGTATAGTGGAAGATAGTGGCCTAGTTTCATTCTTTTGCTTATGGCTATCCAGTTTTCCGAAAACTATTTATAGAAGAGACTGTCCTTTCTCCATTGTATGTTCTTCACTTTTTTATCAGAGATAAATTGACCATATATGTGTGGGTTTACTTCTGGGCTCTCAATTCTCTTCCACTGATTTGTGTATGGTTTGTTGTTGTTGTTGTTTTTATCAATACTGCACTGTTTTGATTACTACAGCTCTGTAGTACAGTTTGAAATCAGGAAGTGAGATACTTCTAGCTTTGTTCTTTCTCAAGACTGCTCTGGCTATTTGGGATCTTCTGTGGCTCCATACAAATTTTAGAATTATTTGTTTTACTTCTATGAAGTACACCATCAGAATTTTGATAGGTGTTACACAGAATCTGTAGATTGCTTTTGGCAGTATGGACATTTTAACAGAATTAATGTTTCCACCCATAAGCACAGAATAGTTTTCCATTTATTTTTCTTTTCTTTCATTGGTGTCTTAAAGTTTTCAGTGTAGAGATCTTTCGCGTCCTTTGTTAAATTTATTCCTAGGTATTTACTCTTTTCAATGCAATTGTAAATGAGATTGTTTTCTTAATTTCTCATTATTTATTAGAAACACCATAGATTTCTGTATATTGATTTTGTATCCTACATTTCACTAAACTCATTTATTAATTCTAACAGCTTTTTTTTGAGTCTTGAGGATTTTCTATATATGTCATCTGCAAATAGTGACTATTTTACTTCTTCCTTTCCAATTTGGATAGCTTTTTACAATTTTTCTTGCCTTACTGCTGTGGCCTGGACTTCCAATACTATGCTGAATAAAAGTGGTGAGAGTGGGCATCCTTGTCTTGTTCCTAGAATTAGAGGAAAAGCTTTCAGCTTCTCACCACTGAGCATAACATTAGCTGTAGGACTGTCATATATGGCCTTTATTATGTTGAGGTACAGTCCCTCTATACCCACTATTTTGAATTTTTATCATAAATGAATATTGAATGTTGTCAAAGGCTTTTGTTACATCTATTAAGATGATCATATAATTTTCATCTTTCATTGTATTAATGTAATTGTACCATATTGATTGATTTGTGGATAGTGAACCTTCTTCCATCTCTGGAATAAATCCCACTTGATCATGTATGGTCGGATTTGGTTTGCTAATACTTTGCTAAGGATTTCTGCATCAAGGCTCATCCAGGATATTGGCCTATAATTTTCTTCTTTCATCATTCATTCCTTTTTACTGCTGAATAATATTCCATTGTATGTATGTATTTATCCATTCTTTAGTTGATGTTGGGTTGTTTCTCCATTTTAGTTATTTTGAATAGTATTGCTGTGAACATTTGTAAACAAGTTTTCGTGTGAAAGTACATTTTCATTTTTCTCGGGTAGATACCTATAGTGGAATTGCTAAGCATAAAACTCTATGTTTAACGTTCTGAATAACTGCCAAACTGTTTTTCCAAAGTGGCTCTGCCATTTTATATTCCCACCAACAATGGATAAGGGTTTTAATTTCTTCACATCCTCAATGACCCTTGATACTATCTTTTAGATTATAGCTACCCTGGTGGGTATGAAATTACATCTATCCTTATGGTTTTGATTTGCATTTCCCTGATGATTAATGATGTTATCTTTCCTTCTTTCACTCTTGCCCCTTTACAGCATATTCTCTACACAGCAAAGCCAGAGTAATAATTTTTTAAAAATAAATCACACCTACTATACTGTATAGAATTTAAAAATCTGACAATTCTAATGCTGTCAAGGATGTGAAGCAAAGGGAAGTATAATGTAGTATTTCTGGGAGTATAAATTAGCACAGCCAGTAAAAATAGAAGGATACATATAACCTGTGACATGAGTTACATTATAGCATACATCTTACAGAAACATGTGCTTATGTGATCCAAAGTAAGAAAAATGTCCTTTACTTGTACTTACCAATAAATATAAATAACATTAGTATCCAAAGACAGAATATTTAAACTATGGTATAGCCATATAATGGGATAACATAGAGTGAAAAAAATAAATGAATCACAGCTCATACAACAACTTGAATTTTTTTTTTTGTTAAATATTTTATTTATTAGAAAGTGAGAGAGAGAGAGAGAGAGAGAGAAAGAACGAGCAGGGGGAGAAGCGGACTCACTGCTGAGTAAGGAGCTGTATATGGGACTTGATCCCAGGACCCTGGAATAATGATGAGCTTAACCAACTGAGCCACCCAGACATCCCCGATTACTTGATTGATATGCCAGAAATAACTGCTATTATCTCCAGGCCAACATTCAACTTGGAATCTATACATAAAGCTTCCCTATCTTCCCCTTTCTGTGTTCCCATCAGTATTTCTAGATCTGATTTAAATAGCTCCAAAAGAAAGAAACCAACCTTTTCTCTTGTTTAGCAAAACATAAACCAATTTACTTCTCTAATCAGTATTCTAGGTTATGTTTTCTGTACCTTCCATTTTCAACATAACCTTTCTTCTGCTAATTCCCAGATCCCACTTATCCTACCTACTCCATCCTGTTCTTTTTCTCTGTCTTACGTTGTCTAAGTGGTCTTCAACTATTCTTTGTACTCACATTTTTTTCCTGGAGACAATATGTCAAATATCTGTGTCTCCCATATGCCTAGCATAGTACCTAGAATATGTATCTGGTAAATTCTTCGATTGAATTTTATAGCTTTCAAAATTACTTCCAAGACTTACCTTGCTTATAACTTCCAGCATTACCAGGAAGAAAGAGAACTGGAATACCAGTCAAAGGGAGAATTTTGTGTTCTTCAGCATAGGATCCTTCTCCATAAAGATATAATTCATATGCAGGATAGCGTTTTGCCAGTTTCTTTGGAAGTTCTATTTTCTGCAGGGGGGAAAAAAAGGCAATTCCACTTTAATCAGTTGTATTAATACAATTCAGTCTACTGTGCCCAATTCTGAATTATACACATTTGAAACAGTGTAAAAATATTACTGATAATAAAACTGCACTTTTACTTTTATTCATATGTAGAACACATCTTGAATTACGTGAGTTTTGAACCATGCAGTCTTCAGGAATACATAAAATGGAACTACCTGGGGGCACCTAGGTGGCTCAACTGGTTAAGCCACTGCCTTCAGCTCAAGTCATGATTCCGGAATCCCAGCATCGAGTCCTGCATCGGGCTCCCAGTTCCGTGGGGAGTCTGCTTCTCCCTCTCACCTCCCCCCTCATGCTCTCTCTGTGTGTCTCTCTCTCTCAAATAAATAAAAATTTTTTAAAAAATTGAACTACTTGAAACTGTAATATAAATTACTCAAAATAGTCATTGACAAAAGAAAAACACTGGGGTATGTCAGCAAATTATTTGTAAATATAATTGGAAATGTACTTAATATAGTATCAGTATCAATTATCCTTAGAAATGATGAAGGCTTTCCATTATCAAATCAATTCTTTTTTGCTATTTTAAACTGTTTTGTAATGCCTCTCCTTTTACGTAGGCTCAACTGCATCATCCAGTTGTTACATCACTCAAAGGAAAGTAAGCTTGTTTTACAATGCCGCTTTCTGACCTCTCAACTTAATATGCTTTGACCTGCAATGTGCTTTACAAATTAATATGAACCTTACAGCCATGTTTTGGGTCAAGACATGCATACTCTCCTCACCGTAAACATTCCAATGAGTTAGAATCTGTTTTGGTTTTCGTGGACCAGGTGTATGGTTTGTCAGCAAGACTTAGACTACTCTGCAATTTATATTATTTTATAACATTTATTTATATTATTTTATAACAAATAAGCCAGTAATTCATGTAACATCATCCCCAAAAGGTAGGAATCTATAAAAGTGGTGGTAAAGTACACTCCCTTCTTCTGCTCCTTTTTAAACTATAGAAACCATTAAAAATGAAGCCAGTTACATTGAGCAGTAGATTTTATTTAAGCAGACATCAATAGATTTAATGATCTAACAGTGCTGTACATGTGCTTGATAAAAATTTTAAGTACTGAATGAATTTTAAATTTTAAAGCCTGTAAATAGTAGTAACACTGAAAAACCTCACTGTTCTAAAAAGCAGAATTCTGATCATTCATGCACATTCCTGAATATTCCTTTAAAAAAATCAACATAAACAATGTGTTAATAACAACTGAAAATATCTTTAGAAATTGTGAGCTTACTGTTTAAGATATTAGCAATTTTACCCCTCCAAATACATATATATATATCTCACATATATGGACTTCAAAGTTGTCCCAATATTGACTATGCACAATATATAATCAAAATGAAAATGGTGCAATATTTTAAGCACACATTAAGCAAAAAGAAAACATGTGAGAATAAGTAAACCATTACTCTCCAACTCCTCCCAATTTAGTACACCTTTGGATATGACAGTAAATGAGTATTAGATCATTCTTTTTAGTACATTAGCTAAACAAAGTTTTGAACTAGTTGAAAATTAACGCAGAAAAAATAGGCAACTATTAGCAAATAGCAAAATTGCATTCCAGAGTACAAGTTGGGAGTGGCAGGAAGAAACAAGAAGGGCTGTGACCAGATTGAAGACAGAAAAAGTACAGGCATATGGAAAGGATGCTGATGAAGAAAAAGAGGGTCAAGGGATTTAAAAAGAAAACTTTTATAGCAAAAGATCCCATATATTTTAAATTATTTTATATAGATTACTTTAAAAGAGAACCCCTCCCCAAAACAGACCTTTAATCAAAATCAAATTACCTTTATACTTAAATATCTCCACAATCCTGCCTCTGCTGTTCATCCTCTCTTGACTTTGCCTTAGTACAGTTCCTTTTAATCTTTAACCCAGAGCCCTTTCAAAAGACAAAAATTCTAACGAGTTCCCAAGTACTAGAAAAATACTGATTCAAGAAACTATTGTCTTTATGATATATATTTTACTAGTAAATTAAAACTGGAAAATTAAAATTTGAGCCCCATAATTAATAAAAAAGAAAAAAAGATTTTGATTAAAATGAATATAGTTTTAAAGATCTTACAAAGAACTCTTCTCAGCCCTTTCCCCATTCCACCCCTAAGGACTCCAGCTTAATAAAAAGACCTAGGGAGAGGTGAATCTTTCAGAATGGTCATAACCTCCCTACTCCAATCCGTAGTCCATACTGCTGTCAAGAAATACCTTGTGAGGCACCTGCGTGGCTCAGTTAATTAAGCATCCGCTCTGGTCAGGATCTCAAAGTCCTGAGAGAGAGCCCTGAGTTGGCCTTCAGGCTGAGTATAAAGCCTACTTAAGCTCTTCTCTCTCTCCTCTTCCCTCTCGCCCTTCCATCCCAATCCACCCCTCAAATAACATAAAATAAAATATAATTAGAAATATCGTGTTAAAACATACACCTCCTATGTTTCCTGATTATATTAATATATGATAAAGGCCTGAGAGACCCTCTAAAATCTGCCTTCAATTTTTCTTACCATTCTTTTAATTTATACATGCTAAATTTTAAAAATTTTAATATGCTTCAAAATTCAAGACTCAAAGGATGTATAATGAAAAGGCTTTTTCCTACCCCTAGTACTTTAGCCATCTAATTCCCTAACCAGAAGGCAACCAATGTTAGCAGTTTATATACTATCCATACCACTTATACAATGTGTCCTGGCGCCTTCCTACCTTCACAAATGCTGTTCTTTATTCCTGTAGTTTTCTTGTTTCTGTGCTTCATGAACTGTGTGTGTGTGTGTGTGTGTGTGTGTGTATATCCTCTAATTAACCACATCTTCTCTACAACCTTTGACTACCAAAGATGAACTTGGATGCTTTCTTCTGTGAAGACCCTCATATGCACTTACAGTGAAATTATCATTTAGCACACTATATTTTAACTATCCATTACATCCTATCTCCCCCTCTGTATTATAAAGACATAAAAATTATAAAGACATAAAGGCACAAGGTCTGATTCATCTCTAATTCCCTCACCCATACCCAGTATCTAGAGTTATTCAATAAGCTATTTGCTAAGTAAACATCACACTTAATAACAAAAGCATGATTTGTGTTTTCCAATATCAACATTTTCTTTCAGACAAGAACAATTAGATCACATATCTGAGGACAGCCAAATAGATTGCTGTATAGGAGAAAACAACACAGATGTTTCTTCTCCAATTCTACAATTTGCCTAAGACTGTCTGCTACCACATAAAAGCTTTGCCTTGCATCATAATAAAGCAAGAAGCTTTAAAGGATAATGTGTATTTTGCCTGGTAGGTTTGTGAGATGTTCAGTTAACTCTGAACAAGCAAATTTTGGAAATCCAAGGGTAGAAAATATTCAAATACTCAAAACAACTTTTTTGTTTTTTTAAGATTTTATTTAATTTTTTGAGAGAGAGAGAGAGAGAACAAGCAGTGGGGAGGGGCAGAGGGGGAGAGAGAGAGAGAGTCAATCAGACTCTGCTGAGCAGGAAGTCCAGTGCTGGGGCTCTGATCCCAGGAGCCCCCACATCACCACCTGAGGCAAAAGTAGACATTTAACAGATTGAGCCTCCCAGGCACCCCTAGTCAAACAATTTTAAAATCAACACTTCATTTTTACAAATAAGCTCAAATTTCTGCCTCACCTTTAATTTTGAAAATGGGGAATAAAGTTGAGTGTTTCAACTACCTTTCATTTCCTCTAACATTCGGCTCAAGAATATGTAAATAAGCAGTAAAAAAAGAAAAAGGCATCAAGGAGAAAACCCAACAACTATGTCATCTCAAATGCTGGAATCACTCTGTGAACAATTAGAAAGCTTACTATAAAACGTAACTAAAAATAAACAATACATATAAAATATATTTAGAATATATATTCATTAAAAACCACTGGTTCTTAATAGAATTACCTCAGTTTTCCAGAAATCTCACTACATTTCAAAGTGACTCATTTCTATAGACAGGTTTTAACTGTATTTCTAAAATAACATGACCTGGGGGCACCTGGGTGGCTCAGTGGGTTAAGCCTCTGCCTTTGGCTCAGGTCATGATCCTGGGGTCCTGGGATTGAGCCCCGCATAGGGCTCTCTGCTCAGCAGGGAGCCTGCTTCCTTTCCTCTCTCTCTGCTTGCCTCTCTGCCTGCGATCTCTGTCAAATAAATAAATAAAAATCTTTAAATAAAATAAAATAAAATAAAATAAAATAACATGACCTGGTCTGCACAATAAAAGGTCTAAGAATCAAGTATAAATACTGTAATTAATTAACAGAGCTTTTTACATCATAAAAATAAAAATCTACTGAAAAATGCGTATCAGAAACTCCAGCCGCTGTAATTATTACTGTACTGACAAATTATTAACAGTAACTTCAAAAAGGGAATCTAAATCAAAATAACTAAATACAGACTGCTCAACAATTTAAAAAAAAAAAAAAGCCAAATAGCTCTTTTGCACTAGCTAATTTTCTGTCTTTCCAGTTAACTTTGAGGCAAGAAATGGATCTATGAGTCCATGTGCTTTGTTCTCAAAACACTAAGCGATTTCTACTACCGCAGATATTAAAATAGCTTCAATAAAATAGCTTCAATAATTGTAGACAATCTCAAAATAAATGGGCATTAGTTCTGTATTGTTCCAGATAATTTTGTTTTAATCAAACTCTTCAACACAATTCAAAACTAAAGTGACCTACTTCAACCTGTTGAGAGTTTCCCAATTATTAAACCACAGAAAAATTAATACAAGGGCTCTATTTTCAGTTAAAAAAAAAAAAACACTAAACTAAAAGCCCACGTACTTAACTCTGCATAGCCTCAGAAACATAAACCAGCATATGTGCTTAGAAACCGAGACAACAGTAACACATTAAAATCTCCTGCAATAGCATCTGATAGCAAGTTCTTCCACTCCCTTATAAGCATTGATGCAAAACCGCGATAAAGAGCTCGAAACAGATGAAATCTAAACTAGAATTTTGCCCTCGGGGAAAAGACGTTCTTCAGCAATCTAAACCTTAGGTAGTTTTAGGATCTAAATAATAGCATTAATCAAGTAATCTGCTCCTCCATAATGACCTTTACACAGAGGCAATCACGATCTGCATTCTTCACCTTAAAAAATATTATTTTTAAAGTATATTTAAAATGCGTTTTATCAGTAACATATTCCAGTACATGTACTTTTTATGGTAGGGAGTTACCATGTGACACGTATTCAGTAACTGGGGGATGCGTTTACAAGTAGGAGAATCATTCAGGAGAAATTTCTTTGGACACTTGTGTAACTTATCACGACAGGGGGTCATGAATGAAATTCTAGACTCCACTGGGCTGACCTGACGAAGCAACCGGGATTGAAAATAGTCAAAACAGAACTGACGAGGTGGGGGGCGGCGCGCAAGTGCGCGCTCCGGGAAGGCCGGCTCTCTCCTAAATTGCAAACACGGTGAGAAAACAAAAACACTCCGAAACGGATTCTGGATGAACCGCTCAGAGACGACGTGCAGAAACACGGGCATGTACGCACACGCACGGACCCACAACCTACCGAACCGGAGGCTCCGCGAACTTTACGGGAGGGAGACTCAGTAGTTCTCCACTTAACTCCTTATCAGGTGAGCCTCTCCCACGGGAGTAAAACCCGGAGTCGCAAAGGCAGTTTTGGGATCCGGCCACTGCACACTCCGCAGCAGCTCAGCCCCTTTCCAGAAAGGCGAAAGCTGACGTGCAAATCACGGCGCGGGATGGTGAGAATTTAGGCGCGTGGAAGGCAGAGGGGGGTCTGGGGCACCTGTTAAGGCAGGAACGCAGGGAAAATGGGGTCTGGGTTTAGGGAAAGGGGCTGAGGTTGCGTGTCTAGGAATGGGGGTGGGGTGGGCCCGGGCAGTCGGAAGAATCTGTACCTGGGGTTTGGGACCGGGAACGGAGCGGAGGGACAGGGGAGAACTACGAGGGGGGCCGGGAGGATGCTTCGGGGAACCATCTACCTGACACCCCACTGTTGAGAGGACACAAAGGGTAGATGAGGGTAGCGGGTGGGGTGGGGGTGGTCTGCAGAGTCTTCAGGAGCGAAAGAAAACCAGAGACGAGGTTGGCATAAGGGAACCGGAGAGGCGCGGGAGCCCAAGTGGGGAGAAACCCGCAGGAGGGGCCCGAGTCTCAGAGCGCCCAGGTGAGACAGCCGAACCTCACCTGATACTCCGGGTACTCAAACATATAGCTCATACTGCACTTGTTCTCCTCGAAGCCGAAGAAGACGTCCCACAGCCCCAGGGTTGCCATGAAAACCATAAGGGCATAAAACGCCAGATTCCAGAAACTGACTGACTGAAGAAACATGGTGCCGCCGCCGGCGCGCGGCCCCAAGCCCGACTGAAGCAGCCGAAGAACTCCTAGCGGCCGGCGCGGGAGCGAAGCCGGAGCAGCGCGCGCCTGCGCAGACGCCCCGCCTGCCCAGGCGCCCGCCGCGCAGTGCGCGTGCGCGCAGTCGGCCCGCCGCGCCTCCCGTCTGGCATCTGGTTGAGAGAAGAGGTGGCGCTTGCGGCGGGAGCGCGAGTCTGGGGGGGGGAAAGAGAAGGGGGGCGAAGCGGGTTGGGCTGCGCGACAGACGGAGGGGGAAGAAGAGGGGTGGGTGAGGAGAAGGGAAAGGAGGAAGGGGGAGGGAAAGAAGAGGCGGGCGCAGGAGGCGCAGGAGCCTCAGGAGAGGGAAGGGCTGGGGGCAGGGAGGGTGGGCGTGTGGGGGGTTAACCTGGAGGAGGGGAGGCGGTTCCCGGTGCGGAGCCGACCCAGCCCTGGCGGGAGGCCATTAGGGCCGGGAGCCATCGGCTGTCGCGTTGGAAACCTCTCTCCCTGCGCAGTTTAAAAACCCTTCCCCCTCAGTTCTGAAACGCCTCAGGCCTTTGCCATTTCGGTTCTCCCAGCGGTCCCCGAGCGCACCCACAGCCCCCTGGACCAGTTAGCGTGAGGAGGGACAAGTGTGTTTTCCTCCTCTTGGGCCGCAGACGTTACCCCGTAGGCGACCGCGCTTCAGAGCCGCGGCACCTAAAAAAATCACCAGCAGGTCGACAACGTTCGGTTCTCGGTGTAAGATGAAAGCCTGAGTCACAGAAAGCCTCGCTGGTCTTGAAAACGCTACATTAAAGTTTCCGTGACCCCTGACGCTTCCAGCAGATGTCGGGGGACCGGTTCGGCGCTGTCCTGTCTTGCTCCCGGGAACCCCTCTTTGGAAACCGGTTCCACGTCAGTGCGAGGAGGCGGTGTCGCTCGAGCTTCCACTCGGACTCTCAAGTGACTTAATTCGTTTAGAAGAATTAAGTTTGGTTTTGCACAAAGAAGAGGAGAAAAATCAGTTCAAAAACCATAATCACGAATAGCGACTTTAAAACACTCAAATGTTATGAGAAGAAAGACGGTGGGTCATTCTTTAAATCTGACCCAAGAGCAGATGGGTGTGTGTGTGTGTGTGTGTGTGTGTGTGTGTGTGTAGCTAATTGCAAAATTTTCCTTAGAATTACTTCTCGCACTGACTAGATTTCATTTCAGTTCGGTTTTACTGATTTTCATGTATTTTTTTCTATGTGGAGGAGGTTTAGCTGATAAAATCAAAGAATTTTAAAACTGAAAGGAAGCTTATGGTTTCTTCTGCAATTCGGTAACATTCAGATATAAGAGCACCGGGGGTGTGGGGGGAATTAGGGAGGAGTTAGTGTACAAGATGAGAAATCATTTGGAAAAGGATTGAAGTTATGCATAAAAAAGGTAATAAATTCATCGAGTCTGGGAGCTCAGAATGCCTCTTGCTTCCAGCATATCACAACCAGCACACATAAACCAAAGGTGAATCTACACTCTTTCTATCCCAGTCCTTCTTAAATTTAATGTGACAAGAATCACTTGGAGATTTTTTTTTTAACTTAACATATAATGTATTATTTGTTTCAGGGATACAGGCCTGCGATTCATCAGTCGTACACAATTCAGAGCACTCACCATAGCCACATACCCTCTCCAATGTCTATCACCCAGCCTCCCCATCCCTCAGACCCTCCTCCCTTTCAGCAACCCTCAGTTTGTTTCCTGAGATTGAGTCTCTTATGGTTTGTCTCCCTCTCTGGTTTCCTCTTGTTTCAGTTTTCCCTCTCTTCCCCTATGATCCTGTCTTGTTTCTCAAATTCCTCATATCAGAGAGATCATATGGTAATTCTTTCTCTGATTGACTTCTCTTAGCATAGTACCCTCTAGTTCCATCCATGTCATTGCAAATGGCAAGATTTCATTTTTGATGGCTACATATATCACATCTTCTTCATCCTTTCATCTATCGATAGACATCTAGGCTCTTTCCATAGTTTGGCTATCATGGACATTGCTGCTATAAACATTAGGGTGCACCTGCCCCCTTTGAATCACTACATTTGTATCTTTGGGGTAAATACCCAGGAGTGCTATTGCTGAGTCCTAGGGCAGCTCTTCTCAACCTTTTGAGGAACCTCTGTACTGTTTTCCAGAGTGGCGGTACCAGCTTGCCTTCCCACCAACAGTGTAGGAGGGTTCCCCTTTCTCTGCATCTTCACCAACATCTATTATTTCCTGACTTGTTAATTTTACACATTCTGACTGGTGTGGTGTGAGGTGGTATCTCACTGAGGTTTTGATTTGAATTCCCAGATGCCCAGTGATGTTGAGCACTTTTTCACCTGTGTCCGTTGGCCATTTGGATGTCTTCTTTGCAGAAATGTCTATTCATGTCTTCTGCCCTTTTTTTTTTTTTTTTTTTTTTTGGACAGATCACAAGTAGGCAGAGAGGCAGGCCGAGAGAGAAAAGGGGAAGCAGGCTCCCTACTGAGCAGACAGCCCGATGTGGGGCTCAATCCCAGGACCCTGAGATCATGACCTGAGCTGAAGGCAGAGGCTTATCCCACTGAGCCACCCAGGCACCCCATCTTCTGCCCATTTCTTAATTGGATTATTTGTTCTTTGGATGTTAAGTTTGATAAGTTCTTTATAGATTTTAGATACCAGCCCTTTATCTGATAAGTCATTTATAAATATCTTCTCCCATTCTGTCTGTTGCCCCTTGGTTTTGTTGACTGTTTCCTTTGCTGTGCAAAAGCTTTTTATCTCAAAGTCCCAATAGTTCATTTTTGCCCTTGCTTTTCTTGCCTTTGATGATGTCTATAGGAAGAGGTTGCTGTGGTTGAGGTCAAAGAGGTCACTGCCTGTGTTCTCCTCAAGAATTTTAATGGATTCCTGTCTCATATTTAGATCTTTCATCCATTTTGAGTCTATTTTTGTGTGTGATGTAAGGAAATGGTCCAGTTTCATTCTGCATGTGGCTGTCCAATTTTCCCAACAACATCTGTTGAAGGGACTGTCTTTTTTCCACTGGACATTCTTTCTTGCTTTGTCAAAGATTAGTTGACCACAGAGTTGAGGCTCCATTTCTGGGCTCTCTGTTCTGTTCGATTGATCTGTGTGTCTGTGTTTGTGACAGTATCATACTGTCTTGGTAATTACAGCTTTGTAATTAGAGCTTTGTAATAGTCCAGAATTGTGATGCTACCGATTTGCTTTTCTTTTTCAACATTCTGCTGGCTATTTGGGATCTTTTTTGGTTCTGTACAAGTTTTAGGAAAGATCCTATCAAAAAGAATTACAGACCAATATCCCTGATGAACACAGACGCAAAAATTCTCACCAAAACACAAGCTGGCATGATCCAACAGTACATTAAAAGGATTATTCACCACCATCAAGTGGGATTTGTTCCTAGGCTGCAAGGTTGGTTCAACATCTGCAAATCAATCAATGTGATACAATACATTAATAAAAGAAAGGAGAAGAATCATATGATATTCTCAAAAGATGCAGAAAAAGCATTTGACAAAGTACAGCATCCTTTCTTGATCAAAACTCTTCACAGTGTAGGGATAGAGAATATTTACCTCAATATCATCAAAGCCATCTATGAAAAACCCACAGCAAATATCATTCTCGATGGGGAAAAACTGAAAGCTTTTCCCCTAAGATCAGGAACATGGCAGGGATGTCCACTGTCACCACTGCTATTCAACATGGTACTGGAACTTTTTCACCTGTGTGAAAAAGCCTCAGCTTCTCCTAGCCTCAGCAATCAGACAACAAAAAGAAATTAAAGGCATCTGAATTGGCAAAAAAGTCAAACTCTCACTCTTTGCAGATGATATGATATTTTATGTGGAAAAATCAAAAGACGCCACTCCAAAACAGAACTCATATAGGAATTAAGTAAAGTGTCAGGATATAAAATCAATGCACAGAAATCAGTTGCATTTCTATACACCAACAGTAAGACAGAAGAAAGAGAAATTAAGGAGTCAATCCCATTTACAATTGTACTCCAAACCATAAGATACCTAGGAATAAACCTAACTAAAGAGGCAAAGAATCTGTATTCAGAAGACTGTAGAATACTCATGAGAAAAATTGAGGAAGACACAAAGAGATGGAAAAACATCCCATGCTCATGGATTGGAAGAAAAAATATTGTGAAAAATATTGTGAAAATGCTCTACTTAGAGCAATCTACACATTTAATGCAATCCCTATCAAAATACCAACTCTTTTCACAGAAATGGAACAAGCATCTTCATTTTAAAGACCATTTATGTATTCCATAGAATTCCTCATTATATATATATGTGTGTATATATATATATATATATATTCCTCATTCCATATATAATATATGCTGTCTCTCATGATGTCAGATTTCTTCAACTACTTTGTAATTTTGGTTTGTAAACTCATTCTTACCCTGCATCATATACTTCAGCATCCTGTGCCTCTCCTAGATTGTAGAGACATTTCTATGGATTAATTTCTTGGCTTCCTGCCCCACCCCCGCCAGTTTCTGCATAATGAAAATGGTATGAATCATTAGAATCACCCCCAGAAATTTTGTGGTCTGGGATGCTGTATTTTTATTATTATCATTTTTAATCCTGTTCAGTGATCACTGTAAGCTATAGAGTTTCCATACTTTTATGGATTTCTCTCTATAGAATTTAAAGACTTTCATTTCTTTCTATAGCACTCAATCATGTAGTAAAATATCTAGAATTTCTTTATGTTTAGAATGAGGGCAGGTAAAGGGTGTAGGTGACAAGTTTCTTTGAATTAGTTTTTTTGGGTAATATTACCTAGCACTCCTTGTACAAAAATTTTTTTAAAGTTTTTATTTATTTATTTGACAGTAGGCAAATTTATTTATTTGACAAGTAGGCAGAGAGGCAGGCAGAGAGAGAGGGAAGCAGTCTTAACCCACTGAGTCACCCAGGTGCCCCTCCTTGTACCAATTTTAAATCAAAAGGAAAAGCCACTTCAAGAATGTTATTTCACTTGAGTAGTGAGGAGAAAAGGTAGATTAAATTATTTTAAGAAAAAATTAGTGGAAGAAAATAGAGTCTGTAAATACAGGTAATTCTTCCTGCCTTTTCATATATATATGAAAGTAGTTTAAATAGTATGTTCATTAAAATTTTTTTAGACTAGAAAGACACCAAAATACATTTTAAAATGGATAAATGAGAGCTAGTAAATAATGACCTTAGGAGTCTCTGGGTGCTCATCCAACTCTTGATTTTAGCTCAAATCATGATCTCACAGATGTGAGATCAAGCCACACACTGGACTCCACAATGGGTGTGGAGCTTGTTTAATAATCTCTCCTTCTCCCTCTGCCCTTTCCCTGCCTCCAAAAAAGAGAATGATCTTAAATGAAGAGGAGAAGGGAAATCTACCTTGAGAAGAAGAAAATATGAAGAAACATGAGGAAAGAAAATACTGAGATGGAGAAGATTAAGACAAGGAAACTCCCATTGGATGATCTTAATCTTTGTATAGAAACAAAACCCATTGGGTAGAAATAAGGGATTGGAGCAAGGTGATGCCTAAAGAGAGTGGAAATACTTGGGAATTACTGTTTTAAGAAATGAATTTGGCAGGGGGGCCTGGGTAGCTCAGTCAGTTCTTGGTTTCAGCATGGGACATTGTCTTCGGGTCATTGGACCACGATCTGTGTGGCGTCTGTTTGTCCCCGTCCTTCTGCTCCTCCCCCTCCTCTCTCTCTCTCAACTAAATAAATTTTATAAGTCTTAATAAAGAAAGAAAGAAAGAACTGAACTTGGCAGTTAGCAAGAGGTGACCGATAGTGAGGACCTAGTCAACAATGTTTTACACCCTTGCTCTCCAATTTTCCTGGTCTTCTCAGCTAATATAGATCTCTTGCTTTCCTGTATCTCTCTCATCAAGGGAAAAAAAAATAGATATTATCTAGTGGTGAGACATTTAATTGACTATTATGTGCCAAGCTCCACAACAGAGATTAGAAAAAAGAGTTAAATGAGACCACCCAATTCTGATTTGTAAGAGAAAAATGAGTCACTGATATCAAGGAGTCTAAAAGTAAGTACCTAATATAATTGTACTCTAGTATGGTAAGTATTACAGGGATAGGAACATGGAGTATTGGAGGGCAAAAGAGGAGTATTTAATTGTTTAGTGGGAAAGGGATCCAAGACAAAAATGATTTATATACATAATAGGGACTCAAAGAGTGCTCATTGAATTACTGAGTAATTGAGTTAATAGATGGCTAGATGCCATGATTAGAAGAATTAAGAAGGTGGGCTTCCCACAAGTCAAAGTAAGAAGGGGCTTTTTGATCATTCTGATAAAGTCTACTTCTGACACTTTCTGAAAAGCATATAGCTTCATAGTTCACTCAGAACTTAAATGTGGCTGTTAAGTTCACATTTATTGATTCTTTCATTTGAATATAGATGTTTATATAGTACTTTTATTTCTTTTTTTCATTTTTCATTTATTTATTTATTTGACTCGCAGAGATCACAAGTAGGCAGAGAGGCAGGCAGAGAGAGGAGGAAACAGGCACCCTGCTGAGCAGAGAGCCTGATGCGGGGGCTCGATCCCAGGACCCTGAGATCATGACCTGAGCCAAAGGAGAGGCTTAACCCACTGAGCCACCCAGGCGCCCCAGTACTTTTATTTCTTATGGTGCGTATGTTGTGTTTAACAATAGATGAGTTGCTAAAAATTGTGTAAAATTAAACATTTGCAAAATGAAACCTCAAAGAGCTTTATTATTAATAGAGCACTATAAAGAACACTGGTAATCAGGATATCTGAGTTCTAGAACTTCCAGTTCTGCCACCCAGGTATGATTTAGGGGAAGTGTCTTCCATCTCCTTAGACCTCTCTCTTTCTTATGTAAAATGAAGGTATTTGACAAGTGATCTCTGAAAGCTTATGATATTTTAATTGAATTAAGGCTTTTAAAACTTAAATTAATGCAAATAGGAAACGACCATATTATAATCATTCGGCAGTCACCCCTCAACTGAATATTTAGTAAATTCATAAATATATCAGTTTCTCAGAAAACATTTTAGATTTATTTAAGTTCCCCTTAGTTTTTGTTTGTTTTATTTCCTGGAAGCAAAAACTGTTTTCTCAAGACATGGTAACCACCCTCATGTTACCCAGCTATATTGTACACAGGAAGATAGAATCATGCTGTCTGGTGTGGGAATCTAGTTGTCTTCTAAAATTAATTTCACTAACTAGTCATAGTGTATTACTCTCATACTATAGGTTTTTTTTTTTTTAAATAATGTCTATTTCTTCCCTCTTTTTCTTAAAACCAAAACCCAAATATATAATAGACTGGCTCTTAGAAGCTAAAATTTATTCCACTCAATTGGTTTAAAGCTCTTTCTCATACTCGTTAGTTTTACCTCTTTTACATTATATGTAGTAGGCATTCAATATATATTTATTTTTAATTTATTTGAAATTAAGTCAGAGTCTACAGATTATAGCCATAAAACTTCACCTTCCCTTGGATGTTTCAAAGCCTGAAAAGAAAAGAAAACATAATGCCAGCAATTCTGTGGCTCCCAGCTCTGTTTCCAAGGAAACAGAGAGTAGATCATCAGAAACAAAATAAGGATTTTCAACCTGATTACCCTTTTCTCACCAGTTCAGTCTTCATCACTGCAAAATGAAAGGGAACATAACCTTGGCCTTGCAATCCAGATTTTCCATCCTGTTTGTGCTCTCACTATTAAAACCAGGCAAAATCTTTTGGGTTATGTTGGTTTTCTTATAGAGAGAATTAAACTCATCCACAAGGGTAAAGAATACCTTTTGAATATAAAGCACTATGTACATTTGCTGAATAACCTGGTATGTTTTAACCTTAGAACTCTCAAGTGTTTAAATTACTGAATCTCAGATTTAACATTTTTGGGGAATAATAGAAGGAAGTATTGGGAATTTATAAGAAAAGGATAAAGATATCTAGAATGAAATGTTTTATTTAAAGAAATAAGGAGAGAGGGGACAGGATGAAAAAACAGTAGGAGTCAAGGGGAAAATCATTGGATTCCCATTCAAAAGAGCAAAATCACCATTGTAACATTGTTGGTTTGTTCCACAGATTTGTATCTACCATGAATAAAATCATTATCCTGATTTAAAAAAAAAACTACAGGCAACAAAAGCTTGCTTTAGCAGTATGATATTACCTAGTGAGGCTACGTGTTTTATAAAAGCAGTATTCCTCTCAAACCAACACACTGTATACCTTAAACTTACAAAATGTTATGTGTCAATTATATTTCAATAAAGCCGGGAAAAAAATCCAGTATTCCTGTATTTTAAAAATGTAGTTAAAGCCAGAGGGTCTCTCCAGGGTGAAGGGAACAATAGAAATTTGCTTTAATGGATGTACAGTTGAAGATTTAGATGGCATATTAATATGTTCAGATAATGAATACTGAAATTCAAGTAACTTTAATGGGAAGGAATGAATATTGGGGCTTCCTTGTAACCATTTTCTGCATGTATGCCTATTTTCCCCCAAAGGATTCTAGCTTTTTAAAGGCACAAGCTGTAAGAGGTCTTGGTCATTTTTAATATGTAGCCCCAGTATAGGACCTTGCATTGGAGGCATTCAACCATTTTTCTTGAATAAATGTTTTTTATTTCTCCAGCACAGGCATACCGTTTTTATGGGCCACCCAGGCGCACCCACGCATCATTCATTTTAAATCACAAGCCAGAAATGATTAAGCTTAGGGAGGAGGGCATGTTCAAAGTTGAGATAGGCCAAAAGCCAAGCCTCATGTGCTGGCTAGCCAAACTGTAAACCCAAAGGAAAAAGTGAACACATGAATGATAAGAAACAAAATAGCCTTGTTACTGATATGGAGAAAGTTTTAGTGGTCTGGATAGAAGATCAAACCAGCCGCAACATTCCCTTAAACCAAAGCCTAATCTAGAGTAAGACACTAATTCTCTTTAATTTTATGTAAGCTGAGAAAGGTGAGGGTGATGAATAAGAAATTTGAAGCTAGGGGCGCCTGGGTGGGTCCTGGGATTGAGCCCCATATCAGGCTCTCTGCTCAGCGGGGAGCCTGCTTCCTCCTCTCTCTCTGCCTGCCTCTCTGCCTATTTGTGCTGTCTGTCAAATAAATAAATAAAATCTTAAAAAAAAAAAGAAAGAAATTTGAAGCTAGTAGAGATTACTTCTGGAGGTTTTAGGGAAGAAACCATCTCTAGTACTTAAAAGGGCAAAATGAAGCAGCAAGGGCTGATGTAGAAACTATGCAAATTGTCCAGAAGATCCAGCTAAGATAATTGATTAAGGTGACCACACTAAACAATAGATTTTCAATGTAGACAAAACAGCCTTCCATAGGAAGATCATCTGGGATTTTCATAGGTAGATACTAGTTTCAAAGTTTCAAGAGACAGGCTGACTCTCCTATTAGGGTTTAATGCAGCTGGTGATTTTAAGTTGAAGCCAGTGCTCATTGGCCATTTTAAAAATCTGAGGGTCTTGGGGTGCCTGGGTGGCTCAGTGGGTTAAAGCTTCTGCCTTTGGCTCGGGTCATGGTCTCAAGGTCCTGGGATCGAGCCCCGCATCAGGCTCTCTGCTTGGCGGGGAGCCTGCTTCCTCCTCTCTCTCTGCCCTCCTCTTTGCCTACTTCTGATCTCTCTCTCTCTCTCTGTCAGATAAATACATAGATGTCTTAAAAAAAAATCTGAGGGTCATTAAGATTTACACAAAATCTCCTCTGCCTGTGCTGTATAAATGGAACAACAAATTTGATGACAGCACATCTGTTTACAACATGGCTTCCTGAATATTTTAAGCCCATTGTTGAGACCTACTTCTCAGAAAAAAAGATTCCTTTCAAAACATTTCTGCTCATCAGCAATGTACTTGGTCTCCCAAGAGCTCTGATAGAGATGTACAATAAGATTAATGTTTTCATGCCTATAAACACAACATCCATTCTGCGGCCCATGGGTCAAGGAAATACATTTCATAAGGTTATAGCTGCCATAGACAGTGATTTTTCTGATGGATCTGGGCAAAATAAATGGAAAATCTTTTGGAAAGGATTCACCATTCTAGATGCCATTAAGAACATTTTGATTCATGGCAAGAGGTCATAACGTCAACATTCACAGAGTTTGGAAGAAGAAGTTGATTCCAACTCTCAGATGACGTTGAGGGGTTCAAGACTTCAGTGGAGGAAATTACTGCAAATGTGGTAGAAATAGCAAGAGAATTAGAATTAGAAGTGGATCTTGAAAATAGGACTGATTTGCAATCTCATGATAAAACTTGAGAAGTGAGTAAAATGCTATCAAATGGCATTGCATATTACAGAGAAATCATTCATGAAAGGAAGAGTGAATTGATGTGATAAACTCCATTTTTGTCTTATTTTAAGAAACTGCCACTGCCACCCAAACCTTCAGCAACCACCACCCTGATCAGTGAGTAGCCATCAACATCAAGGCAAGACCTTCCACCAGCAAAAGAATGATGACTTGCAGAAAGCTCAGATAATGCTCAGCATTTTACAGAATATTTTAAAATTAAGATATATGCACATTTTTAGATATAAAGCTATTATATACTTAATATGCTACAGTATGTTATAAACATAACTTTTATATACACTGGGAAGCCAAAAAATTCATTTGACTTGCTTAATTGCAATAGTTGCTTTACTGTGGTGGTTTGGAACTGAACCCTCAATATGTCTCTGAGATATGCCTGTAATATTCTATATTTTAATTAAAGCTTTTTGCTAGCTTTGGGCCTTTTACTATGAAATGCTAAACCTGTGACATTTGAACATATTTCCATTGTAAAGACTAATGGCCAAGATAGATTATTTATTGTAAAACAACTCTTAATATTTGAAAAAGGTTTTGAAAAAGATGTGAGAATAAAATATTCAGAAAATTAGCTAACACAAAACACTTTCTGTTAAAAGAGAATATGAATAATATGTGTGACAAATATGTACCTGTCTTTAAGGCATATAGGAAAATATGGTGAGTTTTGGCTAAAGAACACATTTATATATTTAACAAAGCATAACACTTATTAAGACTTATGAAAATATTATCAAAGGATCTGGAAATAAGTCCTCATTGGGACACCTGGGTGGCTTAGTCAATGAGTGTCTGACTCTTGATTTCAGCTTAGGTCATGGTCTCAGAGTCCTGGAATCAAGCCCTGTGTCAAGGAGTCTTCTCAAAGATTCTCTCCTTCTGCCCCTCCCTGCACTCACTGTCTCTGTCTCTCTTTCTCTATCAAATATATAAATCCTAAAAAAGAAAAAAGAAAAAAAAGAAAAGGTACTTATCTATATATTGAGAAGATTGAACTAAATGAGGAGTTAGCAAACTTTTTGTAAAGGACCACGTAATTAGTATTTCAGCCTTGTGAGCCATAAGGTCTCTGTTACAACCACTCAGCTCTGCTGTTGTAATATGAAAGACACTATAGACAATAGGTAAATAAGTGTGGTGGTATTCCAATAAAGCATTATTTATGAGAATAGACAGATTTGACCTGTCACCCATAGTCTGCTTACCCCTATACTAGGAGATCCCTTATTTAATATTCCAGCCTCAAAAGTCTGTATCTGTGAGTATTAACATTAGCCAACATGGATTTTCTGATTTTTCAAACTCAGATACTGGCCAAGAAACTTAGGCTTTTAGTGTAATTCAAACTTTTTCTATTTAGTAACACTGTACATAAATAAGAAATAGTGTCACATTATCTCAGGTAGTATTATGACTAGTTTTATTAGTGATCCATTTTAAATAACTAATATATTTTATTAAGGATATCCAAACATATACGGACAAAGGAAATATCTCTAAGAACTTTTAGGCAAAATAAATTTTGTTAATTTTTGTTTATTTGTTTGTTTGGGGCAATTTTGTTAACTTATGAGAATCTTCAGTTTTCTCTTAAAGGGCTAGGGACCAAAGTAATAGTTACTCATATGTTAGGATATTTATGAAGCGATACCAGAAAGCCAAGCGTGCACAATGTTCTACAGTCGCCTTTATTATCACAAGTGTCTCACTTAGAAAATTATTAATGTGTGTCATCCCTAATCCTGGTGCTAGGCTAGGCTAGAAAAAACCAAATTAGGTTTAAACTTTTATTATGCTAAAAACAGGGTTAGCAGAGGGTTTCTATTGTGTTTGAGGAACAAATGCCTGTTTAAGGCATAGTCTCAGTAAAAGTGGGATGATGGTAGAAGCAAACTGACATTTCTAGAAAGAATTATTATGGGCATCTTGTTTTCACTGATTAATTAGCTTTTTAACGTCGAATTACCTATGACTTGGTAAAAAGCAGAGTGAGTTTCCAAGGAGTTCCAACTCCAAAATGAACTTTTCTCAACAAATAGCATAATATAAGAAGACCTGTTTCATTTTTTAACCTCTAACTCACTACTTTTATGACTTGGGAAATTATTTAATATCTTTGAGTCTTGGTTTCCTTATCTTCAAAATAGGAAGAATAATTCTACCCTGGTGATCGCTGGGGAGATGATCGGTAACCTGTGTAAAATGCCTGACATGTAATAGGCACTTAAAAAATGTAGCTGGGGCATCTGGGTGGCTCAGTGGGTTGAACCTTTGCCTTCGGCTCAGGTCATAGGCTCGGGGTCCTGGGATCAAGCCCCTCATCGGGCTCTCTGCTCAGCAGGGAGCCTGCTTCCCGCTCACTCTCTCTCTCTCTCTCTCTGCCTGCCTCTCTGCCTACTTGTGATCTCTGTCTGTCAAATAAATAAAAAAATCTTAAAAAAAAAATGAAAAGTACCTATTATTACCAAGAGCTTCATAGCACTTGGCTATTTAGAAAAACTAGCCCTTGCCCCCAGTAGAGTTAAAGAGCCTGTCCTGGTACCAGCAGGGAAAGAAAAAGGAAAGATGAAAGTTTATTGAACACAAGGAGCATCATCTTTCTATCTGTCAAAGAGGCTAACATGATTTATTGCCCAAAACTGACATTCAGAAATACGGACTTAAAAAATGAAGGTGGGAAGTTCTTGAGAGGGGAGATTAGTAAACTTAGAGCCAGCACAAAGATGGCAGAAATTTTTTTTGCTTGTTTTCGTTTTTAAGGACTAAGGAATCCCTCCAAGGGAAGCCCATTTCAGTGAAGACAAAGCTTCTGTGGACAGTTGGTTTTGAATCCCCGTCACACCTATGGTCTGACGCAGCTGTTCAGCATGTTTCTGTTAACTGTGGCTCTTCCTAAAGCTGTGCGACACGTCCCCCTGCTACCACAAGGCCTACTGCAAACCTCCAGCTGCTGTTACCTTTCGCAGGCCTCTCTCCCAGGCAGTTGCATGCTGCGAAATCACCGCCTCAAAGCCCCCAAGAAATGAAACAGATGGGAAGATTTCAGGGTCACATTGCATACGCCAATGCCAAGATGGGGACACAGGAAGATCCCTGGCTCTGTCTCAAAACCCTCCATCTAATGAGTCCTATTATAAAGGCTCTAGGAACTCCCTCTCCTCTGAGAGTTCTGCATGACAACACTCATTTGGTTCTTTGAGAGAGGTAGAGCAGACAGAATCCATCTGAGTCAGCCTGATTTTCAACCTATTATTTCTTTTCCTGTGTCTTGTGTGTTTGTGTGTGTGTGGGGGGGTCACATGCCATGGGTATGTGCTGGTGCCCATGTCTGTTCAGTCTAACACAATAGCTCCTACCCCAGTAATCCTGATTTACTCTGATGCCTGGCGGGAGGGAGGATGATGGATCCTCCTTCTTCCTCATAACTGGTGAGCAGTCAGTGAAAAGAATCTGAAACATAGTGACTAGATTGAGGTCGGAAACTGAGGAGGTGACAAGTTGCCAGAGTTCAGTCAATGAAAACAGAGTGAGGAGCAGAATAAAATCAGGAGCTAGGACAACAACAAGAGATTCTGAGTCTTGAACAAAAGAAAAAGCGAGAGTAAAAGTCTAAGTAACAAACGAAGGTGATTGCTAGGGGGTGCTGGCAGAGAGATAAGATCAAGGAAACTGAAAATACACTTGTAGTTAGATTGGTTATAGAACATTCCACTTATTAGTGTTGAATATTATTCAGCCTGAAAAAGGAAGGAGATTTTGACACATGCTACAGCATAGATGAACATTGAGGACATTAAGTGAATAACATTAAGTCACAAAAAGATAAATACTATATGAATCCATTTACATGAGATGCCTAGAGTAGTCAAATTCATAGAGACAGAAAATAGAATGGTGGTTGCTGGAGCACCTGGGTGGCTCAGTGGGTTGAGCCTCTGCCTTTGGCTGGGGTCGTGACCTCAGGGTCCTGGAATCGAGCCCCGTGTCCAGCTCTTTGCTTGGCGGGGAGCCTGCTTCCGCCTCTCTCTCTGCCTGCCCCCCTGCCTACTTGTGATCTCTCTCTCTGTCAAATAAATAAATAAATAAATAAATCTATCTTAAAAAAAAAAAAGAATGGTGGTTGCCAGGCACCAAAGGAAAGTGTAAGAAATTATTTTTTAACGAGTACCACATTTCTGTTTCAGCAGGAGAAAGAATTCTGGAGACGAATGGTGGTGATGGTTAGACCACAATATCAATGTACTTAGTGTCACTGAACTGTACACTAAAAAAATGGTTAAAATGGTAAATTTTATGTTCTATGTATTTTGCCACAATTTTTTAAAAAGAGGGTGTTTGCCTTGGGGACTGTCACTCTTCATAGCACAAGTCCTATCCTCAAAACATTTTAGTTTCATGATAAATCCAATGGTTCTTCTCAGGAAAAAGAAAGTATATAAAAGTATTTAGGAATTACTTACAAGTGGAAGTGTTTTCCTTTTGGCACCATCAAGAAGCCAGTACTCTTGTGCCAAAATTATAGTTTCCTGAAGAGTAATTAATAGTCCATCCTATGAGAGGAAAAGGTTGTAGGTTAGGACAGGGTGTCATGCAGAGCAGTGTGCTGAGGAAAAATCTGGAAAGAAAAATAGACAAAAGGGGGAAATGGAGTTAACAGAAGTGAAAAGTAGAAAGCAACGTAAAATTGGAGAAAAAGAACAAAATGTAGCAGTAGCTCTCTGCTAAATTCTGTGAACCCCCAGCAGTTAAGTATTAGCCATGAGGACTACGAAACTTTAAGACACAATAATCTGTCTGCTGAAATGCTCAGTGGAGAAGGCACTGTGGAACAAAACAGGACTAGAGAGAAAAACTGAGCCTGCATCTCAGCCACCCCTGAACTCTGAGTTTATGTAATCCTCCGGAGGAGAAAGGAAGTCTAACCAACGTATAGGTACTCTCTCTAGGATAGTGCTTCTTCCACTTTTGTGTGCATCACAATGTTCTGCGGGCCATTTGTGTGTGTGTGTGTGTGTGTGTGTGTGTGTGTATGCGGCAATTTTAAAACAATCTGTAATTTTTAATGGAAACAACCTGACTTAAAATCTTTCACAGAATTTTGAGACCCATTAAAATAAAATTTAAAAAGAAAAAAATTCTGTTATCCAGCCTGATCTATTAGAAGCCTGATCAAAGAACAAAGGAACATGAGGAATCTTCTGAGTGATGGATAACTTAATTCTCTTGATTGTGCATGGTGTCATGGGCATTTATAGATACTACAACTTGTCAAATTATGTACTTTAAATATGTACAGTTTATTATCTATCAACTATATCTCAAAGATAATTTTTTCTGGCTACAATGCAATGAAGTTAGAAATTAATAATAAAAAGAAAGGACAATCCATTAAAATATTCCTAAAAATTCATGAGTGAAAGAAAAATATTATGATAAAAATTTTAAATTCTTTAGAATTAAACAGTGAAAACACTATAGAGAAAACTTTATGAGATGCAGCTAAAGTGTTACTGATTATTGTCTTAAATGCTTACAAAAGAAAATGAAGACTTGATATTATAATCTAAGTTGAAAAAACAAATTAATGAAATAGAAAATATACACATAAGAGGAAAGATCAGGAAGCAAGAGTTGGTTCCTTAAGATGACTAATTAGACAAACCTCTGACAAGTTTAATCAAGGGGAGAGAAGAGGAAAAATAAAAAAATGAAAAAGGAAACAAGATGCTGCAGATATTAAAAATATAAAAGGATATTATGATCCACTCTGGCCAAGATGAAGTAACAGGGACGAGATTTATCATCCTTCCTAAAACAAGCAAAAAACAAAAACAAAAACAAATACCACACAGACAAATCATATAAAAGAAAGTTTACAAGACACTGGACATCAAAGAAAAAAGAGCAATGGTTCCTAAAAGACAGAAAACAGTAGACAGAACAGAGATGACAGATGACAGAAATGAGAAGAGCCCTATGATAGCCCCAATTTACTATCTTGAGAGTTTTCAGGCCATGAAGCGGGTAGGGGGTTGGTGGCGGGGATCAAGATGGAGCCCAGCAGATTCTCTGAGTTGCTGAGTTGATTCTTCAAGAATACAGAGCTGAGAGTCCTGGGAGAACACAGAAGCTAGAGTTTACAGGACAGAGTGTCTGGCTCAAGAGAGCTTCACAGAGAGAGAACCTAGAATGTCTGGACATGCATGAGAGGAAACCACCTGAGGCCAGAGAAAGGGACATCTGGAGGCATTTAAGGAAAAAGCCCCTGGAGCTCACAAAGGCATAGTGCCTGTGGCCACTAGATGGTTTAGAAAAAAAAATCTCATAATTCACAGGCACTGGGTGGAGTACTCTGAAAGGATTACAAAAGAACATGTAGGCCGCATCAACTGCGAGGATGAAGACCATTCTCAGCAATCAGACGGTCGACATCCCGGAGAATGTCGACATCACCCTGAAGGGACGCACGGTGATCGTGAAGGGCCCCAGAGGAACCCTGCGAAGGGACTTCAATCACATCAACGTAGAACTTAGTCTTCTCAGAAAGAAAAAGAAGAGGCTCCGAGTTGACAAATGGTGGGGGAACAGAAAAGAGCTGGCTACCGTTCGCACCATCTGCAGTCACGTGCAGAACATGATCAAGGGCGTTACACTGGGCTTCCGATACAAGATGAGGTCTGTGTATGCTCACTTCCCCATCAACGTTGTTATTCAGGAGAATGGTTCTCTTGTTGAAATCCGAAATTTCTTGGGTGAAAAATATATCCGCAGGGTTCGGATGAGGCCAGGTGTTGCTTGTTCTGTATCTCAAGCCCAAAAAGATGAGTTAATTCTTGAAGGAAATGACATTGAACTTGTATCAAACTCAGCTGCTTTGATTCAGCAAGCCACAACTGTTAAAAACAAGGATATCAGAAAATTTTTGGATGGTATCTATGTTTCTGAAAAAGGAACAGTTCAGCAGGCTGATGAATAAGATCTGAGTTGTCCATCTGCAGAAACAGCGAGAAGCCGGATGATTTTTCAGACTTATTTGTGATATTTTAAAGATGCAATAAAAGATATACTGATTAAAAAAAAAAAGAACATGTAAAAACTTCTGGGGGTAATGCATAGTGTTCACTATCTTGATTGTGGTGATGGTCTCAGGGATGTTTGCAAATATAAAACTTATCAAACAGGAAAAAAAATTATACTTTTATATGTGCAGTTTGTTAATTATTGTAAGATGAACTCACAATGAAACACCATTGAACATCTACCCTACTGATAAACATGTGGCTTATATCTGTGAGCAATATTGAACTCCAGAATTAGACTGACTCACTCAGGCATGGACCATCACTGGTGGCCTACAGGTAACACTGTGGCTTGGAGATAGGGGTGCTTCCTGTGGCCAGCTGGCCCCAGAGAGGAACAAAGGAAGAAGGTTGGGGTTCTGATTGTCCGATTTCTGCTCCTAAATTCATGATCAGGTAGGTCACGTCTCTGTCCTAGGATACAGTATGGGGATAGAGAAGACTCAGAAGGATTATGTTAACTGACCCCCCTTCAACTAGAAGAAAACTCCAGGAGAGGGAATAAATGTTCCTACTAGAGATAGCCATGCTATAGTTAAGGCAAAACAAGTCATCCTCAGGGCGCCTGGGTGGCTCAGTTAAGTGGCTGCCTTTGGCTCAGGTCATGATCCCAGGGTCCTGGGATCAAGCCCTGCAGTTTTATTTTCCCTCTCCTTCCACTCTCAGCTCTACCTACTTGTGCTCTCTCTTCTCTGTGTCAAATAAATAAATAAATAAAACATTTAAAAAACAAAAACAAAACGTTATCCCACAATGGTATAGTTGTTTTTACAGGGATGGTAGCCACCATGTAGAGTAATTTTACAGCAACATAGACTACTTGAGGTTTATCAGTACCATAACCAAGTACCATCAAGTTCAACAGAATACAGACAGACACCACAATTTAAAGAAACAATATATATTCACTTGCACTTTAGAGAAATGTTCTAAATATATAATTTGTCTGTTACTTTTAATAATTTTTAAATGAAGAACTCTTACTATGGGAATAATGATCACCACACACGTGGTACAAAATTCAAAGGGTATAAAGTGTGTAGAGTGAAGTCTTTTTCCTGCCCCAGCAATTATTCCTAAGAGTTGTTTTTCTAAATATATGTCATCAGAGATGTGTTTTATTTCATTTGCTCTTTCCTCTTGATTTGATGAACACAGAGTCCTCAATTTACAAATGAACTTTTGGAGCATAATTTGTTTTTAAGGCTTTTGGAATTTAGACTACATAGTAAATTTCTGTTTCTAGTTCCTTTAAGGAGGCTCACTAGCATTTAGTTACACCTCAAATGTAGAATATGAAATACTCTAACACCTAATGCATTTAATCCCATGGTTTCTATATGAAATTGTGTTCCAATAGCATTGTGGGCACAGGAGACACAGCACTCATCAGTCCCACAAGCTGTAATTTGGTTCTGAAGTATAAGGTCAGAAGTAGCAATGGCTGTCGTGCATATAAGTATCTTTAACTTACAGACAATGGAAAACATTGACGATCCGTTAATCACATACAAATGGTTCCTTTCATACCTCTTAATTTTAATGGACACAACTTGAAATGGAAGTATTTTTCATAGTCTTTTTTTTTTAACTTTTCTTCAAAGTATGAAAATTTCTTTTATAGGGGCGCCTGGGTGGCTCAGTTATTAAGCTTCTGCCTTTGGCTCAGGTCATGATCCCAGCATCCTGGGATCGAGCCCCACTTCGGGCTCTCTGCTCAGCGGGAAGCCTGCTTCTCCTTCTCTCTCTGCCTACCTCTCTGCCTACTTGTGCTCTCTCTGTCGGATAAATAAATGAAATCTTAAAAAAAAAAAAAAGAAAGAAAATTTCTTTTATAGTATATTTCAAAGCCAACTCACCATCGTGATGTAAGACAACTGTTTTGGCTAGGAAATCCAGAGTAGACATATTTACAGTCTCTTACTCCAGAAATTGAGATAGAACTGTCAAGTAACTAAGTCAAACATTTTCTTTTCTCACTCAAATGTGTTGACCAGATACAAGAGGCCAGGGAATATGCTTAGAGAGCAGTCCAATAGTCTGTTGCAATGAAGCAGACATGGAAATGAGCAAGGTCTGCAGAGTGATACAAAGAAGGAAGCAGCAAATTCTATCTGAGCTGGGAGTGGAGGTTGGAAAGAGGAAGGCACTCAAGAGACTTTAGTGAGTGCGACACTTGAAACAACCTTCTCTCTCCTGCAAAGAGCAGGTCATGCACAGAGCAAAGGGACAGGGCTTTGCCAGGAAACTACATTTAGGTCGGGCTTCCCTGGCATAAGGGATGTATGATGGAATGTGGCATGAGGTGAGTCAGGAGGCTCCAGACCACCCAGATATATATGCTAATGCCTTGATAGTATCTTGTCCATCACACTCCTCTGGAAATTTTTTTTTTTTTTAAGATTTTATGTATTCATTTGACAGAGATCACAGTAGGCAGAGAGGCAGGCAGAGAGAAAGGGGGAAGCAGGCTCCCCGAGGAGCAGAGAGCTCGATGTGGGGCTCGATCCCAGGACCCTGAGACCATGACCTGAGCCTAAGGCAGAGGCTTAACCCACTGAGCCACCCAGGTGCCCCTGGAAATCTTTTAAAAAACACACACACATTGTTAGTTATTGTTATTCCTCTTACTAACACATTTTTAAAAAGCTTTATAAACATTGTTAGTAAATCAAACAGAAGGTTGTAAGATATAAAGTCAAAAGTTGCTCTCTCCTCCTTCATACGTAAACTGAGTCCTGCTCGCTTGTGAAATATTTTTTCATTGGTAGAATATATTATAAGATCTTAGAAACACCAAGATATATAGGTATCAACTACTTCTTTAGAACTGACTTGAGATTTGGAAAATCAGAAACAGATCTGTCTTATAGCTTCAATAATCTGGTAATTTTTTCCTTTATACATATAATACATACACGTAATTTATCAATTATCGAAGGTGGTGTTTTTAAAAATCTCGTTTTATGGAATTTTTCAAACCCGCACAAAAGTGGAGATAATAATATAGTGAACTTCTAAATTCTTTTTTTTTTAAACATCTTTAAAAAGATTTTATTTATTTGAGAGAGAGAGAGCAAGAGAGAGAGCATGAGCAGGGGGGGAAGGATAGAGGGAGCCTGATCAGCAAAGGAGCCTGATGCAGAACTTAATCTCAGGACTCTGGGATCAGACCTGAGCCAAAGGCAGACGCTTAACCAACTGAGCCACCCAGGTGCCCTAAACTACTAAATTCTAATCATCCAGCTACAATGAAGAGTAATATTTTCCTTTCTTAATTCTACACTTTATACCTCCCATTTTTTCCTAGAGTTTTAAACACTGATTTCAATTTATATCTTTAATTTACATCTTTCAAAAATAAATGATAAGTACTAATAAGTACTTCAACTTCTATCTTTCACAGATAAATATTTTAAATACATTTACAATACCACTCTCATACACAGCAAAATTAACATTTATTATCATATAATATTTATTCTGTGTGCATTATTCTTACCATTAACTCAAAAATGTCTTTTACATTGATTTGTTTGGATTAGGATCCAAATAAAATCTACATATTGCATTGATTTGAGACACAACTTGCATCATTTATTAATTTTCTATCTTCACTTACATCTTTTTCTGGATTTGTTTCTCATTTACATGGTCTTTCTATTTAATCATGTACCAGTGTAACACTGTTTTGATTATGCAGATTTATAATATGTTTGCATACTTAGTAGTACTTTTCCACCCTCAATTCTTTTCTTAGGGCTTTTCTGACTATTCTTTTTACTTGAAATTTCAGATAAATTTTGTAATCAACTCATCTAGATTCAGAAAAAATCTGATGGTAATTTTATTAAATTTATAAATTAACTTAGGGAAAATATACATCTTTATGATATAAGGCTTCCTGTCCATGAACATAATATTTCTTTTTACTTTTTCAAATCTATTTTTGTGTCATCAGGAGTATTTCATCATTTTTCTTATATAGATTTGATCTATTTCTTATTAAATTTATGCCCCAGTATTATATATTTGCTCTTTGAAATAGGGTTACTCTTCCATTATTTCTTCTATCTGCTTGTCCTTTGTTTATAAGAAGCTACTGACTTATTTATGTTAATTTTATATGCTACTTCTTTACTAAATTCTTATAATTTCTATTAATTTTTCTATTTATTTTTTGTTTTCCAGACATATAATCAAGTTACCTGCAAAAAGAGGTAGGTTTTGTGTGTGTGTGTGTGTGTGTGTGTATGTGTGTGTTTTGTCTTCCTTCCAGTTCTTGTGCGATTAAATACCTTCTCTTATCTAATTGCATTGGCTAGTATCTCTGTTTTCAATGATAAATACTAATGGATATAGTGGCCATCTTTGTCTTCTTTCTACTTTTAGGAATGTTTTCCCATTAAGTAAGAAGCTGGCTACTAGGCTGAAATATCCCTCAGTTCCTAGTTAATTAAATATTTTTAATATGAGTGAATATTAAATTTTATTAAATATCTTTTTTAGCATTTATGAATGTAATAATATGATTTTTCTCCTACCTTTATTAATACGATGAGTCAGACGAACTGATGTCCTATTACAGAAAAACTCTTGTATCCCTGGAAATGCACTTTGTAAATATATATTATTTAAAAATATGCTGTTGGTTCTCTGTGCTAACACTTAAGATTTTTTTTTTACCTTTCAAAAGTGGGATTGGTTTTCTTTCTTCTACACTCTGGACTGGATTAAATAGCATTGGGGTGATCTCATTTTTTATGCTTTGATAAAATTTCCCTGTGAATCTTTTTTTTTTTTTTTTTATATTAGATTCTTCAGCTCTGCCTCAGTTCTCCAGAGTGTGGGATCCAGAGTGTGGGCTCTCTTCTTGTACACCTATTGTCAGTGATACTCACCCATGAGTTTTGCATTTTGGAACCACTATAGGATAGGGATGATGAATCTTCCAAGAATTGAGTATAATATTAATACCAAACCTGACAAAGATCACACAAAAAGAAAATTATAGACCAATCTCATTTATTCTGTGAATATACTAAAAATCATTGAATTGTATACTTTAAATAGATGAATTTTATGTGAATTAAATCTCAATAAGGCTTTTTAAAATTTTTTTTTTAAGAAAAAGATTACTATAGCATGATTCCTAAATATCTCACTTAGGGAACTGAATGGATGATAGCGCCACTTCCTATACAAGGAGCAAAGAAAGATGAATAGGTTTGGAAGGAAAGCTACTGAATTCAGCTTCAGACAGGCTGTAAATTGTAACTGAAGCTATGGAAGGGATAAAGTTACAAAGATGGAGACAAGCCCATAAAGTAGAGTCAAGGCCATATTCACTTGCCTGCATATAATCCTGAAATTCTAAATGAAAATAAATTGAGTTTCCAAGTTTTTTTTAATACTAGCTGAAACGTCCCTTTGCTTTCTACTTTATTGTTAAAAGATATGTGATTAGTTTATCACAACCAATACTCAATGGAAGGTTAATTTGAATTTAATATAATGGTCATTACCAGATACTAAGAGAGTAACAAAGTCTAACTATTTTCAAACTTTTATCTGGAAATTAATGTTAATGAGTCACCTTCGGACACCAGTGACAGAAAAAAAAAAACTCTATGACTGTCTTCCCTCTGAGGGCTTATGGAAGGTTGACCTATTTGTAGGAGAATGGATGTGATTGAATAAGGTGTCCATTAAGATGAGTGAGTTTAAAATTAAGTTAAAACTTCAACCGCACAGTGAGTCTGGCAAACAATGGAGGATAACTTGTTTCGTGGAGATGAAGGTTTTGTTGTTTTTGTTGGTTAAGGCTTCACATTGACTTCTCACAAGGAGGCTGCAAGCAGATTCTCCAGCAAATTGGCATCCTGGGGAGAGCCAGGTACTCTGAAAATTTCTAATTAGGAGAAGTTAAAGGTTATATAAACCCAGCTACCAAACTGACTGCCTAACCTTAACAGCCAAATGGATTTACCATTCTTTCCTTTCTTCTTCTCCTTATCAGAGAACTGGTCTGGAAATAAATCTGTGAGAAATCAGGTCTGAGTAGTAGAGGGGAGCTTGTTAGGGTTTAACAGATGCTGTAACTCATGCAAGACTTTATATCTAAACACTCAAATTCACAGGTAGCCTGATTGTGGCTTTGGTGTTAACTAATCCAGAGAGAGGACAAAAACATGCAGCAGGCTGTCTTGTGCCAACAGAACTTCTGTCGCTTAAGCGTATTCACATTTCTGAAAGCAGGATAATTTCAGTCTGGAGTCACAGATCTTGCTGCCTATAAAAAAACCTAATTAGGACCACCACTATGGATACTGCCCAATTTTAGAAATAATTATCCTTGGGGGAAAAAAAGCCTCTAATCATCTGTTTAGTAAAAGTTAGTTCAGCAGTTGTGATTCAGAAGATATTCCTAACCCAATTTTCACCTGTCTTTTACCAGCCTGGCGATCATACTATAGTTATTCATAAATTACAATGGATCCAAATTCTATCCTTTTTAAACAGGAGCTATTTTGCTCCAAAATGATCCTGGTTATTTCTAGGAGTCTCCAAACAGGTGTTTTTTCCCATATTAAAAACAGATCTTTCAGCTTTCACCACTATATGGTACCATTAATTAATTAACTAATTAATTAATTAATATATACTGAGCGCTTCCTGTGTGAGGGGTTTTGGCAGAGTCTTACAGATAGCTCAGTCCTGGCCCTCTTGGGGCATTCATAGTATTTTTCTTGGAGAATTCCAGTTATCATTTGTCAGCATTGATTGCCAGCAAGCAGCTGGATGGAATTTTTATCACTGTCTCTGCTGAGGACGTCCCCTGTGAAACACTTGACCAAGAATACATGAAGAATGCTACCGTTCAGTGTTCCAAAGTCTCCAATCTTGAGTGGTGGAGTGAGGCTGGATTCCTTGAAGAGGTGGAGAAAATATCCTTCCTCAATTCTGTGCTCTTTTCTGACATCAGTTTCCAAATCAGGGCTGCTTCTTCATGAAAAAAATTTTCTGTAGCTTTTGGGGCTCAAAACCTGTCCTAGAGGCTCAGTGTCATGTTTTCATGACATGTTACCATCCCTTTGTCTGACCCAAACCCAGTTACTGAACTATGGCACGTCAATGATCATGACCAAATTATTTTCAAGGTGTTTGTAGTTGTGCTTATATTAGGAGTGTCTGGACCCCAGCTGAAATGGCCTGTTGGATTATGTAGCATAATTCAAATGCTTGCCCAGCAATTTAGCATATAAAATGTAACCACTTAAAGATTTTTCCCAGAGCTATAGCAAAAATTCATCTAGAGCTAGGTGTGTTATTGGGTTGAGAGTGGCAACAAATTCTTGGAGGAATTGACAAGAGTTTGGTATGGTTACCTCTAGAAGATCCAAAGCAAAGTGGGAAATGTGGTCAGGAAAAGGAGTCTGGCCTGAAATACTGAGAAATCATGTTGTCAGGAAGAATGCATGACAACCTATAAGGACCAAAAAAAAAAAAAAAAAAAAAGACAAAGAAAACCAACCAACCAACCAATTAAAAACAGACAGAACCAATCAAGCAGTCAGCCCAGTAAACACTAAGGATAAAATAAAGTAAAATTCAATCAGTACCATGTCTGACCTGTTTCATGGGTATCCACTCTCGCCTTGCATGTTTTAAGAATGGTCTTATTCGGGGCGCCTGGTTGGCTCAGTGGGTTAAGCCTTTACCTTCGGTTCAGGTCATGATCTCAAGGCTCTGGGATCGAGCCCCACATCGGGCTCTCTCCTCAGCGGGGAGCCTGCTTCCCCCTCTCTCTCTCTGCCTGCCTCTCTCCCTACTTGTGATCTCTCTCTCTCTGTCAAATAAATTAAAAAAAAAAAAAAGTCTTATTCAGGACACCTGGGTGGCTCAGTCAGTTAAGCATCTGTCTTCAGCTCAGGTCATGATCCCAGGGTTCTGGGATCGAGCCCCCCTATCCAGCTCCCTGCTCAGCAGAGAACCTGCTTCTTCCTCTCCTTCTGCCCTCCCTGCCCCTCCACCCCACTCACTCTTCTCTCTCTCACGCTCTCTGACTCTCTCTATCAAATAAATAAATAAAATCTTAAAAAAAAAAAAAGAATAGTCTTATTCAAAAGTATCTAAACTACACTAAAAAAGAATCCAAATGGGGCTATGATGTAGCATGTGTAACACCTGATACCAGATATTATATATTATTGGATAGTGGATCAGGTAGCTCAGATTTTGAAATTTTTGGTGTTCTGCTTGGTGTCGTTCCTTCCACCATTGAAATTACTGGAAATATTTATAATTATTAAACTTTTCTAGGACTCAAGAGCAGGTAAATTTTCAGCCTAGGACTTGAAAAAGCAGCAATTAATTATTGTTTTTACTTTAAAAATGTTTACATTAGAAGGTAATATGTATTTTTATAAATAATTTTTTAAAACATGGAAGTAAATTTACAAAATAAAAAAAAAGTGTCTTCCTGTCCTACTGTAATTCCCACTTACCAGAGGTAGGCACTGATGAATTTGGAGTGTATCTTTCTTGTCTTTCTCTTTTGCATATACGTCTTCTTCTTAGACCAGGGACTCATACTACATAAACTGTTCTACAGTTTGGCTTTCGTCACTAAATAATTTAAATTGGGTATCTTTGCCTGTCAGTAAATAAAGGGCTATATCCTTTTATCTTAAGGATAAAAATATATCATCTTCCACTATATTGATGTAACATTATTTATTTATCCAATCCCCTTTTGATGGACATTTGGATTATTTCCAATTTTTTATTATGACCAATAGTGCTGCAGTAAACATCTTTATACATTGATATCTATGTACTTACCCAAGCATTTTGGGAGATAAATTCCTGGAAATAGAATTGCTTGGTCAGATGGTATTGGCATTTAGCATTTTGATAAATATCCCCCAAATTACCTCTAGAATGTTTGCAACAATTTACACTCCCACGATGATGACTAAGTGTGCCTGTTTCCCTACCTACTCTTACTCTGTATCCAAGCCCTGACTGGGGAACTAGAGAATGTGTCTCTTGCTTCAGAAAGACATGGTGCTAAAGACCTTGCCTCAAGCTCTTATCTTCTTTTATTTTCTCTTTACTTTTCATAACTGAGGTTTAATTCTAGGACAGGAAAAAAGAAATATGCCTGTTTGGTTTTCAGGAAGTTCCTCAAAGATCCAGGCATTCTGCAAATTATGAGCACGTAAATTACAGATAAACCGTTCATTTAGTCCCAAAAGGTAACTGCTCTGAGGCAGGAAGATGCTTCCTTTCAGACCCTAGAGATGGAAACATCCATTCCCCACACTTCCGTATGAACTGCTCCTTTGCTCATGTGTACATGAATCTGTGCGTTGTTCCTGCTTGCAGGCCGGCATTCACCAACATTTACTCTAAGTTTGCTCATTTCTGGGTATTGTGCTAACCCCTGTGGCTATGGGAATGAAATGCAGTTTCTGCCTTCAAGAAGACCACAGTCTAGCTTCACGGAAAAACAGATGAGGAAACCCACAGGTGTAATCGAGGGGAGAAGCGCTGCTTTCACATCAGTGCAGGGTGCCCCAAGAGTGATGGAATGGGGTGAGTGCCCACCGGAGGGGAATGGCTACAGAAAAGACCAGGAATATGGGTCTGGGAGGCCCAGGCAACTACCACATCTAAGCCAGTCAGGGAGGAAGTGAGGAAAAAGCTGGGGACTGGGCACCCTGAAGGGTAATCTTTGACCAGCAGCTCTGTTAGAGGCAGGAAGGTACATTTCGTAAACATAGTTTTGTTTTACTCTTAGTTTTTTAATGAAAATTTTTGAGTGAAAAAATTCTCAACCTTGTCTTTGCTGAACAAAGAGAAGCTGGAAAAGATAAGGAGATTATGATGTCATCTATCAAAATTGGCAAGACTCGGTACCTCTGTCCCTGTGGGCTGGCAGCTGAGATGTTTCACTTTTTTGACCTATAGGAACCTTGTGGAGATGGGGTGGGTAAAGGATGCCAGGAGGGTGAGAGTCAGAGTCCGCTCTAGAATGAACAGTAACCCATTTTGTTATTTTTATCCTAGTTCAGAGCTGTGGACAAATGCATTTATTGATAATTCACGAGAATCAAATTTGGAAACAGCCTAAATGTCCACACACAGGAGATAAATTAAGTAATACATGGTGGTAAGTCCATGAAATAGAATAATATAAAACCATTACTGTATTAAATCATAATGTATCATCTTCCATTAAAATCTTATTTCCAAAAACCATATGGTAAGGTGGGGAAATATTTATAATAATGCCTTAAGTCAAAAAGGGAATATATAAAATAGATGCATATTATAAACCCACCTTCATAATAGCAAATAAATTTTATATTTTTTGTATGTTTTTCTTTCTGTGCACATACACACACACACACGTAGTTGAATTTACATACACGTAGTTGAATTTACATACACATACATGTAGTTATCTATCTTTTATGTTGGTCAGGGTAAGCTAATTTATCCTGCATTAAGAATGTGAAAATCTGGGGTGCCTGGGTGGCTCGGTGGGTTAAAGCCTCTGCCTTCGGCTCAGGTAGTGATCCCAGGGTTCTGGGATCGAGCCCCACATCGGGCTCTCTGCTCGGCGGGGAGCCTGCTTCCTCCTCTTTCTCTGCCTGCCTCTCTGTCTACTTGTGATCTCTATCTGTCAAATAAATAAATAAAATCTTTAAAAAAAAAAAAAGAATGTGAAAATCTGGGGCGCCTGGGTAGTTCAGTGGGTTAAAGCTTCTGCCTTCGGCTCGGGTCATAATCCCAGGGTCCTGGGATCGAGCCCCACATTGGGCTCTCTGCTCAGGGTGGGGGCCTGCTACCCTCTCTCTCTCTGCCTGCCTCTCTGCCTACTTGTGCTCTCTGTCTGTCAAATAAATAAATAAATAAAATCATTTAAAAAAAAAAAGAATGTGAAAATTTCCAGAGCTTTCAGACTATAATATGACATAGACTAGAAATGACATAGAGTAAAAATTCAGAAATAATCAGAAAAGTAATCTGAACAGGAATATACCCAAATAGAGGGAAATTCCAGGTATCAACTAGCAAAGGAATGGAATTTATATTTAGATGACAGGTTTTATAATTTAATATATTATTTATATCCACTTACTTTCAAAAGAGTTATAACAATTGCTTATAATGAAACCTCACATCAGTAGAATAGTTAAAATAAATATTGAAGAAAGACAGAATAGCATTTTTCAAAATGTGTTTCACAGAATGGAGCTAGGTGTCACATGAAAAAAAAAGTTTTGTGTTCAAATGACCTTGAGAAATGCCTTCACAAAATAAGAAGTAATTCCTCTTTTCAGAACTTTACAGAGGCTTTGCTGCTGATGACCATAGTGAATGAACAAGAGGAGTGATCTCCCTGAGAGCAGACTTTCTGTGGTCCTGAAAATGGTCTATAGTCTGCTAGCCACACTGGATTGTTGAGTCCCTAAAATGTAGCCAGTGCAGCTGAAGAACTGAAGTTTTAATTTTATTTAACATAAATTTAAGCAACCACATGGGACTACTGGCTACCATATTGGATATATTGGATAGGACAGAATTAGAGGATCCCAAAATTCAAACTTTCAAATAACACACTCTAGGAAGCATATCTATAGAGCAACCATTTTCAAACTTTCAGTCTCAGGATCTCCTAACACTATTTTGGTAAGATTTTACTTTGGGGGCACCTGAGTGGCTCAGTCAGTTAACGTCTGCCTTCGGCTCAGGCCATGATCACAGCGTCCTGGGATGGAGCCCCATGTCCCTCCCTAAGCAGGGAGCCTACTTCTCCCTCTCCTCCCTACTCATGCTCTCTCTCACTATCTCTATCTCTCAAATAAATAAAAGTCTTAAGAAAAAAAGATGTTAAAATAATCTCTACACTCAAAGTGGGCCTCAATCACACAACTTTGAGATCAAGTCACATGATCCACTGACTGAGACAGCCAGGCACCCTAGAATCTCTTAACACTCTTAAAAATCAGTGAGGAAAAGACAAAAAAAAAAAAAAATCAGTGAGGATGGGGTGCCTGGGTGGCTCAGTGGGGTAAAGCATCATTAAAGATGAGATTAAAGGGGCAACTGGGTGACTCAGTGAGTTGAGCCTCTGCCTTCGGTTCAGGTCATGGTCTCAGGGTCCTGGGATCCAGCCCTGCATCAGGCTCTCTGCTTAGCGGGGAGCCTGCTTCCCTTCCTTTCTCTCTGCCTGCCTCTCTGTCTACTTGTGTTCTCAGTCTGTCAAATAAATAAATAAAATATTTTAAAAAATCAGTGAGGACCCCCAAAGAGCTTTTGTTTTGTGGGTTACATCTATCAATATCAACCATATTGGAAATTAACATTGAGAGATTTAAAAAGCATTTATACACTAATGCATTTAAAAATACTGTCTGGGAGCACCTGGGTGCCTCAGTGGGTTAAAGCCTTTGCCTTCAGCTCAGGTCATGATCTTAGGGTCCTGGGATCGAGCCCTGCATCCGGCTCTTTGCTCAGCGGGGAGCCTGCTTCCCTTCCTCTCTCTCTGCCTGCCTCTCTGTTACTTGTGCTCTCTCTCTGTGTCAAATAAATTAATAAAATCTTTAAGAAAATAAAAAAAAATAAAATAAAAATACTGTCTGTTGGGGCATGTGGCTGGCTCAGTCAGTGAAGCAGGGGACTCTTGATCTCAGGGTTTTAAGTCTGAGCCTCACGTTGGTTGTGGAGATTACTTAACAAAAAAATCTTAAAAAAAAAAAAATACCATCCGTTGTTTTCCTTGAGGTGACAGGCTTCGTTGATTTTCAAGAAAATCATGGCCAGATACGCAAGTCTGAGTAATGACAGCCCTCTCCTCACTCGTATTTTCAAGCAAAAACCGTATTCCACCAAAAAGCAGCTGATTCAGCCGGCAGCTCACTGCGACAGTGCTCCAACCCTACTTCAGCTTGCGGCACAGCGCTCTCTGCCTATTGTCCTACCTTTAAGGACTGAGGTTTAAGAAAACTGATAACTTTGACTTCGCCATAATTTTTTTTTACTGCGAGGGTATGTGCAGTGACAGCCAGTACTGCTCCAGCGGGCAGACATTCGTGCTAAGGCAACCACAGCTTTACTTGCTATACACCTTGCTTTTGTGCCATCAGTGAGATAGGCAGGTAATCTTACAATTATTATGAAAAGGTTTTTAACTCATGAGGTCTTCAAGTGGGTGACTGGGATGCCAAGGGTCTGCAGACCGTGCTCTGAGGAAGGCTGGTTTAGGAAATGAATAAGGGGGGGCGGCAGGAGAGGAGAAAAGCCTGGAACCCGGGTCTTTAACTGAGGCGGATGGGAAAACTGGTGTCCAAATTGTTTACTACACACACCTCGGTGAGAGGGACACGGAGAGATCCGAATAGAATCCATCTTTGGAAGCGGGTAGTTGTAGCAAACAAAAGGAGGTACCAATCATTATATCCCCACAACGGACTATTAGTTATTCATTTAAGAACACCTGAATAGTTTAAATTAGTCCACATAGAGTTCCTAGAGCTAATTCTTCACAGATGACATAAACCGGATAATGAAACAAGAGAAAGCTAGAACACCATCTCCTTTGTACTGGTCTGCAAAGAATGGGGCTTTAATTTTGTATGGCCCAGAGCTCTTTCAAAATATGACCAAATTCTTCTCACAGTCATTCCTGAGTTTCCACTTCCTGACTTCCTCCCTGTCTTATAATTCAGAACAGGATTTGTTTTTCCTTGCCACATTAGCAGACTTCACTTCCGTCAGGCACTGTCTCTCTGTCTCCCCACCACATATGGTTCCTCCCTTCTCTTTCCATGAGCACTTTGGGGTTTATGTTTAGGATTACTTCTCCTACCTTTCCATCTCCCTTCTCTCCTCTCACTTTTGTCCAGCAGGCAGTAAATCATGCTACGTGAGGGGAAGTGGGGGGCAGCAGTAATTGATTCAGAGGCTGATTTTGCATGCTTTTGATACCCCCCTCTTTGCATGGCAAAGTTCTCTTGGTACTTAGCAATTTACAGTATTGGGACTTTTTTTTTTTTAAGATTTTATTTTGTTTGACAGAGAGAGACACAGTGAGAGAGGAAACACAAGCAGAGGGAGTGGGAGAGGGAGAACCCGGCTTCCCGAGGAGCAGGGAGCCCAGTGTGAGATTCTATCCCAGGACTCTGGGATCATGACCTGAACTGAAGGCAGACGCTTAACGACTGAGGCACCCAGGCGCCCCAAAGATTTTATTTATTCATTTGACAAAGATCACAATTTGGCAGAGAGGCAGGCAGAGGGGACTTTTAATTAAAAAAAAAAAAAGCTCCCCTTGGAGAGTTATTGGTGATAGTGTTGGGTCCATGGTCAAAGGAATGAGACTGATACAAAGTGAAGGTCAAGCAAAGCTTTATTTCACACCAAGCATTGAGAATCAAACTGACCGGCCAGGGCCATCTCTTGCAAAGAGGTGACCTCTCTCTGCCTTACAGACTAGCTTTTAAGGGCAAAGGCCATGTGGTTGGGCCTGGCCACGCACAGGTGACCAATGAGATTGTAACACACAGAGAAAGCTGCACAGTCCTGCTAGGTCACACAGAAGTGACCAATTGAATTACAATTTACCCTATAGTAGATATTTGAACCAACCTATCACCTTGGTCAGAATTGGCGCCCAAAAGGTGGGACCCACACTTCTTGGTAGCTAGGGAGACAGTATGCGCACCCCATTGATTGGATGTCTCCACTTGGCCTGACCACACTTGTATTTGGGCTTTGTTACCTGGGACTGGTTTCCTGGGCTTGCTTTTAAGTAAGTCCCCTGGTGGGGTGGGGATGGGGGGTGTCAGTTTAAGTTTTACTGCATAAACAACAAAATGACTGTTTAATCCAAGATGGAATCACTCTGGCTTAATAGGCCCCTACAATAGAAATGTAATTTAACAATAAAAGAAATAGCTTGTGTTTTTATAACATTTTCTCTGAAAGAATTCCAAAGAGCTCTAGAAATACTGCCTACTTTTCTCTGATTCCTATAGAAAGTGCCCTTGTCTTCTATTTTTAGGTCGAAGGGGAATTTCCAGTACCTTGCTCCCAGTAAGAAGATACGGTGACGCTCCCAAGCCAGGTAGCATGAGGAACACATCTTACTTCTGCCACCATCGCCAAGCAGTCCCCATTGCTTCCAGCAGAGTGTAACCCTTTGCTGGGTTAAAGCACATTCTAATTCCAACTGCTTTCTCAGGGCTCCTGTGATGCAGCTTGCGTCCTGAAGGGTGCTTGGGTCCTGAAGGGTTAACAGCCTGGGTTGCTGTTTAAAAAAAAAAAAAAGAAAAGACAAAGAAAAGACGCAATTATGTTAATTTTCAAAAAGTGGGGGATGGAGAGTATTCTAGAAAAAAAAATGTTGCTGAAACATGACACCAGTGCCTAGTTTAAATTGGTAACAATTAGATCTTTAAAAACTACAAAAATAATTACATGCGATAAACAATATAGGACTCAATTTTATACAATGGCAACAAAAGTTGATCCCACAATAGAACTAGCTATATTGAAAAAAAAAATAGATAAAAAGTGCTGAGATTAAGGAATCTGAAAAATAATTCTCAGTTTTATGTTGTTTCCTGCATCAAGTCAGCAGCATCTTAAAAGCCATATCCCAAGAGAAAAAGTAACAATGGAAGAATAGAGAAGACCAAATGTAGAAATGCAGTTCATTGACTGAGGACATTTAATTTTCTTCAAGATTCTAACTGAAATTGTTCTGGGAACTGGTCCTATAAGGGGCTAGTGGCTGGAAAAGTGGAAAAGTGGGGAGCTTTTGTATTATTTTAGAGACAACTTTTACAGCATCGTTATTTTTCTCTGCAAGTGTGTGACAGTATAGAATACAGTGACCACCAGTACAATACCAGGTACAAATGGTGAGGGAACAGAAGGCTGGCTGAGGACAAAGCAAAAGCTGACACCCTCCAGGGGCACCTGGGTGGCTCAGTGGGTTAAGCCACTGCCTTCCTCTCAGGTCGTGATCTCAGGGTCCTGGGATGGAGTCCCGCATCGGGCTCTTTGCTCAGCAGGGAGCCTGCTTCCCACCCTCCCCTGCCTGCTGCTCTGCCTACTTGTGATCTCTCTCTGTGTCAAATAAATAAATAAAATCTTTAAAAAAAAAAAAAAAAGCTGACACCCTCCAACCTTCCCTCACCCCCACTCCTGGGTGGGACATATGTGACCTTCTTTAGGAATCTTCCAATTATCTTAATGTTAATACCTTACTAGAGCGAAAAATGACCTTGACAATGGCAAGGCCTCAAGGCCTCTGGTATCTTGTAGGTCCTCTTTAGCATATGAAAGTTCTAGTGAAACCTCCCTTTTCCTTCCCCCACCTCCAGGGTACATAACCTGCCACCCCTGGCAACCCCAGGGCAGCAGCTCTTCCTGCCCACCAGTCCTGTCCCTGTGCTTTAATAAACCATCATTTTGCACCAAAGACATCTCAAGAAGCCTTTCTTGGTCATTGGCTCCGGACTCCATCCCACCGAACGTCACTTACATTCCAGAAGTTCCTCACAAACACGGTTCATCCCCAGGCACCAGCAGCTTCACCCACTCTGTACTGTGGACTAGGCTGCTCAGTGGGGGAGGAGGAGTATGAAGGAGGACGATGCATTACATGTTCTAGTGTCTTTAATGTTTTTAAAAGATTCTATTTATTTATTTGAGAGAGAGAGCATGAGGGAGGAGGGAGGGGCAGAGGGAGAGAGAGAGAGAAGCAGACTACCCGCAAAGGGGAGCCCAGCCTGGGGCTCCATTCTGGGACCAGGAATCATGACCTGACGCTTAAACAACTGAGCCACCCAGGCGCCCCTCCAGGGTTTTTAAACAGCTACACCTGACCCGGTCAAAGACCCATTGTGAAGAATAGCCCTTCTCAGATCTCTGAACATACCCGATTCATTTGGCACCTTGAACTTGGACATCATGCTTTGGACTGTCCTGGTCACTGATCTCAGTTTGTTTTCCTCTTAAGCCTTTGTCTTGCCTTTCTCTTGGCGTCACATCAGTAGCTATTGTCTTGACCGCGGCCACATTTTCCTCGCTTTGATTTGGGCTTCCATCCCAGTTCCAACCTGGGGGCCCTCCTCTCAGCTGTTGGCCTGGTCTCGGGACCTCTGGTGGCATAAGCAAAGTGACACCATCTGGAAATGTTCATTAATGCTAATTTGGAAAATTGGGATGTTTTATTGGAAGGGGCCATACACATGCATACGTTCACTTACTAGGTCATGCAGGCACTGCTGAGGGACTGGGGAAATAGACATGAAGTAGAAAAGGAGGCAACAGATCTATGTGTAACCTAAATAAATCCCAGGGCTCTATGAGGCCTATCTCTGTGTGGGAAACACAGTCTATTTTCCAAGAAGTAATTAAAAATATATTTCATATTCATTTATGTTTTTTCAAAGAATACTAAAGGGGTCCCAATTCAATTCCCCATATTTAGAGATTTTGATTACCCAGAGGCTCTCATATGCTAATCCTCCCAAACCCTTTCCATGCTTATGTTTAAACCACCTAGAGAAGATCCAGAATTAGGCCACCTGGAACAGCTTCGACTGGAACTGGCATGTGACCGGGAGGAGATGGGGATTGAGGAGCAAAGACAGAAGAATATTTCATCTTCATCACACATATAATCAAATCATTACAACAGTAAGTGATATAACCACCATTGCTCCTGGCATGTGCATGATGCCTTGGAAACACAGAGGAAAAAACAATTATTTCTGCCTTTTTAAAGGTAGAACTTTAGGATACCCTTGAGAAGAAGTGACATTTGACCTGGGTTTGGAGAATTGAGTTCAACAGACATAGAAGGGAAAGTGTGTTCAAAAGGCACAGAAGGAAGGGTGCCTGGGTGGCTCAGTTTGTTAAGCATCTGACTCGATATCTCTTCAGGTCTTGATCTCAGGGTTGTGAGTTCAAGCCCCATGTTGGGCTCCATGTTGGGCTCCACACTGGGCATGGAGCCTACTTATAAAATAAAAAAGAATAGAAAAAGGCACAGAAGGAACAGGACTTCATAACCCATTGGATAATTATAGCAAAGGAGGGAGAAGAGTCGAGGATGTCCATCTGGTTTTTCAGCCTGGGGACACAGGATGAATTTTGATGCTATTGAATACAGTAGCTACCATAGGTTGTTCAAGGGAGAGAGCAAATGTGTTTGAGTATCTGTAAAACAACAAGCTGGAGGAGATAGCTAGATATGTAGCGCTTGAAGGAGTTCACAGTGGCCAACTGACATCTCTTTAGCACCATCCCCTAATGATGAGTGACAACTTTAATTTTTAAAGTCTCCAGTAAAGGGACTTTACAATCAGTCTTGTATCAACCACTTCTATTTTAAGTCAACATTTTCTCCAATAATTTTTCATGATCCTGAATTTGCCATGCTGCAGTTAAATCCCATTTATATTCTTGCTCAGAAGAGGAAGAGCACATCTTAGTCTCTTCTGGAAGAAATTCTTCTGGGGAAGGACTCATGGTGCAGTCAGCCTCCAACCATGTTTATTTCCTGCATATTTCCCTGTTCTCTCCTTCAGATGCTGCAAGCAGTTGGCAGTTACACTGCTGACTAACAGATCTAGTCTAAGAACAAAAACTTGTTAGAGCTGGAGGGATGTGAGAAATTATTGACCCAAGTCTCCATATTTTACAGTTCAAGGAAACTTTAAGCTATTTAAGTTCAGTCCCTTTTACTCTTCCAAAAAGGATGCTTTCTTCAATTCTTAATATGTCTGTGGTTTCTTACTGGAGCCTCACCAAGTTTTCTTCATTCCTCTGTAACTATGGAGCTTGGAGCTAGTTCTAAAGGACAGCATTAACCCACCATTAAGTAGAAGGACTGATTTACCTCCCAGCTCCTGTTTATGCATTCCAGCCTCTTTTCTTCTTTAAAACCTTATTTCAGAAACAACAAACATAAACACGAGCATAAATTCAGAACAAAAGTTGCCCACAATTCTGTCACATAATTAAATCACAGTTTAATTTTTCTATGTTACATTCTAGTCTTCACCCATAAACATATTAAATTTTTATCTATTTTTGTGATATAAAACAATTTTATATTCTACATTTTATATTTTCCCTTAACATTATGCCAGGCACATTTTCCCATTTAGATATAATTTTACCATTCCCTTATTCTCTCCTCCTTTTTTTTTTTTTAAAGATTTTATTTTTTTTTTTATTTGACAGAGAGAGAGAGAAAGAGAGAGAGAGAGAGGGAGGGGCATATACCCTCCTCCTGTAACATCATAGGGTAAGTCCTGTCATATCTTTGTCCATGACCATCCAGTAGATAGATGCCTATAAGCTTATATATGGATTTTTTGCTGATGTTTGAGATTGTAATGATAAACATTTCACTGAAACTTCCCATTTTTAACCATACTTAATACCACTTAACCACAATTTATTATTTTTAATAGCTTCATATCATTCCATATTAGGGATATAATAGAATGACATTCAAATTGTCTCTGGTTTTTTCTTTCCCACTAACAGAGAATGCAATAAACAGGGGTGTCTGTCTGGCTCAGCTGTTAGGACGTGGGATTCTTGATCGTGGATTGTAAATTTGAGCCCCACATTAGATGTAGAGATTAGTTAAAAATAAAATCTTCTAAAAAATGCAATAAACATTTTGGCATTTACGTCAATGGTTTTCTGAAGGACTAATATTCAACTTGTTAGTTGCTGGGAAAGTATGCCGGCCGGCAGTAATATCCTTAGACTTGTGCCCCCTCCCAGAAGGCAATTATTCTTGTCCTCCTTCAGTTATGTTCCTCCCCATGGGGTAAGGAGTTTGTGGGCCAATGGGGATGTGCACAGTTATAATCTATGACCTTCTATCAAACTATTTTATATCCAAGATGCTGAAATTACCTACTCAAAAGTCTTGATCCTAATAACAGAGTTACGTGGGTCATTTTCATTGGTCCATCTTCTTTTTCTTTTTTCTTTTTTTTTTTCCATTGGTCCATCTTCTTGAGGGCAACTTACACCACTATTGCAAACACCCACAGGCCTGAGGGGCAACCAAGGGGCCGAGGGTATTAACAGAGCTTGGTCATGCAGGCTAAGGTGTCCATATGTGTATTCAAGACTCCTCTCAGTGAGAATTAGGCTGTGAGTAGGAAGAAACTGCAGTGGGACATGAGCCACCAGTTGAAGATGGAGGGCTACCTTCCCTGTGCTACTATGGTCTGACTCAGAAATCCAAGGGGGACAATAATTTTACATCTGAACCAGTTCTTCTAGATTGTCATGAAGGCATACTTGTCAAAGCATGGTGACAGAACATATTTTATTTACTGATTTTTTTTTCACTTTAAAGTGTTTAAACATCTTATATAAAAACCTCCATTTATACTCTTGCCAGGACCTAAAATTGTTAGAGGCAGGTCCGTTTGTTGGTGTTTATTTTGATTAGTGTCTGTTCTGACTGGTAGGTATCTGTGCCAAATTGGCTGTTAAATATTTTAAATTTCACCCTTGCTTAACTGTAATTTTATCTCTGTAGCATTGATTCCCCAAAGTAGGATTGCTTGGTGAAAGGGTATGTGTAATTCTAATTTTAATGGGTATTAACATATGCCACATTTTATCATTCACACTTAATGTCCTTAAAGTCAGGAGGCATCTTATAATCAAAGAAAAGAAAGTACTATATTATTATTTAATTGGCAGTTTTTTTCTTTGAGAAAATTATGGTACATCTTTGCTACAGACTGAATGTTTGTGTCTGTTCAAAATTCATATGTTGCAACCTAATCACCAATGTGATGGCATTAGGATGTGGGGCCGGGAGGTGATTAGGTCATGTGGGTGGAGCCCTCATGAATGGGACTCATGCCCTCGTAGAAGAGACCTCAGAAAGCTCTCACACCCCTCCTTCTATGTAAGGATAGAGAGAGAAGATGGCTGTCTGTGAAATAGGAAACAGACTCTTACCAGACACCTAATCCGTGGCCCTTTATCTTGGAATTCCCAGCTCCAAAACTGAGAAATAAATGTCTGTTGTTCAAGCCACCCAGTCTATGGCATTTTTGTTATAGCAGCCTAAATGGACAAGACAATCTTACAATTGCCAACTTAGATTTGATGAAATACAGTATTGTCCTATTGTAGCAATTCCCCTACCCACTATCACTGTAGGAGAGTTCCCATTTTTTAGCCAGCACTATGTAGTATCACTCTTTTTAAAAATTTTTTGCCAATCTTCTGAGTAAAAAATAATATAGCACTTGCTTTAATTTGGATTTCCCTAGTTATTAGTGATGAGATTTAAAAATATATACTTATTAAATATTTGACTTCTCTTCTGTAAATTACTTATATCCTTTTCCTATTTTAAATTGTTTTCTGTGTTTTTATTATTGTGAAAGTTCTTATTATATTATAGGTATTAAACTTTAATCTGTCTATTCTATTGTAAATAGAAATTGTACAGGTGAGAAATGAGATGCCAGGAAATGGTTGGTGATTCACCTCCAGATCTCCTACGGTGTGAGTAGGCCTTGATGCTCAAGTCAGTCCTTTTCTGACATCTTCCCTCCTGGTTTCCCTGATAAAATCAGGAATTCTATATGCACTGTGTGGGATGTGATCTGGGAAACCTCGGTGACTAATGAAACCAGAGGCTCTGGTTCCCCACATCCCCTGGTCCCTGACAAGGTTAGACAGGAAGAAACAGAATCCAAAAATATATAAAAAGGATTATATACCATTACCAAGGGAGATTTATCCCACATAGCCAAGTTGATTCAACATAAAAAAAATTGATGTAATTTATCATATTAATAGAATAAAGGACAAAGGACAAAAACCACATGATCAGTCATTTCAGAAGATGAAGAAAAGCATTTGGCAAAATCCAATCCCATTTCTTAAGTTAAAAAACTCAATAAACTGGAAATAGAAGGAAACCTCCTCAAACTGATAAGGAGTGCCTGTGAAAAACCCACAACTAACATCATAATTAATAATGAAGACTGGATTCTTTTCCCCTAAGATCAGGAACAAAATAATGATGTTTACTCTCACAACTTCTATTCAGCATTACACTGGAGCTTCTAGCCAGGGCAGTTAGGCAAGAAAAAGTTAAAAAAAAAAAAATGTCTAGATTGAAATGGAGGAAGTGAAATGATCTCCATTTTCAGATGACATGGTGTTATATATAGAAAATCCACTAAAAAACTATTAGAAGTGGTAAATGAGTTCAACAAGGTTGTAGGACGCAAGATCAATTTTTACAAATCAACTGTATTTCTATACATTAGCAGTGAAAAATCTGAAAATGAAATTATGAAAATAATTCCCTTAATGGTAGCATCCAAAGGAATAAAATACTTAGGAATAAATTTAGCAAAAGAATTGTAAAACCTGCGCAGTGGAAACTAGCCAACACTGCCAAAAGAAAGACCTAAATAAATGGAAAGACATCCTATGTTCATGGACCAGAAAATTTAATATGGTAAATTTGGCAATACTCCTCAAATTGACTTATAGGTTCTAGATGTAAGAGCAACACCTATAAAACTTTTTTTTTAAAGATTTATATATTTACTCAAGAGAGAGAGCATGAGTGGGAGGGGCAGAGGGAGAAACAGTCTCGAGCAGACCCCATGCTGAGTGTGGAGCCCATTGCAGGGCTCTGTCTCACAACCATGAGATCACGATCTGAGCCGAAACCAAGAGTCAGACACTCAATGGACTCTGCCACCCAGCACCCCTATCTATACCTAAAATACTCCTAAAAGAAGACATAAGAGTATATCTTTATAACTTCAAATTAAGCAGTGGTTTTTTAAGATATGACACCAAAAACACAACTTTGGTGTCTCAAAGGACACTATCACGAAAGTAAAAAACAACCAATAGGATAGGAGAAAATATTTGCAAATCCTATATCTGATAAGGCACTTGTATCCAGGATATGTAAAGAATTTTACTGCTCAACAACAACAAAATAAGTAACTCAACTTTAAAATGGGCAAAGGATTGAATAGACATTTCTCCTAAGAAGATTTACAAATAACCAATAAGCACAAGGAATAATGTTCAACATCATTAGTTCTGAACCAGAAATGCAAAACCACAATGAGAAACTACTTCACATCCACTAAGAGGGCCATAATAAAAATAAATGGAGAATAAGAAGTGTTGGCAAGGATACGGAGAAATTGAAACTCTCATATACTGCTGATTGGACTATTTGACAGTTGCTGTGAAACATTTTGGCAGTTCCTAAAAATATAAATCTAGACTTACCCAGCAACTTCAGCAATTTCACTTCTAGGTAAATACATAAGAAACCTGAAACACAAGTTCATACACAAATGTTCATAGCAGCATTATTCATAATAGATCAAGAATAGAAACAACTCAGATATCATCGACTGACGAGGGGATAAACAAAACGTGGCATAACCATACAATCAAGTATTATTTGGCTATAAAAAGGGATGAAGTAATAGTACATGAAAAAAAATGGATAAACCTTGAAAACTTCATACTAAGAAGCCAGTCATGAAGACCATATATTGTATTATTTCATTTATAGAGAATGTTCAGAATAGACAAATTCATAAAGACAGGAAATAGATAAGTGGTTGCAAGGGAAAGGGAGAAGGAGGGAAATAGGGAATGACTGTTAATGGATATGGGATTTCTTTTTTGGGTGGTGCAAATTTATAGAAATTAGATAGTGGTGCTGATTACATAACTGTTTTGTTGTTGTTGTTGTTTTCTTTTAGGTTATTTACTTATTTATTTCACAGACAGAGATCACAAGTATGCAGAGAGGCAGGCAGAGAAAGAGAGAGGGAAGCAGGCTCCCTGCTGAGCAGAGAGCCCGATGTGGGGCTTGATCCCAGGACCTTGGGATCATGACCTGAGCCGAAGGCAGAGGCTTTAACCCACTGAGCCACCCAGGCACCCCTGTTTTGTTGTTTGTTAAGTAGAAAGTTCTATTTCTTTATTTTTTCTTTTTTTAATTCGATTTTTTAAGTTTACATCCAATTAGCTGACATTTAGTACATTAGTTTCTGATAAATGTTTAATGATCCATTAATTGTGTATAGCACCCAGTGCTCATCACATCATGTGCCCTTCTTAATGCCCATCACCCAGTTACCCCATCCCCCCACCCCGCATTCTTATCTGCAATCCTCAGTTTGTTTCCCAGAGTCAAGAGTCTCCCATGATTTGTCTCACTCTCTGATTTCTTCCCATTCAGTTTTCCCTCCTTTCCCCTATGGTCCTCTGCACTATTCCTTATATTCAAATATAAGTGAAACCAGATGATAATTGTCTTTCTTTGATTGACTTCTTTCTTTTTTTTTTAATTTTAATTTTAATTGTTTTAAATTATTTTTTAAAGATTTTTATTTTTATTTATTTGACAGAGAGAGAGAGATCACAAGTATATAGAGAGGCAGACAGAGAGAGAGGGGGAAGCAGGCTCCCCACTGAGCAGAGAGCCCGATGTGGACCTTGATCCCAGGACCCTGAGACCATGACCTGAGCCAAAGGCAGAAGCTTAACCCACTGATTGACTTATTTCACTCAGCATAATCCTCTCCAGTTCCATCCATTGTTGGGTCCCCAATATTGGGCCCCCCAATAATGGGTCCGTGATTAAAGGAGCGAGACTGATACAAAGCAAAAGTCAAGCAAAGCTTTATCTCGTGCCAAGCATCAAGAATCAAACCGACCGTCAAACAGACTGGTCAGGGCCGCCCCTTACAGAGAGGACAACCCTTCTCTGTTTCACAGACTAGCTTTTATAGAGCAAAGGCCATGTGGTTGGGCCTGGCCACACACAGGTGGCCAGTGAAATTGTAACACACAGAGAAAGCTGCACAGTCATGCTAGGTGACCCATTGAATTACAATTTACCCTAGTAGACATTTGAACCAGCCTATCACCTTGGTCAGAATTGGCGCCCAAAAGGTGCCCAAAGGGCGGGGCCCATATTCCTTGGTAGCTAGGAGGCAGTATGCGCCCCCACTGATTGAATACCTCCACCTGGCCTGACCCACCCTTATATTTGGGCTTTTTTTTTACCTGGGACTGGTTTCCGGGACTTGTTTTTAAGTAAGTTCCCCTGAGGGGGGTGCAGAGTCAATTTAAGTTTTACTGCATAAACAACAAAATGGCAGTTTAACCGGGGTGGGGCCGCTCTGGCTCAATAGGCCCTTACACCACGTTTATGTATGTGGTAGGCATTCATCCTTTCCGATGGCTGAGTAATATTCCACTGGATATGTGAACCACATCTTCTTTATCCATTCTTTTTGAAATCACTAAAAGCTATTGAATTTGATACTTTAGAAGGGTGGATTTTATGATATATCAATTAAATTTCAATAAAGCTGCTATTAGAAAAAAAGGGATTGCTGGTTTTGGAGCATGGACCATAGTTTACCAACCCTCTGCTGCATAATATTTACTGTCACAGAAGAAAGACTGCATAGTGTTAATAAAAAAGGGGGGAGCTACAGAAAAGAAAAGAAAAATTGGCTTCAAGCCGTTTGTTTTCCTCCCAATATAAATAGCGTGGTAAGATTATGAACTCTAGAGTCACGTGACTAGGTTTGAATCCCAGATTTGTCACTGGTTACTGTGTGTTTTGGCGGGTGATAATAAATGACATCTACCTTCTAGGGTTGTTCCAAGGATGAAATGGGTTGATACATGTAAAGCTCTCACAGCAGGGCCTGGCACACAATAACATTCAGAGAGTATCGGCTATTTTTGTTCTTCCCTCCAACTGGAAAAATAGCTTGACTAATTCAATGAGATGATTTTTATTTGGTGTTCTGGTCACAACCAACAGCTTCATAAGAAGGTCCTCTGTTCCTCATCCAGGTCACTATCAGATCATGAGGCCGGCAGCAAGAGAAATGAAGCCAGATCATTAATACACACTAGAAAATATGTTCTTATCTCTAGGAAATATTGTTAGAAAAATATGTTCTTATCTCTAAGAAATATTGTTGGCATCCTGAAAGGCTTTTCTTTTCCCATATCTAAAATATAGTGTGGGAGAGTAATTTGTTCTCTCAATCTAATTTCTAGTGTCAGCTGTGACATCACAAAGCAAACTCCCAGATGGCACCGACTGAATCCTTTATCAGCTTCATTAGCACTGATGCCAGAATGAAACTGGCCCAGCATCCTCATCAAAATTTCCATGCTAACGGGTAGACCCTTGGGAATGAAGGTAAGCAGAAAACCAATAATTAAGTAACATACCTCTAATAAAATTGTCATAGATTTTAAGTAACAATGAAAGAGCAAGGAGTAAACTCAAGACTGAAAAAGAAAGTATAATAGAAACACAGCATGGGCTTAGAAACATTTCTTGACAAAAGAAATTCAAAAGGGAATTATAAACCCAAACTCACTTTCTATCATTTTAGTTAAAAATTGAGATTTTCAGGAAAAGTTAATATTTTAAGGCAAATTTACTTTTCACTTGAAAAGCAAGCAGAATTCCAATGATTTTAGTCTTTTGTCTTCCGTGGAAGGCCCACTGGGAAGTATTCGGTTTTTCATTGTTATCATCACTGAGACGATTGTCCGACCCACACGTCCCCTTTGTTCATTCTGCAGCTCTTAACCATCTGTCATGTTTTCTGGAGAGCCTTGTGAAAACATTTAGGTTAAACCAAATGGTCGTAAAAGCTGTCATTGTATTATAATCAAGGCCTGGTTGAGGTTTTTCCTTGTATTTTTTTGTTTGTTTGTTTTAAGAAATGCACTTGATCATTTTTACCTTTTTAAAAGCTTCGTCTTAATCCTGGACCCAAACTTCAGTCTGATAATAAATCAGCTCTGAGTCTACCTGAGTCATAGATGTTTCAAAATGGCTCTATTTTCTCATCCGTTTTGCTCAAATGCTATGTTAAACTTGGGGCCATTTGTTACTTTGGCCTCCTCCGTTTTTACTTCCTTGCCTCCGATGCTTTCTCCTTCAGTCGTCCTCAACCACCCACTCCTTGGCTTTGTCAGCATCAGAAGTGTCCCTCCTCTGAGGGTGCGATCTCGGGCACCCCAGGTTTAGCTTAGCGACTCTGATGCGACAACTCAGCCGCTTGCCATCTTGCCAAGACCTTCAGTTCAGGGACCACACCACTTTCCCACTCCCCGTCACCTCCCTCACGCCTTCGGTTCCTTCCTTACCCAGTTTAGAATCCATAATCTCTACAATCATGTCTGTTGAAGTCACCATAGTCCCACAGCTCTCCTTGGACTCACCTGGCAAAGCTCTATCCCTGTTTAAATCCCGCTACTTACTCTACGCCTGTACCCAAACGTCTGACGAAAAACCCACCAGGATGACTGGCATCATTTAAACTAATGGTTATAAATCTCAGATAGACTAAGTCTTATTTGGCAACCCTCCCATGCTGCTCTAAATGCTCCTTCCAAAATTACTGTCCCACCGCTTCTCACACCCTCTTCCTGCTCTCTCGAAGACACTCCCTCAGCATCAAAATGATAAAGGATCTCCTGTCTTAAAAAACAAACCCCTCTCCGTTCTCCATAGCCTCCTTCAGCTGCTGCCTTTTTTCCTCTCTTCATCCCATCCTCTGGATTGCTGTGCTCACCAACTCCGATGCATCTGCTCTTGGGAATGTCACTGATAAATTTGGTGTAGCTAAATCCAGTGCCACTCTGTCATATCTTATTTGACCTCCTAGAACTGATAGAGACAGTAGATGCGACTGAAACTCCTTTTTCCATGACGTTCTTTCCCAGTTTTCAGAGATACCATGTTCTCTTATGTTCCCTCCTTCCTCACCAGCCACTCCTCCCTGATGGTCTCTGCTAGGTCCTCTCCTCTTCCTGACCTCTAAATGTTGGTGCGTCCATGATTCAGCACTCCCGTCTCTCTCTTTATTCCCAAGGCAATCTCCCATGGTCATCTATAATTACAGCCCCAGCCTCTCTGCCAAACTCGACTGTTCACTTGACATCAAACCATCAGCAAGTTCAGCCAACTCTAATTTCAAGAATACCCCAAGATTGCCACATTCTCTTGTTGCCATTCCCTTGTTGCCACACCAATCCAAGCCACCGTGCTTACTTATCTAAACCATTGCTGTGGCCACTGAACTGGTAAGAGTGGTCTTCTCAAAATGAAATAGGACCACAGCCATTTTTCTGCTTAAAACTTCTCCAGGTGATTTTTATCACATTCAGAGTAAAACAGAAACTACTTCTTCTGGCTTGTAAAATCTACTAAGATCTGGTCTCAGATTGCTCTTAATCTCATCTTCTACCACCCTCCCCCACCCTACAAGTCTCCAGCCATACGGCCCCATTTCTGTTCCTAGAACATGCCAAGCTCATTTCTGCCTTTGGGTGTTGGCACTGACTGTTCCCTTTCCTCTGATCTTTATATGGTTGGCAACTTCTTGTCATTAAGATCTGAGCTTAGATTTTGTAATTCTTAGGAAACCCGACTGTAAGAATGATGGGTTATTCAAGTTCTCAAACCTGCCATGCACTTTCAACTGAATATAAACAGGGGCAAGGTTTTTGTACTGTAAGTACTGCTTCAACATTTTTACTTTTGAAAATTACAAAATTCTTCTAGATTTAACTTCATTAATCTGTCACTTCTCTATGTGGTGGCAGCCAGAAAGACCAAAAAAAAAAAAAAAAAAAAGAAGTATCCTAGAAATTGTGTCTACTAGTGCCCAGAGAACTACGTGAAGCAGCAGTTCTTTGTTGCCAGAACTTGCTGGGTGACTGTGGCCCAGGTGCCTCATCTTTGTGAAGGGGGTTCCCCCGCCTGTGAAGAAGAGACAAGGATTCTCTGGTTAAGACAAGGAATGTACATTTGCATATGTACATTCGTGTATTTAATAACAAAAGAATTAAATCTTTGTCTCAAATCTATACAGTACTTCATCCTTTTCCACTCACCTGTGTGTGATCTTTTCTGGAAAAAACACACAATTGGGGACCATTCTTGGTCTTTGCTTCTGAAATTCTCTTTTCTTAAGCTTAGAGCCTGTTTATGCAACTCCTGTGAAAATAGATGTAAAAATACGGCTGGCTTCACAAATAATTAATGGACAAAAAATGACTGAGAAACAGGAGATGAGGAGGCGGATGAGCAGGAGGTGGGGGAGCTCGGGCATTGGGGGTGGGGTAGCTGCACGCAGGCCTTGGTGGAAGATCGGGCTCCCCCAGCCTTGTACTGTTAGTACAGTAAATGCTAGCAGCAAACCCTCCCACCCACCAGTCCCTGGGTTGCAAATGCTCCCATTTTCCAATGACTCCCTGGAGTGCTCCAAAATTAATGAATGGCAGAGGCCATTATCTCTGCTGTTTCTATTTTACAGCAAATGTATCTTTAGCATGAAATTTGCTACAGACAATTCATATAGTGCTTTTACCCACAATATTTTTATGTTATGTTAATAGCCTTTAGCTTAATGTCTTTGTGCCTTGCAAGCTAATTCTGGAACACATGAAGTGTGTTAAACGAGGGATGGATGTGTGGGCATCTAAACCTACTGAGTGGAATTAGAGAGAAGGATCCTTTAAAAAAGCAATTCGGAGACAACACGCCCACATCAATGTTCAACAACAGAACCGCTGCCGTGGAGGTCATGAGCCCCTCTCTGCTCGCTTGAGAGAGCACAAGTGAAGTCAGGGGATCCCTACGTTTTTCTTGAATTTAGTAAACAAAACGGTAAAGTGAACAATTTCCTTAGCAAGGAAAGAAGCAAGCAAAAAGTTATTCTAGGAGGACGCTAGACTCTGGAGGGACACTGTGACAGATCTGGTGTCATAACCTGCTTCCCAGATAGTTCCCAGTGATTCCTGCCTCCTGGTCGTCACACCCTTTGGTAATAACCCTTCCCTTGAATGTGGAACAAATCCAGGGACTTGCTTCTTATGAATAAAATACGGGGGAAATGATGGAATGGCACTTCAGTATTCAGTTTAAAGCTGGCACGTCTGTCTTGCACTTTCTCTTTCTGGCTATTCTCAGCTTGCTAGTTCTTGTGACGTAAGCTGCCATGTTTGGAGCATGGAAGTGAAGGCAGCTAACGGCCGTCAAGGAACTAGAGCCTCAGTCCAGCAACTCACCGAGAATGCGCCAACAACCATATGAGTGAGCTTAGAAATGGATCTTTCCTTGGCTCACACCATGGTTACAGCCCCCGAGGGCCCCTGTGGCAGAAGACCCACCTCAGTCATGCCTGGACTCCTGACTCTCAGAGACTATGAGATTTAACAAATATTTGCTGTTTGAAGCCACTAGGTGGCTGTTACATGACATTGTAACAGACATGTAACAGACATGTAACAGACATGACATCTGTTACATGAGGTTGGATAACCAATGCAGCCGCTCAGCTCTAGACTACGGAGAGTACCCACCTGAGGTGTGATTCCAGCTTTACAGTCTTCTGGAATGACGAGCACCCACAGCTGCATATTTGAGTAAGGAGTGAGACATTGCAAAGTGCGAAACCTCTCTGAACACCTCTAGCAGGAAAAAACGCCAACAACCGCAAAACATTACTGCCAGGACGGCATAAAAGAAAGAACATATTGGCACAGGCTGTGCATTGAGAGCGTCAATTATACACAGTCGAGCAAATTATCTAATTTCTCTGGGATTCCGTCTCTTCGTGGAGAAGATGGCGCCCAACTCAGGCTAAGTTCTTGCTAGACTTAGCAAGAACTGCAAGCTTTCTAAGACACTGCTTTGAGGAACTCAAGAGGGCCCCACCGCGAAAGCTCTTTCTCATCCGCTGGAAAGAGTGTTACTAGGAATTTGTTCCTTAACGCTTCTAGGGGCTGTCCCTGAAATGATTACTTTAGCAAAGAAATTTTGACTGGTGAGGACAGAGGAAATTCTCCAGTGACTTCTAAGAATAGTGCGGAGAGTTGCGACCCTGTGTTGTGGTTTTAGTGGTGGCCACAAAAGGAAGTGTGGATGATTCCACCATTTTGATGACCTGGTAGGCTTTCTCCTTTCTGATGTATGTGATCTACACCATCAGCCCCATCTCCCCTCTCACCTTGATCACAAGGGAGCTGGAGAAAACTCCCATTCAGTCATAGCCACTGTATTAAATGGTACGGTTCCCGTATTTGTATTCTTTTTCCCTGTCCTCATTTTTCTACTTCTAGTTTATCACACGCCCTTTGTTGCAGGCCAGCTCAAATCATTGCCAGAAAACGGGTGTTAATATATAGAACATACACAAATATACATGTCTGACTCCCCCTGCCCCCACCAATTGCAATGTTACAAACAGAAATGCAAATCTGGGAATATTCTTCTATCTTGATTAGTAATTTTCAAAATGTAAGGTCATTTTGGCTTCGGTGGAAGCAAAGATGTAAATTAGCAGAGCAACCAGTAAAATAGGATAAATCAGAAAAAGTAAAGACAAACACAAATGGCAACAATATTTGTACCGTTTTTATTTGTAAAAATAACCATCTGAATGCATTTCCATAGTATATTACAGTTAAGTACTTCATTACATTATTAGCATTCAGTAGTTGAAAAAGTATTAAACTGTGCTTGAAAAGATTCAGATTGGTTCAAAGTCATTCACTGAACTAAGTCATTTCCCTCATTTTTACAGTCATGACATTTACCAGAGTCATTCAACTCCAATTTACATAAGCAAACATTACAGACAAAATCCCACTGAAAGCATCAAACAGTATTTTACGCTGTTACAAATATGTTATGCAAAATATAACACTGGCACCAGATTTGTATCATCGTGCTTTGCAAAGATATATTGCACATGCTAAAGCATAAAATATGTAGACAAAACTACCAAACAAAAGGTATTTGCATTGAATTTTTAGATCACTGCATAAGAAACGCATAGAATTACATTTTTACACACACTCAGATTGTCACTATCTTAAAACGCTTTTCCCCTCTAACATTGACCTATGGTTTACAGTTTTGTAAGAAGAAAGCATTTTAGCACTGCAAAATTAAACATAATTCCTATAGAAAACTTCGGCATTTTCATTTTCATTTCTAAGCAAGTAAGGGGAAAGAGGAAAAAGACACTTTATACATTCAAAGAAAGGCTGAAATGAAAACTCACTGGTATTATATTGCTCTGATAACACTCAAAGGAAAAAATACAAAACATTTCACAGAACATCTTCAGAATATACAAATATAAAAAGGCACTCTAACTTCATATTACAAGACAAAAAAAAGGGATGAGTTCTTCAACCAACGCAACAGATAAGCAAACCAGGTTGCTCAACAGGACGAATAGTGCAGCAGATCCGTTTGATGTTCTTGTTCTAATTTCATAATAAAATTAAAAAAAATCAAGCAGCTGTTGACTGCCTAAAGTACCAAAACATACTACAGTGCCCTTTTAGTAGTGATAAATAGAAATCCCCTGAGTTTTTTACTGTAGAATCATAGCAGATTTTAGGCAATTTGGAGATAATAATGGATTTACCAAGGACAGGCAGACACGGCGAATAGGTAAGTGCGATGAAAACGTGATCCCTGTGAATATGGTTGAAATACAGACTAAAAATAACACAGTCAGGTAAAAAGCACTAAACAACCAAGACTTGGTTAAAAGCACAAAGCTGTGTGTGTGTGTGTGTGTGTGTGTGTGTGTGTGTGTGTGTGTGTTTTGCTTAGAAAGCTACATTGCAAATCTAGTTCTATTTCTAAGAGATGTACTTAAAACACACAGAACTCATAGTTTTTGAAGTCACTTCCTAAAGAAAAAAAATGTGGTCTCGCGGAATGGAGAAACAGTGAGAGAGTGGGAGAGAGATTTGATTCCATGGGCAATTCACGGCAAGCGTGAGTTCATTTTGTTCCTTTGTCCTCCTTCTTTCTATGCGTGAGAGAGTGGGGAAAAGTCAAAATGCAGCTATGTGGAGAGAAATGTACCCGGGCCGGTACTGTTTTGCTGCCACCTTTCTTGTTCTCTGTGCTACCCTACAGGGAAAACGTGAATGCTGCTTCACCATTACAAGCGGGCATTTCCTTTCCTGCTTTAAACGTCAATGCACCAAGATTTCCATTCACTTCTAGAAAAAGACACCACAGTATATCGTGCTTTTTTAGCACTGGAGCTCCCTTACTTTTCAGTGTTTTGGTAAAGATAAGGTCGTTATTGCTCACTAGCAATTTATCTACTTTTCAAAAACACGTCTTCTCTAAACAAACAAAAAGGACAGAGGAAGGAGGGGGACCACAACACCAAAACATGAAAAAACAATGTTGGTGGTGTCGAAAACTTCCTGGGAAATTATTACCAATTCTGTAAGTCCTCTGAACAAGTTCTCATTTATGAAGAACCCAAAGTGAGTTTTGCATTAAGTCAGGATATTAAAAGAGTAAGAGTAAAGTCTTTTATGATTAGATGAAAAATAGAATACGGTGTGTGTATTTGATCCAGATATGCTAGAACACTGTTTTAAAAATATCTCACATACATTAGAAAATAGAAATTTCCAGGGTTGAAAATGGAACTGACTATAAAATGTCAGAGTCCTGACAACATGTTTCTCTCCCGTTTCTTCCTCAAGTGGAAAATAGCACGTGAGCTGGTGATTTGTATTTCCTCTCCTGGTTACACGTGCTCACACACTGACATCATTTCCCATTAGGTTACTGGGACCACGTGAGATTTTCAGTGTGTTCAGAGTAATTTCCATAAATTTCTTTGGGCCACCTTTGTGCATATGACCCACCACACACCTCAGTTCTCGTCTTGCAGAAGAGCATAAGGATGGCAGTGTCTCCCAAACTCTCCAGGCTGGCTACAGACTGGGGCTGAGCAATGGAGGCTTTACCCCTCTCCAACCGATGTGGAGAGCCCGAGGAAACCTCAGCAGCGGAAATGCTGGGCTTGGCCCCAGGCCGGCCGGCTAGCCCAGCGAGGGTCCTGCGTGATTTCCTGCTTTTGTGTTATTCCAAGTAAGACACGCAGCGATTAAAGCAGAGAACAACCAGTGGATGTTTCCTCGGCCTTTGTTTCATTTCAAATAAATATAAACACATTTACATCAAAAGTATACGAACATTTTTCTCTAGTTTGGCAAAAAAATAAGCCTTGGTCAACAGGTCATCAGTTACAAATGTTAAGCCACCAACCAGAAATCTGTGTCATAAGAAATATAAAACACAACAAAGACTGTTACACAAAAAGATTACATTTTAACTCCATAGAAAAGCTACTTCAGTTCTCACTTGCATTTTGAAGGAAAGCAATTTAAATTCTTCTGTTTTAGACTGAAGCAATTTGGTCCTCACGTACAGCTGGTTGATGAACTACAGACATATATATATATATATATATATATATATATACACACACACATATACATATACATATGTGTGCGTGTGTATGTGCATAACGTTTAAAGAGTCTCATTCTTCTTTTTGTACAGCTATTCCAGGTGCAGAACGGGGTCCATTTGACCTAGAAGCTTTGGCAGAGGGAGCAGACACAGTATTCACTATGTTGATTCGATCATCAAGCAATTATCAAGTGGCTTTAATTTCCACATCACTCATTTCTACCTTCTGTTTTGTACCTTGTTTCCCTTTGTCCTCACCCTTCCACTCACTTGGTATGACCTTGACTGAGAAGCTCATTTAATACTTTACTACTGATAAGCAATGCTGATGGTTCTGACCTTTTTAAAAAGCTAGCATTCTGATTTAAGGATGAACTAACAAAAAAATAAATAAAAGGTAGCCACATATTAAATCTGCGTATGTCTCAAAGTTCTGGTGCAATACAATTTTTCACCTGAAATGTTATTAGACAGATTTGGGTTCAATCAGGCAGTGGAAAATTAGTCCCAGGCTCGTTACAGGGAGTACTGGGGGCTGTATTTGTGTTAAAAGAAAAAAGCAACTTAAATTTTTGTTGAATTTTTCCATTCATCTGGCAACTTTAATAAAAATCCTTGGAAAGAAGTTCTGGATATTTAAGTGCTTGCTATAGAGAGGATATGCATAATTGGACTCCCTTAAAAAGATTATTACAGGCATCATTTCTGAAGATGAACACCTCTAGCTTTGGCTTCTAGTGAGGAAGTAAACATCAAAGTGAGAAGAGGTTTGAGGCAATTCCTACCCTCTCTTTCCCTCCCCTCATGGGACACGAATGTCACATTGATATACTTCTGAGAACTTACTGCTGAGTGAGTAAATGAAAAAAAAAATTCTTTCTAGAGAACCATTCCCCCTCAATTGCATTATGCCAAAAGAAAAAGAATCAAATGCATTTTTTACTTAAAATTTCTTACTTAAAATGAGAGGTAGACTTGCACAGAAGTAGCTTAGATCTAAGGAAAACATGAAAACACAAATAAAAATCAGGGCCCATTTCTGTGAATGCCTTGCCCTACAGCCTAGCTGCCCTCCCTGGATTTGATTAATTCCTTTTCTACTGGCTTCTGGAAGCCCAGGCCCATAATAATACTCGAACACAACATAAGCCTGGAATTCATGTTTCTTTCCCTTCTTCCAATACGGGTGATCAAGGAAAAGCTTCTATAGTCCAAAGTCAAAACGTTTCGGAATCAGAGTCATTTTCATTGTACCCATCCTCTGAGCCTACGTTGTTACTGCACAGGCTAACCATGCTACCCAGATTGGAGAGGGTCGTCCTGCTCAAATTGTCTTTTTTAAAACAAACGAAGTTGACAGCCGTCATTGTACTGGAAGGAGAAAAAGGCATCATGGTAGCCAAAATGAGGGCCAGGCAGTCAGCCACGTCTTTGTTAGGAGCGCAAGCCAGGGCCGGGGTATGACCTGGGCGTAAATGCAGACAAGGCAGTGGTTAGTCCAGGAAATCCAAAGGCGGCGTGAGCATTCCACAGTACATCTCATACGACCTCACACGCGGAGATGTATGTTGAGTTAGAAATCATGCCAGGCAAAAAGAGGAGTTACTTCCCACAAGTCATGCTAGGGGTCAGGCTAGAGGGAACTGGGAGGGTGAGACATTTTATGAGGGGGACTTGGTTTTTCCGTTTACATGACAACAAGCACTATGTTATCCGAAGTTAGGCAGAACTCTAGTCTTCATCTAATGAACAGAAACACAAGGGGGCAGGGGTGGGACCCAATTACACACACACACAAACGACACCCCCCCCAAAACAAAAATAAAAACAAAAACAAAACCAAAAAAGACAGCACCAGGACAACTACAAAGGTGTTTCCACTTGAGAGCACACGCACACCATGGCACACCATGCGCCTCAGGCTTGGGCCGGAGTGCTCTCATTCTGAGAACAATGACTTTCATAGTAGGTAATTGTGTGTCGGATTAGAAAACATTGAAAATCCCAAGTCTGCAAATGCGACTAATGCAGTTTTCTTGCTTTACATGTGTTTACATAAAGTATGTACCCGTGAACTCGTTCTAGGAAAATGGAATCATTGGAGCAGATCAGACAGGAAAGCACTGGCTGTTTGTGATTTAAAACTTACTATCATTTAAGAGAAATTTAACAGAATTTTTAAAAATAGCAACACCAACCAACCAAAGTCGCCCAGCAATGACTGGTGTGGGAAAATGGCTGTGGAGTCCTGTCACTCTGCACCATTTAGACCTATGGGTCTCATCCGGAAGAGAAAACCAACTTAACATGTGCAGGGGGAGGTAGATACATTCTGTGACTTAATTACCGCCCTTATCCAACCTTTATTCTACTGACCTGAAAGGGTCAACTTATGCCCTCTGCCCACAGATTTCCTATTACCACTCCCTTATTTATTCAGAGCTAGTGGCTCAATAAAACTCCACATTTTGTCAACTTCTATCAACATTGGAGAGTTTCTGCCCCTCCCCCAGCCCCCAACAGATCGTTCCTCTCTGCAGCATGAAACCAAGTAAGAACAGACAGGAGTCTTAACATTCCATCCCACGGAAGTCACGGATGAGTAAAGGATTTATGAGGGTCGTGCTGGACAAAACTGCCTCAAACTGTTCCCAGGCCTCTGGGATGCAAGTGAGCTCCAGAAAGGCCTCAGTTCCACTGACCCAGGGCTCTCGTGCCTAAGGTTGCTGTTGGCAGGGGAAGCCTCAGATGCAGCAGGCTTACCACGGAGAAAGACACTACTGATTTCTTTTGAGCTCTCTGGGCCATTTCGAAGAAAAAACTGTGTACTTCTGCATGCCAACCCTAAGATATATAATAGTGGTAAGAGGGCGAGGGAAAGGGAGGAGGGACAACTGAGGAGATGAGGCAATAGGGAACTTTCTGCACCTCCTAGATGAGTCAGGTTGGGGACAGAGAGGGGTACATGCTAGGATAAAAGGGGCTGCAAAACAAAACTAGTAGGAATTAGCTAATGATGTCATATGGCTAATGCTTACTTCTGAGAAACAGGCATGGGCTGCTAGTTCCAATACCTGTAATAAGCAGTTAATTGAGTTGTGTTAATGATAATACTTTAATTAAATGCCACAATTGATGACACATTGAAAAAATTACGTCATTCATAAATATCCAGAAATTCGTCTTTCGCTCTGCATGGTTAATAGGTATTGTGCTTAAAATGGTAGTTTCACATAATTCTGTTATTCATTCACTTTTCAAGGAAGCAGAGTAGAGAGCTTCTGTTGAGAGTTAGTTCATTTAGAAAAGGAATGTTACATAGATCAGGAGAAGCTTTCAAGCCTAGAGAGTCATTCAAAAATTGTATTCATGTTCCCCAAATATCCTTACTGAGAATATGAGTTTTGATCTGTTCTTTAAAGAGAAAAAAAAAAGTTTGATCTCAGAATGAACTGAAATACAAAGACCTAGGTTTTTCTTGGAGCCCTTGAGCATGCACTAACGACATGTGTGGTCTCTAACTCTCCAGCGCACGCAGTTAGAATTCTGAATGCCCGTCTGCCAGGTTTTCAGTGTGTCCAAAAGGGCTGAGCCGCCACGCTGAGGGGTTAGAGAGGAGCTGCTGGTGTCACATGCAGAATGGAAGGCACTGGTGGGCTGCGCGTGGACCACATGTTTTACGAAGACAGACAGGACAGACTATCCCTGTTGGATGTCTCACACACAGAAACTGCCAAGGGGGAGAGAATTCTTACTGCCTTTTTAATGAGCACCTATCATCCTCACCTCCCCCAGCTTCACAGCACAGGGAAGGCACCTGTGGCAACTGCTTACCGTTCCCACTTACCGTTTTCATCCACAGCGAGTACACAGGCCCCTTTGGCCAACAGCTCCTCAACCACCACCTTCAAGCCGTTTCGCGCAGCAACGTGGAGGGGTCTGAAAGAAGACAGCAGCCAACGTCAACTGGGATATGAATTTGTGTGAGAATGTGTCATTGTGGGGAGCTGCATTGCAAAAAGGAAGAAAATGCTTAAGAAAATACTTAATAAATATAAATATATATAAGTATAAGATATATTTATATATAAATACAAAAATATAAAATAAATATAAAATATAAAAAATATATAAATATAAAACATATTTACATATAAATATAAAATAAATACTTAAGAAAATACGCCCATATTTTTACTTTTTTAAAATAAAAATATTTGTCAACCAGATCTTTTCCAGGTGTTAACATCCAACTCTTTTTCCATGTTGGCCCAGATTTCTCTGCAGATACGACAAATATTCCGGATCTCAAACGACCTCAATGACAGTAAACAGGAAGCCAGAAAAGGAACGTAAGCTCTAGCTTGCTTTCTAGAAGGTTCTTTACCCCTTCCTTTCTACCTCAGCATTTGAATCACTGTTTCACATGGTCCATCAAGATGACTGGTTTTAATATCACCCATATATATTTATCTTAATCCTCCCTTTTATTAATAAATGCACTAAATGATATTTTGTTGAATTTAGAATACCTTAAAGAATAATGTCAAACCCAGTATATTCATTTCTGCTATACAGTTCTTAAGAAACTTAATGGGAAAAAAAATCCCAATATTCCTTTGCCCTTAAATGCATAGGTAATTTCCTAAAATGGGAAATGAATCAGATTTAGGTCTTTCATGCTGAGGATTACACTGAATTATATTAAAATGTAACAAAGACAAACTGCTTAGAAACTCTTCAAATGTATTCTGGGAACATGATTTATAAAACTGTCATTTTCCAGTAAGAACACATAATGCTAATATATTATATTACAAAATTCCATGAAGGCATAACAAAATAAAGATTCTAACTAAAAATGTCTAGCTTGGTGTGCCTGGGTGACTCAGTGGGTTAAAGTCTCTGCCTTCAGCTCAGGTCATGATCCCAGGGTCCTGGGATCAAGCCCCGCATCGTGGCTTTCTGCTCAGCAGGGAGCCTGCTTCTTCCTCTCTCTCTGGCTGCCTCTCTGCCTACTTGTGATCTCTGTCAAATAAATAAATAAAATCTTAAAAAAAATGTCTAGCTTGGTCAGCATTTGTAGATATGTGACTATAAACTTCGTGAAGGAGAAGCCAGGTCTGTGTTTTTCACCACTGTATTCTCTGGTACACAGCATACTCTAAATATTTGTCAATTCAACGACTATGAATCTGGGTCCATATCAAACTTTAGAAGTCACACTTACGTCTGCAGTGCATTATTTTTTGCATTAATAAGGCTCTCGTCTTGTATCTTGTCAAGTATTAACAAGGCACATTTTTCATGACCCTAATGAAGAAAAAAAAAATGGTAAGAAACATGGGACAGAAACAGAGAAAAGCTCCTGAAAAATTACTTCATTGTGCTTTAAATTTAAAATGAACATCATTTGCCTAAAAACATTTTATAAGGCAACTTTCTGATTAATTCCTTTTTCTTCTAAAAAGCAAATGGTTAAAGGACCCTACACTCTCAAAGATTCTGGGTAAGGTCTTAGGACTTGAATAATGTAAACCTGATCTAAAATATTAATATTGTGGGGCGCCTGGGTGGCTCAGTTGGTTAAGCGGCTGCCTTCCACTCAGGGCATGATCCCAGAGTCCTGGGATCGAGGCCCACATAGGGCTTCCTGCTGGGCGGGAAGCCTGCTTCTCCCTCTCCCCCTCCCCCTGCTTGCGTTCCCTCTCTCACATTCTATCAGATAAATAAAATGAAATCTTTAAAAAAATATATATTAATATTTCAAAGATAACTGCAGCAGTAATGTTGAGAGAGCTGAGGCAGAAGCTAGCTCAGCAAAGCCAACTGGCAAACAGAGAGTAGAATTAGAAGCAGCCTTTTAAATCCATCGACACTACTTTTTAAACGTATGTCAAGTCCCATCTCCTTCCTCAAGCCTTCACTGACCACTTCAGGGACCCATCTACCCTTGAAATTTCTATGACGTCTGTTATCAGTATCACTTATCACTATGTACTGCCTCATGCTGGGAAGGGACTTTCAGGGAAGCTCCTTCTTTTCTTCCTCAATCAGGGCAAGATACCTGCTTGTATCTTAAAGGAGATGGTTGATAATTAAAAAAAAAAAAAAAATTAACTGGAAAGTCTAGAGACCCTTCCACGATTTCAGGTCTAGGCCCTCATTTCCTAAACCCTTGATCCTCAAAGTGTGGCCCACAGACCAGCAACCTGGGAGTCAGAAACGTTGAACCTCAGGCCCCACTCTAGACCTGCATTTTGACAAGAGCCTCTGGTGATTCATTTTGCATAATCAAGTTTGAAGAGCACTGAACGTCTCTTTCTGAAAACACTACACTTTGAAATAAACTTCATGAAATGGAGCCCTTTCTGGGGTTTCCACGGGCTTCCCAGAGCAAGAAGTGAGAAAGTACAACGGCTGAAAGGAACGGCCAAAGCATCCAGTACCACAGAGGACGCCTTTAACACCATTACCATGTTGAAGTCAACCACCACCACTGGTGTTAACTACAGTCACACACTATAATGCCTTATAAGGGAGCCCCAGAAACGCAATTTCAGAAATGTCCGTGGAGTTGTCATTCTCACGCGCTGCTGGTGGAGGGTAAATGGTTGTGATCTTATGAGAGTACATTTGGGCTGAAAAATCTTCACAGCTTTAGGCTCAATGGCTCAATGGCTCAATGGTTTTACATTTAGGAATCTATCTTAAAGGAACGAGTAAGAATTCTTTAAAAAAAAAATTCTCTACAATTAGCATCACCTATAGTAGCATAGGTTTGAAAACAAGCAAATGTCTAACCATTGAGGATGGTTGGAATAAAGGATGGCACATTCTTAAGGTAGAATACCATACATTTTCTAAAACGTGATACAATTTGATATCTAAAAGAAAGATATTCATGGGGTGTGTGGGGGACTCTTGTCGGTTAAGCATCGAACTCTTGATTTCAGCTCAGGTCATGATCTCATGGGCTTCAGCAGGGGGTCTGCTTCAAGATTCTCTCCCTTTGCCCTTCCCCCCACTCTCTCTGTCTCTCTAAAATAAATAAGTCTTTAAAAAAAAGATTCATAAGATACAATTCAGGAACAAAAAGGTTTTAAGGTTTTAAAACATGATCTCGCTTTTGTAAAATTGTGTATATTTATATACCATTTATCTTTTACAGAAGCAGGAATCTTGAGCTACATGTGAACACAATGCTGTTAAAAAAAAGAAAAACAAAAAACGCAAACACATTCCTTGCATTGAACTATGAACCAGGAAAAAAGGGCAAAGGGTAGAAATGCACACGAACGCACTTATTTGCCTCCAAGGAGAGTATTTTTGGGGCTGTGTTATAAATTACAATATCTTCAAAGGGAACAAAATGAAAACAAGTGGACCTGGTTGTATCTAAGAAGCCACATAACTAAGGTCCTAACCTGTGTTTAAACCCAAGTTGATGTGGTACTACACCCCCTAGAGACAGAGGGAGTGACAGCATCAGGAGACAGACTGCATAAGAATGGAGGTGGCCAATGCCCTGGAAAGCCTATCCTCGTCAACCCCTACGTGTGTCTGCCCTGTGGCTTCTTCCCCTCCTATTCTGCTGACAGCTGACAACACCCTGAGAAAATGCACTTCTTAATTAAGAGCCATGATACACACTTCTGAGATAGCATTTAAGTGGTTTAGCGGTATGAGTATGATTACAACAGGAAGTAACACTGTTTCAAATTCATTTACATACTTTGCTACTAGCCAAATGTAAGGGTGTGTTCAAGTCTTTATCCTTTACAGTCAGATCAGCCAGGGCACTGTTCACCAAAATATCTACAGAAAAAGCCAAAAGAGAGTTACTTAGGCGACATGCTAATTACAATAACACATTCAAATTAGTATGGACACATCATCATAGTTAATGTTTTTAAAGGAAAAATTTATCGCCCTACTGTTCTGTTGAAATCCAAGGTCTACAGACATCCATTGTAATCATCTTTGTAGCTTTGTTATTTCTAGGTAAAATAATTCTGGTGCTGTATTTGGTCTCTCAATGTTGAGATCTTTTATTGCTCAAAGACAAGGTCCACCAATCATCAAATAACAGGGGACTGAAGACAATTAGCAAGTAGAATCGAGTGGCTTAAATAAAACGTTGGCCTTTTTTACATGCATATACCAAGACACTAACTGATTTCTCCCTTTTACAAAGTTACTGCAGTTGGGTTGGGCATGAGCACGAAGCCCGCCAGCCGAGCACATACCCACAGCGCCCGCCTGCCCATTCTCGGCCGCCATCATCAGTGCTGTTTTCCCTGAATTGTCCGCTGCGTTCACTTCAGCATTGTGTCTCAGAAGAAGCTGCAAGCACTCCACGTGGTCAGCAAATGCCGCCGCATGCAAGGGTGTCCTAATGATGGAAAACAAATAGGATTCTAGCTTCCTTTAAACGTAACACTCTCTCTGTATATGCCTGAGAAACATGGGCACAGTGTCATCCCAGGGACTTAAAACTTCTCAGTTTACAGAAATAACAATTAGGCCTTCTCTAAAGTCCATTCTGGGTGGACACTGAACAGTCACCTATGTGAATGGCGCCCCCTAGATTTGGAGGGTGGCAGTGGTGGCCCTGATAATAAAATCAGCATCTTTACTGACCCTTTGATGTTGAGTTCCAATGACTTCTCATTTTTGATAAAGATACTTTCAGATTTGGAGTGCCTGGCTGGCTCAGTCAGTCGAGTACGTGACTCTTGAACTTGGGGTCGTGAGTTCGAGCCCCACACTGGGTGTAGAGATTACTTAAAAAGGATACTTTCAAAATTGAGCCTTAAATTTGCAGATAATTGGGTATTTAAATAATAAAAATGTCCCCATTATCTAATATGGAGAGTTGATTTTTCTAAGAGCACAAATTATATTATTTATCAAAATTAAAAATTAAATCTAAAACTTCATCTCCTAGACATTCTTGGTCATGTGAACAGACACATAAAATACTAGGTGTTTCATAGTAAAATATTAGAAACAGTAAAATATTAGAAACAACTAAATGTTCTCCAATAGAAGGCAGGCTGAGTAAACATCTGTCCATTCAATGAAGTAATATCCAGTTTTAAAAAGAATATGGTAAATCTACATATTCTGGTATGAAAATTCTCCAAGATACACTAAAAGCAGAGCACTGCAACAGAATTCTCCTATTTGCATATAAAGAACATGAGCATATATTTTCATATATGGTTGTAGCTATGTACAGAAAATATTGGAGAGAATATAAAAATTTTAAAAGAATAGTTTAAGGTAGTTTTCTAGATGGAAGAAAAGACTAAGAGTAATTTCTCCTAATTATATAGTCTTTATTATATTTAATTTTTAAAAGCTGTGCTTTTAGAAGTGCCTGGCTGGTTCACGAGGTAGAGCATGTGACTCTTGATCTCAGGGTTGTAAGTTTGAGCCCCATGTTGGGTATAGAGATTACGGAAACAAAATAATTTTAAAAAAAGATAAATAAAAACCATGCTTTTATGTTACTTTTTTCAATTAAAAAATAACAAGTGTTTGGCTACTTTGCAACCAGAAAGCAGAGACTAAGACTGATCACGACAGGAGACCTGCTGCCTTGGGATCACTTACCTGCCTTTGTCATCTCTGCAATTGACAATACCGGCATCTATGGCCCCAAGTAGCAATGATGCACAATTCTCATGATCGTTTATTCTAAAATGAAAATAGATTTTACATTAAAAAAATTCAACATTTAAAAAAAATTATATATCCCCTCCTACTCCATCATCCCGGGCACCGTATATTTAACAATCAGACACATTAAAAAATGTGTGGCGCAAATCTCTGTGCTTTCTGTTCTGTTCAAATAATTCAAGGAGACAATTTAGGTCCTACAGATAAGCTTCACTTAACACTTCCTGAGGCAGGCAGTCTCACTCTCGAGAGCCCATCTGAACCGTTTTAGTGACGAGGTGGGATTTGAAGTTGACTCCTCACAGCCTACAGGAGCGGACATCGAGACAAGGCACCTGCCAAACCCTCTGAGTCCACCGTTCTTCTTGCGGCCAAGGGCTAAGGGTGGGTCACTCTCGGATTTGAGGTCTGCCTCCTTGTGTCTAGGTCTCTAAGCCAAACAAATTTTATCCAAAACTTTTTAAGGGAAAGTTCCCAGAAAGAGTCTGTGATGCAGGAAAGGCTCTGGGACAGCAAGAGTGGGAATCCACAACAGTAGCAGACTACCAGGGACCTTTAGGTCAGCCCATAGCCTAAGCCACTGGGAGATTTGTGGAAATAAATGAAGACAAAACTGCAGACTGTTTTGACCCATAGCACATTAATGTCTATGTAGGGAAGAGCTGAACTCTTAAAAGCCATTAGGGTGTCCACTGTGGTAAAGAAAGCTTGTGAAGAGTAAACGATCTATAGTTAATGAGAACCTTAGAAGGCAAAGCCACAAAATGGATGGGCGTGGGTTGAGCACTTAAAAGCCGTTAGAGTGCTCGCCACATAAGTCTAAGACTCCCACCACAGGATAAGTCAATTATGGAACAGGTTATATTGACAGTGGGTCACTCGCCAACCTCAAGAAAACTTCCATGCAACAAAGTACACTGAATCCCAACACCACCCAGATCCCAAACCCGGTGGCACATCTCTTTCAGGTATTAATTTAGCTCCAAGAGACTCAAGGATTCGCTAAAAAAACGAGATCCTCGAGTTTCAGAGAACAGAGCATTCTGCCTCCCAGAACACTTGCTTATTTTATGTCCACAAACCGTGGCTGCCATAGATATCTACAAAAATGGCAAAATCTTACTTAGACAATCCAGAACTACAATGACCAGCATGGGGAATATTCCCGTTAGATAATATCTTGCATTTAAGAACTACACTTGAAAGCAAGGGTTCCCAAATCTACAAACAGAATGGGATACGTATTATAGCTGATATGCAGAAGCTTCCAAAAAGCTTCACTGAAAGATCCACTGCCAAGGCTAATGAAAAACTAAAGACGCAAGAGGTACCTAAAACAAAGAGTGTAAGACTGAAATGACTCCTGCTGCTGCCCTCTATCCTTCTTTACCTCAGTGCTCACAGTCTATGAATTCTCTATCTGAATTTCCACTGCGAAGGGGCGACAGGGTCAGAAACAAGTCTTTGCAAAGTTAGTGGCTTTATTGCTGCAACTGCTCCAAGGCCAGAAACCCCAAACCACACCTGGGCTTCCCTCATTGCGCCATCATCAGAACACTGACTCAGAAACTGGTGTCTTGTTTGCAACCCATCAGGACACTGGAAGAAAGACTGTCCTAGAAGGTTTTGTGCAAATCCTCTGATAGCGGCTCAAATGCCCCCACATATACCCTCAAAGGAGGGCCCTTGTAAGGACCCCTTCTGGTGTTGATGAGACGCCAAACAATTCTCCGATCAACTGCTACCAGTTATTCTAACAACTAAGGGGAAGTAAAATTAAAATTAATAGAAAAATCTTGCCAAATTCTGGTAGATGCCAGGACAATACTCTCTACTTTAAACGCCACTGACTCCAGAGCCTGCACATGAGACCTGGGAAAACCAGCAGGGTTAGGCAAATGGTGAGAATTCTCACCAGATTCTCTCTGGCGGCTGGTCAAGGAGGAAGGTATAATTTCATGTTGTCCCTTCTTTTCCAAATTCAGACTCTTGTTTATTTGGTTTTGAGAGAGCCATTGGTTACTGATCCTTTTCTCTCCCAGGGACTGCTATGGCCTTGTTTGTCCTAAATCCTTCTTTCTTTTGACTTTCTTGGGGAGGTATCTCCGGATCTTGGGAAAGTAGTATCTTTTGCACCATCTTTGAGGGGATCTTGCATTCATGGGTTGTTCAGTAATGCCAGGAAGAGTTATTGTTCATCCTGGCTAAAACCGGGCAAGACACTGAAAGGCTTTTTTTTTTTCTTCTTTTTTTAAAGTAGCTTTACAGTTGGTCAGAAGTTGGCCAAATAGGCAGCTGGTATTCAGAGTCTAATTGTGACTTTCTTTAGGCCTTCTCCGTAAGCTAAAATGAAGCTATGTATGGGGTGAGGGGTAGGGACTGGGGGGCATTCCAAAGACAAACAGCTCTAAATCTAGAACAAAGGAATCGTTTGATTTCTACCTCAGTTGAAGGAAGACCTTCTCCTTGATACAAAGAAGAAAATTAAAGAGAATGTAGTTGGATGAACAGGTCAGGCCCCCTTTCTTTGAGGAATTAAAATCAACTCTCTTTGCCTTACAAATTGAGTTTTTAAAGAACAGAAAACGCTTGCTTATCCTTTTTTCCAATCCTCAAAACTCTCTTACTCATCTCAAATGGCTTATAGGTCAGAAGATCCCTCTTGGAGGATTTTGCTTTCTTTCCCTGTGCCTTTGAGCTCTACCTGGTCTTCGCCAGGAACTCGTATCCAGGCCCTCTCTTTGAAATGCACACTTCAGGGAGATAACTGCTATCAGAAAAAAGAAGGAAAAAAATAAAGGGTATTTGGAAACTAGGGAAATAAAAAATCTTAAGTCTTGATGGGCACTGGGTGATGTATGGAATTGTTGATCGCTATATTGCACACATGAAATGAATATAACACTGTATGTTAACTAACTGGCATATGAATAAAAACTTAAGGGCACCTGGCTGGCTCAGTCAGTAGAGCATGCCACTCTTGATCTCAGGGTCTTGAGTTCAAGCCCCACACTAGGCACAGAATTTACTTTAAATAAAAACTTAAAAAAAAAAAAAACCAAAAAACCCAACACTATATATTAACTATACTGGAATTTAAAAAAAAATTTAAAATCTCAAGTTTTCTCAATATTAGTAGAAAGTTTAAGCCATCTGAGCAGATAACCTTAACCTATTCCATTTTCTAGAAACACAATTTGGATCTGTGTTTTTGTTCTGTTTTTTAAATAAACTAGTTAAGTTTTGCATTATCATACCTGCTTAAAGCCTAAAATTTAAAAACAAAAGTTATATAAGGCTGATGATTCACAGACCTATACCCCTGAAACAAACAATATATGTGAATAAAAAAAGGAAAAAAGAAAAAAGTTATTAAGATTTCTGTTCGTGTCCATCTATACGTGTATGTATGTCTATGTATGTACATTACGTTGTTTTCTATCTCCAGAGGTTTTGTCAAAATTAAGTCGGAAAGAGCTCTATTTAATTGGCTTAAAGAACATTAAGCACGTGGGGTGCCTGTCAGTTAAGCGGCTGACTCTTGGTTTCGGCTCAGGTCATGATCTCAGGGTTGTGAGACTGAGCCCCTGTGTGGGGCTCCACTGGGTATGGGGCTTACTTAAGATTCTCTCTCTCCCTCTCCCTGTGCCCCCCAATAAATAAAAATAAAATAAGATAATAATAAAAAGAGGACTTACATAAATCATATATATTTTCAGAAATATAGAAACTGAGTTTCTATGTTTGAGTTAAATGTTTTTCAGGTTCAAATGATCTGGGTTAATCTTTGGTAAACAAGGACTAGTTCTAGGTTAGTTGGTTTAATTAAAACAGGCATGTATTCGGAGTTATTAGAACTTATAATGCAGAAATAAAACTTTTATTCTACCTAGGTTTACTAAAGGTCAAATAAGCTCATGTTATCACTGTTACAGAATTTGTCAATCAGAAAGATAATTTAAAATGATGGTTAGCTGTTTAATATCTCAGAGTTTTCATGAGTGATCTAAACATAATCATTAAGAACAAGTAAATTAAATAGATATAAGTAAGGTAAAGATTTATAAGTAAACTTTTGACAACAATTATGCTTTATGGAATGTATACTTAAAAATAGTTTCCAAAATGTTTTTGGTAATGGGAAACCTCAGTTAAACTGAGCTACTTTAAATGATGCATATTCATTGACTCCTGGATCATTTCCAATTAATATAAAACTCTGAAACATTATCACCAAACATAGATTTATCCACTTTTGGCTTCCTTTGACAGAGGAACTATAGATATTTGGCTCCATTAGTAAACATGTTTTGTACCACATTGAAATATGTATCATGAAGAGGAATGTACTCACAGGAATTAGGAAGTTTATTTATGAGTTTGCCAATCCATAGAATGCTAATGGAACTGACAATCCACTAGTGCTTACCTCTTAGTTTTCACTAGTCATTAAGGATTCTAGGGGTTAAAAATTTTAATCAATTAAAACTATTTAGAAACAATAAGGGTGAAAGAAAATAATTTTAAGAAAAATAGATAATAAAAGTAGAATATATTTTTTTTTGGATAAGGAAAGGTATGAAAGACATGGTTGTTGTTTATTTATTTATTTATTTTGGTAAGAAAAGAGAGAAAGTAATTTTGTCTTAAAGTAAAATGACTATTTGTTGTTTTTTTCTGGAATGAGAGAGGGAAAACTTAGGACAAAATCTGAATGGATATAAAAGCTCTATGGAATGGATGTAAAACTCTGTGGAAAAGGAATCTTGGAAAAGGAATTCTCTGTGGTCAAGCTGGCTAAGATTGGAATGGATTTACTTAAGTTTAAAAAAATGAGTTTTAATATCAAAAGTACACTAGTGCAAAATTAGAATTTGGTTTTCTCTTTGTTAAAGGAACAAAGGGTTTTTTTTTCCCCCTTAGATTATTGATCTGCTCTTAATAAGAAAATGTAAGTAAAGTTTTTTTGTTGTTTTTTTAACCTCTTTTTAAAAAAAAAAATTTTTTTTTAATTAATTTATGTGACAGATTGAGATCACAAGTAGGCAGCCAGGAAGAGAGAGAGAGGAGGAAGCAGGCTCCCCGCTGAGCAGAGAGCCCCATGCGGGACTCAATCCCAGGACCCCGGGATCATGACCTGAGCCAAAGGCAGAGGCTTTAACCCACTGAGCCACCCAGGTGCCCCTTTTATTAACCTCTTAAGTAACCCTCCTGAAAAGCAGAGATTCTGTGTCTTACCAAAATAATTCACTGTGCTTTAGGCTATCTTGATCAATCTTTAATTTATTTTTATAAATTATTTTTATTTTTTATTTATAGTTTATATTTATTTTTATATTATAAATAAAAATATTTATATATTTATTTATATTTTATTTATAAATTTTTAATTTATCCTTAATTACTTAAGAAAACCCAGTCTTCTTGGGGTGCCTGGGTGGCTCAGTGGGTTAAAGTCTCTGCCTTCGGCTCAGGTCATGATCTCAGGGTCCTGGGATCGAGTCCCGCATCGGGCTCTCTGCTCAGCGGGGAGCCTGCTTCCCTCTCTCTCTCTCTCTCTGCCTGCCTCTCTGCCTACCTGTGATCTCTGTCTGTCAAATAAATAAATGAAATCTTAAAAAAAAAAAAAAAAAGAAAGAAATCCCAGTCTTCTTAACACTAGAAGAGGTATGGAGGTTTTTGGTTTGTTTTTGAGCCACTCCCTAACTTTCTCTATTTATCTTTAACGTCCGTAGCTGTATCACTTTGGTGGAATGGTTAACTAAGCACTGTTGCACAGTGACCTGTGATCCTATTTGACTAAGTATTTTAAAATCTTTTGATATTTTTGACAAGTAAATAAATGCATAAGTTGATCAACAGGACAACCGGCTTCAAGAAGTGTCCCCTCTCTGGGATTATTTTTAACTTCTGCAATTCTAGTTGGTTTGGTTCATGGGGACCCTGGGTCAGGCATGCCCTGCAAACATGAGGAATACTTTTACTATTAATAATTATCTTTCTGGTCTGTTCTCTCAAGGGTTCTGGATGAGTGGATGCAGCCATAAGCCAGGTAGCATACGGTCTCCCTCCAACTCGAATGAAAACCCGACATCGTCTCCCACGAACTAGACACTGAGACCCAAAGAGACAACGGTAGCTGAGCATAACTTGCAACATCACCTTTGCCCAAACCTCTTGGTTGACCAGAGGTTGATCAAAGTGGGGAGGAAGAACTGCCAACTGATCCCACATGAACCTACTCAGTAGGCCGGGCACCACTGATCCTGGGAAACAACATCAGCAAAAACCCCCTTACCTTTCAGGTTTCATGTTCTTGTAAATGTTCCATCTTCCCAGAGGTCAGACCATCTAGTTAACTCATGAATAATTACCAAGTGATATGGGTGATGGCCCCATTCCTCCAAGACCTCAAATAAGGCCAGAGATGTAACCCCAGTAATCAGGTATTTCTACTCCTTCTCTTCCCTGTTTCCTGTTATTTTGTGGAAACTTCCGGTTTTCTGCCTCACTCGCAGTTCTCTGATCTCTTGCAAGTGGAAACTGTCTGCTTCATGAAGTGTAAAATAAAGTCTGTATCACTTGAAATGTCTTCTTTAATCTTCCGAATAGTTCTAACGGCACACGTACTGGAACCCCAGCATTTCTTCAGAACCCCTACACCCAGGAAGGAGTTTACCACACACCACTTATGCAAGGGATCATGTTAGATTTTTGGGGGTACCAAAGTGACAAAGACATGGTTCCTTCGGGTTTAAAATCACCCCTACCCTTTATTCCTTACTTTCTTGATTCATCCGCTTTATGCCTGCAGTATCTTTCAATCAACTGCTCAGCGGCATGTGAAGCCCGCAGACCATGCAAAGACGAAGCAGGCCCCAGGAAACCACGTTCCCCCAGGCCTACCATGGAAGTCTGCCCTGAAGTCACTGTACACACTAAACGATGGTTCATACCATGAGATGGCAGCAAAAAGTGCATTTATCAAAAAAAGAACTTATAACGCAGGAAGAATGGAGAATTACAATATACAAAAAGTCTTCCTGGCATAAAATGTCTTCTAATCATCCATAGGTATATTGCTGTTAACCCCAACTTGTGTTTAGAATTTGGTACACAAATGTGTGTCACCTCTGGAGAGCTCCCCACCTGGGGCGCAATGTGCCTCTTAGTCACCCAGAACCCTTCATGTAGTTTCTCTCAGGTGACATGTGACCCACCTGGGAACCTGGGCGCTCCACAAAAAGCTCCTGGAAAATCATTAACGCTCAGGACCACACTTTGCTATCAGACCCATTTGCCTTTAGCAGCAAAGTGGAATATATTGGTCTTACCTATAGCCTAAAAGCCTGTCCCTCCCCAGAGAAGCAACCTCTCTGTATATAGTTAAAAGGATTAAAGCAACACCATCAAGTCCCATCATTTCTACTTACATTGCACAGTGCAGTGGAGTGAAGGGATTACCGATAAATTTGCGAAAACATTTTTGCTCCAGAAGTACCTCTATACAGTTTTCATTACCTGCAAGGAATCAACAGAATTTAGAGAGCTTCCAAGAAAGAAATTTTGTTCAACACAGTCTATTTTTGTTGCTGTCGTTAAGTCCTGAATTCTGGCTTATAATTTCCCTGAATTGGCTGAACAGGCATTCTCCGCGGAATGAACAAAATGCCACAATGTCATTAACCATGCTCACAGGTGTTCGGAGACATAATGAAACGGGGAAGGCCATATGTTCTAGAGGAGAGAAAGAGATAAAGAAGGGACCTCATTTGCAAGTAGAATAGATTCGACGTCATTCTCAGCTCTCAAGAGAGAGATGCCTGACATAGGTACGCCTCAGTTTGCCCATGTTTACAACAGGAAATTCTCCTTTCGCCCACATGAATGGGTTCACTTACAATTCTGCAACCTAATTCAGGAAAGAAGATGTGATTGAGAGAAATCGGTATTTGAGGCAAGGCTGGTGAAAGGGCTTTGACTATAAAATACGATGGAAGGGTTTAAAATGGCACCAAGACCAGTTCCTGGCAAACAGAATGCACCCAATAAGTATTTTCTTAATAAGTAGAGTAATGAATGTGAGGGATTATTTTCAACAAAATGACAATAGCTTCTAAATCAACTGATTTTGAGTTGAGTAAGACCCCAGTTCTGTCCGCTTACTTGTTACATGACTTAGGCAACCCACTTGGATCTGTAAGTCTCAGTTTCTCATGTCACAGGATGATGGAGTTTTTGGTTGATAAAAGACCTAACTGTGGTTTGTGAGACAATGTGCCTTGAGCAAGAGGAGCAAGAAGGCGATGCTGTTTGGCTTTGGAATACAGATTATTGTCCTGAACCTCTTCTTGGCTGAATTTAGCGCTAAATTAGAGTTCACTTATGATCTATCCCAGAATTATGTAGATTGGATAATTTTAAGTGTTAAAATACAAGTCACACCTTTCTTGAACCTGTAGAGAAGAAAGCTGAAACTGCTTTTAGGATGGAGAGGCATATGAAGTAATGAATATAAAATCCTCTAACTTGATTCAAGTTACACTGTTTAGCTTTCCAACTACATCCAACCCTCACTCAAATAGTCCCAAACACTTCATCCCCTCTAGGAGTATGAATCCCCCACAAAGGACCTCTCTTAGGGCAGCATCTAAACCTACCATTCCTTGGAGACCATTATGAATCCTAACCTAAGGTCTATGTAGGGAGGACTGGAGACACTTGCACAAATGTCGATATTCAAAGTGCTCAGTGGAAGGGATCTGGGAATATGGGAGCTTGAACCCTAGATCTAAAAGACTGTACTGGGAAGGAGATTGCTTGGGAAAGGACAGATCCTCCTTCCCTGTATGCATCTGAAGTGGCCTAAAAACAGAGAGACCTGCTTTCCCCACCCCACCCGGCTCTGGGGGAGAGGATGTGGTCTGTAATCAGCACTCTTAATGTGTCTTCCCCTTCCAGTAGGTTTTCTAGTGCTAGAGAGCTCTCACAGCTTGACTCAGATGGTGGTTAGGGAGCTCTCATCCATTAGTAAGTGGGAAAAAAATCATAATCTGCCAACGGCTGAACAGGAGAAAACTTGTTCTCTGAAAAAAGAGAGGACTATAATGAAAGCATAATGAAAGGTCTGACATCAATATATGAGAGCATCCCAAAAACCTTTTTGGTCCTAATAATCAGAGTTTCTGAGTGAAAATTTTAATAGAAGAATTGAAAATGGAAAAATAAAATTATAGAAACCAAGTAAGAAGTATTTGGGAAATTATCCACATAAAATTGAGGGGGGGGTTTCTTAAACAAGATTGGAAACCTTTGTGCAATAAAAGAAAAAATTTGACAGATTCAACTAATAAAAGTTCAAAATCTCTGCATGGAAAAGGGTTTCATAAACAAGGAACAAAGACAAATGATAGACAGAGAGAAAACATTTGCAGCATACATAACAAGAGGAGGGTTCCTATTTCTAAGACAAGGTACTTCTACAAACATATGAGAAATGATGAACTCAATAGGAAAAAAATGGGCAACAGATGAAAAGGCATGTCCAGAAGAGGAAAAGGAAATTCAAATACATAAATAAATACACTATCAGAAAAATGCAATTTGAAATAATGAGGTGCCTGTTTCTTATCCTTCAAATTGACAAAAATTTTAAAAAAGATGATATTGTCTTGAGCTGGCAAAGGCTTAAGAAAGTAGTAAGTTTTATATACATGTCTGATGGAGTAATGCACTTTGATACTCTTTTTGAAAAGCAATATGGTATAATTCACTAAAATTAAAAAATATACATGCTCTCTTACCAATAATTTCACTTTTGGAAACTTAACTGACAGAATTTCTGGTACCATAATACGAACACACACACTGAAGCATTGTTTGTAATCAGAAAAAACCTGAAAACAATCTGAATGCTCATCAACAAGGATCTGGTATGAATAAACAATAAATTCTGGTATACACACTCACACATGTGTCTACATATCCCGCTGCACACTATAAAATAGACAACCATGAAAAAGACCCACGTATACTGATACATACCGACCTGTGAGAATATCTCCAGTAGAAACTTACGTAAACAGTACAAAAAAGAAAGTTATCTAATATTTGTGACATGATTCTAGTTTTCAAAAATAGATGCATATACAATTTGTATTTATTTATTATTCTCAAAGGAAAATTACAAAAGATACCTACAGAATTACATCAGAAGGTAAATTTGGAGATGGAGACAACTTTAGGCACCTCAGTATTTCCGATATGTTCCAATTAGTATGCATTTTCCTTTTTTACTCAAATACGTGAAACGAGAAATTTAAAATCTCCCAAACAACAAGTGCAATTAAATAAACAGGGGATATAGGACATAAAAAGAAATGCTGAAAAGAAAAATCATGTGTATACTAGTAGGCAACTGTAACAGATTATTACATCAATGTTTTTGTTTGTTTTTAGCTGTATTATTTTAATTCCTTGTAGGTGCTCTCCTTTACCTGGGTAAACTAGAAACCCTGGTTAAAATTAGTTACTTCAGCTCACGGAGGTTCTGAGTGGGAGTTACATGTTGTGATTAACAAAAATAGGGCATCATGGTGGTCATGAAGGGAAAAGCTCAAAAAAGAAAAAAGGTATCACAGGTTCAGAAAGGTCGGAAACCATGGTTTAGGATGCTACAGTACATTCTCACCTCTGCTGAGACCACAGCCGTGCCGGGTAAGGAATCTACTGGAATCAGTCAAAGGGCAATGCACTCACCATTGTAACAAGCCCAGTGCAGCGGCGTGTAGCCTTGGTTGTCTTTGAAAGAACAGTCCTCCTCGGACAGTGCCATCTGGAGCAGCTCGCTCAGCCACGTGGCGTGGCCGCGAGCAGCCGCATAGTGCAGCGGGGTCCTTCCTCTGGAGTCTTTACACAGAATCGACACTTCTTGCTCCAGCAGCATTTGCACACATTCCTCGTGGCCTGTCATAATCTGATGCATCGCAACGAGAAACACAAGACACGTTTCAGAACGGCAGAGATGCAGGAAGCAAGGCGGTGACTACATGAGGCTCGGTTCCCAGTGAGCAGACAGACGCCTGGGCCTTATCGGGGATACGTCAGAGGACAGAGGGGGACAACCCCAGCAAGATTCATGACAGAGAAGTCTGCGAACACACCAGCATCTTAGCAACATCTCTAGACTCTCCGAACATAAACTTGAAGGGTCTCATGCTAGAGCAGAAAATACCGGCTTTTCGAATCGGGAAGGTACAGGTGGAGCCCCGGCTTCCCGCTTGTAAACCCTGGGCACATCCATCTGCCTGTCTGTGCCTCACTTCCTCTACCTGTAAGCGGGAACAGCAACAACGACTCGCAGGTTGTAACGAGACAGTAAAGTCTCCCAGCCTGTGGCTCCGCCCACAGGAAGTCGTCAACGATGATTAGGACATTGACCGCTTAGTGTTTGTCTTTTCATTCATCATAGTGTTCGGCACCATTCCCAAGCAGCAACTTTATGATTTCTGTTTTTGTTTCATTTAGTTTGGCATGTTTTAGAAAAATTTCAGCAGATATGTATGGAGCATCATCCACAGTATACATATTTCGGGTGGTGAATGGGCCAACATTTGCAATAAGGAACAATTAGAAATAACGTGGCCACTCAAAACTAGGTAATCATCAGAATAAATTACACCTCCTGCACACAGTGGGAGATTAGAATAACGGGGCAGAAAAATATTTAGTGACATGGAAAAAGGTCCCTGATTTCCTTTGAGAAAAAAAAAAAAGCAGGTTCCAAATAGCATCTTCAGTATTCTCTCTTTTTAAATTCAAGACAAACCCCTATACAGCAAAAAAGGCTGGTGATACATGCACCAAAATGTAGTTATCTCCAGGGGGTAAGATTACAGGTGATTGTGACTTTCTTCTTTGAGCCTTTTTTTTTTTTTTGTAAATTTTCTAGGATGTGTGCATATTCAAAAACCAGAACCAATCCCACCAACAGCGGGTGTTTATGTGTCCATTATCACAATCTAACTTGAACTCTGAAAAGCAGGACCTAGGAGTAGCTGTTATTTTACCTTTGCAGAAGGTTTTGTAACTTCTTTCTTTCTTTCTTTGTCATCTCTGTACTCCATGTGGGTCTTCAACTCACGACCCGGAGATCAAGAGTTGCATGTTCTTCCAACTGGCTGAGATTAAGTACTTATCTTAGGGAACAACCTTTTTACTAAAGCTTCTTATGGGGGAAAAAGAGGAAACGGGCTCACTGCAAAATTACTTCACTAAAGCCGAGGAAAGGCACGTACCCCTCTGTGTAAAGCTGTGCAGCCCATGAGGTCAACAGCATCTACATTGGCTTCTTTTTCAAGTAACAGTGAAACAGCATCAATGTGTCCGTATGCCACGGCAAGCATCAGTGGGGTTCTAGGCAGAGAAATCAACCAGGCAGGAAGATCAGGGAAAGCGAACAAACAAAAACCCATCCCTTACTTCCAGAGGGAGGACCCCTCTCTCTTCACTTTCTCTCTCCTCTTAACAATTGCTTAATATTTTCTGAGTGTCCCCAGTTCGCTCCACGCTGCATGGAGCAAGCTATCCCCGTCCCTGCTCTGTAAAGGCCGCTTGGAATGGTGTTGGGGTCCAGGTGGAACAGGGGAAGGTTCCTTCTCAAACTGCTCATGTTAATCCCATCATTTTCAAAACTGTGTGGCATTCTCCAAATAATCACTGAGTAGGGAGTGTGTCTACACAGGAGACTCTCTTGCTCCTCTCATCTTAGTTCTACTTTCATAGTTTCTACCTTGAACTTCTGCTTAAGATTTTACTTCATCAAAGCTTCCTTGCTGTGAAGAACAGCCTGACAAGTCCAGAGGGGAAAAAAAACAGAGTGTCGGGACCTGGGAGGTGAGGTTCTCGTTTTAACTCTGACTCTAATTCACAGCTCTGGGGTGAGTCACTTTGTGCTTTGTTTTTGGCACCACATTCCCGAAAGACTAGGTGGGGGAATGGGCTAACAGATGGAAAATACTTTGGAAAAACAAACTCAGAAATGATAAAAATATGAAGTTTCTTTTTTTTTTATGATAGAGATAACCTCTTGAGGTCTGTCCTACTGTCATCATTAGTTTAAAAAATGGGAATGCTGCAGCTTCATAAGAGGGTAAAAATGGATACAAAGAAGAAACAAATGAAAGCAGGGCCAGGACTCATGGTCACAGACATGAAAAGTTGGCTCCTTGTCATCAAGATACACCCCTCTCCATACTCTCCTTGGCTATACACTCCAGCGCAAAGGCCCCTCATTGTCCTAGGGCTCTCAACTATGAATTTCCCCCAAACATACACCTCAAACTAGAATTCAGCGTCCACCTGCCTAGCTGTCTAACAAACATGACCCATGACCCGTTGGGACTGAACTGCCACCCCCAGGCCAGGATGAAGAACACTCACTGTCCTTTGGCGTCTTTCACGTCAATGGCTTCTGGGTTGTCCGCAATTTCTAGTAAGAGCCGCAAACACAGTGTGTGACCGTTAATTACTGAAAAAGAAAAGAGCGGACATTCCTCTTAACAGACTAGCACCACACATATCCCTCCAAAGCGAAGTTTATCTGGACTTCAGGTTAGTCGTTTCAGTTGCCGCTGCCAGCGCTCCCCAGGCTCCCCGGCAGGTGGCGCCCCAGCGTCTGTCACCCGGTTCTTCCGCCCCATCCTTCCCATCGGGCACTTCGGTCCTCCCCCAGCTTCTTCCTGTTCCTGTGCTGAGACCTTGTTCCGGAAAACCGATGTCCTCTCTCACCTCCTCGTATGGGACTGATGACCTCTCCCGAACGTTCGGCTGTCCGTCGTGTTCCCCCAAGAGAGTCACCCAATTCCTTATAACCCCGTGTCCAGCCTGCCTCCCGCCCTTTTTAAGAAGAAGGAATGGAGAAGAGGAGCAGCATAGGATGGAAGGAGAGGAGGGAAGGGGGGAGCAGAGGAGAGGAGGAAGGGAGACGCGGAACGGGTCCTGCCGTCTTTCCCTCCCAGTCGCTTCACGCGTGGAGGCAGACGCGAAAGCAATCGTTCTGACTGAGGAGGGGTGACGTGCACAAAGCTTCCCACAGGGCCCGTGTACGCAGGCTCTGGCTCGCCGCTCCTGGACTGGCCAGCGGCTCGCGGAGACTCACAGATGTGCCCCGGCAGCTGCCAGACAGCTCTGCCCACGAGCTCTGCAAACTACAACCCATGGTTTCTCTGCCTCCCGGGGTCTCGCATGGCTGCCACCTCCCGGCCCCTCTGGCCGCTCCGTTCTGTCCCTGGTCAAGCTGTGACTCCGGTGCCCGCCTCACCCCTTCCCAGGCGCTGCCCCATCCTCCCCTCACCCCTTCCCACCCTAATGGGGGCCGCCCGCAGGCAGGAAAGAGGGCCCTAATGTAGGCCTTGACCTGCTGGAGTCAAATACAAGGTTGTGCCCCGCGCACCAGGCGAGATGCTGCTTTTGGGAGTGGTGGTGTCTCCAGAGCAGGGAAGCGAGCCTCCCGGGATGATAACCCGCTGGGCTAAGGTATTTCCTCCAGCTTGTTGAATGGAACCCACAGCCTTACAGAAAACATGACTTTCCACTGAGGGAGTAGGACGAGAACAAATATGCTTAAAATTCCCAACGTGAACTTCTCTCCTTTCTGAACAATGCGAACACCATAAAACGCGCTGCTTTTACCCCACGATGGCTGTGGAGAGGGAAGGGAACAGCCGCAGCCACGTTCGGCTGATGAAGGTTCTTCTTCTAAGAGCTGCGTTTCACATTTTTGATTGCCCGCCGGTCGTGAGAGAATGCTAACTGAACAACGACATGTCTGCCAGGGACAATGCCATTAGAATGAGTTCACAGTCATTGACACAACTCAAACGAACGGCAGGAATAATGCCCACATTGTGAAGACCACGGCGCTCAGCTGGTTCAGCAGTGTTCCGGTTATGTGTCTCAGGAGGACATCTTGTGAGCCGGGGTACAGGCAACACACTGCTGTTGCTGCTGTTTTGTTTTTTCGTTTGAAAAATGACACTAAATCTATTGCCACTGGTAAAATATGCAAGAATTCAATGGATGCTTAAAAGGACATGATGGGCAGAGGACTGAGAGCTGAACAGTATAGACAGTGCGGCCATGAGAATGCAGGTCTCGTGTGTTTTCATGGATTTCTCTTCCCATATCAATTTGATATTCTTGAAATACTCATAATAGTTCCAAAGATGTTTGGTTTTTGGCTACACAGAAAAAGAGAAGAAAATCATCTAGGAATGCTGGAGAACAAACCCATTTCTAAGGTGGTTTTTGTTTTGTTTTGTTGTTTTGTGGGCCACTGCTTTGGAACTTAGCTCATAGCCCTCAGGTAATTTTTTTTTAAAAAGATTTTATTTATTTATTTGACAGACAGAGATCACCAGTAGGCAGAGAGAGAGGCAGAGAGAGAGGGGCAAGCAGGCTTCCCGCTGAGCAAAGAGCCGGATGCGGGGCTCGATCCCAGGACCCTGAGATCATGACCTGAGCTGAAGGCAGAAGCTTTAACCCACTGAGCCACCCAGACACCCCGAATTTTCATTCCTCTCTACTATAAAAGTGTAGCAACACGAGAATTCTCATTCGCTTCCCACACACGTTTTCCCCTAGTTGCCTTCTAGCGAAAAGACACTAGCATCTCCTTGGGCTGTGCCCTGTGCACTCCAGCTTTGTCTCAGACCAGCCTGGTCTCTCCCCAGCGTAAGTGACCCGGTCTCTCCCTGGCGTGAGTGACAGCCTTTTCTCATGTTGCTCACAGGCCACAACTGTCACTGCAACTCTCTGTGCCAAAACTCTACTCTCCATCCCGGCTCCGGGCCCTCCCAGTACTCCCAGGATTTGAAACAATCAAACTGCCTCTCAAATTGGAAAAGATTCTGGAAGCGCAAGCTAAAACTTTTGCACAGGGGACATTTTGTGGAGAATAGAGTCAAAGGACAGCCCGAGCGTCTCTAACGAATGACGTGAGGGAAATCCAAGAGGAGTGAGTCATCTTGACCACCAGGGGGCTCCATTGGCCCACAACCCGTGTCACGGTGGCAAATGAACGACAACGTTCATCCTTCATTGTTTACCGGTTTAGAAGGACAATATTCCACCATGGAAACAGGACTTTTGTAACTGGCAGGAAATACTGTACATTGTAGCTAAAGGAGAATGTTTGCCATAATAATATACAATTAATCTTTAAGGAGAACTAAATTTGAACTTTATAATAATACCAAGAATGCCCTGAACACCAAACTTCACAATGATACTTTACAATAATATCAAGAATACCAAAGCACAAAGTGTGATGGGAAATGAGAATTCATAGTTTAACCTTACCAACCATTACTGACCTCATGGCTCAAGTTTTTTCCAGGAATAATCATTTCCAGGTAATTAGGCAACACCATGTTTTTTCAATCTCTATATTGCTTTTCTTCAGTGGTTTGGAAATTCAAGGATATATATGGAAATAGTTTTACAAGACCTAACTTTTTTTTCCAAGTAACAAGAATCAAGTAACAAGTCTTTTCGAAAAACTGTCTCCGCTCCTTTGTTCCCCAATCCACCCATTATTCCATGGTCTGAATAAGATAGTTATTTCTCTTTATGAGACAGGATCTACCGTCCTGATCAAAGGCTGATATCATTGAATTCCTGACTCGAAAGGAATTCATGCCTTCGCTGAGCTACAGAATCTCCCACATTACCTTTATATCTATCTGTGTAAACATCCAGAAATGTCTTGACGGAATTTTATTTTATGTCTACTGGAGAAAAGTCCCAGAAAAGGCAAATTACTTACTTTTTGATATATACATATACTTTAAAGAGTCTCTATTGTTACACATGATACATCAAGAATCAGCACCAGAGCAAAAGCTAAGAAACATCATTTAGACTGGCAGAATGATGTACCGATTAGATTGCTGTCTGATGACTTTTTATGAAATAGCTGTGAAAAAATTGTTGATTTTTTGCTATAAAATGCTGTGTGATTTTGTCTTTGTAACTCATTTAAAGATCATATTACACCCTGTTTCCTGTTTAGGAAGTTTTTGGATAGCCACTGGTCAAAATTCTGAACTCTCTTCTGAGTTAAGAAGGCAAGATAGGGTGCGGAGGATTTTTAGGGCAGTGTTTCTAGTATCTTCCTTTATATGATACCATAATGCTGGATCTATGTCATCATACATTTGTCCAAATTCACAGAAGGGAGAGCACCAAGAACGGACCCTAATGTAAACTGAGGACTTTGGATGATTAGGATGGGTCCCTGGAGGTTTAACAATTGTAATGAATGAAACACTCTGGGGAGGGTTACTGGTAATGGGGAAGTCCGCGCATGTGTGTGGGTGGGGGGTGGAGGGAGACAGGAAATATATAGAACGTCTTTGTACCTTCCTCTCAGTTTTGCTGTGAACCTAAAACTGTTCCAAAAGAAGAAAGCTAGAGCCTCTCTGGCTAGAGAACACTAATCCTCTTCAAGTGGATAGTTGGGCCAAAAGCATTTTGGAAGAGTGTAGGCAGAGTTAATATAGAAAGAAAACTGAAATTTTATAAAAGTGGGGATGAAAAGAAATGCTGCCATCCTTTTCCTTTGACTTGCAACCAGACTCCTGACAGGACCCACCTGAGGCATGGAGTGGGGTTCTTTTGGTTACATTGTCTTTCACAAAGATGGACGCGCCCTGATTGATAAGTGCTTCCACACACTCTGTGTGTCCCTTAAAGGCAGCCAGGTCCAGAGCGGTGCGGCCTTTCTCATCCCTGATGTCCAGGTCCACCAATGACTGCAGGAGGACTTCCAAGGCTTGGTGGTGCCCGTTGTAGGCCTGCAAGGAAGAAACTGACGGCTGAAATGCTCGCTCACCCCAAAACCCACAACCACCCACGTGAGGGGCTAAGCCTCCTGGGTCACCACTGGAGACCGCTCCAAGGAGCACACCAGAAAGATGCTGGGGATAATTATTGAAACAGACAAACCGGAACATCAGACTGAAAAATTATAATGCATAAGCCTCAGGCTACATATGAATTTCTGCAAGTTCTTTCTTGTTTGTGAAATAATATGTTCCAAAGGTACTAAATGTATCCTTGTATTTATATCTACCCATCTAATAATCTAACACAGACTAGCAGCTGAATGAATTAATATAATCTTCTATCAGTTCAGTCCCAAACATACTGACACAATCAGAATTATTTTGGGGGAGACTTCTCTGTTAAACCTAGAGGGGGGGAAATTATTAAAGACAATGTGGACTTGATAATTTATCAGAAGCATAGAGATCTGTTACAGTCTAACATTTTAATTTCTAAGCACAGGACCCCGGGCAAGTTTCTTAATTTCACTGAGTTTGTTTTCTCATCTATACAATGAGAGCAATAAAAGCTGCCTCCCAGGAAAGATAAAAAGAGATAAATTCACAAGGTTTTCCGTAATATCTTGTGCACAGTGGATGCTTCCTCCTTTATCCTTTTACTTCTGCCATTGATTATCGTGAAAACACAGACACAATTACGGAAATACATTCCCGTGTACCAGCAGCAAGTTCAGGCCTATGATGAGGTCCTATGCTATGTTAGGTCAAGAGGCTTCCCACTACCAAGACACAAAATCGAAAGATTGAGAGAATTTGCATTAAGTCTATAAAGTTAAAAAATGTATATGCACACACAGGGCAAAGGACATTGGAAATAAAAAAAAGAAGAGGGATAAGGATAGGAGGGGGGACTAAGGAGGGAGAAGGAAGTAAAGAAGGAGACACAGAGAAGATCTGCCCTCGCCAGCCAGGGTCCCCTCTTCTGTCGGCTGCACTTTTCCCTTCCCCACTGCAGTGGTTACTCAAGGCACAGCACGTTTGAAAAGAAACTTAGCACAGACAAAAGAACAATATCTCTCATACACAAAAAGCTCTTACGAACCATTTCAAGACTTCGGAAAATGTACAAAAGGGCATGAAAAGACAGCTCACAGAACAAGAAATAGGAAAGGCCAATGAACATATAGAGGAAACACATACATTTTTTAAGGTGCTATTTTTCAACTACCAGACTGACAATGATTACGTTTGGTCACGTCCAGTACTAGTTAAGACATGGTAAAATAAAAGCAGGGGCACGGGGGCACCTGGGTAGCTTAGAGGGTTAAGTCTCTGCCTTCTGCTCAGGTCATGATCTCAGGGTCCTGGGATCAAGCCCCACATCGGGCTTTCTACTCAAAGGGGAGCCTGCTTACCTCCCTCTCTCTCTGCCTGCCTCTCTGCCTACTCGTGATCTCTCTCTCTCTGTCAAATAAATAAATCTTAAAAAAAAAAAAAAGCAGGGGCATGTGGGTGGCTCAGTCGGTTAAGCGTCTGTCTTGGGCTCAGGTTATGATCTCAGCGTCCTGGGATGAAGCCGCCTTGGTCTCCCTGCTCCTCCTACCTACCCCCTACTCCCTGCTCATGTGCTCTCTCTCTCAAATAAATAAATAAAATCTAAAAAAAAAAAAAAGACATGGTGAAAAAAGCAATCTATGCTCTGTTGCTAGTGTACGCTGTGACATTTGTAGAGAGTGATTTGACAAAATCTATCGAAACCTTTTTGAAAAACTAAGCCGCAGACAGTATGTATAACGTGACCTCATTTATATAAAAAGCAAATACACCCAGATATATACCTATCTATATCTATGTATATTTCTGTATTCATAGAAAATTTCAGGGTTATGGACACTGGGGAGGGTATGTGCTGTGGTGAGTGCTGTGAAGTGTGTAAACCTGGCGATTCACAGACCTGTACCCCTGGGGCTAATAATACATTATATATTAATTTTAAAAATTAATTAAAAAAAGAAACTGTTAATGGTGGATACCTCTATAATGGAAGATAAAGTCACGAATATATGGACTTGTTTCATTTTACTTTTTTAAAAAAATCATTTGAATTTTTCCCCTAAGTATATGTTAACAACAATTATATCCAAAACTAAATATAAAAGGATCCATAGAATTTTAAGAGTCCTGATAGGAATTGTTTGAATACTTTCTCTTGACATTATTTTGTGAATGATTATGGCTATTATATATTATGTAGTAAACATATACGTTACCTATATTATGATGTATAACAATTCACAGGCTGATGAATCTCAAATTTATTTCCCATTCGTAACGTCTCCTTTTACTTCTAGACTTGTATATTCAACTGCCCATTGATATTTCCACTCGAAGATATGCCTCTCAAGCTTAACACGTCCCAAACCAAATTCTTAATTTCCTTCCTCAAAGTTGGTCCATCTGTAGCCTCTTCCAACGCAGGAAGTGGCAAGGCTATGCTTGTTGCTGCCCAGGCCCCGAACTCTGGAGTCGTCTGTATCTTCCCTCTTCAGCCCAGAGTCGTAGCCCTATACGAGGGCTCTGGGACACTAGGGCAAGAAGGTGTTGAAAATAGCCTTGGGCTCCCCATGCTCCCCAGGGCACTTAAGTTAGGTGCTAAACTTGTCCCTACACTTTCTCCTTTAATCCTCACCACAAAAAATACATCCATCAGCCTGTGTTAAATATAGAGGCTTAATTAAAAAAAAAAAAAAAAGAGTGACCCTGCTGGTGATTAGGAAAGCTTCACAATTCTATCCCATCCTTTCTTCTATATCAGGCACTTGAAAGTCTCTTAAAGACAGAATGGTTGAAAGGCCAGGTTTACCCATAGAGTTCCTTTCATTTCTCACCCCTAGTCTAGCTTGAATTTTAGCATGCAAAAGCATGACCCCACAGAATTGAAGACATAAAACTATGTGCACTCAACTTTAAGGGCAATTTAAGGGAAATAATGAAAGTAACTTTGATTAGACAAGAACTTTCACTTACAGCCACACTTTAGAGCTCAACTCTGTAGACAAAGGACCATGCGATATGAAATTCTAGTTAGGGTTAAATGCATGATTCTGTCTTTGGGCAGGTATATGGTTCTTGGAGTCTACATAAAAGTATACAAAGAAGCTTTAAACTCTTTGAGGAGGCTCAGGTAGGCAGGAAAGGAGACCTTTCTCATGTCAGCAGTACATGATGAAAATTGCCCTATTTCTCTTTCTATTTCCATCCTAAACTAGCTAATTAATAGGTAGTTTCACCAATAATTTCTGAAATAACGAAATGAGGAGGTAATCACAGAAAAGAACAAACATGCTCGTTCAAAAAGCATGGAATAGCTTGGCTTTCAATAGACGGGCCAGTTCAAACCTTCACAGAGGTAAGCAATCAAATATTTTAACTTTGCTTTCCTGAAAAATCTTTCTTAAAAAATATATTGCTAGGTAACTTAAATATGTCTTAAATACAATTAATTCTTTGGACTTTTCAGATAGGAACGGAGGGCAATGAGGAGAAAGAATCTGGGATCTCACCAGAGTCCACAAAACAATGGGTCCATCTGGAATCTTGACAGCTGGACCCTTTCATTTGCATAACCTTGCTTCTTGATTTAATTTTTTCAAGTGGAGGAAATGTTTATGAAATTCACTGGGTTGATAACCCTGGAGACTTGAATCACTCAGCCAGGAAATGGTAACTCAAGGCAGGTCAGGTTTCTTGTGTATAGTCAAAGTTTGGGGGCATCTGGTTCTATTTCACTCCTAGAATTCATCCACAGAAGAAATAATGTGCTTTGGGTTTTTATCAAGCTAATTGCCACCAAGGCCCCTGGAGAGGGTGACGGGCATACTTGCAGGGTTCTTGAAGCAAATAATAATTTTTTAAAAGGCATTAGCATTTAGAAGGCAAGAATAACATAGTTTTAGAATTAATCCACTGCTATCACCCTGGTCAAAGCCATCAGCATCATCATCATCAACATCATCACTTCCTGGTTGCCCTGTTTCTGTGTTTGTTCCCTCATGATGTAAAATCAACACAGAAGCTAAAGTGATCCTTTTCAAACAGAAGTCATCTCATATCATCTGTATCCTCAAATTCCTCCAAATGGTTTTCAATTTGCTCTGCATAAAAGTTGAAATTCTGGGGCACCTGGGTGGCTCAGGCATTGACTCGTGTCAATTGACTCGTGACCTCGTGTCACCTCCACAATGGCCCTATGACAGAGGTACTGCAATTCTCCTCATGTCATGGGTGAGGAAACTGAGACACAAGGGTCAGGTATTTGGCCAAGATACCACAAAAACCAATTAAATAAATTTACAAATTAGACAGGGTTTGGGGGTCTTTAACTTACTCCTTTTAATTTACAGGTGGGAAAACCATGTCATGGTGAGTTGTTCACGGGAAGACTGGGGGCTGGGACCTCCTCTCTGAGTGTATTTCCCAGGCGCCTGCCAGCAGCAGAAGTGCCAAATGCCCAGTTCTCTCCACTGATAACACGCTACCCTGTCTTTACGTGACCAGAAACCCAAGATCTTAGCAGAGCAACTGACACAATAATCCAACGATAATAATCCAACAATAATTCTCAGGAAAAAATAATGAGAGATGACAGAATTTGGGGGAAGCTAACAAAGTCTCTTCTCAGATTACTAGCAGGTGACCCCACTGATAAAGGGCATGTGAATTCTGTCTGAGATCCCCGAAACAGTCCTCTCTCGAGGCAGCTAATGCTGTATGTGAACCCTCCACTTTGGGGTACCTTTCCCAGGGGCAGAAGATGGTTGTGCAGAGATTCTAGGGAGCAACCTTTAGGGCAACCTGTACTGAGAACCAAGGGGCATGAAACTTTATACATGCAAATATCCACCATCCATCCGCCTTTCCCACTCTAAGTCCATCTCCGGAACAAAGACGGATGCACATTTTAGCCTAATTGCACTGGACTCAGAATGTGTGTGTGTGTGTGTGTGTGTGTGTGTGTGTGTGTCTGTTGCGTGTGTGGTGGATGTGTTGGTGGACATGGCCGACGGTGGTGACCAGGATCAGCAGAGTTGCTGGCGACCATGTGGGGAGACGACCAGTGAAGCCTGGGCTCCGTGCGGTGTGATCAGCTCATCCCAGTCCTGCTGGGGTGGGGTCATGCCCTCCCCTTGCGTGACTACTTACATGTGCCCATTGACAAAACACTCCCCTCTGTTCTACAAAATCTCATCTCAGTTTTTCATCAGAGTGACGCTGAGAAGTGCTAATAGTGGATGGTATTAAGTGAACGTCCCAACAGTTCAACTTAGAGACCTGGCCCCTTTCCGCTCTTCTTAGAATTCAGCCTCCAGATATGCCCAGACACCATCACTGTGGCCGTGGACTTGAGGCCCCATGTTGCCGCAGCACCTTCTACAGGGGAGCGGCTGTTGCTGGGTGGGGCAGCCCGTCCCGGAGGCTTCTAGAGAAGACCTGATGATTACTAACTGCTAGCAGGACACCGGCTGAGAGAAACTGGTGTGTGAGTCTGCAGGCTCTGTCACCCCCGTGGAGAGTTTGGGGATCCTCGCTCTGAGCTGTTATGTTTCCCTTTAGTCAGGGATGCGAAGAGGAAGCTCTGCTGGTGACAGGATCGGTCTTCCTCCCTGCTCTGAGGTCTCAGCCAGTACAAGAATCATCCCTCCTAAAAAACCCTGATTTCAAGCGCAAGCAGGAAAAGTCGAGTTGCATTTATGTGTCTGCTCACCTTGCTCTCACAAGTTTGTGTTTAAATAGCTCACAGTTTTTAATTGTGGAATTTGGTTGATTTTGTGGTAGGCTATAGACTCATGTACTGTTGGCTACAATCAGATCCTTACAGGGTGCCTGGGTGGCTCAGTGGGTTAAAGCCTCTGCCTTCAGCTCAGGTCATGATCCCAAGGTCCTGGGATTGAGCCCTGCATCGGGCTCTCTGCTCAGTGGGGAGCCTGCTTCCTTCTCTCTCTCTGCCTGCCTTTCTGCCTACTTGTGATCTCTGTCTGTCAAATAAATAAGTAAAATCTTAAAAAAAAAACCCAAATACCTGTGTTACAGGTTTAAAAAAAAACCAAAATGTGTTCTTCAAATTTCCTCAATGTTTTAAATTGAGCTATTAGACAGTAATAATTATAAAGACTGTTAAAATGTATAATAATAATTTATTAAGGGGTGCCTGGGTGGCTCAGTGGGTTGAGCCTCTGCCTTCGGCTCGGATCATGATCTTAGGGTCCTGGAATCAAGCCCCGTGTCAGGGTCTCTGCTCGGTGGGGAGCCTGCTTCCCCCCATCTCTCTGCCTGACTCTCTGCCTACTTGTGATCTCTGTCTATGAAATAAATAAATGAAATCTTTAAAAAAATAATAATTTATTAAGTACACGGTGGTAAAGGCTCTAAGAAAATTGTCTCTTTTATTTTGCCATCATTTGACAATTGGGGAAACTGAGGCCCAGATGGGGTAAGTAATGTGTCTGAGGTCACCAGTGGGTGAAGTTGGGATTGGAATTTGAGTCAGTCTTTCTCTCTGCAGCCTGTGCCTTTAACCATGTACTATTTTCATTATTAGTTCTTACTGTGTTACTATACTATCATTTTAAGAGCAGCCTAGTTCTAGGAACACCTAGATTCCTTTTGTAACAGAGGAAGCCACCCACGGCATCTCACTTACAGCTAAGTGGAGTGGACTCTTGGTAGCACCGGAGTCTGAGTCTTCAAAACCATTGTTGGTTCTTTCTAAAAGCTGTGAAGACAAAAAGAAAATGTGTACGTGAGTAAAATTTGCTGAAGGAATCTGCCTTTATGGATACGAATGTTGACGTCAATGCCAAAGAGGCTTCAATAATGTAAAATATGATGCTTCTTAGCAATATAAGAAACCTGCTGCAGCACACCTGAAACAAGAAATCGGACATAGCCTATCTAAAACAGATACTCTAACTGAACCTTTCAACTTCTAGATCATCTCAGGATTTGCTGATGAGAAAAAGGCTGTCATACTGAAAGATGCTCAGCCTCACCAATCCAGGAAAATAATTCATGTTTAATCCACTTTTCACCCAGCAGATCATAATACTGAAAAATTTTAATACCTAGTGTGTATTCCATTATCAAACACACATTTACTGGAGATAGTGTTGGAAGAGACATATAAGTCTCCTGTTCTCATGGAGCTTATGTTCTAGGGAGGGAAATCATAGATAAACAAATACAGACATAAGAAAATATCTGCTAATGACATGACGTGATATGGGATGACTGGGAAGTTACTTAACAGTTGATGATCAGGGAAGTCCTCTCCAAGGAAGTGACAATTAAAGTTAGGACCTAAATAACATGAAGAATTAAACCAAGTAAAAGTGTGGCAGGAGAGTATTCTGGAGGAGGAAGTTGTGGAGAAGGGGGTACAAACGCATCAAACATGGTGAGTGGAAGGAACAAGAAGGATAGTGTGACCAGGGTATGATGTTGGTGAAGGTATCAGGAAAAAGACATTCTCATGAACTCTCTGAGGGAACAAATTGCTAAAACCTTTCTGGGCAATTTGTGCATAAATTTGACCCTAGGAATTAATTCCAAATAAATAATTAGACTAGTGCACGATGATGCATGTATAAAGAAAGTTCTTCTTTATACATGTACCTAGATTACATGTATAAATATACCAATGATTACCAATGTACCTAGACACTGAAGATTCAATAATAAATAATATATTAAAATATCCATTTTCTTCAGCGGGGAGACAGAGTAGGCAATAAAAGAAAGAAGTTATGCAGTTAATTAGAAAATGGTATGTGCTATGGAGAAAAATAAAACTGGAAAGGAGGGTTCAGAGAGCCAGAGGGGAGGTCAGTTTGCAACTCAACAGGATGATCAGGGAGGGGCTTACTGGCTGAGAAAAGTCTTGAGGGTGATGAGAGAGCCTTGTGGACATCTGGGGGAGGAGTTTTCCAAGCAGAGAGGCCAGCAACTGCCACGTCTCTATGGAATAGGCGTGCTTAAGAACATCCAGGATGCTGGAGCAGAGTGAGCCAAGACGAGAATGATAGGAAAGGAAACCAGAGGGATGGTGACATGGTGACGGAGGGGGTAGGAGTGTCATCAAGAGCATTCTGGATTGTTCTAAGAATTTTGACCTTTCATCCTGAGACGGAATTTCAGTGTAGTGGTTTTTTTTTTTTAAGATTTTTTAAAGATTTTATTTATTTATTTGATAGAGAGAGAGAGAGGCAGGAAGAGAGAGACGCGGAAGCAGGCTCCCCGCTGAGCAGAAAGCCTGATGCAGGCTTTGATTCCAGGACCCTGGGATTATGACCTGAGCAGAAGGCAGAGGCTTTAACCCACTGAGCCACCCAGGTGCCCCTCAGTGTAGTGTTTTGAGCAGAGGGATGACATGTTCTAACTTTTATGCTCTAGGGAGGGCACTGAGAGAACCTGAGGCAATAGCCCAAGAGAGAAATAACAGTGGCTTAAAGCAGTGGAGAGCAGTGGGGTTGGAGAGAAGTAGTTGGATTGTAGATATTTTAAGAGGTAGAATCAATAGGATTTCCTGATGGATTGATTGAATATGAATTAAAAAAAAGATGGAAGTCAGGAATGACTTCTAGGATTTTGTCTTTGCAAATGGAAGGATGGAAGTTCCATGAACTGAGATGGAAAAGACCAAAGGTGGAATACCTAGTGGGAAAGAATGAAAGTTTGGGTTTGGAAATGATAAGTGTTTTGGAAATGGTAAGTCTGAGATGTTTTTAAAGTATTCAAAAGTGCATACCAACCAAACAGCTGTTGGGTACATGAGTGTGGAGTTCAGGTATTTAAAGCCACAGGATTAGATGAGATGAGTAAAGTAAACAGAGATGAGAGATGAGGAGAGACTTGGAATGATGAGGGGGAGACAGCAGGGAGACAGACTGAGCAGATGAACTAGAAGGAACACCAGGAAGTGTGAGGTCTGGAAACCAAATGAAGAAAGAGTTTCAATGAGATAATGAGTAACCATGTCAGAAGCCCTAAAAGGTCAAGTAAAATGAGCCCTGAGAATTGACCTCTGGTTTTGGCAACACGAGACTCTTAGTGACTCTGTGAAGAGCACTTTAACAAAACACTGTTTTTATGAAAAAAAAAAAAAAAGAAGAAGAAAAGAAAAACAGACAGCAACAGAGATGGGTTAAATAAATCGAAGTGGGACAGGGACTTCAGGGGAAAACGGCAGAGTGGGAAGTTTGGAGGCTCACCTCATCCAGATACAACTAGATAACCCCCATATCAGTGTAAATAACCCAGAAAACAATCCAAAGATTGGAAGAACAGATTCTCCAGAGCTGTGCATAGAGAAGAGGCCACATCAAAGAGGGTGGGAAAGGCATAAATGTGGTTGGGAGCTAAATGGACCTGCAGGACTTCTGGAGGGAGAGAGGAACAATGGGGGCACAGAGAAGGGTGAGAAACAGACCCTTACACCAAGCACCCCAGGCACAGGAGCCTGCACAGGGAAAACAAATCCCCATAACATTTGGCTTTGAAAATAGGGGGGTCTAATTTCTTGAGTTCTTATGATCAGTGGGGCTTACCACCTGGAACTTTAAAATTCAGTGAGCTCAGCTCTAAGAGAGCCAGGAGGGTGATAGGAAGTGGAGTCCTGCCTTTAGAGAGACAGCACAACAAAGAACCCAGAGAGGCAGCACAGAAGCAGCAGTTTAAAAAATGCCTGGGATATATGCAAAGAAGATTTATTTACTAATCTCACAACATGTGCTAGAGGGGCAGGAATTTTTAGGAGACTATTCTAAGAAAAAAAGAGTTGGCAGGTATCATTATCCTCACTTGTCCCCTAGCCTAGACACACTGACCAATATTTTCCACCTACCTTGCTAACAGTACCCCTGGCCTAGTGTGCTGCACCACACCTGCCCCCTTCAATATGTCCTTGGCCGGAGCCCATCCAAATTGGTGCCACAAGCCTGGTGGTGTGCAAGCAGCCCTGACAGGAGGCAGTGCTACATCAGAGTGACTCCTTCCCTGGGGAGAAGGGAGGATAATGACACACACCAGTCTACTGTGGCTCCAGCGCTGGGCTGGGAGCAGACATCAGATCTGACTGTGGGCCCTGCTCTCCAACAAAAGCTTCTCAGGAGACAACACAGAGAAAATGCCCTGCAGTTTGGTGCTACTGCATCTCTGGCAAATCTTTGGTCTGACCCAACTCAAGCCCAAGTCTGGCCCACTGATAACACAGGGACCAAACCCTGCCACAAAACAATGAGAGCTATCAGAAATGACTGCACTGAAGGCAAAAGCAGCCCAATCACAACAGTGGGGTACACACAACACACATAGCAGATACCCCAAAGCATCAGGTTCTGGTAAACAGGGGATTTTGCACTGCAGGGCGCAATTGGATCTCTTCTTCATCAGGCCACTATTTTCAAGAGCAGAAGATGTAGGGGACTTTCCTAGTACATAGAAACACACACAGGGAGTTAGACAAAAATGAGGAGACAGAAGACTATGTCCCAAATGAAAGAACTGAACAAAATCACAGCAAGGGAGCAAATCCAAATGGAGAGAAGTAATATACCTGATAGAGAATTTAAAGTAATGGTCATAAAGATACTAGACTTGAAAAAAGAGTGGAGGACCTCAGTGAGACACTCAACAAAGAGAAAACAAAAAAAGAGCCACTTGGATGATGATGAACTCAATAACTGAAATTAAGCATTTCCTAGATGAAATAAATAGTAGACTAAAGGGAGCAGAAGAATAGTCAGTGACCCGGAGGACAGAGTAATGGAAAATAATCAAAGTGAACAAGAGAGAGAATAATAATAAAAAATAAACACTGACTTAAGGAATTCAGTAACATCATCAAGCATGATAGCATTCACATTATAGGAATCCCAGAAGAAGAGATAGGAAAGGGGACAGAAAATTTATCTGAAGAAATAATGGCTGAAAACTTCCTGAATCTGGGGAAGGAAACAGAAATCCAGATCCAGGAATCACAAAGATCCCCCAATAAAAATCTACCCAAGGAGGTTCACAGCAAGACACATAGAAATTAAAATGGTGCAAAGTAGTGATAAAAGGAATTTTAAAAGCAACAAGAGAATAGAAAGCAGTTATATAAAAGGGAAGCCCCATTAGTCTATCAGTGGAGTTTTCAGTAGACACTTTGCAGGCCAGAAGGGAATGGTATGATATATTCAAAGTTCTGAAAGAAAAAACAAACAAACAAACAAACAAACAGCAACCAAGAATACTCTACCCAGCAAGGCTATCATTCAGAATAGGAGAGATAAAGAGTTTTTTTCTCAGACAAACAAAAGTTAAAGGAATTCATCACCACTAAACTGGCCCTCCGAGAAATGTTAAAGGGGACTTTTTTTTTTTTTAGAAGAAAGAGCACATATGTGTGTGCACAAGCAGTGGGGAGGGGCAAAGGGAGAGGGAGAAGAATCCCAAGCAGGTTCCACACTCAGCACTGAGCCTGACTTGGGGTTCAATTCCACTACCCTGAGCTCACAACCTGAGCCTAAATCAGGAGTCAGTTAACCAACTGAGCCAAGGGCCCAATAGCCCCTAAAGGGACTTTTTGAAAGCAAAGGAAAGACCATAAGTAGAAGAAAAGTAGGAGGCACAAAAGCAATGAGTTAGCTATAGTATAAAAATCAGTCAAGAGATTCACAAAATAAAAGGATGTCAGGTATGATAGTATATATCTAAAACATGGGGGTGGGAAGGGGAGTAAACAATGGGTTCAAACTTAAGCAGTCCTCAACTTAATATGCACTGCTACATGCGTAAGTTATGTATAAACCTGGTAACAACAAATCAAAAACTAGCAACAGATAGACAAACAAAAACAAAAACAAAACAAAACAAAACAAAAAACCAAAAGAAAGGAATCCAAGTATATCACTAAAGAAATCCAGCAAACCATGAGGGAAAAAAAAGCAAGAGAAGAAAGCAACAGAGAAGAACTACAAAACAACCATAAAATAAGTAACAAAACAGCAATAAGCACATCCCTGCCAATAACTACTTTGAGGGGTGCCTGGGTGACTCAGTCTGTTAAGTGTCTGCCTTTGTTTCAGGTCATGATCCCAGAGTCTTGGCATCCAGCCCCACATTAGGCTTCCTGCTCAGTGGGGGGATTCTGCTTCTCCCTCTCCCTCTGCCTCTCCCCCAACTCATGCTCAAGCATGCTCTCTCTCAAGTAAATAAATAAAATCTTTAAAAAATTAACTCCTTTGAATATAAATGGACTAAATGTTCCAATCAAAAGACATGGGTTGAGAGAATGGATAAAAAAGTAAGACCCATCTATATGCTGCCTATAAGACTCATTGCAGATTGAAAGTAAAGGTATAGAAAGGCACTTATCATGCAAATGTAAGTGAAAAGAAAGCCAGGGTAGCAGTACTTACATCAGACAAAGTAGACTTTAAAACAAAGACTGTAACAGGGGATAAAGAAAGAAACTCTATGATCATAAAGGGAATGATCCAACAGGAAGATGTAACAACTATAAATATTTTATGCACTCAACATGGGAGCATCCATATACATAAAGCAGCTAATAACAAACATAAAGGAAGTAACTGACAATAATACAATAAGAGTAGGGGACATTACCACCCCACTCACATTAATGGATAGACCATCTGACAGAAAATCATCAAGAAAACAGTGGCTCTGAATGATACACTGGAGTAGATGGATCTATTCAGAACACTCCATCCTAAGACAGCAGAATACACATTCTTTTCAAGTGCATATGGAACATTCTCCAGAATGGATTGCATACTAGGCCACAACACAAGTCTCAACAAATCAAAAAGACATACCATGCATCTTTTCTGACCATAATGCTAAGAAACTAAGAATCAACCATAAGAAAAAATTCTGGAAAGAACACAAATACATGGATTTTAAATAACATGCTACTAAACAATGAATGGGTCAACCAAGAAATCAAAGAGGAAATTAAAAAAATAATGGCAGTAAATGAAATATAATTGTCCAAAATCTTTGGGACATAGCAAAAACTGTCCTAAGAGAGATGTTTATAGCAATACAGGCTTACCCCAAGAAGCAAGAAAAATTTTTTCTCAAATAAACAAACTAATGTTACCCCTAAAGGAGCTAGAAAAAGAATAAACCAAACCACAAATCACTAGACAGAAAGAAGTAATAAAGATTAGAGTAGAAATAAATGAAATAGAAACTGAAAACAAAACAAAACAGATCAATGAAACAAGGACTGGCTCTTTGAAAAGATCAACAAAACTGATAACCTTTAGCCAGACTCATCTAAAAAAAACAAAAAAAAAAAAAGAGAGAGAGAGAGAGAGAGGACTCAAATAAACAAAATCAAATGAAAGGGAAGAAATAACAAGTGATAGTATAGATACAAAGAATTATAAGAGAATATTATAAAGACCTATATGCCAACAAACTAGACAATTTAGAAGAAATGGATAAATTCCTAGAAACATTTAAGTTCTTAAAACTGAATCAGGAAGAAATAGATAATTTGAACAGACCAATTAACAGCAATGAAAACAAAGCAGTAATAAAAAAAACTCCCAACAGTTTTTTTGTGAAGCAGATGGCTTCACAGGCAAATTCTACTAAACACTTAAAGAAGAAGCAATACCTATTCTTCTCAAAGTATTATAAAAAGCAGAAGAGGAAGGAAGGCTTCCAAATTCAATCTATGGGGCCAACATTATCCTGATACCAAAACCAGATAAAAACACTCTAAAAAAGGGAGAACTACATGCCAACATCTCTGATGAACATAGATGCAAAAATCCTCAACAAAACACTGCAAACTGAATACAATAATACATTTTTTAAAAAAATCATTCAAGGGGTGCCTGGGTGGTTCAGTCATTAAGCATCTGCCTCTGGCTCAGGTCATGATCCCAGGATCCTGGGATCAAGCCTGCTTCTCCCTCTCCCACTTCCTCTGCTTGTGTTCCCTCTCTCGCTGTATCTTTCTCTCTGTCAAATAAATAAAATCTTTAAAAAAATCATTCACCATAATCAAATGGGACTTATTCCTGGGATGCAAGTGTGGTTCAATATTCAGAAATCAATCAATGGGATGCATCACATCAATAAGAGAAAGGATAAGTCAATATAATCATTTCAATAAATGAAAAAAAAATCATTTGACAAAGTACAACATCCATTCATGATAAAAACCCTCAACAAAGCAGGTTTAGAGGGAACATACCTCAACAAAATAAAGGCCACACATGAAAAATCCATAGCTACCATCATACTTAGTGGAGAAAAAAACTGAGTGATTTTCTCCTAATCTTAGGAACAAGACAAGGATGTCCACTTTCACCATTTGTATTCAGCATAGTACTAGAATTCCTAGCCACAGCAATCAGACAAGAAAAAGAAATGAAAGGCATCCAAACTGGTAAGGAAGAAATAAAACTTTCAATCTTTGCAGATGACATGATACTATATATGGAAAGCCCTAAAGATTCTACCAAAAAAAAACCTTGCTAGAATTGATAAATGAATTCAGCAAGGTTGCAGGATAAAAATCAACATACAGAAATCTGTTGCATTTCTATACACTAATAATAAAGTAGCAGAAAAAGAAATTAAGAGACCAATCCCATTTATAATTGCACCAAAAAGGATAAAATACCTAGGAATAGACTTAACCAAGGATGTAAAAGAGCTGTACTATGAAAACTATAAAATACTGATGAAAGAAACTGAAGGTGACACAAAAAAATGGAAAGATATGCCATGTTCATGGATTGGAAGAACAAATATTTTAAAATGTCTGTAGCACCCAAAGCAATCTACACATTCAATGTGCTCCCTATCAAAACACCAACAGCATTTTTCACTGAACTAGAACAAATAAACCCAGAATTTGTATAGAACCACAAAAGAGCCCAGATAGCTAAAGCAATCTTCAAAAAGAAGAACAAAACCAGAGGTATCACAATCGCAGATTTTAAGATATATTACAAAGCTGTAGTAATCCAAATAGTATAGTGCTGGCACAAAAACAGATACACAGATCAATGAAACAGAATAGAGAACCAAACAAACTCATGATTACATGGTTGATTAATTTTTAACAAAGGAGGCAAGAATATGCAATGGGAAAAAGACAGTCTCTTCAAAAAATGATGTTGGGAAAACTGGACAGCTACATGCAAAAGAATGAAACTGGACCACTTTCTTACATGACACACAAAAATAAATTCAAAATGGATTAAGGACCTAAACATGAGACCTGAAACCATAAAAAGCCTAGAAGACAGCATAATCAGTAGTTGTACTGACATCAGTCATAACAACACTTTTCTAGATATGTCTCATAAGGCAGGAGAAACAGAAACAAAAATAAACTATGAGGACAACATCAAAATAGTTGCTGTTCTTCTGCACAGCAAAGGAAACAGTCAACAAAATAAAAAGACAACCAATTAAAGTGAAGAAGGTATTTGCAAATAACATATCTGATAAAGGCTTAGTATCCAAAATATGTAAAGAACTTACACAACTCAGCACCAAAAAAACCCTCCAAACAATCCAATTAAAAAACAGGCAGAAGACATGAACAGACATTTCTCCAAAGAAGACCTCCAGATGGCCAACACGTAAAACAATGCTCAATATTACTCATCATAAGTGAAGTGCAAATCAAAACCACAATAAGGTATCACCTCACACCTGTCAGAATGGCTAAAACCAAAAACACAAGAAAAAACAAGTGTTGACGATGATATGGAGAAAAATGAACCCCTGTGTACTGTTAGTGGGAGTGCAAACTGGTGTAGCTACTGTGGAAGACAATATGGAGGCTGCTCAAAAACTAAAAACAGAGTTACAATGTGATCCAGTCATTCCACTACTGGTACCTACCCAGAGAATATGAAAATGTAAACACTAATTTGAAAGGAATGTGCACCCTTATGTTCATTGCAGCATTATTTACAATAGTCAAGACATGGAAGCAGCCTAATTTTCCATCAACAGACGAATAGATAAAGAAGATTTGGTGTATACAGGCAATGGAATATTACTCAGCCATAAAAAAGAATGAAATCTTGGCATTTGCAACAACACGGATGGATCTAGAGACTATAATGCTAAGTGAAATAAGTTAGTCAGAGAAAGACAAATACATATGATTTTACTTATATGTGGAATTTACTTATATGAATTTACTTACATGTGGAATTACTTATATGTGGAAAAACAAATGAACAAAGAAAACACAAGACAAACCAAAAAACAGACTCTTAAATCCAGAAAACAAACTGATGGTTACCACAGGGGGTGATTGGGGGATGGGTGAAACAGGAGAAAGGGTGTAAGAGTACACTTATCTTGATGAGCACTGAGTAATGTGCAGAACTGCTGAATCACTATATTGTACACCTGAAATTAATATAACGCTGTATGTCAACTATATTAGAATAAAATTTTTGAAAAGCTTACATAAATAAAGTTTCTAAGTAAATAAATAAATAAGAGTGGTGTAATCAGCCATTGAGATAAATTATCCCTCTTTATGTTGCCTTTAAATTCTTCTTTGCATAGTGATGTATCCAAAAGGAACAAAAACCCAACACCTAAAGCAGTGATGTGTGATGAATGTGGCGGTACTCAACATCCCCTCTGGCCTCCTAACCAGTGGGCTTTGGACTGCAGAAGCTACATAGTTATGAACTGTTTCCTAGACTCTCCTGAACTAGGTTCCAGATGTAACTTAAGTTCCACCAAGGAGATGCACTACCCTGAAATGCTGACAACAGACACGAGCGGAGGACATCTCTGTGATTTCTGACAATGGGCACAGCTGTGAAGACTTTGTCTTTCAGCTCCCTGGGTGCAGGCTCCTAGCCTAGTGAGGGTGGAGTAGTCAGACACAGGGACACCAGGTGTCTGTTCTTGGCAGTACGGATCAAGCAGATGCTGTGGGGCTCTAGGACCAACAGTGGTGGCACTGACAAGTGTGTCCCCACCCAACAGCCAGGATGATATGCCCATAGAACAGCTCTTCTGGTGATTATTTTCTGATTCCCTGTCACCCTGACTGTGGGGAAGGGGCAACCGCCTGGCTAGCCCAAGCTCAGAGTTCAGGCTCATTTCTGGAGGATCACCTTAGTGTTTCCTCTTCTAGACAGCCCACCAATCTTGTAAGTACCTACTTTCAAAAAACCAAATTTTTTTCTGCTTAAAATAGCTAGCATTGTTTCTGTTTCCTTCAAATGAAACCTGATTGGTTCAAAGAATAATGGAGTTTATCGTAGCAGTTTTCTTAATGGGGGAGGCAAAGGGGAAATTACACGACTCAATGCACCAGAAAGCAAAACTTCCTAAAATCCACTCTATCCATTTTTCTCCTGGAAAGTCCCAAACTTAAGTGGACAAACACATTTTTAAAAGCAATATATGTGGAATAGTAGCAGCATTTCCATTTTTTTTTAAATCTGTACTAACGTGATGACAGATACAGAGAAAAAGCCTAGAAATCCCACCCTAAAATGTTTAGTACAATAACCTAAAAGTGGGATTATGGATGAATTTTGTTTTCTTCTTTCTCTTTCCTCATTTTTTTTTTTTTGCAGTAACTATGTATTGTTTTTGTAATCAGAAAAACATCAAAGCTATTTCTATGGGAGGGAACAAAAAAAAGCTATTAACTTTCCTTTTCATTCAATAGAATGATATTCACGGACCCCCCCCCAAATAGGTCCAGAACTTCTTTCTAGTCAATCCATGTGGAACAAAATGCTCGGATTCTCTGGTAGATCAAATAGCAGCATAAAATTTACCATCTAAGAACACATGCTTTCAAGTTTGCAAAGAATACAATGCAAATAATTTTATCAGAAGCATAAGGCATTTTATGTTTGTTTTTGTGAGTATGAGAATAGAATTTGGAACTTAAACAATCTAGGATAAGTTAGACTAATAAGACTAAATTTAACTTTAACTTCAAAGCAAACAGATTTAAAACCAATCTACTGAGCATAGTTGAAATACAAGGAGCCCTAAATGCTTGAAAAGGCTAGAAAGCAGCTGTTCTTTGCTTTGTTTTGCAACATTATCACCTGCAAGACTTCCTGGAATTGACAGTGTGTACTGACAGCAAATCCTGTCCTAGAATGAACTTTCAATCAAAGGAACACAGGCTCATTTCCACCATTATCACAAACATGATGAACAGAGACAAGAAGACGAAATACTGTTTCTAGCTACAAACTAGGCATGTTTCCATAAGATTTATTATGAAATAAGATTTTTCCACACACATACTTTGATCATTCTAATAGCATGCGATATTTTACTTCTATCGTTTATTTACCAAATATTTGCAGAGCGTTATCTCTGTGTGGGACCCCAGATTAGGCACCAGGATTCAACTGTGCAGAGGGTAGATGTTGCTGCTGACCTGAGTGAGTGTGGAGGCTAATGGGGAACCCATGGAAATTAATAGGTAATGAAAACAATGGGAGCTAGGACGCAGGATGTTATGGGAGCAGGAGAGGTGCCTGACATAACCTGGGGGGTCAGAGAGACTCTCTGTCAGGAAAGGTCTAGCCCGAGACCTGGATTATAGGGGTCAGCCAGGCACAGAGAGAGAGAGAGGGATTTCCAGGCAGAAGGAAGAGGATGTGAGAGCAGTGAGTACAAAAAAAATTTAAAAACTTTCAATTTAATAAGGCTAGAGTAGTATGCAGGGGTGAGGAAAGGAGAGTAGCACAATGGGAGGTTGGAAACATAAGTAGAAAATAGATATGGAATAGAGCGATTATATTGTTCTTGTCCAGTCCAGGACATTTCTGAGAGGGATGATTGTGCTAGGACAATAGCTGTAAACCAGGACATCAAAGCAGGATGATTATTCAAAGTCACTGAAGTGCTTTAAGCAGAGAAGAGGAACGATCATGACAAGATTCTTGGGTATTATAAAAATCTCTCTGGACATAGTGTGGAGAATGAACTGTTGTGGTGTTGGGGTGAGGATTACCACCCCAGAAATGGGGAGATGAGTTAGGATAGTTCAACTCTAGAATTTGCAAACTGTGAATTATTGAGCTGGTGAGGCCTGACGGTGGCCTGAACTGCAGAAAAGGCAGTGTTAATGGAAGGAAGTAGGTGCGTTCATGCCTTTCAATCACTCCTTTGTTCATTCATTCCATAATTATTGTTCCAGCATTGTGCTAGGGACTGAAATTTTCGGTTTCAAATGGTCCCCACCCACATGAAACTCATAGTTTAGAAGGTAGCGTGGACACCATTCACTGACTGAACAGTGGAGGAAGGAGTTAGGGTGCAGTCAAGGGTGACACCCAGTTTTCCAGCTTTGGTAACAGGGTGAATGGTGATGCTTTGTCTAAGAAGCAAACAGATCTGGGGAGAGAAAGAGGTGTTGAGTTCTGCTCTGAGGGCTGCATCATAAGAAGCAATGAGTTCTGCACGGAGAGCCTGTGGTTATAAATCAAAGCATACAATCTCATATGTACAACATAAAAGCAGATGAATTAAAACTTTCTCTCCTTTAAGACTATTTCCAATTAATACATCCTCATGCTTATCATCAACATTTACACAGTCTATGTATCCACAGACTAGTTTTCACATCGAATTACCTGTGAATTCAACACACACATCCAATATGGTGCCATAGGCTTCTTCTGGAAAAATAAGAATTTTGCGTTTGTTCCAAGGATCGACTTGGTCCTCTGCTTAAATAATCTATTAACATGGCTGCTTTAATAAAGTCTTTATCTGGACTACTTAATTTTATTCCTTGTCATGTCTAAAATCCCAGAAATACTTCTTTTCTCAATTGGTCAGTCATTCATGAAGCCTGTTTGAAGAGTCGAGCACTACTTGAGATCAAGATCTCACTTCTTCCCCCAGTCTCCTCCCGTCACCTTGTATTTGCCAAGACTTTCCCGGGTAAACAAAACAGAAGGTTTGGGATTAAAGCTACTTCTAAGCCCCACTGACTAGTAAAAACAGATGCTAAAGAAACAGGAAGAGAACAAGTCAACTTTTCAACTGTCTTATCTGCGAAATGAAAACTCTGTTTCAAGGGAGACAGAGCTGGGATGCTCTAGAATTTTGTCAAGCCCAAGAAAATGACTACCTTTGAATTTATAGCAATTTATAGGACATTTTCTGAATCTGTTCGGCGTTTGCGTAGGATGGGAAGGCTCCCATATCAAGTAGCTCCATGTCTTGGATTTAAAAGCCACAAAGGTAATGGCCAAGTTTAAGCTTCTTTCTCTACAAAGCGAATCTGTGATAACAAAATCAAGAATAAACATGAACTTAAGGGTAAGCCAACTGGCTGCTGGGTTAACAAAACAGTAATCTTACGATTTGAAATTGTGAGGGCACAGATAAATATTATACTTGAGCTGGAAACCCAAGCTTTTTAAATAGTTTAGATTATCACTGGCTATTTGAAAAATATGGAAGGAAAAACTTCAGAGATCCCAGAGACCTCAAGCTGATCTAAACCCGTTTTTAAGTTTGCTTTTTAAGAAAGCAGAAAGCAAATATGGCTCAGACCATAAGAACGGAAATGTGTGGCCAGTGGGTCTGCGGGCTAAGCCTCTTGTTGGTTCTGGTTAGATTCTGATGACACAGCAAGTTTCCACAAGGTAGGAGGGATAGGAGGAGCTAGAAAACCAATCAGAAAATATCTGTGGGGACCATGTAAAGGAGGTGCTCTGAAGAAAGTTTTAAAAATGGATTATTTATTTATCTTTCAGCAGTGAGGACTGAAAGGACATTATGAGTCTTCAAGGCTGTGAAGGGTTGGAAGCTGGCCAAGGCCCCTGGAAAGTTGGCAACTCTGTCAGAAATCCTATTTCACATTCCACTTGTCTGTGTTTGAGAATGAAATGCTATTTGGGCAACCTCAGGGCCACTCCTGAGTCAGCTGTGCGGTGACCTGGCTCTGGCTTGGTCCAGAAGGGGGGCTGGGTCTGCAGAAGTTCCAGACCACCCAGCCTGCATCAATACCCTCTATTTAGAGGATCCCAGGGGCCCAGCACAGAGCTCAGGGATCCCACAGATCTTTCAGTCTCAGAATAAATATGATGTTCCAGACGACACTGGACCCCCATGAACCTCAGGCCTTTGGGTCTAGCCCAAAATAAACTAGCTTCCCCATGAGGGCACATCAGATAGCAGTGGCTGTTTCTCATGAGTCTGCTCAGCCCCCCTCACAAGCTATTAGAAAAAGCTCTGTTGCTTGAAATTGTTACTGACAACAATTATCGGAAACCCAGTGGTTTCTAGAAAGGTATGAATCTAATCTAACTTCTGCCTCCTCCCTCAATTCCACAAGTAAGGAACCATTAACTTTCTTCACTTGGGTAAGTCAAGGTCTATGAAACTTTATGCTACTGGAAGCTTAGATAGATTAAATTTCCATTTTTTCTTTGGAGCTGATTTTGATTACTCTGCTTATCTCCTCCCTCCAGTGTGTATTCAGTTCCTGGTGATTTCTTTGCCAATTAAAAGGCAGAAGAGCCTACAGTATGTATAAAGAAGGCTAATGAAACCTGCTGCGAAGATAAAGTCAAATGCAAAATATAAAATGCATGGTGTTCAAAACCGTCTTGCAAAAGCCTTAAAAATGTTCACATACATTGATCTGCAAATCTACTTCAGAGATTTTTAACCTGAGAAAGTTTTAAGCCAAAGCCATTCAATAGTTAAACAGTGTAAGCAACCTAAATAGTAGAAGGTCAAAGTTATGGCTTATCCAATAAGTGAGTATTATTTAGATGAAAAAATGTTTACTGAGTTCTTAGTAGTGTTGGGAAAGAATTATGTCATAATATTTCATGGAAAAAATCAACATACAAATCATATACTTAATATTATCTCATATGTGTAAAAAATAAAATATGTGGAGACTAAAATGAAACACAACTAATCCTTCAACAACATGGTTTTGAACTGCATGGGTCCACTTAGGAGCAGATCTTTTACAATACTTGTAAATATGTTTTGTCTTCCTTATGATTTTCTTAATAACATTTTCTTTTTCTTACTTTATTATGAAAATATGGTATATAATACCAATAACACACAAAATACATGTTGATTGATGTTATCAGTAAGGCCTCTGATCAACAGTAGTAGTCAAGTTTTGGGGGAGTCAAAAGATATACTCAGATTTTCACAAAACAAATGAGCAAAGGGGAAATGAGAGAGAGAGAGAGAGAGAGAGAGATGCAAATCAAGAAACAGAGAACAACGGAGGGTTACTAAAGGGGAGGGTGCTGGGGGATGGGTTAAATGGGTGATGGGAATTAAGGAGTGCACTGTCTTGATGAGCACCGGGTGATGTATGCAAGTGTTGAATCACTATATTAAACCTAAAACTAATACAACACTGAATGTTAACTAACTGGAATTAACTGGAAAAAGTTATACTCAGATGTCAGCATCCCTAACCCTCCCATAGTTCAAGATTCAACTGTTTACCAAAAGGTTAATGATGATTGTTTTGGGGTGGTGGGACTTTGTGTGTTTGATTTCTTGTTTCCACTTTCCTACATATTCTAAATTTTCTATAACAAACACATATTATTCTAATAGAGAATAAAATAAATTTTTATTTAAAAATAAGATGGGAGGGGCTCCTGAGTGGCTCAGTGGGTGAAAGCCTCTGCCTTCAGCTCAGGTCATGATCCCAGGGTCCTAGGATCGAGCCCTGCATCGGGCTCTCTGCTCAGCGGGGAACCTGCTCCCTAACCCCCACCCTTGCTGGCCTCTGCCTACTTGTGAATAAATAAATGAATAATAAATGAAAAAACTCTTTAAAAAAAAAGTACGATGTGTGATGAGCACTGGGTGTTACATGCAATTAATGAATCGTTGAACACTACATCAAAAACTAATGATATATGTTGGCTAACTGAACATCACAAAAAAACCAATGATGTACTATATATGTGGCTAATTGAACATAAAAAAAATAAAAATAAGATGGTTGAGCCAGATTATTTCCAAGGTCTCTTTGGCTATACTCTGGATGAAATCCAGTCAAAATTTAATGAGTCAATGTTTTCATGGCCATGACCAGTATATCTTCTTATTAAAGAAATAGTACCGTTCTGGCCAGATTCAATGTTGGTTGAGTGCATTTCTTTGTGGCCATTAAATTGCAAATTCCTTAGGGGCAGGGACCATCAATACCATGAGGTAGGCATTCAACAAATGTTTGTTGAATTTAATTTAAATCTGATAAAAGAACAAGAGAGAATTATCAGAATTAATCACAAGGTGACAACACATTTTCTTGCCTGTTTGGACATTGCTGGACTATCCAAAACATTACTGGTATCTTATATTTTGGGTGAATTTTTGCCTCTATTAAATAAGTTAAATGACAGATTCATTGCTACATTTATAAAACCAACGAACCAATCAGCAAAACAAAGAAACAAACTTTACCCTTCACAGAATACAGGTCTGTAATGAAAAATGCTCCAGGATAAGAATATCTTTCTACACTACAATGTCAGTTTACTGTTCCCAGGTGGTGGTACAACTCATTATGAGGAGATCCTCTGTCCTTCTATCATGAGGAACTAAAGAAAACTAATATCAAATGAAATTTTGATGGGATTGATGGACCAGTACTACAAAGAAGAAGACATACTAGTAAGAGAATTGAAAACACATTCTCTGGTTGTATATATCTCAAAACATCTAGAAAAAGCCAAATAATATGTTTTTGAAATAATAAAACAGTATGATCCTTTTAATCTTGCATAGGCATTCCAGATAAGGAAGAGTATTAAGAATAACTTGTGAAAAAAAAAAAGACACTAAATTTAGGGATAAGGGATCCTGGTTACTGAAAACACAAGGACTGACCCAAGGCTAGAAGAAGCCAAAACTGATTATGGAGGCGACAGGGGTTTTAACTAATGGCACAACTTGCAAAGAATCACCGCAGAAGCCATCCCAAAGGCAAAAAAAAGTCTCCTCAAAGGGCTCCCACGTTATTCTGGAGGTTCCATAGTAGCTTTGATCTTAAACTGTTTAACTAATTCTCAGAACTCTTATATTCAATTTTTCCCCAAGTAAAATAAAAAGATAAAATGACTACATCTGGGTTAAATAGAATCAGAAGGCATAATTCACCTTAATAAGGAAATTATTCTCTTTGGCGCCATAGTTTCCTATAACTGAATTTGGTTTCATAATTTGTGTGGGTGTGAGCCAAAGGAGGGAAGGAATGTTTATGTCTTAGAGACAGAAAAGAGGGATGGCTGAAAGGGGTCCCTGTGAAAACCTCTGAGGGAACGTAAGGAGGCTGCGGCCACCAGCCAATTTCAGAAGCACCAACCTCAGACACAAACTGTATGTTTTGGTTGCTGCTGCCTTGGGGGCACGCTTAATAGACCTACTAGGATATGGGGCTCAGTCGGCTAAGTATCCAACTCCTGATTTTGGCTCAGGTCACGACCCCAGGGTCCTGAGATAGAGACCCACATTGGGCTCCCTGCTTGGCAGGAGCCTGCTTTTCCCTCTCCCTCCGCCCCTCCCCGCATGTCACTAGTGTGCACTCTCTCTCTGTCTCTCAAATAAATAAATAAAATCTTTAAAAAAATAGTAGGATGTGATTTTGAGTCCTCAAAGTCCTCTTGGATCTGCCAAGAGATGCTGCAAGGAGATTTCTGTACAACAAAAATTTCTTTTTGTTGTATTCCCTTGGTATTCATGGTAAAGGAATTAACCTGGACCATACCTGCCTCCTGAGTTTTGCAGAATAATTCCAAAGTTAAGTTCACTCTCCTATATCAGCAGTGAATTCAACACGTTGGTGTATTTCATCAGTGGAAGAATCACCTGATCCCCTTTTTCTCTTTGGATCCCTGCATCACATGTACGGGTGTGTGTGTGTGTGTGTGTGTCTATGTGCCTGTGTCTCTGTGTGTGCAGGGGAGAGGAAGACAAAGGCAAAGGGTCTGTGTTAATCAAGCACAGGTGTTATCATATGTGGGTAACATGAGCCTAGGAAAAAGGGTAAGAGGAGTAAATATCTAGACGGATTTGAGATTCCCTACTGTTAAGGAAAATGATCCAAAACTTATCAACAAGGCAAAGAGGATTACTCCTTTTAAAATCATAACAATGCAGTGTTTTAACAAGCCCACTCAAGGATGAACTTTTTAGTATAATGTTAATTAAAAGCCCAGTCTTTATGAAGTCGCATGTGTTAATTATAGATTTGTTCCAGCAGAAATGCACATTATCTCTGTGTGGTAGAAAGATAACTCCAGAGCTTATAGCCTACTGCTCTTCAGGACATTAACCGGTTTTTTATCTAACCAATTCTAACATTATTTCATTAAACTGCCTATAAATGCTCTGTTCCTCAAATGATCCTCGAATAAGCTTTAGCATCTTACCAGTTCCAACATTACTTAATGAGATTTTAAAAAATTTTAACACACATTCCTCCTTCCTTTTTATGAGACTTGTTTTAAGTTTATTGAGAAGTCAACTTTGATACCACCCATCTGCTCCAATCTTTGTTTTTTTAAGATTTTTATTGATTTATTTGAGAGAGTATGAGCAGGGTGAGGGGCAGAGGGAGAAGCAGAATCCCCCCCCCCAACCCCAACCGAGCAAGGAGCCTGACGCAAGGTTTAATCCTGGGATCATGACCCAAACCAAAGGCAGATGCTTAACCGACTGAGCCACCCAGGCTCCCTGTCAGCTCCAATCTTAATGCAAGATCCCGAAAGTCTTAATATCCTTTGGAAATGCCTGTAGCAGTCTCCTCCCCTCGATGTTGTCCCACAACGGACTAGTCGGGAGAATGCGGGAAGATGCCTTCCCCTCCTTCCAAAGGAACTTGGCAGACAGAGCTATGCTGTTCCAAGGTCAGAAAATCAACTCCACGGTATCTCCAAGAAACTCTTCAGGCCCTGAACTGAGGAATCATGGGCTCCTCTCCCCTCTTCAAGTGTCTGCTGTATCCGGAGGATCATGGGAATAGCCAAGCCCTTTTCACATGGGCTGAAGGCCTTATGGCCTGCACCTGCTCATTTTCTCCCAGGAGCCTATAGGAGTTGCTAGATACTAACGCAGCCCTTCTTCTTGCCCCCGTTCTAAAAGAGCCTGCCTTAGTGGACCAAGTTCACTCAGCACCCTTCAGGGAGAACCCACAGTGCACCATCTCCTCTCTTCCCGGCCTCCTTCCCTGCTTAGATCCTCAGCAGAACTCGGCACTTCCTGAGCGCGGAGCCTCACCCAGCCACACGCCCCGTGGGACTTAAAATCTCAGATACACCTACAGAGGCAGACCCCGCTCTCCTCCCCCACCTCACCTTGCTTCAGAAATAAATCTCACTGCAGAAGAAAATGAAATACAAAAGGAAGCACAGAGCATTTACGACTGAAAGCAAGAGCATACTCATTTCATTTCACTTCATTTCATTTAAATACGATAATTCAAAGAACTATTTCTCTCAAAGCTCACAGTTTCATTTCATAAAATCATCTTTTCATTTATGTAAAATTGACTGTTATGCCATAGTTATTTTAGTGGTACAGACATTAAGAAAATATGGTTGTAGATTTATAGAGGATAAAACACACAAAAAAATTGTAACAGAATTTTCTTCTTTAGTAGAGGGAAACTATAATGCTCCAGAGCCTGATTTTTTGTGTGTGTCAATTTAGAAAATGGTTTCTTGTATGGGTCTTTCCACTGTGGACCCACCTTAGCCACACACTCTACCCTTGAAAACTAACTCTCCTTTTAAAAAAAATTAATTTATTTATTTGACAGAGAGAGATCACAAGTAGGCAGAGAGGCAGACAGAGAGAGAGAGGAGGAAGCAGGCTCCCTGCTGAGCAGAGAGCCCAATGCGGGGCTCAATCCCAGGACCCCAGGATCATGACCTGAGCCGAAGGCAGAGGCTTAACCCACTGAGACACCCAGGTGCCCCGAAAACTAACTCATCTTATGTGAAGGGGCTGCTGGGCCCCAGCTTGCAGGCTGCCATTTTGGCAAAGATAGCCCTTCTAGATTCTCTTTCTGTGAGATGTTAGGTCATCCACCCAACCGAGCCTGACTCCTGTTATCTTGTCCTTTGGCTATCACTGAACACAAAATATTGACCCCTTCCTCCCAGGGCAGCCAGCATTCTCGGGAGAGAAGGAAAGACTGTGTCTGTAGGATTCCCATTCCTATTCCTATCCCTCCCCACTCATCCTCCCATCCCAAAGTTCTTCCGTCCATTACCAAAACTAAAACCAAAGCTAAAACCCAAACCCCTTTCCAGCCTCCAGAACACACATGTAAATAACTACCAGTCTGTTGGGGAACCCGTGTACCTTGCTTCCTACCTACCCACAATACAAAATATAACCCCCTGTCACAAACCAGAGAGCCCGGGGATAGCTCATGAATTTTAAAGAGTTCTGAATTCAGATCCTAAACTATTTTATTTCCCCTTAAGTTTCATAAACCCAGCAATTCTAAAAGTCATGTTCAGCTGATGTCAAGAATGAAGCATCTTCAGCAAATGGTGTCCATCATTGAAAACATACTACAGTGTGTGAATTCAGGCCACCAGACAGGGTGCAAATGGAGCCATTTCACTCATGGTATTCAGAGACTCCTTTTTACCAGTTTGGGAACATCTATGGTTCCTTTCCCATCTGTTGTCTTTTCTTTTTAGCTGTTAATTAGCTCTCAGAACAGAAGGTGCGAAAGGCAGGGTATTTAATGTGGCAAAGAACATCGCACAGGTTTCCATTATTCTCAGAGTGACCAGTCTCACTGCCTGCTGATATCATCAATAAAGAGTGTAAGAGGACAGATGAAATTATGGACTAAAATTAGGTTTTTGCATTACCATGCATTTATCCTAGTACCTCATCCCTACTAATGAAAGAAAACCTGAAAGTGTTGTGTAACTTTATGCCACTCAGAAGATCAACTTAAAAGAAATCTAAACTCTTGTGAAATTTTTTTCCTTGTTGCTCCCAATTATGGATCAGAATGACTTTGCTCTTGTTTTAACAAGGCTTTGTTCAAAAAGAGTCACATTTAAAAAACATTTTATATGCATGCTCTGAAAACTATGGGAAAATCTCATTTGGATGGAGCCCTGTTTAAACATTATAATAACTTGGTATGGTAACAGATGGTAACTAGACTTATCATGGTGATCGTTTTGTAATGTATATAAATATCAAATCGCGATGTTGTATACTTGAAACTAATACAATATTGTACATTAATTTTAATTTTAAAAACTTAAAAATAAGATAAGATGCTTAATTTCAAGTATGTCAGTGTGCCCCTGATATGGACCTGAAAAAAAATTCAGCGTTCCTTTCAAAAAATGGCTTCTGGGGCGCCTGGGTGGCTCAGTGGGTTAAGCTTCTGCCTTCAGCTCAGGTCATGATCTCAGGGTCCTGGGATCGAGCCCCACATTGGGCTCTCTGCTCAGCAGAGAGCCTGTTTCCCCCTCTCTCTCTGCCCGCCTCTCTGCCTACTTGTGATCTCTGTCAAATAAATAAATAAAATCTTTATTAAAAAAAAAAGTGGCTTCTGACCCTTTAGCTTGACCCATTTGAAAATAAGCTACCTTCATTTGTTGTACAATAGTACAACAATAGATGTCAAATTTGGACCCTGTATTTTCCCCCTTGAGGACACACACTGCGTCATGAAGTCTTTAATTGAGTGTGTGGATTAATTAGGAACATATTTGAAACAAGAAGAACTATCTTCTAATCAGAAGTTCATAAATTTCAGTCCCAATTTCCGTGTAAGTTCATAAATTAGATTGCTGAAAAGTTAGATAAGAATGATCCGTTTACAAAATTTAGCACCAAGAATAAAAGAAATTGTAATAGAAGCGTGATTTCAGTGTTTGCTTAAGTTAAGAGATTGGTGGTCAAAAGGTTAAAATCATGAAAACAGCCTAAAAGAACAAAATCACAACTTGCAGGGTATTTTCTTTTTTTTCTTTACTCACCATATCCCTTGGAATTTTACTTATCGACTAATAAAAATGGCAATGAACAATGACTGCATACAAAATTTGGTGAGACTTCTTTATATGTTATCACAGTAAAAAGGTGTTTTTTCTGACTTTCTCTTAAAAACCAATTTTTTTGAAATTGTCTAGTGGTTAATAAATACAGCAAATGCTAAATTGCAAACCAACTCCTGCGGCTTCCAATCACATATTCCGGTTTTAAAGTCTGGCCCATAATGAATGTTTTCCTCAGGAGGGTACTTCGCATTTATTTAGGATGATCAATTTTTAAACATATGCCTGAAAAGTGACATGATCTTGAGAAATGCCCAAACGCTCCAAAGCACAGTCTGTAACTTCACCTGGTTCTAAAATATTAAAGTAAGTCATCAATCCATAAATAGTTTATACAAATTCCTAGCTATGCTATAAAGGAGGTCTAAAAAAAGAAGTTTTATGTCTAAGCAAAAGATTTAAAATATAGCTTAATTTCAGCATTTATGTGTTGAAAGAGCTTTGAAAAAAGTCTCCCAGTTTGTGCTCAGGAAGAATGCTGGGTTGGAGAGACCCACTCAAAATTATTAAAATTAAATATTAATGGTGAATTTTATTAAAGTGCCAAAAGAATTATCAAAGGTTCTGACAATTTCACAAATAGTAGCACAGCTTGAACCATAACTCATCTTTGTTTTTCTTTTTCTTTCCTGCATTTCCGTGGAGGCAACAGGAGGACAGAGCAACCTTGTGAGTGGGAGATACAAGTTTGTCTCACGCTGCTTTCACACTGATCTTCTCTTAGCTGAATAGATAGGAACTCTTCTTTTTTTTTTCTCCCTTTTCTAAATGCTGATTAATCTTGTCTCCATTTTACTTTCCTTCCTCTATTTCAGCAAAGAAATTGTACGGTTGTGTTTTCTCTGTTACTATAACAGGGTCAGGTTAGGGCAATCTAAAATACTCTGAGGGCATTTTATTTGTAACAGGACCGAACCGTGAACAACAGAGACTTTAAAATCCCCTCCATAACTCGGAGAAAAGCCCACCTGCAGTGCTGTGTTTATTTCACCCCTGTTTTCGTTTTTTCCCTGGCAGGTAGCCCGAAAGCATCATCAGTAGGAGACAGAAAGAGCTGGACCTTGAGGTCCTTGTGGTCCTCCCCCAACGACAGGCTTGGAAGGTTCCTCTTCTAAATACTGCTGGTGACTCTGAGAAGCTTAATTTTTCTTTAAAACGAACTTTCGGTTTTGAAAACTTTTTTTCCCCCCTGGACATTTAAAATTAACATAAAAAAAAACCCTGAAGTATATGTGACATTCATTGACTTTAAAATATAATTTTAAAATAAGATACATCCAGGAAAGGATGCCTTATCTAACAGGGTACCTGACTCTTAAGACAGTATCTGGCCCACAGAAGGTCTTCAGGTAAACTCGCTTTAATCCATGAATTAAAAAAAATGAAAGAACTATAAATGAATCTTTAAATCCAGGCCAAAAAAAAAAATCCAAACAAACAAAAAGGAAAAAAAAAGAAAGAATGTAGTAACGTGGTCCCTACTTCTTCATGGCAAAAGCCAGAGGTAGCCAGTTAACATTTTAGTATGGGCTAACCTAGTCAGGCAACTGCCCATAACACACATAAATCATGATGCATATATTAAAACTCTTCTTTTCTGTGCTCAATAGGTAGTGAATATTTATATTTATACATTATATAATATTTATACATTAAATATTCTTTTCCGACATCATTTTACTAGCTATATCACATTCTAATAAATCAGTGCAATAATTTCTCAGTAATTTAACTTTCTTCCCTATTTTGGAACTTTCAGGTTGTCCCCTTTTTGGCTTTATGATCATTGATATTAACAGCTACGGACATTTGTGTGGCTGAATCCTGATGACTATTCATGAAGATTTCCTGCTACTAAATTGCAAAAAGCAGACTATTAATAGCTTGATTTGTCATTGGCAAAATATTTTGGTAATTTAAATCAATTTCAGGGGTAGCCTGAGGTACCCTGCCTGCAGATGTGGTTGCTGGGTTCCAGTTAATTATTTCCAACACTATTCACCTCTATCTGACTTTGTATTTTCAAGGCTCATCAAAACAATTGTTCTCCAAGGAGCTGGTTACCAAACCCTCAAAGAGAGCAGGAAACTTGTTTCTCCTTCATTAAAAATAGCTCCGTGGGTATTTCCAGCTGTTCTTTTATGCCCAGCTGGAGTAGTATACATCTCTTAATTCTTTTTCTAGCAGCAAGCACGTTTTCTAAAATGAATCTTTTACTATTAGAACTCAAATCTTTACTGTACTCATTCTTAATAAGTGAAGTAAAATATGAACTGACTCATATTTAAACTAAAAGAAACAAAACCTGATCTTTTCTGCTAGTTTAAAAAAAAAGGAATTTCAAGTTGCAAGAAAGAAACGAATAAAAGGTAGTCTTCATTTATTTTCTTAAAGAAGTATTTCTGGCTATCTGTGAATAACTATCTCTAGAAGAATATTAAAATTTTCTTTACATACTCATCTCCAGTTGGTAAATAAAGTATCTAGAATTGTTATTTTAAGATGATAACCAAAATGCAACCCGTTATAAATGTGAGTGGACACAAAATAATATGGCATCTGACTATCTATTTGGATTTTAAAAATGTAGCCTTAACTCTTCTAGGGAGCTATGCACATTGAGCTCAGAGTGATCACTTGAGTAATTAAATGGTCTGTGCATTTTACTTATAACCACTATAAATTAGCAAAGAAAAAATTTCTAATCTCATAGGACTAGTGCCATAATATTCCTAGTAATGACAGAAATACTCAGCACGCTTTATAGGAAGTTAGTAGAGAAGGACTTGCAACCTTTTCCAAAAGGGTCCTGAGGCTGGGGTAAGAGGATGAGGTAAAAATCTTAGAGTGGGGGTGCCTGGGTGGCTCAGTGGGTTAAGCCTCTGCCTTCCACTCAGGTCGTGATCTAGGGGTCCTGGGATCGAGCCCCGCATTGGGCTTTCTGCTCAGCGGGGGGCCTGCTTCCCTCTCTCTCTCTGCCTGTCTTTCTGCCTACTTGTGATCCCTCTCTCTCTGTCAAATAGATAAAGTCTTTACAAAAAAAAAAAAATCTGAGAGTGACTTTAGTGAATTTTTTGAATGCCTATAACAAATGTCTTCTGGATCTAAAAAATATCTGATTCTATGAGAAAACACACACACGCACGCACGCACACACACACACACACAATTCCTTTAGATACTTTTTGCTATTTCTTTAAAAACTCAAATCTTATATCTTACTTGTAGCTAATGAACAAATATTTTATATGGACTTTTTGCAAATTATGAAATAATTTATTTTGTATACTGGACTTTTCTAAATACACCTATTTTCATGTATCCAGTCACTAAAGATTTTTTCATCTTCCAAAAAATGTGCAAAGTATTTTTCCATAACATTTATGAGTTCACAGGACATCAATATGGAGGGTAACCGGGGACTTCTAAATATGGGAATGATTGCAAGAAACCCTTGTTTCACCCGCACTAAGAGCCACACAGCCACATGCTGATACTTAAGTTCCATGCTATTAAGGGAACATTCTTGGGGCTTAAATAACTTTTTTATTTTCTTTTCAAATATGCCTCAAATTTTCATGCTTTATATACATGTTAGGATAACCAGATGCTCTTCTGAATTATGACCTTAAGAAATTCAACTTGGCAAAAAGTTAAAAAAAAAATTCACCTTAGCAGTGATTTTAATCAAGGAAAGAAAGAAGATTTCTGGGGTGTTTTTTTCTATTTTAACAAAAATCTACTCTTCCTCCTAAACTAATGCAGAAGCCTCTCTCTGTATCTTGGCCGGGACACTCCGTGACTACCAACAACAGAGCACTGTACTTCTTCATTCCTAATCATTTGCTGCAATTAACACCTTTCTCCCCAAATACTTTGGGCCCATTAAATTTGAGCCTTCTTCTGCTGGCTAGCCACCAGGTTATTTTTTTAAATGTCTTGCCTACTGAAATTCACAAATAAACCTTGGTCATTCCTAGCTGTGTTCGGGCCCTGCAAGCACGCAGGGCTCTCAGAAGCAGAGCTGAGCCCTGGGACAGCTCCCTTCCCGTGTGAAGTTATTCAAAGGCCTCCCTTCTTTATCCTTAAAGTACTGATGACTCATAAACAGTAGGACCTAACATTTGCAAAACCATAATCTTCTACCAAATCAAGCTACTAGGAGATACCGGTTTGGTTAAATCAGAAGATGTGTTCAACCCACTGCTGGCCACATGTGTCTTCTGAATTCTTTAACAGTAACTTTGTTGAGGAGATGAATGAACAATACCAGCTTGGACTCAGTTAAATCTTACCAATAAATAAATACCTACTTTATCTTATTGTCATTTCTGAGATATGAATACTATTTGTAGGTGAGGGGTTCTTGACAAGGATGACTGTAACCTCCAGGGGACATGTGGAAATGACTGGAGACACTTTTGATTGTCAAAACTTGGAGGGGGTGTTGGTTGCTCTTGGCCCCTGGTGAGTAGAAGCCAAGGACGCTACCAATCATCCTACATACACCAGAGAGCACTCCCCCACCCCAATAAAACATCATCCTACTCAAAATGTTAATAGTGTCAAGGTTGGGAAATCCTGCTTTAAGAAAACGAAACAAGGGCCCCTGGGTGGCTCAGTGGGTTAAGCCTCTGCCTTTGGCTCAGGTCATGATCTCAGAGTCCTGGGATCGAGACCCGCATCGGGCTCTCTGCTCAGCAGGGAGCCTGCTTCCCCACCCCTCTCTGCCTGCCTGTCTGCCTACTTGTGATCTCTGTCTGTCAAATAAATAAAATCTAAAAAAAAAAAAAAAAAGAAAGAAAATGAAACAAAAGTAGCTAAGAGGAAATTATTCCCTTTGAACCTTTGGAAAGGCTTACCACCTGGGCAGAATGGAGCTCTCACTTAGAACTTCATAACAGGATGACAAATGGCCCAACAGAAGGCCCACGATGGCAGCACCCCAATACATTCTTATAAAGGAGCTTAGTAAACATGATCCATAATATACAGACTAAATTCCAGAGAAAATATCATCATCATCAACTTGATAGAGCTCGCAGCTAGTGAGAAACCCATCCTTGACACTGAATTTGCACAGAAAACCTGTGAATTGAATGGAGAATAAGATAGAAAACAGATGTTAACCAAGCCATCTAAATTAGGTAGAGCATTGTTTGATCCATTTTAAATCATTTCTTGTTTTGGGAAATGTTGAGCTTGGGGGAGTGGGGTACAAATAAGTATCTTGTGTTGTGTCGGTGTTGTGATGCATGAGAAAACCTCCAGCCAGTTTCAGATTTTAATCATCTTACCCACATTACAGATGCAGGCTATCTGGCAGATGCGCAGAGGAGGGAGCCTTATCAGTCCTCAGCATCTAATTACTTATCTTAAAGAAAATTAGGCAAGATTCCAAGTCTACAGAAGACTCATGTTCTGTCGGGAGTTATTAATTACAAGCCGACTTAAGAAGCATTAATTTGTTTTGGTAATCACGCCAGGGTGTGTGCAGCTCTGCCAAAACGCACAGGAAGTGGAGATGAGGGAGAAGGTGAGCTGCTCGGCTCGGCTGGTAAAGGGGGGATTAAAACCAGATGGCCCCAATTTGTCTCTTTCAGCCAAGTTCCAAATAAAATATTCCTTGCGCCGAAGTTTAAATTAAATTGGCACCCAAACGCCCCACCCCTGAGTAAGAGTCTAACTCCTTCTTTTTGATTTCCGGGTTTGTTGTTATTGTTGTTCTGACGACCTTAAGATAGTTAAAGCATACTCTGGCATATAAACACACCTCCACCCACACTTGTGCACGTGTGGGAATAAGAAGGGAAAAGAACAGAAGTTTAAATGGGTTATCTTTGTATGGTCGAATTATATGGGATTTCAATTTTCTTTTTATTTTCTATGACGTTTCTGAAATTTCTACAATTTTTTAAAAAGATTTTATTAATTTATTTGACAGAGAGAGAGATCACAAGTAAGCAGAGGCAGGCAGAGAGAGGGAGGGAAGCAGGCTCCCTGCGGAGCAGAGAGCCTGATGTGGGACTCGATCCCAGGACCCTGAGATCATGACCTGAGCTGAAGGCAGAGGCTTAACTCACTGAGCCACCCAGGTGCCCCTGAAATTTCTACAATTAAGCACATATTATTTATAATCAGAAAACGACTTGAAATAAGGTAACTATACCCCTCTCATCTTTCTATTCTATTCCCTAACTATGATCTAGTTCTACTGATACTGCTCTACTTTAAATACTGACATGAGCACTTACTTTGAAAAAGGGTGACTAACCAATCATACTAATCATATCAAAATCTCACCTAGTATTACCGACTTGTACAGCTGTCTGGACAACAGATTGCTAATGGGTAACACATTAACATGTTACTCAAGAACTAGTTTAGTAAGGACTTCTCAAATTCTATGTTCCATAATATACATATCTTCATAGTCTGGCGATGCATAGGTGGAGGGAAAGAAAAAAGGAGAAAATATACTTCAGGTCACCACCAGGCCAGCTATAGGACATATTGAATATATACGACTCAAACTTTGGAATGGATTTGAAAACGACTGTGTCCAAGCTCGATGTCTAAAGTTATGTGCAATCCATACATTTAACAAAATTCCTTGGCAAGCTGATAATATAAGGTACTGAGGTTGGCCTAAGTGAAACACAAAAAAATTCTTACAATACATGAAGTAACATAGGTTTACCTAAATTTCATGGCCAAAAAAGAGAGAAAATGTTTGTCTTGGTCTGATGCTAAGAAAACTCGAATGATTGAACTTATTTGTATCAACACAAAGGCTGACAAACTCACCTCAATAAAAAAAAGTCGTCAACCAATTCCAGTTCAAAGCCAGAGCCACATCAAACATTAAATGCTACTACCACTGAAAAGAAACACATAGACCTGTACCCCTGAAACAAATAATATTTTATAGGTTAATTTAAAAAATAATAAAGAGAAAATAAATATCTTATTAAAATGAAAGTCTAGGTAGTTAAGCAAAAAGGTAATGAAAGTCTGTTATGAGTAGAAAATGAAGAAAATCCTAGTGCCTACCACTCAGGTAATGATGCTGTCTTGATATGAGCCACTAAGTGAGAAGTAAATTATGCCCACAATGATCCTGGAAGCAGATAAGTGATCTTGTCCTTTAGCTATTTCCAGTTTCTCATTGTTAACCCCTGGGGAATTTCTGTTCGACATATGACAGTTTCCTGATGAGTATAAGGCCATATGGGTAGTCCCAGGGCTCTTCTAAAATAATAGGGAGTTCTAGCAACTCTTAGGTTAAAGCAGCACTTACAGAATACCTTCTGTACAGATGCTATAGTAGTAGATGCTCTGAGGCCACAGAATAAGGAAAAGATTCAGTCCCAGGAAGCATCAACCTGAGGTAGACCTGGGAAAACAGGTAGTGCTTTGGACAAAGAATCCTTCACGCACTCAATACTCTTACACTGGCCTTGGGCCACTCAAGTTCTCCCTCACAAAGTAAAATTTATCTGTCCTATTTCTCATTCATTTAAGCTTTTGCTCTAAGCTAAGATGCTGGCAGGTAAGAATGTTTCCTCCAAGGAAAGTACTTTTTGGTTTAACAGAAAAACAATAACCTGACCCAGAGGAATCACTTAATAGCAAGAATTTTAGCAGCAGACAAGTCAAGAAACACAACATTACTAGGAATTCAGAAGTCCTTCTCATGCTTCCTTATCATTAACCCCTTCCAAGATTAACCACTTTTCTGCTTCCAGCACCAGAGACTGGTTTTGCTCATTTCTGAGCTCTTTTTAAGTGGTATAATAAAGAATGTATTCTTTTGTATCTGATTTCTCCTGCTCAACATTATGTGAGTTTAGCCCATGTTCACACGTGTAGTTGTAAATCGCTCATTAGCAGCAGCAAGCCTTCCATACCTAGGACCCAGACAATACACCATTATTTCTGGTGAAGGAACAGAAATAAAAGTAATCCCCTTGTAAGGATAGAGTAGAAGCAAGAATCCTCTGCTCCTGGGGAGGGCATAAAATCCTTTCAGACCTACATCTTATACTTACAAAAAGCAGAGTTTTGCTACCAGGCTAAGAAGGGCAGGATCTCTCTTCTCAAAAATCACCACAGATACAAGGCAGAGTTTGTCATAGGATAGGGTTGCTGAGAAAACCCATCCCCTGAGATCCAGGTGCACAGGGACTGCTTAACAGTGAGGCTGAACCCAGGCAACAGAGAGCCCCCACAATAAGCCTAGGACAAGTAACAAGCAACAGCGATGTGGTGCTGGGGAAGAGGCGAGAGCATGGAAAAGGATCACTTCTGTGGAAGGGGCATGCAGGGACATTGAAAGATGAGAGGGAGGCATGAACACTGAGCAAAACCTTTTGCACATCAGGACAAGATAGCAGGAGCGCATTCCACAGGAATATGAAGCCTCTGATGGACTGAAGATAACCATGGCAACAACAAACTCAAACCCCCGTCAGCTCTGATACATCCCCACACTAAGAGGAGGGCTACCCATTTCCAGCTGCGAATATTATTTACTTCAGTCTCTGCTGATTTTCTACACAAAACTCCAATCATTCATTCCAAAACTATGAGAGACATAAAAAAGCACGCAAAAAACAAAAACAAAAACAAAAAACCCCAACTTATTTTCAGGAGGTAAAGCAATCTGGCATAAGACTCAAAGAAGTGGGGCACTTGGGTGGCTCAGTGGGTTAAAGCCTCTGCCTTCGGCTCAGGTCATGATCCCAGGGTCCTGGGATCGAGCCCTGCATCGGGCTCTCTGCTCAGCATGGAGCCTGCTTCCTCCTCTCTCTCTGCCTGCCTCTCTGCCTACTTGTGATCTCTGTCTGTCAAAAAATAAATAAAATATTAAAAAAAAAAAGACTCAAAGAAGGATGACCCAGTTGGTAGAACCATTAGTCATGGACTATAAAATACCTAAGATTAACATGTGAAATGATTCAGTAAAAAAAGGTTAAAAAATTAACTATGAACAAATGGCGAATTTCAGCAGAGAGATAAAAAACTATAAAAAGAGTTAAATGGAAATACTAGAAAAAAATATCAGAGGTGAAGAATTCCTTTGACAGGTTCACCTGCAGACTGAATACCATGGAAGGAAAAACCAGTGAACTTGAAAATAGGTCCATAGAAATGATCCAAATGGAAACACAGAGGATAAAAAAATAGTGAGAGAAAAAATAACAAAGTACCAAGAGCTACTCAAACGGTGTAACATATGTGTACTTAGAGTCACAGAAGATGAAGAAAGAACCAGCAAAATGTCTGAATTTTCCAAACTTAAAGAGAAAAAGATATCAAACCACACATCCAAGAAATCCAGGGAACTTCAAGCAGGATAAATGCCAAAGTGGGTGAAATACACTTATAAACATGCTAGCCAAACAGCTGAAACCCATAGTTAAAGAAAACATCTATAAGATCACCAGAGGGGAAAAAAAGAAACATTATACTCAGAGGAGAAAAGGATTATAGAAGATTTCTCATCAGAAATTATACAAACCAGAAGACCATGGGGTGACATAACTAAGGTACTGAAATGAAAAAGTTGTCAATATAGCATTCTATAACCAGTGAAAATCTCTTTCAAAATGAAGGCTAAAATAATAATAATAAAATAACAAATTAATAATAATAATATTAAGAAGAAGAAGGAAGGGGAGGAGGAGGGGAAGGTGGCGGCAGCAATGACGACACAGGTCTTATCTGAGCAGTAGTATATGAGAGCTACCCTTGTTTCACATCCTTACAATACTTGGTATTTTCTTTTTCATTGGCCATTTTGGTGGTCATGAAGTTGAGGCATAATGCGGTAGACAAAACAATGGCTTCCCAAAATGTCCACATCCTAGTTCCCAGAGCCTATGAACACATTACCTCATAGGGCAAAAGAGAATTTACAGCTGTGACCTTAAAATGGGGGGATTATTGTGCATTATCTGGGTAGACCTAATCTAATCACAGGAGTCACAGAAGTGGAGAACCTTTCCCAGCTGAGGTCACAGACAGATGTGACACTTGAGTAAGTGTCAGAGAGATGCAACATTGCTAGCTTTGAAAACAGAGGAAGAGGAGGAAAAAAACAAGGAATGAGGGTAGCCCCTAGGAGCTAAAAAGAAAGGGATGGAGATTCTTCCGTAGAGCTTCCAGAAAGTAAATGTGCACTATCCACACCTTCATTTCAGTGCAATGAGACCTGTGTTGGACTTCTAACTTATAGAACTGTAAAGTAATAAGTGCATGTTGTTTTAAAGTGCCAAATCTAGGGTAATTTGTTATAGCAGCAACAGAACACACATACATATATTTGTGGTTCTAATTTGCATTTCCTTAAAGGCTAAGAGAGTTGAGCAACTTTTCATGTTTACTGGGTATCTTTTTTCATAAAGTGCCTTCAGATTTTTTGTCCATTTTTCTATTGTTGCTTATCTTTTCCTTATTGGTTTTTAGGGCTTATTTATGTATTCTGTAAGTTATTTTTTTAAAGATTTTATTTATTTATTTGAGAGAGAGACAGTGAGAGAGAGCATGAGAGGGGAGAGGGTCAGAGGGAGAAGTAGACTCCCCACAGAGCCTGGAGCCTGACAAAGGGCTCGATCCCAGGACTCCGAGATCTTGACCTGAGTCAAAAACTGTTTCTTAACCAACTGAGCCACCCAGGCACCCTGTCAGTGTTATTTCTATATTCTGCTTTTTCTTATGAATGTATTGTATGCTGAAGCTTGCCTTTACACTCTTTTTTTTAAAGATTTTATTTATTTATTTGACAGAGAAAGAGAGATTACAAGTAGGCAGAGAGGCAGACAGAGATAAAGGGGGAAACAGGCTCCCTGCTGAGCAGAGAGCCCGATGCGAGGCTTGATCCCAGGCCTCCGAGATCATGACCCAAGGGGAAGGCAGAGGCTTAACCCACTGAGCCACCCAGGCGCCTCTTGCCTTTACACTGTTAATAGTGTCTTGTAATGAAGAAAAATTTTACTGTTAATATATTTTCATCTATCTTTGCTCCAGCATCATACTGTTTTCATTACATTAGCTTTTATAATAGATTTTGATATCTGAAAGTGTAAGGCCCCAGGTTTTTCTTTTTCAAGATGGCCTCGTATATTCTTTTCCCTTTGCATTTCCATATAAAATTTTAAATCAGCTCTTCAATATACACACCTATACAAAGCACTACAGGGATTTTGATGAGTTGGACAGAGTGGTTATCTTGATAGTACTGAGTCTTCTAATTAGTGGAGAAAATATGCTTTTCTGTTTATTGAAGTAGAGTTAATTTTTCTCCATGATATATTATAGCTTTACAGTATGAGCACTTAATGTTTTTTGTTATTGAAAATTATAATTTTTTGTAAATGTTATCTTTTTAAAATTTCATTTTCTATTTGTTGTTAGTGGGATATAGAAAAACAACTGATTTTTGAAATATTAACCTTGTATATGGCAAGAGTAAGGGTATATATTAGGTAGCCATTCATTTTTCTCAATAATGTTTTGTAGTTTTTATGGAAAGACCATTTTATCTAAAATATTTTAGATGTTAATAGAAACAAAAGTATCTTTTATAAATAGTGTATTTTTAAAATTTTATTTATTTGTCTTTGTTAGTGATATAAAGAAATACAATTGCTTTTTTGTGTGTTGACCATCTCGAATCCATCTCAAATTTTGTATATGGTGTGAGGTAGAAGAGAAAACTCATTTCTCCCTACTTGCATATTCAATTAACCTACCACCTATCTTAATGTCTGTAACATAATTATACTTGCAAAGTGGCTTTTGCCATGTGGGGTAACATATTCACAGGTTCCAGAAATTAGGGTGTGAACATCATTAGAAGGCCATTTGTCTACTACACTTTTGTTTCTTTTTCTTCCCCTACTGCACCAATTAAGAGTTCCAGCCTAATGTTGAATAGAAGGGGAAATAGAAGGTATATTTGTCTTGTTCTCACTGTAAGGAAAAAAAAAGCTTTCAATATTTCACTATTAAGAATGATGTTTGCCAGAGATATTTTGCAGATAATCTGTACCAGATTAATGGAGTTGTTGTCTATTCCTAGTTTGCTACATAATTTTTTTATTAAAATCACAAACGGGCACTGAGATTTACCAAATGCTTTTATTCTACTGACTGAGATGTTTATTTCCTTTTTCTGTTAATGTGATAAATTACCCTGATTAATTTTCTAATGTCAAAATATTTTTTATTCCTAGAATACTCCCCTTCAATTGTGATATATTATCTTTTTAGTGTATTGTTGCACTTAATTTCCCAATATTTTGTTTAGAATCATCAGTACTTTTGGATGGAAGCTTTCAGTCTAAAAATTCTTTTTTGTTCTATCTTGAGCAATTTAAGAACTGTAGATAATACTGAAATAAGAGTAAATCCTTTTCCTCAAGCATTTTAAGATCTTCTGAAACTTGTCTCCATTGGTCCAACCACCTAACAGTTCTTTTTGCTTCTGTCTAAAATTCTTTGTGATTTCTTTATCTAAATAAAATGAAACATGTCTGGGGGTTGGGGTAAGAAAAAGAACTTTATAGGAACCACATATTTCTGACGGAGCAGCCCATACATTTATTTTCAGCATTTTTGCCAGTTGGCAGTATAAGCTGAGTCCATCAAGATGACGCTGGGTGCACTTTAGAGAGTGTCTACCTGCTACATTATTTGTGCTTAATAAATATGTGGTGACATTAACAGCAAAACCACCAGGTGGTGCCACTAGAGGTAATGGTCTGCTTTTTCACTCCCAATAGTAAAGAATGTTTTCTTTCTAAGTACTATCTGGAAAAATCTCTTGGGATTGCATACTAATAATTATCTACTCCTTCATCCCACCCCTGACACCGCAGGTCCCCAAAGTCACCAAATATTTAACTCGGTATGGGCTCAAAGTTATCAGAGTAAAGCACTGGAGTTGGACTGGGGGGTTCGGACAGGTGTTCTCTCTACATATAGCCTGTGAGTCTATATACATTTTTCAGCACTGAATTGTTACTGCTGCATGTTCTGCAAATGAAAAAAAAATACCATACAAGATAAGAAGAGATGGTGAGTCATTTTCATGAAGGTCAGAAGCCCAGATTTGATGTCAGCTCGGTTTAATTTTTTTTTTTTTAACCTCCCAGGACAACATTAGTTCACTGATAAAATGTGAATGACATCTATGAAGGCTTTGATTATAAAAGAGTCTTCATTAAGTCTGGGACCTAATCACCACTGTAAGTGGGCATCTAAGACAAAAAGGCAGCAGGTCTCCTGGATTTCATGCTATGTAAAATGTATTCAGTCCCCTGTCCATTACCCAAGTATCTGTCAACAAAAGTACTCAGCCGAGAGCTAATTCAGTTGAAGTTCTGCACTGCAAAACACTTGACTGCATTAAGTGACAGACATATTGAAATGGTGACACACAGTCAACTCTGTAAAACAGTCAGGGTCATGGGTATTTATATTTGCTCAATTCCACTCCATGGGCATACACAGTTCTTTGTGTATTACCAGAAACACAATAATACTGGCGTCATGTTTCCATGGCGACTTCTGGGAGCAATTTTTAAATTTCAGAGTTACTTCTTTTAATCAACTATAATGTTCATCTAGATGATATTCCCAGGTTACCCTGATTTATATTACCGTGTTAATTTACTTTTTGCCTCAGTGCAAGGTGAAATTTATTTGCCTAGGGCAAGAGAGGTTTTATTTAGGGGGTAGGTAGGTTGGAGAGGGATAGAGAAGCTGAGGGACATGGTAATTATATGGTAATATGATTAAAAATTGTAGAAAAAGAGAACAAAGAACATAATAGATTTGAATAGAAAAATTATTAAATTTTTGATGATTAAAAAAACTGTGCAATAGAAAAAGGTTTCTGCTTCAGAAAAGCACATTGCTTACCTCAACGCTGTGCAAATCAATGTCATATCCCTTTGTACACCATTTTTACGTTACAGTACAAATTTCCCACTGTAAGCATCAATGAACATCTTAGTGGTTCTAGCCCTATCAATCAAATACACAGCTTTAAAAAAAATTTCTAATGATTCAACTAAAGCTAATTTTGGTGGGATTCTGAAACAGTAAGCACCACAGACTACTTCTAGCTAATGAACATTAGAAGAATTAGCACAGAGTCAAGTGAGTGGGTAAAGAAAGCTGTTATTATTTTAAGCAAAATTAAAACAGATGGTGGAGACTGACACACATGTGTTCAGATATGTGCCTGCCTCACATTTAATCTTTTATGAATGGCTGATCCCAGATGGTGGGGGGATTCTGAGATACAGCAGCCATCTTCCTACTCCAATATATATGTGAGTTGTATCTTTTCTATCTAGTGGGTAATCCAAACGCCATCCAAAGGAAAGAAACCTTTCGAAAGCAGGCTCTCGGATACTTCAAAAATGAGGTGTTGATCAGTTTATCAAAGCAACTCTAAACGTCCACCCACATCCTGCATCATTCATTTCATTTCTGGTTTGGCTCCCTACTCCAGATCACACACATGCTGAGGTGCGGAAAGAAGGAAACTAGAGACAAACACAGCAAACACACTCTGCTGACAAGTGTCAGTGGACCTCTCATTAACCTCCGAACCCAGGAGGAGCTGTGCCCTCTTCTGAACTCCCACAGCAAGTCCCCTATACCTCTTCTGGAATATCGTATTTCATCTCTGAAAAGGATGAGAGTAAGAGAAACACGAATTCTAACAGAGCAATTATAGTACTTTGTTACATTTATTTACATGCTGATTCCTGTCACTGGATACTGAACTCCCAGATACAGCAGTTTCTTCATCTTTGAGACTTGGCACACAGCACAGTGCCTGCCAGACAGGGGGAAGTGATTCAGATACAGTAATAGTGGTTACTTACACCCATCGTGTGCTGTACACTGTGCTAGACACTTTACTTACGTGATCCCGTTTAATCCTCAGAGCAACCTAAGCCCTATCTGACAGTTGAGGGAAGCTCATGTAAATGAAGGAAAATCTTTCAAGACTTTGCAGGTAGGTGATGGCAGAGCTGGCATTCCCACCCAGGCCTGTGTGACGCGGAAGGCCTTGAACTTGCAACTATACAAAGGGCCCAGCTCCCATAGGCTCTGGCCATGAGTTGTAGGGTGGGAGGGCTAAGAAATGATCAGCGGCACTGATGTGGGAAGTGGCTGAGGGCAGACTCCACGCACTGAGCACAGCGTGGGCAGCCCCTACACCAACACTGGCGGACGGCGGTAGGAGCAGTGTCTTTTCATGGACATCTGTGTCCCGGTGGCTTTTTTGGATGTTAATGGCAGGTACCACCATAGCATCATGACTAGGAGGGAAGGGAAACAGTGGGTGTCCTGTAGTAGCCAAGAGATGTGCACAGAGCTCATGGGAAACACGTCGAAGCTTTTTCAGAATGAACTGCAGCCAAAGCTTGGATAGGATGCGAGGAGATAGGGCCAGAGAAATACTTTGGAGATGGTTATTTTAATTCTATTATTACCATATGGGCAGCTAGGAAATGTGAATGACATTTTGAGCTGATAATTATACAGTATATATTTTACCTCCCATATTCCCATACCCCCCACAGATTATAATCGCCTTGAAACTAATATTCATGCCTAACATATAACTGTGTCAGCACATTGCCCCGTAATTTATTTACTCCGTATCTCCAGAAAGCAACCATCCTAAAAGGTAGCTAATGTAAGATAAGTCACACCTCGGAAGTTGTCCCAGTGGACCGCCAGATCACTTTCCCTGGAATCTAGGAAAAAGAGCAGCTGTGCTAAGGACTTCTCTAACTCCCGGGCAGGTTACCAAGGGTCTTCTGATTGACAAGGCCCTGGGTCTGGAGAACAAGAGAACACATGAGGTCACCAGAGTTTGGGCTCATTGACTTCTACTCAATTCCTTGATTTTAATTTTATACTCAGGAAGAAGACTGCTGATTTCTATTTAGTTTGTAAAAACTGGGTCTCCTATTTGGAAGGGAACATAGCTATAGCAAGTGACATGAATCCCCTGGTCCTCTTGGGAGTTGGACTTTTCACTGTAAATTAATAATATTCTTGCTTATCAGTCTCATAGGACTGATAAGGAGGACTAATAGCATTTATGAACTCATAAAAGCAGCTACATTGATCCTGATCTCCAACCTCACCAACTGTCAGGACTATTATAAAGCCTTAAAAAGGCCAGCGCGCAGGAAATACTAACTGCGTATCATCTTTACTGTAATATTTCTTACACTTTAAAAAATATTTTTAAAAGAGATAATGATACCAAAACCATGCTGCTTATCTGAAATGATTACTTTGGATGATCTCTTATATAGTTCGTCTCACATCAATGTGAGGAATTAGAGATGCAAAGACGATTGCTATTAACTAAGAAAACTTTATGGAATAAAAAAATAATTTTTGTGTAAAATAATCATGTGTTTGGAAAACTACAAATTTTCGGGGCACTTGGATGGCCCAGTTGGTTAAGCATCTGTCTTCAGCTCAGGACATGATCCTGGGGCCCTGTGGTCCTGGGATGCAGCCTCACATCGCTCAATGGGAAGCCTGCTTCTCTCTCTCCCCCTGCCTCTCCACACCACTTGTGCTCTCTCTTTCACTCACTCTTTCTCTCTCTCAAATACATAAATAAAATCTTTAAAAAAAAAAAAAACAAAACACTACAGGGGCGCCTGGGTGGCTCAGTGGGTTAAAACCTCTGCCTTCGGCTTAGGTCATGATCCCGGAGTCCTGGAATCGAGCCCCGCATCGGGCTCTCTGCTCAGAGGGAGCCTGCTTCCTCCTCTCTCTCTGCCTGCTTCTCTGCCTACTTGTGATCTCTGTCAAATAAATAAAATCTTTAAAAAAAATGGTTCAAATTTAAAAGGTAATTAAAAAAAAAAACACTACAAATTTTCCCTAGAAAAAATTCTATGAAGTTGTGACTATATTAGATTGCCTTCCCAGTGACCAAGTGAATTTCATTGTTCAGTATTAACAAAAGTCCTTCCCAAGTATGGAATGGCAAGGATTTAAGTCCAATGATATTACCACTTGGATTATAAGTATCTGCTCATACAAGAAAATAAATCTCAGTTATTGCTCAGTGATTTGGTTTTTCCAAATATCCCTTTCAGCTGTTACAGACGGCTGAGCCCTACACCCACCTCTGGAATCTTAGAAAGGCTCTTTGTTCTCTGTGACTATCATAACCTTATGACCTGAAGGCACAGGTGTCTATGTCAGCTCTCCTCCTGACTCCACAATGCTCAGACTTCCACATTTTCTGTTACTGAGTGAGGATCAAGAAAGAAGTGATTATTTTAGGGACCTGATCTAGACTTCACAAACGACAAGTCTTTGGCAGCTGCTAAGGCTAAGGCATCCTTGGAGAAACAATATTGTTGGGAAGTCACTCCTCCCTCTGCTCCCCCTACCCCCTGCCCCCAGGCTGGAAGGGGTCATTCCTAGCAGCTGTTCCTAAAAGCGGAGTGAGGCCAGGCTGAAGGCAGCTGTTACAAAGATACTGAACAGAGATTCCAGAAGGAAGGCTGGGTCCAAGTAAGAGTGTTTTTATGAAAATATGTGCTTAAGTCCCGGGGCCAGAGCCGCAGTAGGATGTACTTGAGAGCTGTAGCTGGTGTCATTTTACTTCTCACTAGGTGGGTAATACTGTAAGGCAGCTCTGTTCTCCTGACAGAAGAAGGAAAGACACACTTGTAGTGAAGACAAGGCTTTCCAAAGATGACGCAGACATAACTGTTATTGGCACTGTCCAAGGTTGTCCCGCTTTCCTTTGATAAAACCTATGACCGCACGCACATCTCAGTGATATCCTGGTTGGATGGCCCTGCCTTGGTGGGTGTGGAATTTGGATGTTCTCAGATAGCGTTAGCTTTCAGAGGTGGAATTTGCCAGTCTTCCAGAGAGTACCACATAACAGTTAAAGCTTGAAGTTGAGAGTCAGATAAACATGGTTGGAGTCCTGGTTCTGCATTACACCAGCTGTATGACCCAGGGCAAGTTATTTGAGTTTTTCATACTTAAGGTTCTTCTCATGTGAAATATAGATAAAAATGGAGGTTCCTTCACAGTGTTGTTGTGAGAATTAAATGAGACAATGCAGGCACTGGGCCTGGGCCAAACATGCTTGCAATAAATGCTCATTACTATGAATTTACTAAAAATAGGCAGAGTTGTTAAATTTCTCCTCCATGAGAAAGGCTTTTTTTTTTTTTTTTTAAGAGAGGGAAGGAGAGGGAGAGAGAGAGATAAAGGTGGGAAAAGGGTCAGAGGGAGAGAGAGAGACTCTTAAGCAGACCCCCCACGCCCAGCACAGAGCCTGACACAATGGTCAATGTCATGACCTTGAGATCATGATCTGAACCAAAGTCAAGAGTCAGACACTTAACTGACTGAGCCACCCAGGTGCCCTGAAAGGCTTTGAAAGAGAAGTAGGGTTTGGTTTTGTTTGAAGGATTGGTTCTTTCCAGGAATGAAGGTCTGATGACTTTTAATTTTTATTTTATTTTATTTTTTTAAAGATTTTATTTATTTATTAGTCAGAGAGAGAGAGAGAGAGAGACAGAGGGCACAGGCAGACAGAGTGGCAGGCAGAGGCAGAGAGCAAAGCAGGCTCCCGGCAGAGCAAGGAGCCCGATGCGGGACTCGATCCCAGGTCATCGGGATCATGACCCGAGCTGAAGGCAGCCGCCCAACCAACTGAGCCACCCAGGCATCCCGGTCTGATGACTTTTTAATCGTTGATCAAAGTTCTATGAACTCTGGTGCCACAAAGTTCAGAGAATCTCTCCTTTTTCAGACCTTCCTCGATTTCTTCCATCAGCATTTAGTACTTTTCAGGAGATAAGTCCCATATTTCATTTTTTTGGCAGTTGTCAATGATACTATATCTTTATTATTTTTTTAAAGATTTTATTTATTTATTTGACTGAGAGAGATCACAAGTAGGCAGAGAGGCAGGCAGAAAGAGAGGAGGAAGCAGGCTCCCTGCGGAGCAGAGAGCCTGATGCAGGGCTAGATCCCAGGACCTAAGATCATGACATGAGCCGAAGGCAGAGGCTTTAACCCACTGAGCCACCCAGGCGCCTCAATACTCTATCTTCAATTTGATGCCCACATGTTCATTCTGCCTATATAACAATGCAACTGATTTTTGTTATATTTATTTTGTATCCTGTGACCTTGCTATATATACTATGAGTTCTAGGAGTTTTTTTCTTGATTCCTTGGGATTTCCTATGTAGACAATCATGTTATCTGCAAATAGGGAGTTTTACTTTTCCCCTTCTGATCCTTATGCATTTTATTTCCTTTTCTTGCTTTTTGCTCCAGCTAGCAATTTCCGTACAATGTTGAATGAGAGTGCTGAAAGCAGTCATCCATGCTTTTTCCCAGGCTTAGGAGAGAGCATTCAGTCTTTTACCATTAAGTACAATATTAGCTGTTTTTTATGAAGCTGCTAGATGCTTTTTATCAAACTGAGAAACCTCCCCGCTATTCCTGTTTCTTCTGTGAGTTTTTTAAAAAGTCTATTCAAGATGATGAATCTATTCAAGGTGTTGAATTATCATAATTTTCCATGTCATTTGACATAATCATGTGATTTTTTCTTTTGTTTGAGATTTTTATTCCTTAACCCATTAATATGGTGAATTATGTTGACTTTCAATGATCAAAATAGGCTTTCCCTATAATGATCCCACTTGGTCATGATATACAATTCCTTGTATATGTTACTGAATTCTATTCCTTAATATTTTAAGGATTTTTGCATCTATCTCCCTGAGAGATACTGGCCTATATTTCCTTGCCTTTGTTTGGTTTTGGTGGCAGGTATTAGCTTCATAAATGAACTGGATGGTATTCCCTTCTCTTCCATTTTTTCAAAAAACATCTTAGAGAATTGGTATTAATTCTACCTTAAATATTGGGTAGAATTCTCCAGTGAAATCATCTGGACCTGGATATTTCTTTTGGGAGAGTTTTAAAATCCAGTTTTCTTTCTTTATTTCTTTTTAAAATTATTTATTTATTTGTCAGAGAGAGAGAGAGAGAGAGTACAAGCAGGGGGAACAGCAGATAGAGGAAGAAGCCAGCTCCCCACTGAGCAGACAGCCTGATGTGGGATTCAATCCCAGGACCCTGGGATCACGACCTGAGCGGAAGGCAGATGCTTAACCAACTGAGCCACCTTGACATCCCTAAAATCCAATTTTCTAAGTAGTTATAGGGCTATTCAAATGATTCACTTTATATTGGGTAAATTGTGGTAATTTGTGTTTTATGATTAATTGATCCACCTCACAACTTTGTCAAATTTATGCGTGTAGAGCTATTCACAATATTTCTTTATTATCCTTCTGATGTCTGAAAGGTCTCTAGTAACACACCATTTCATTCCTGATACTGGGAATTTGTGTCTTCTCTCATGCATGTGGTCTCTCCCTTTCTCCCTCTCTCTCTTTGGGTCAGTCTCTCTAGAGGTTTGTTATTAATCTTCAAAATAACCAGATTTTTAAGAATTGACTTTCTCCATTATTTTTCTGTTTTCAATTTTATTTCTTTTAGGTCCCATCTCTATTATTTCCTGTTTCTGCTTATTTGGGCTTTATTTTATTCTTCTTTTTCTAGATTGAGGTGGAAACTTAGATTGACTCGAGGCTTTTCCTCTTTCCTACTCTAAGCATTTAGAGCTATAATTTTTCATCTGTGCTAATTTAACTGTGTCTCCACATTTTGATTTGTTGCATTGTTCTTTTCATTCAATGCAATGTATTTTTTTGGAATTCCTTTGAGATTATTTGCTTTGACCTGTGGATTATTTAGAAGTCTGTTATTTGATTACCAAGCATTGGACATTTTTTCTTGTATGTTTCTGTTACCAATTTCTAGTTTTATTCTATTGTGGTAAGAGAACATACTCTATATGATTTCAATTCTTTCACATTTATTGATGTTTATCCAGTGGTTCAGGATATTTTGGTGAATGTCCCATGTGCACTTAAAAAATAGTCATTGTTTTTGTTGGGCAGAGTGTTGTATAACTGTCAATTAGATCCTCTTGTATTATTGAGCTTTTCTATATGCTTCATGATTTTCTGTCTAGTTGTTCTATCAATTACTAAGAGAGAAGTGCAAGTCTCTAACTATGATTGTGGATTTCTCTTTTCAATTCATTTGATTTTGGTTTCACACATCTTACAGTTGTGTTGTTTGGTGCATATACGTTTAGGACACAGTCCTTCAGTCTTTACTAGGCTGCCTTCCCCGCATCGTCTCCTTTGGCTCCAGCCAAATTAGACTACTTTTCTGCCTTATCCAGGCCTTCCCAATGGGTCTTTAACTGAATAGGAAGGAAGGAAAGAAAGCAGGAAAGAAAAAAAGAGAGAGGGAAGAAAGGCCAGATTAAATTTTTTTAGGCTTTTAAGCTATATTCTCTTTAAGAAACCTTCCTTTCTCCTACATCACTGAGTCCTTTAGAAGCTCCTGTAGCAAGAGCAATAATTCCCCTTCCTTGAAGCCCTTAGTGCCTACTATCCACCTGGAAGAAATTACAGAAAATGTGTATGTGTGTGTGGGGGGGTCAGCATATATAATTTTAGTTTGGTGGGTGTCTTCATATCAGTTTGACACATCAGTATAGGTTTTCAGATCTTGAGGAAGAAAAAAATGGCAGAGATATTGCAATAAAACGAGTTGATGCTGGGAAGCAATCAAATCTAAAGAAAAGGCCAAACCACAGAAAAGTAAATTTTCATTTCTTCTCCCACCTGTGTCTCTTCTATTAAAAAAACCTTCCTAATAGGACAGTCACCATAATAGTTATAAGTTTTAAGTTTGGGTAGAATTTAAGTTTTATCACTAAGTCAGGCTTAATCATTCATAAGTGTATTTCATTTGTTCAACAATTTTGGGTACCTGATAAGTGCCTGGCATTACTAGAACCTCTGTCTTATAAAGTTGGTATTTAAATCCACATACATGGAAAGAATAATAGTTCATTCTTCCTTCAAGCTTGGCATTAATCTTCCCTAAAACAATGATGCCAAGTGTGTGACTTTGTACTGAATCAATGAGTCATGGTGTAAAATCATATACTAATTTTATTCTCCTTTTCCCAGTACTGGGTCTAATCTCTTTACGAGGCTACTTCTTTTCCTGTCACTTCTGATAAAATCTTCAGCTAATAATAGAAAGTCCTCAGGACACTTTAGCTACAAGTATAACTTTGTATCAGTAAACAGTGTGTCTCCTCCAGCGTAGTAATCACAAACTCTGAATGCTGTTTAATGTTGAAGCTTCTCTCTGCCTCTCACAAAGCCTGTAGTGGGCAAGGAAGGAGACAAGGCTGACTACTTTGTCCCCAGCCTAGGGCTTCTCCTCCTCCCTTCTGCTCATTGTCTGTCTCCGCTTCTGCCTCTTCCAGGACTGGGAGAGCCAGGGGAAAAGAGGACACAGATGGGGACATGGACAATGGACTGGTACCCTCTGGCAGGGACATTCTCTATCTGGGATGCCAGGTAGGTTCTGAGCAACCCCACCTCACTGGGACCTGTCACCTGCAGCTCCCTCTCCCTGTGTGAATGGGCCTCTGTTCTAGCAACTCACATTCCCTCCCTGACCTGCTGTCCCACCCCAAGCATCCTGGGTCTCCTCACTCTTGACTAGGACCCAGGAGAACTCCAGGCCAACTCTGGCTCTTGGCGCACATTTGGACATTTGGAAGTGCATACTTTTGACCCATCACTGATGGGGATGGAGTATTTCTCAAACGCAGACCTCTTTTATTTAATTTCTGGCAAGCAAGCTCTGGTCAGAGTTATACAGTCTTTAGACTGTTATGTCAGTTCACCTAGCCCCTAAATTGCACGGGACGCATATCCGGTATCCAAAAAATCTCCTCAGAAATTCTGTCACTGGGCTTGGAGTCGGGAGAAATCATCCGTATAATCCGCTATGGTGGGAGGGGGGCAGTAGTGGGATTTATAGCAGAGCTGTCCCCCTTACAATCTGCCCTCGGATCTCCAACTTCCTAAATGGGTAAGGGGGCCATGGGTTGAAACACTGGTGCTCCATTTTGAAACATGGAGGCAATGGCCCCACTGTCCTGGGCCATCAACAAAAGTGAAAATGAAATCGTTTATTTTTTTTTTTTAAAGATTTTATTTATTTATTTGACAGAGAGAGATCACAGTAGACAGAGGCAGGCAGAGAGAGAGAGAGAGAGGGAAGCAGGCTCCCCGCTGAGCAGAGAGCCCGATGCAGGTCTTGACCCCAGGATCCTGAGATCATGACCTGAGCCGAAGGCAGAGGCTCAACCCACTGAGCCATCCAGGAGCCCCAGAAACCCTATTCTGTTTAACTCTTCTCTTATACCCTGCTTTCTTAGTCTTGAGAAAGTTAATTAGATTTTGCCAATATAAGTACATCTTCTACAGAGCCACGTGACAATGGTCCCCTAAGGTCCTGTGATAAACGTAAGAAACAGCTCAAAACATTGAGTAGTTTATCTGAAAGCGGCATAATTTCAGTGTTCAGTTGCCCAGATAGAGTTATCTCCAGAGAATCCCAGAAACTCCTAGGGTAGACAAGCCGGGACATTTGTCACCCCCATGGACTCTCACAGTTGAAGTCCAAGTTAGCTCATAACAGAGAAAGGAGGAGAAGGTCCCAGGGAAGCAGCCAAATTGCAAGTAATTTGGCATGGTGTAATCTTGGACTGAACTTAACCACAGGCCTCGAGTTTTCAAACAATCTTTCTAAATTTCTGCAGGCAATCTACGTAATCATATTGACACATACATTTTTCCATTTCAATAACAAAACCACAAAGATCTTTATGTTCACAGACAAATCTCTAATATTGTAAAAGAAAAAGAGCACACCAATATAAACTCACAAATCCCAAATAGGGACATGATTCTGTAATTTTCCCCTGCAGAGCCAGTAAGAATGCATTCCAGATAGGGGAAAGGGGAGGCACAGGGCTCTCCTTTGCCAACTCCCTTCCCCCACTCAGACATAAGTTTTATTCAGACAGGAGATGCTTTATTGGTCAAGTCTCTTCCATTCTGCATTGCTATTTTGAGCCCAACTGAATATGACTTATCACAGCTCTCAGCACACTTTCATGGGGAGAGTTTTGCTTGCACCCATAGTACATACGTTTCTGACCACAACCAGCTGAGAACACTGGCCTAAGTAGGCAGACTTGGCAGAATCTGGGCCTTGGCTATGCTATCAAGGCCAAGGAGTTCATAGTACTTTCTGGAAGTTGTTTGCTCTTGGAACGAATTCAATATAAATTTATATAAGGAAGTAGAGTGAAAACAACTAAAATAATTTCTGTTCCTTCTTGATTACAGCAGAATAGACTGAACACAAAGCATGGTTTATAAATTCAAGCTTATGATCACAGCGAGGAGCCACAAACCATGAATGCCAAGGAAACCCATACCAAGTTAAATGTCAGAGTCAAATAAAATCTGCATCAAAATTAATGATATGTATTTATCGATATGCATAAGCCCAGTAATTGCCCAACTAGATGAGGAAAGAGGCAAAAGACAAATTTTACCAAGGTTCCAAATCAGCTGGCTCTGAAGGTCACTCACCGTCTCCCGTGCCACACCATCTCCCGAAGGACCAACTCCCAAAGGGCCCTGGTGTCACAGCGAAGGCTCAGGGGCTGCAAATACACTCTTCCTTCCACAGGCCAGAAACACAGGCTAGGGAATGTGACATCAAGAAATGACTCCCTGCATAATTCCTGCTTGGAGGCTCCGGGAAGCCACTCAGAGCTACTGGAAACTTGTCTTTCACTGGTATAATTCCAGCAGAGTCAGGACCGGTCTGTTAAGAGGATGATGCCCCAGGAAGGTAGGGGTGTTTGTGGTAAGATGAGGGAGCACACTGACAGAGCAGTGGTGAGTCTGGGAAATGCACCTCCAAGCGCATACCGGCTAATCAGTTTGCTTCCCTAATGCCTAGCACCCAAAGAACGGGAGTTTTAAGGACTATGAGCGTATCGTGGTACGAGAAAGAGAGGAAGGGAGTATAAATTAGAAAAGGTGTCCCTCAAAAACCCAACTTATTGTATCAAGAATAAGCCCTATTCTCATCACAAGGAAAAAAAAATACTTTCTTTTCTTTTTTTTTATTCCTTATGATTTTATTTATTTGAGAGACAAGGGGGGAGGGGTAGAAGGGGGGAGAGAGAGAGAGAGAGAATCCCAAGCAGATTCTGTCCTGAGTGTGGAGCCTGATGCAGGGCTCCATCTTAGGACCCGAGATCATGACCCAAGTGGAAACCAGGAGTTGGACGCTCAGCCGACACCTGGGTGCCCTGTTACACTGCACAGCTTAACTTTACATGTGGTACGTCGAGTATATCTCAGTATAACTTAAAGAAAAAAATAATTAAATGGCATTTCTGGCACGTGATAAACACGCAGTAAATGCCAGCACGGGTGGCCCCAGCCACTCCCAAATCCATTCGCAGCTCTGTGAGCCAGCAGTAAGCCAGCAGTAAGACGGTGCAGTGGTCTGGCTCTGTGATGTTAGTCTGATGGGAAAGCCCAGCATTGTGTTTTGTTTTGAGTGGGAGGGGGCGGGTCCAAGAATGTCGGTACCTTGTTTAGGATCTCTGCTTAGCTGAACCACACCAAGGAGGAATTTTAGGATGCAGTCCAAAATGGAAATATACAGAACTTTCCATCCTACCACAATCATTTGGGGGTAATGGAGGGTATTTTCATCCCATCTGTGTTGTAAACCCACTCTGGTCCTTTCTTGAAAGCAAACGATGACATTTCTACCAATTTATATCGATAATCTGGCTTTTTTAACTGACACTACAAATTAAGATAAATGGATACCTCCCCTACCTAATTTCAAATGTCTTAAAATTGCCAAGAATAATCATTTCTTTGTAAATTACACAGGGCAAGTTTTGATATAATCAAAGAAGTAATCTCATTATGAGACAGAACTTCAAAAAAACTTCATGTGGACAGAAAACCTTTTCATTGGAGAACAGAAATAATGGCCCTGAAATGGCTTTCAAGAAAAAATGAAAATAATATGCAATATATTATTTACAGAGAAAGAAAATGTTACAAGATAATCATTTTCAGAGTTACTTGGGCTATGGGATTAAAGATAACTCCTCAAAGTACTTTAAAACAGCAAAGTTATTAAGACTATAATAACTTTGTAATAAAATTTCATATGTCCAATTATGACATGTGTTTTTCATAGAGAAAACCAATTAAAGACAGCTGTGTCTTAAGTACATTTTGGACCGCAGGCGCATAATGGGTTTTAACAACAGTCAGTCTTCACGCTGCCACTGATTACTAAGCACACACTTTGTGAGGAGCCTTTCTTACGTGGGACCTAGACACAGAGTCCTGTCCAGTGATAGGTCTAGATCCACTCCCACAGCAATGCTGGCATTAGAAGGCAGAAGGGATATTGTCTTCAGCCAGTTCCTACCAAGCTTTTGCTCTATGCCAAACAGCCTTGGGGGATGGGGGAGTTTTGCCCTGCACTGGGAGGCAGCATGGTGTGGTAAACATTTCTTGTTTTTTAAATCGGGAATCCCAATTCAGAAGCCTGCTTCTTCCACTGGCCAGAGCTATGTCTTTGGTACAAACCACTTACCGTCCTGTGGTTTGGTTTGCTCTACAAGATAAGGGACTGCCCCTTGGCTACTTGTGGTTCTCCCTGAAGGTCCATCTTATAGAAGGCTATGGAATCACTAACTTTCTACGTCTTCCTATGGTACTGGATGGTTTTAAAATATGTCTACAAGTTCTTTGACACCCTTTCCTTTGAAAGATGGAGTCTAATTTTCCTCCCTGGAGTGACCCTGTGGGACCTTCCAGGCTAGATTATTAAGAGCAATACTGTCTTTCTGTCACTCATTCTTGTTCTGGCTCCCCCCGCTCTGTCCTGAGCAGAACGTTTTTGGATCCCTGAACCATCATGTAAGATATCCAACTACTCTGAAACCACCAGGCTGGAGAAAACCACATAAAGCAGCCCCATAAAAGCTATTTAAATCTTACAACCCAGGTGATTGACATGAGTAAAGATGCCAGCCCCAGACACTGTCTATAACCTCAAAGGATACGTTTAACTGGAACGACTAAGCTCAGCCCTTCCTGAATTCCCGATCCACAGAAACGGTAAGAGATATGAGATAATGACTTGTTTTAAGCTACTAATTGTTGGGGGTGGTTTGTTATGCAGCTGCAGTAACTGGAAGAGGAACTCTGATGGAATCAAAACGAGAGGAAAAACAATGCCACCCCAAGATCAAACAAGGAGATCTTCAGCATCCACAAGAAGCTCAGGAAAAAAGACTTAGAAGTCTTCAAGAATGATGAGGGCAGTATAATTCACCAATAAATGCCACACAAAGCAGCACTGGAATAATCAGCTCTTTTTTTCCAATCTTCCCTTCATTTTCCAAATGTCTATGAACATTTTTCCACATCCATGGCTAAGAGAAAAATAGTAAGAACGACCCTAAGTGGGGGCACCTGAGTGGCCCAGTTGGTTGGGTGTCCAACTCTTGGTTTCATCTCAGGTCATGGTCTTGGGGTTGTGGAACTGAGCCCCATGCTGGGCTCTGTGCTCAGCTGGGGGTCAGCTTGAAGATTCTTTCCCTCTGCACCATCCCCCCCAATTGCATGCACACGCTCACTCTTTCTCTCTTAAAAATAAATCTAAAAAATAAAAAAAAAAAAGGAAAAAGAAATGACCCTAAGTGGATCCACTTAAACCTACCAGCAAGGCCAAAGGTAAAGGAAAGTGGTGGGACATCATTCAGTCATTTCCATGCAGGCACTGATACAACTGCCTGCTGGCCTTCCACCTCATGCCTTCCATCACAGACTGGGTAGCAGATGATAAAATCCAAGTGTTTTCCAAAGTATACTTCCCAGCAACTCGGAAAAGTAGGACTACTCCTTTGAAAAGGACAAGGAAAGAGCTGGAGTCCAGTTAGAAATGTGGCTCCTACTATTGGCCCAAAGTTAGAGAGTTGGGATAGCCCGTGTGTCCTGGTGAAACGGACCCAAGGGTGAGGATGAGGAGATATCAACGGTGGCCTGTGGGCAGGATTTAACCACAAACCCACTCTTTCTTCCTGGCCTACTCAGTGTTTCCAAAACTGGAAAGTTCATGTAAAAAGTCTAGATTTCTAGTTTCTCTTGAAGCACCGGACTTCGGTCCTGAGTGTGACCACCTGATCTCCATCCCTGGAGGACAAGCTGTTTCTCCCTTTAGAAAGAGCATGTCCTATTTGTCTCAATCCCCCCACTAGTGCTCTAGACTTGGGCTCACTTCACTTGTTCACTTTACATTTCTGTCCCTGTGGTCACCAAAGTTTGTGTCTGGTGACCTATACCAAGAGAAGGGCTTCTGACTTCAAACATCAGGATGATTTTTCATAACTATAGGTTTGAAATCTTTGGTGCTTTAGAAATTCCAATAAATTCCGCTGCTGTGCCCTTGCCAATTTCGTTCCCTAAACTACACATGTGGGACCATGACAAGCATATCCCTAATGGTTATGTAAGTCCTCCTACAACCAACCCTACTGAACATTAGGGTGATCAGCGTGGCTTCAGAAAAATATACCGAGTGTTTCTGATATATCCAAATTATCTTTAAAATGCAAACTGTCCGTACAAGCAGTCAAGCATTTCGAGTCCAGATTAATACAGAAAAGAAGCAACTGCCAGTCCGCTGTGGGATGAGAGCATGGACAGAAACGGAGCAAGGTCAACAACATATTGTAAATTAAGACAACAGAATTACTTACCACAGACTATCTTCAAGGCAATTTCTAGTGAGGACTTAATTAGGCAATGAGGGCATTTGTGAGAGATTGAGACCGACATGTGCAGTGTGTGTTAGAGAAAACAAAACAAGACAGAACAACTCACCAATTCCAGACATTGTCTGTGGCCATAGGCAGCAGCGTAATGTACGCTATTGTAACCTTCCTTGTCCCGGATCGACGGATTTGCATCATTTTGAAGCAGAAACTCTAGACATCTGTAAGTATAAAAATGAGGTGTTATTTTAGAAGACATCTCTAGACCAGAAGCAATACTTAATGTAGATATCTTCCTATTATGAATGTTCCACAAAGCACTTTGTGAATTTAAGCATTTCTTTAAAAATCCCCTGGCAATAAGGGTTTATGTACCGGAAGTTTTATATGTGTGTGTGTGTGTGTTTCCGTCTTAGCTTCAGCTTAAATTAGTCATTCTAGAATTCAGGAAAGGCTTTAGGAACAAGAGGGTGGTTAAGTTTATTGAGAGGGGGGAAAAATTATCCATGACTGTCCCCTGCCCACTGAGTTGTTTTAAGGTCATCATCAATATTGCGTATCTATCCAACACAAGGTTCATATCTGGACTCTGTTCTATTAAAATGATCCAGTTGTCTCCTCCTGCATTGATAACAGAATGTTTGGGTTTTTTTTTTTTTATAGTTGACGTACAATGTTATATTAGTTTCAGGTCTACAACACAGTGATTTCAGAATTCTCTACATTACGCAATGCTCACCAATCTAAGTGTGGCCACCTTCACTACAATGACGGTCACACCGTCATTACAATATTATTGACAGGACTCCCTATGCTGTACCTTTTATCCCCATGATTTATGTATCTTATACCTGGAAAGGGGACCGTGTAAAGCCCTTCACTTTTCCGCCCATCCCTCTACCACTTCCCTTCCAGAAACCACCAGTTTGTTCCCTGTACTTAGGAGTCTGTGTCTGGTTTTATTTGTGCATTTCTTTTCTTTTTTAGATTCCACACATAAGTGGAATCTTAGGACACTTGTCTTTCTCTGTCTGACCTGTTTCACTTAGCATAATAAAGAATAATTAAGTCTTTCTTCCCTTTTTACCTTATTTTTTTAAATTATGTTAGTGACCGTACAGTACTTCATTATTTTTTGATGTAGTGTTCCATGATTCATCATTTGCGCATGACACCCAGTGCACAGAACCTGTCGGCCATCAAGATTACCGAAGAGAGGCACCTGGTGGCTCAGCAGGTGAAGCAAAGTTAAGCCTCTGCCTTTGGCTCAGGTCATGATCCCAGGGTCCTGGGATGGAGCCTCACATCGGGCTCCCTGCTCGGTGGGGTGCCTGCTTCTCCCTCTCCTCCCCACTTGTGCTCTCTGTCACTATCTCTGTCTCTGTCTCTCAAATAAATAAAATCTTAAAAAAAATTACTAAAACTGAGTTCTAGAGCTCCACATTCAGAAGATGAAGTCTCAAATTTAACAAAGATGTGCTCAGCCCAATGTAAGAAGAGAGGGGGGTGTATTTTAACCTTGCAGTTGGAGACTCGGCGGTCAATCAAAAGGTTGGGAAATGAAAGCTAGAAAGAATAAGAAAATAACAACAAAGAAAGAACTTAAGAATAGCCCAAACAATAAAAATATTAAAGGAATGAGCGAATATTTAAATAATATAAAGGATTAATTCTGTAACCACATTTGAAGAGAGAGGTTTAAATTGCATCATTATGTATAGACTAGAATAAAATAATAAATAATAAGCTTAAAAACCTTTTCTGACAAAGTTGTCATTTTTCTGAAAAAGCCACAATCTTTACAATAGTTTGGAGGAAGGAGCTCCACCTTCGCTGAAATGCCTCCAACTCCAGGACACATGTGCCCAGGGATGTACAGAGTTCTGTTCCAGGCCTATTACAAAACATACAATCCTGCTGCTTAAAAAAGAGAATAACTAGGCAGGAGACCCACTCCATAATTTCAGTTTTCTATCTGTAGCATTGGGATGTACATGTCCTTTATAAAGTCAAATTTCTACAGTTTACTCAAACACTTTATTTTTGGTTTTGTTTTTATTTCTTTTTTTAAAGTTTTTATTTTAATTCTGATTAGTTAACATACAGTGTAATATTAGTTTCAGGTATAAAATAAAGTGATTTACACTTCCATACACCATCCTGTGACTCAAACACTTTAAAATGACACTCACCTACTTTTTGGCATAAGGCAAAAGGAGTAAATAAATCACACACAAACACAATTAAAACACATTTCAATTTCTAGAAAAACTGATGGAAGACATACATTTTTTAAACCAAATGTCATGTGAATTATCCATAAAATGCTCCATATTAAATCAGACTAATACTGGAGTCCTAATATCATGCAGTCTTTGGTGATTTGCACCTTAAAAGGAAGTCTTTTTTTTTTTTTTTTGTAATTAAATGCCCATGGACAGCCTCCCAGGTCTGACTCACTTTAAGCAGCATTCGGCTCCTGAAATAAAATCCTTCAACAGGAATAACATTGTAGTGGACACAAAATCCCCAGCTTCTGAAAGAGCTACCTTCTAAAAATCAGTTGGTGAATTTAATATGTAATTTGAAAAACACCTGGACTTGCTCTCAAAGAGTATTTACCCCAGGACAGAGCCGTGCGATGCTACTGACAGCACTCTTAGGAAAAACAACAGTACTACAGAACTTGAATATTCTCTATATCATTTGTGAGGGGAAATAAATTCCAGTTTTAACTGGGGATGCTTGTCTTTTCTCCTCCCAGGCCATGGCCAGCAATTTGGGGACCAAAGTTGCAAAATCAAGACATGCCCTTTAAATCAGGACTGCATTTGGGTGACAGGTATGGCTTCTGCACGAAGGCGCCCTCAAGCAAGCTGATTCCCTGCCTTCCCCTGCTTGTCCTTTTTCCCTCTCCACAGCTGTTTTTTTTTTTTTTTTTAAGATTTTATTTATTTATTTGACACAGAGAGAGAGAGAGAGAGAGGGGGAGAGAGCACAAGCAGGGGGAGTAGGAGAGGGAGAAGCAGGCCTCCTGCTGAGCAGAGAGTCCAATGCGGGGCTCAATCTCAGGACCCTGGGATCATGACCTGAGCTGAAGCAGATGCTTGACAACAGGCTCCCTCCCCATCAGATGTCAATAGGGCTGCTCTGGCACTGGGCAAGTTGCCATTTTGCTGGAGGAGGGGCATTTGCTGAGGTGGCTTAAGATTCTACAGCCTTTGAATATCACTAAGTTTGGAACGTTAGGGCCAAACCTTGGTCATTGTTTTACTATGTGTCCTGTCTTCACCCCAGGGACAGCCTGTATCAGGGCCACACTCTCTAACTCCCTGCTCCACCATGGTCTGGACATGGGAAGAGAGCCCAGTGGACAGCAGGAAGATCCCAGAAGGGACACAAGCCTTCGGGTGACAGAGAAATGGGCTCCTCTGACAGCTGGAGAAGAGAATAAACGAGTTAGGAACCATGTGTGCAGACTCTTAGAGCACCCCCTCCCCAGGCCCCACAGAGCGGGACACAGAATGTGGGCAGCGCTCATTCATTTGCTCATTTTTTAACAAACAGTTACCGAACCCCCGTGACACACTAGGCACTGCTCCAGGCAGAGCACGACCTTCGCACGGTGCCTTGTCACACAGGAGGGACTCTCGGAGGACTAAGCATTAGTGCTTCCTACGCTTCGGCACCCCTGGGTGATGGCAGTGACTCCCAGCTCTTGTCACAATCCAGGCTGAGTCTCTACCGGAAGCCAGAGAGGGGCACGTGGGATGCGGTGGGGCAGGGGGTGTTTGTGAGCTGCGGTGTGTGTGCTGGGGGCGCGCAGGGCACAAGCAGTGCAGGTCACACTGGAATCTCAGAACATTTCTTTCTAGAACCTGCCAGATAGTTACCCCAGGTCATTAAAGGAGAGCCTAAGGCCCCGGGGGGAGGCTTAACATGTCTCCTGCCGCATACGAGAGGTGGCAGAGTCAAACATGGTATTTCAGACTCCGAGAAACCGCGGACCCATCACGGCGACGGTCTCAGGCTCCAACTTTAGGAAGAGTTTCTTGTGTGAAAATAGCATAACCGAAGGATATATCCTTCACTAAAGGCAAGCCCATATCACTTCCTCAAGATCCCAAATAAAGTCCCCAAATAAAAGGCTGGCCCCCGTGGCAACCAGAAAAGCAGACGCGCACCAGTGACCCCATCTTGCACTTTAAGCCGAGCAGAAACTTACAGCGCGGCCTCCTTTTCCTTCAGCTCTCGGGCTCTTTCAAGTTCTTCTGAGTTTTCATGGGCATTTCCTAACATAGTCTTACTTCTCAGCATAAGGGAAAGAAAAAAAAAATTACAATTATTTGCTTTCATGGCACAGTCGCTCGCAATTTGATCCAACCTATATCTCAACGACTTTTCCCACAACCCAAAAGAAGTAAGCATCACCGGTCTTTTCAGGGAGGACATACGTGGTTCTCTTAAAGGCCATCCCTATCCTCTTCCACGGAACCCAACTGAGAACGTGGCTTCCCTTGAGCTCCCACCCAGGAAAGGGCGAGTAAGACATCAAGTCGTCCACCCTTCCACGAGTATCCTAAGCTCCCCGCGTAAACAGGAGGTTTACACTTCCCTGACTCCTTCCACATGCCTCGCTGCCTCCTAGTCAGCTCAGCACCACGTTTACTGAGGAGTGGGGTTCCAGTCACCCCTCCATGGCCAGAGCAAGCTTTCATCACTAGGGATTCCTTTTTATAGCTCTTAACACATGACGGGTACTTGTTCCCCCAGTTTATTCTAAGAGAACAGCACAGAGCCTGCTACGGAGTAGGTTCTCAATAAATGTTTGCTGAATTAATAACCGGCCTGGCTATGAGAGCCCAAGGGCAGCTCTGTCAGACTTGCCAGCAGTGTATGAATGTGAGGGGGATTTGAACACTGATTTCCAAACTGGAAATACAGGTCATAATCCATCACGGAATCGTGAAATCAATTTCGTGGGTCGCAGTATTTTGTTGCTTTTTTTTTTTTCTTAACAAAATAGAAGATATCAGAATGCATCACACATAGTCAAGGTAAATATGGTCTTGTGAAATTTTGGCTGTCTTTTTACATTTATATTTAAAACATACCTAGTTGAGTATGGATGCTGGGTCATGATGTAAAATGTATTTCTTACTGTGGGTCACTATAAAATATCTGAAAGCCACAGCTGTACACAAAAAGAACTTAGCGCTGACCCAGAATCAACTCCATAGCATAGCACACCACATAAGTCAATAATTCTCCAAACAGGGACACCAAAAAGCATTCCTAGGAAGGAGACCCAGGTCCTCGAGTCTTTGAGAGCAATCTCAGAAACTGTAGGCTGGCACCCCTACCCGCTTTCCCACTTGAACTGGCTTTCTGTTCCTAGGCACCTAGAATCCAAACATGCGCAGGGCACCCAACTTCCTCTCCTCCAGCTCCTGAAAGAGCATCTGTGCCCAGTTTGGAACAACAGTGCCAATTTTGCACACTGATGCTGCATTTGAAGGCTCCTGGGATCATATATAGACGAATACTTCCACCATGTGATGAATCTATTAGCAAATATTAAGTTTGAGGGCAAATGAAGCATTTAAATGGTGATGAAAACTGTAGGATATGACAAAATAAATTACAACTGATTCTGAATGAACTGAAAACCTAGGCTTGACAGCCCCACTTGGCATTCAACCCAAAGACCAGAGAAGAGAAACCATGGGGTGGTGACATGTGATAATCAAACATAAAAAGAGCAGAATGGGAAAACCAGGGTTAGGGATGAGGCAATTCTAATTCCTCTGGGTCTGGATGAGAGACATTCTTCATTCACAGTTTCCAGGAGGCAGCATGAAGAGAACTTAGCAAACCCTCCCCCTCCCCAGTCAGACCCCCAAAGGAAATTTGAGCAAGGCTGTTTTTACTTTCTATCCATGTCTGATGCAGCAGCATAGTGCAAAGCCGTCCGTCCCCAGTCATCTGTTTCATTAACGTTGGCCCCTGTGGTCACTAATGTCTCAATACAGTGGAAATGACAATTTGCAGCTGCATAGTGCAAAGGTGTCCTGAAAAACAGACAGCGATTTGTTACTTCGTTCATCTGATAACCACCCCCCCCCCCGCCTTCAGCAGGAGCACTGACAGCGGTATTCCTAGGAGTGGGGAAAGCTCTTCAGCTCTCAGGGGGTAGAGGCCAAGGGACATGCCTTCCTTTGACTTTATAAGTTGGAGCTGAGGCTACAAAGACAGGGCCTCAGACAAGGACACCTACCCGGGGATCTAGTCTTTCTTTCCATTCCCAGTGCCTGTCCCGGTGCAGGTCTACACTAGTGTTCTTTTGGACTATTGCAATACCATCCCTATTGGCCTCCTTAGCTCTAATCAAACTTCCATCCAATTTCTAGTTGGTATGAGTGAAGAATGAGTTTTTGTAAGTTCCGACAGCCACACACAACATCCTGGTCTAAAACCGTCAGTCCTCTCTGCTGAGCAAAGCCTTGATTCCTTAGTCTAAAATCAAAGACCTTTCCAAGCTGGGCCCAAACTACCTTCATAAACTCTCTCTCTACCCCCCTACATGAACCCATCACTGCATCCAAGTGGGCCACCTGAAGTTTGTCTAATCATGTCCACATCTTCCCTACCTTTCCCCATGTTGTTTTCTTCCCTGGAATGTCCTCTCCTGAATGTCCTCTCCTCTTCCACCCACCAAAACCCCAAAGCTTCTTAAGTTCCAGAAGTTCTCCGTTCCTTTTGTCTGAGATCGTGCAGCTCCTGTCTGGTCTCTCCTGAGCTCTCATCTCACACTGCCTTAACTTTAGCTCTCGGTATTGTCTCATCTTCTCCATTGAACTATAAGCCCCTTGTGGGTAGGGATATAGATTAACAGGAAGAACAATGTCCAAGGACTCAGAAGCCCTATGTTGTAGTCCGGACAGATCTATAAGGGGCAACAAACCACACCCCTCTCTGGGCTTGGGCTTCCTCGTCTTCCTTCAATAATGACCTGTGAGCAGCTGCCCCCAACATCTAGTTTAGGTCAAAAACTCCTGATATTTTACACATACATGGAAATTTATTACAGGTATAACTCATTTAGTTTCTCCGAGCTCAACTTCTTCACCTATTGAAAAGGGTAAGAAGCACCTGCATCTATCTCACAGAGTTGTTATGGAAAACCAAGTGGGTAACAGGAAAATACATGCACCTTGCCAAGAGTAAGGGACTGCAGAAACATGAATTCACTAGCCAATAGTTAGGGAATAATAAACAAATGAAATGCTAGAAATAAAATAACTTTATCTCAAGAACTATTTATTAATTTTCAAGCACCACTCTTTCATATCTTACAGTCAATGTATGGGCACTTTTACTTGTTGAGTTTCTCCTCGCTCATCCCAAAACAGGAAAATTATAAGCACTTTACATAGTGGACTGTTTGTGTTTTCATTAATAGATGGAAAACTATTAGGTACCAACTATGTGGCAGAGCCCTTAGGTAAAGAGAAAATGAGACCCAGTCCTGGTGCTCAGGAGCCCCACGGTCAGGGGAAGGGAGAGACAGGAGAGCCAGGGTCCATTAGAACAGTGTGATGTGTGTTCCCATTGTGGAGTAGGGAGGTCCCAGGGGAGCAGAGAGGTGGGGCAGCCCTGCCAACAGGGGCAGGAGGTGTTACCTGACAGAAATCTGGAAGGGTGGGTAGGCATTAGCCTAGGCAGGTTGGGAAGAGAAGAAATCTGTTGTAACTTCAAGAACCAGGGTGCACGTGGAGGGGAGGGAATAGAGAGATGCTATGGGAAAAGACCAGAAGAAGACAAGACACAGCTGGCACTTCCAAACAGAAGCCATGAGAGGACATGCCTGCCTTGGGGCTTGTGTCTGCCTCGTGGGTGTCTCGCTACAAAAAGGGATTTCCTTCTGAGCATGGAATCTCCCTAGCTAGCTTCCCTGTTTACCATTTCACTGTAACACGATTCCAGAAGGACTGCTCCCCACCCGTCACCGAGGCACTGAAGCAGAATTCCCCGTTTACATACCTCCCACACTTGTCCTTTTTATGGAAATCTGCTCCGCTGCTCTGCAAGAGTTTTATACATTCCACATTACTAGAAAGACAGGGAAAACCTCATTAAGATGGTAGAGGTCAACTGCTTGGCTATCTTCAGACAGAGCTGATTTTGATTTTGGGCCACGATGAAATGAGAGCTCTGGCTTTAAATTCTGCTAATGCAAAACCAACCTAAACATCTTAGAGGAATGGAACTGTGCAAGGATTTAAAGTTCCAAGCTAATACATCAATGCATTAAAGAGCTTGATGGAACTTTCCAGTTCCAAGAAAAAGGTATTTAATGATGATTCCATGGTTAGACCTTCAGTGGTATTTTCATCGTGTAGCCTGAGAATCTCTTTCAAAACCATCAAGAGTTTAGGAAACAACCCCTTACACCTATGATAACTTCACGTCACCTCTACACAATGAACCAGAATGGAGAAACATTACCTTTTATCACAGGAGAATGAATTCACCGTGATAACCATTTTCAACCCAGACTCTCCATAATGGGAAATGAGACCACTGCATTTCCCTGTCCTTGTAATATAGGTAAATAAATGTGCAAAAAATAAAAGGACAAAAACAATCTAAGGGGCCACAGTGATGTTCCAGAGCTTCTTTGTCACTCTCAGAAGCAATAAATCATATTTAGTAGACATAAAGGACCCACTGAAGTGAATTTTCCAATTGAAGGGCATGTCGCTAAATATTAATTGTAATAGGAGTTTCAGATATGAACCCAGGATGGTGCGTTGCCAAGGTCTGATAATTTTTTTAAATGTCGGCATAAAAAGAGACAATCACCCATTATTGTTCTACACTTGGAGGGCTGAGAGGCAGTCTAGAATTTACTGTTTTATTATCATTTTAATATGAAAAATGATCTCATTAACGAGGAACCTGAGCAAGGCTCCCCCACCCCCCCCACTCACTCTTTGTAGCCACCTTTCTCAGAGAACCGTCTATTTCAGTCCTAAAATATAAGAACTTTCTGGAACCATGATGTGTTGGTGTTGCCTGCCAGTTGATGTAAAAGCACCTGTCTCTTACTGAGTGAAGCCAAAGGAACAAAGGCAGAGGCAGATCTAGGTGTTTGGCTTATGAAGGTCATTCAATTTGGGGAGAAGGTTGGGGAGAAGGAGAGTGATATAAAAAATAAGATAATTATGAATATAAAACTGAATACACAATTTCGGAAGGGACCCATGCAAGTAAGGGCTCTAAAGTTTCACAGTCAACCCACCTCTGATAAAGAGGTAATGCCTTTGATAATGTACAGATGACAAATGGAGAAGCATCACTGTTCCCTGAGGACTAGCAGACTGATTGAGAACTAACACCTTACCCAAACAAGGTCACCCGAGGGAGGCCATGTTTGGTCAATGTCTGGTCATATATCGAAACTCGCTGACCAGAGCCGTAGTCTCACCACTGATATGAAAAAGGGTGTCTGATGAAAAATGCTCTTTACAACTTAAAAAAAAAAAAAAAGGCAAGAATTAAATTGTTTCTTGCCTGTCCCTTGGGTTTCTTTGCACTTTAGTCACATTTAACCATTGATGTACTTAAAAATAAGTTTTGAAATCAGGACAAAAATATCTGTAAATAAACATGAACTAACTCAATCTTGGATTCCTTTGATCATCATCCACCTACCAGTGACAAAAAAGGAAAAACTTAGGAACAAATCTCAAATTGTTTTCTTTTGGTAGAGTGCATATCAGGTAGGTACATATTCTATAGGCTGAAGACCTACAATTAAAAAAAAAGAAAGAAAAAGAGAGAGAGAAGAGAAGACGAAAGAAAACAATTCTCTCTATGAGGTGGGCTAACAATTTTTCTTGGGAAGAACAAACTTACAATTAATATGGAAATGCAAAAGTGCTATTTGGCGTCGGTAGAAATGATTCTTACCCATCTAAGGAGACTGCTTGTGATTCACAGACAACTTAAGCCAAGTAAGAGAAATGAGGAGTTAAGTCATGAAGGGAGAAAGGAAACTGCTAATTACTCACCCTCCTGCGGCAGCAGCATGAAGGCACGTTCTTCCAAATTTATCTGGGGTGTCTATTTCAAAGCCTGCAGACAGCACGTGCTCATTACTAAACAAGGATACTATGCTATACTTTTGTCCTAGTTAAACCACAAGAAACATTGCAGAGACAGAAAAATCAGTTAGTAGAAAAACCAGAACGCAAGCAATTGTAGTCAGAAAGAGGTTGTCATGGAAACGAATGGTAACTGCTCAAGCTTGGCAATTTTATAGGAAGAACCGTGAAGTCTAAAAGAATTTATTTTCACATTCAGCCCTGGGTGAACCACAGCCCCATATTTCAATCCCAGGATAGAAATTTATGAAACCAATTTGAGATAAGTAGGGCACTAGACAGGCAGACAGAACACATGGAGAAAACATGGACAGCAAAGGAGGAATCTTAACATGCTGGGGTAGATATTTTCTTACATGTATTATTAGCTTTCAGTTGGTTTAAGATTTGAGAAACATGCTTTCATGCAGGAATGATTTTTAAACATGCCAAGAGCAGTGAAGGCAGAATCAACCATAGGTAAAGCATTTAAAAGGAAAAAAAAATGCCTCTGGGATGTCTGTTGAATTAATTCATAAACAATCTTTGCCTTGCAGACCTCTATCACCTTTGAAAGCCAGGAACTTCTTAATACAGGGAGGTTGGCAGAAGCAGTGATAAGAAAGATTAGCAAAGCTCCAAACCAGAAAAAATATCTTGGTTCCAAACCGACCCACATTTAAAAAAATAAAAATTAAACCTAGTTGGAGGGGATCACACCATAGCGATTTATCAGAGCCCACAGAGGAGGAAGATAACGTGCTATTTCTACAGTCAAAACATGGCAGATTTGGCCTTTTTCCTTTGTTGAAAATATTAACTGTTCAATCCACCCTTTTAAGCCTCAAAAAATTTTCCCTGATTCCGACAAACTTCCGGGAAGCTATGGCCACCCCTGCCTGTCTCTCACTCTGGATCACCCAAGCTTTAACTGGAAAAACAGGCAAGACTCTCATTCCGGGCCAGGAATACCTCCACTCAAACAGCTGCAACACCAAGCACTGCTGGGACCTGTCCCCAGACCAGATAATGGATGACACCAAGCACAAGCAGCCCCTTCCTCTGGCCAGACACCCCGAGCCAAGTGGCTCCTTACAGGACACGTTAAGCCTCGGCTGTGGGAAGGGGTTACTTACCCGACGATAAAAGCTTTCTGCAGCAGTCCGAGTGAGCGTTTAGGGCTGCTAAGTGTAAAGGGAACATACTATGGATTCCACACCTGAGGAGGGAAAAAAAGAAAAAAGAGTGGCTCAGGGGGACATCTCACAATAGACGCAGAAGGACAGTAACGTTTCTGGAAGTTCTTGGATGAAAACTAAATCCACAACACCTCGCTTCGAGGCCCTTGCCTGAAATAATTTCATGATCCCTCTACTCAGGAAATAATTATGCGATCATTTTCCACATTAACATGATAGTATATGTGCTGCCGAAGCGAGCACCCACATTAACATGATAAAATCCTGAACCTGGACCAGAATGAAAAACCCCTGACAATAAGAAAGTATCTTTTTCAGATAATGTTTCCTATAAAGGGTAATGCTATATTTCAGATTAATTTACCTTTTTTTCTTTCAGCTGAGTAATTTTATCTGTTTTATTCAGTAACCTGTTCTATTCCTTGAATTGGTAAAGAAACACTATTGACCTATTATGTCCCAAATACTTCGCTGAGAGTTAATAATGGCTGTACTATCGAAATCAAAATGTTGGATGCAAATAAAAACCAATGTTGACCTTTTGCAGGTGCAACTTCATCTTCCTACCAGACTTTAATCCAGCATATTACCCACATCAGGACACCGGTCATGAAAATGCACTGCAGCAACAAACGTTACCTGGCATACATGTCATAAATCTAGCATACTTTCCCTAACAATATTACAGAAAGAATCTAGAAAAGGAATTTTTAGATTGATACCCCTTCACAACACAGTCCCCAGGATGATCCCTTAAGGGACAGGTGCTTTTTGATAGCAGTGCTTTTTCCTTTAAAATCAAATCTTCCGGGCGCCCAAGTGGCTCAGTGGATTAAAGCCTCTGCCTTCCACTTGGGTCATGATCTCAGGGTCCTGGGCTCGAGCCCCGCATCACATCCAGCTCTCTGCTCAGCAGGGAGCCTGCTTCCTCCTCTCTCTGCCTGCCTCTCTGCCTACTTGTGATCTCTGTCTGTCAAATAAATAAATAAAATCTTAAGAAAAAACCCTAAAAATAAAATCAAATCTTCCTTGGGGTGCCTGAGTGGCTCAGTCTTTAAGTGTCTGCCTTCAGCTCAGGTCATGATCTCAGGGTCCTGGAATCGAGCCCCGCATCGGGCTCTCTGCTCAGTGGGAAGCCTGTTTCTCCCTCTCTCAACCCCCTGCCTATGTTCCTTCTCTCGCTGTGTCTCTCTCTGTCAAATACATAAATAAAATCTTAAAAAAAATAAAATCCCATCTTCCTCTTGCCCATCACCTCTCCTCACACAAGGACCCAAAGCCGGGCGCTGAACTGTCATTCCTAATGAGCGGCATCATCGGGGGGTTCCGGTGTTCTCATAAGCATTTATAATGCTAGTGCTCATTTCTCAGAACATCCCATCAGAGTCAAATAACGTATTTCAAAACTTTGCAAGCCGCCGCATAACACAAGTAAGTACGTTTACTTCCACCTGCAGCATCAATGACGACAGTTCCTTCTCTCACACAAAGTCGCCTCTTTTCAGATCGCACGATGCATTAAGAAACACATACGGTTGGAGTGGGTTAGGTTTCAGATATGTGACTTGTATTTGTTATCTCAAAAGTTCTGATGATGGGTGTGAACGTGTCAAAGCATAAACATATTCCCAGCCATCTCATGGTGCTCAGCGCTCTGCCAAGTCCTTGTCTGCCGACAATTAACCACCTCTCTTTCCATGAAAACTTCTCTCTGTGTATTGGTGTTTTTGTTCAGTCTCTCCTCTGCTGGTTTTCCTTTCCCTATATGGAGATTTCCAACCCACTGTCTACAATAGCTGGCATCCATCAAGAGCCACAATTTGCTTGTCTTCCGGGCAGCGTCACGCAGAGGGGAACTGCTTGTAATTGCCTCTCTCGTCATTGACAAAAAAAATTCTGAAAGGCAATTGCACCAGTGACAACCTTGATGTTCGTGGAAAGGAAGCGGCATTGGGGGATGGGAGAGCAGCTTTCCCATCTATGCTGCATTTACTTTGTCCTCTTGAAGCCAGGGAAACAGTGATTTTTAAAAAATGTATAATGTGTTTTAAAAACACATTACTAAGTGGAATTTTAAGACAAGGAGTCTGTAACTTTATTTGTTTAGGGCAAGTAAGGCAAAAACGTGATGATATTACTATCTCTGGACATTTGTGAGACAAAAAGAGTATTTTCTAGGATGGCTTTAAGTTCTTGAAGGAATATGCCTGGAATTAGGTGGGATTTCCCAAGATTTCTTTGAGCCTTCCCCATTCTTTAACTATAACTTTAATAAAAATATATTTGTATACAAATACATAATCTACAAAATATAAATATATTAAAACATTTTATATTATATACATATTATATATACATACATATACACACATATGTATATATACATAATATAATACATATTTCATAAAGATACAAAAATACATATCTTTACATACAATAATATAAGCAAATGAATTAGAGAAAATAGCATTCAATTCTATAAGAAATCAATTAGGAAAAACATAAAAGGTGTAAGTGATAGTATAACAACAACAGCATGGTAACATACTCTGTAAATTTCATATGAAAATTTCTAATAAACTTTGACACTTAACATCCTTGTCTTCAGATAATTCATCATACTCTACATTAGCTAATTCCTTCCTTTTTTTTTCCTATTACTTAAAAACTTGAGAAGCTAAGGAGGGTAGAACTATTCTAAAAGGTCTAGCAATAATTCTGTTTGATATATGTATTTTATTCCATCGTTCATTAAAAAATCACTATCTCAGTGTAGGTTTGAAAACACATTAATTTAGACTCAAGTACCACTGACATTTGAACTTGAATATGATACTATGGTTCAAATACGAAAACTAAATATCAGGCCGAGATTGGAAATAAAAGTCAAATTCAGGATCTCTGAATCACTTCAGAAATGATTCACGCATTTCAAGATAAAATTACTCCTTTATTGTTATAAAGTAAGACTGCTTATAAAGGAAGAGCCATAAAACCTTTAGCAGGGAAATTAGGGTTTGGCTGTCCTAGGCAAATAAGAAGCGTCACTCTGACTTCGTCAGATATACATCAAAGAAGATCAAGAAATAAAGATGTCAGATAACACTAAACTTAACAGTGCATAAATTACAGGAAAGAGGAGACCAATTCCAGCTAAAATGCTACATTTATTTGACCAGTCATAAAATTAATGGGACACATTTGTATTAGCTATTTCTAATTTAGCTGTTAGCTGGCATCTCCTGGCCAGTTATTTCAGAATAAATGAGGTCAGAATAAATTGTAGACAGCAATCGGAGGTAAGGAAAGGGCTCATGCACTATCAGAACATCAGTCCTTTTAAGCTCTCCCCTTGGCATCAGAGAGCTATGGCCATTCCTTCCCACTTCCAGTGCTCTCCAGAGCCTTCCTTCAGGCGATACCCTAAAAAAACACTGTAGTTACGGTGATGGAGTCAAAAACCTTGGGTCTGAGTCCTAATCTTGACACTTGCCAGCTGTTTGATCTTTGGCAAGTACATAATGCTTCCCTCATCCAGAAAACAAATATCATAACAGTGTTGATTTTATAGAGCAACTGTAACTAATTAATTAAACTAATTAATAATTAGCAATTAAACTAATTAGTAATGCACCCAAGTGCTAACAGAAGGTCTGGACCATGACAAGACTTTACCATACAAGTTAGTATTATTATTGCCCTTGAAATTATTATTAGCTTAGTGGGATAATCAGCAGCCTGTGAGTTTTGAAGTCTTATCAGGCTGTGATTCCTTAAAATCAGGTTTGTGACTCTTAAAAAGCCAAGAAAAAATTGTGATCAACTAACATTTCTGTTTTCTTTCTACATCTCAGAATTCTTTTTTTTCTTTTTTTCTTTTTATTTATTTTTAAAATTTCTTTTCAGTGTTCCAGAATTCATTGTTTATGCGCCATACTCAGAATTCTTTATGGTACTTATCTCACAAATCTCCTAGGGAAGGTGGACTGGTTTAGTTCTGTCCACTCAGGAGTGAGATTTTATGCTTCTTACTTGACGGATCAAGCCAAATCAAAAGTCAGTTTCCTATTAATTTCATCTACGTCATTCTCAGTATTTATCAGATACCCGTAAGATGGAGGCATTTGGGTACAGTTGGCAACAATGAAGGCTGGTCCTTGCTGTTTGCAACCTACTGACACTTCCAGTGGTTTCTTTCGAATCAAGACCAAACACTCTAACACAGCTTACAAGCCGCTTCTGGATCCAGCTGTTGCTTCATCGACCAGTACTCTAGAACTGCAGCGACTTCTGTCCCTTCCTCCTGGAAAAGCCAAGGCTCTATCCTGCCCGAGGCCTTTTTGGGCACACGTGGGTGTCTCAAGAAACTCATCTTTCTGCCCACCTTCTCATAGCCTCTCTCAAGCTTGTTAGTGCATCTCTGGGGGCCACTGGCAACACCTTTGGGCTCTCACGAGTTCTCCGTGGGGATCTTTAAACTGTCTTTTCCTTTTGATCATAACCTAAAGCGAGTGATCTAAGAGCGCGTTTTGGCTCATCTCAACAACCACCTTCTCACAACAGACCTCGGCCGTATGCCAGCACCCGTGTCTGTCCTCGGAACCACACTGGTGCCATGTGGAGCTACTGTACTCGGCAGGGGCCAATAACAACAGAAAAAAGGTGGACGTGACAGGCAAACGATGCCTGGAGCTGGGAAGGGCCAGTAACAATGCAGTAGGCTTAGTCTTCCAGACGCGCAGAATTTGGGGCAGTTGGCATTTGTGCTGTGTGACCAGCCCACTGGACCTGTACCGCATCGAAGCCTTTGCAAAACTTCCAGTCGCCCAGCATGTGCTAATCTCCTACGAGTCAGTGCCTTGGCCACCGGGACAATAACCCCAGGACAATGGCGATTTAATTTTGGCAAATGGTGCGCTGTCCCACCCTCCACTACGCAGAGAGGCAGTGAGCCTCTCGCCGAGGAGCCTCACCTCCAGATCCGGATGGCCGAGGACACAGTCTCATTTCCCCCTGCTCACGAGCTCTGTGACCTCAGGGAAGTAAGTGAACCTCTCTGTGTCTCATTTACGTCACTGATAAGATGGAGCTAATCGTGTCACTTACCCCTGGGACCGCTGTGACAATTAAGTATAATTCCTGAGAGCCGGTGCCTAGCGTGGGTAAGCAAGGCCTCATGAACGTTTGCTGCTCCTGCTGACCCATGAGCACTGAGTGCTGTTTGCATGGATGCTGTTGGGGTTTCTTTGGACTTATTGACAGAGTAGAGTCAAAGCCTAAGGAGTCTATCTAATTTTACATTTATCCACATTTGAGTAACATTGTAATAAAAATAATATAATAATAAATATATAATAATATATTTATTATAATATATATTTATATTTATAAATAATATATATATTTATAAGTTAATATATATTTATACATGTAAATATTTATATATTTATATATAATAATGAATAGTAAAAATAAACATACTGTAAGTCTACACCTGGGATCTGCAAGCCTGTCGGTGCCACGACCTAACCAACCGCTATCCGCCCTGCCGTCCCCATCAGCACGGCACTTCCCGGAAGCCTCCCCTGCCCCAGCCCCAGTAGGTCCCACATATGTTCTGTATCCAGTGGCATCCAGAGATTGTTCTGGAATCACACTTTGCATGCCTGATTGTAACTGCTTATTTAATTCCTGCCCCCCCGTGAATTATGAATTCCGTGAGGGCAGGGACTCCTGCAAGGCCAGGAGCTGACCTTCTGCAAACACGCAGCGAATGAACAGATGGCAGAGCCCGTTACCTGCGTCAACTTGGATGCCCCTAATTTTGCTGCCGTTGAGGCCGAATCAGTAAGGTAGAAGACAAATTAAAATCCCAGAGACAAGCGTCTTGAACCCAAAAATGTTAAAGAAGAAAAACCACCACATAAAGTTGCAGGAGCCCTGAGTCAAGCTGCAGAAAGTGCTCTGACTTGAAGCCCAGAGAAGGAAAAAGAATATCAAAAACATTCCGTCGGCCGAGAAGGAGAATCAAACAACTCCGTAAGAAAGTAATGACCATAGTACCTGTCATATAGAGAGCTTTAAAATACATTTGGTCATATTGTTTATGAGTGAGGATAGGTACTTTCATAAATGCTATCTGTTTGTCTGGGTATTAATAGAAGGAAGGTCCCACCTTTCTCCTCTTTAATAAGCTATTCCACATAGACCTACAAGGAACCCAGAGAACAGTGATTTTCTGAGGGCTCTTTGCAAACTTAATCTTCTCCAATTTTCCTTCCCCTATCTTGACATTTCCCCTCAGGTGATTTCCCTCCCCATGCACCACACACACACACACACACACACACACACACACACACGAGTGCAGCCTAATGAACCACTGTTTACTGCAGGAAGCATTCTTATCCCCAGGTACGCTGTGACATAACCAGATGTGGCTCCCTGAGTCCGGGACAATGTTTGCCTCTGTGGCATCCCCAGGACACAGCACAGTCGGTGGAAGGAAAGGCTACTGGGCAACAACGCCATCTCTAAGGCACTGTTGCCACATGGTGTGTGTTCCCGTAAACTGAGGGCAAAATAATTACAAAGAAACAAACCTTGTGCTTATAGAGGGAATGTGTTTGGGGAAATTTTGAGTAAGTAGTGGGCCCTGTCTCTCCCTCAGGTGGATCCAAGTCTGGAATAAAATCAGAAATTCATGGTTGTTTGGTTAAAACACCCCAAGTAGCCCTGAGTGGAAAGAAAAATACCACTGTAAATGTTAACATATCACAGGTGAAGTGGGTGGGCCTAGATATCTGACTCCTGCTCAATGAACACGGAGCACTTCTGACCTCTGGCTTTGGGTAGCCATGGTGTGGTAGGGAACTCAGAATCCAGTAAGAGCTCCCTGATCTTAGGACAGTGCTCCTTCCACAAGACTGAGCTGCTTCTTCCAACTTGCAGTAGCCCAGGCAAAAAGGTTCTTCGACTGTAAGTGGATTCCTTTCTTCTGCAAGGAGACAGCCCACTGCTCTCACTGTTTGTCACCGTGGCCCTCTCTTCCTGCCCCCAGCCTCACCCGGAGCCCAAGGCCTCATCTTCTCCTTCCTGGACATGTGCAAAAGGCCGCCACATGTCCCTGGTCTGGACCACCTCCCCCACGTCTGGGCTATGGCCAGAGTGATCTTTCTCACGCACAAATGGGATCATGAGACACAACCTTCCCTACATCCACGTATAATTCTTTAACAGCTTCCGAATGACTCAGAACAGAACCCAACTCCTTCAAAGGACACGCAAGGTCCTTCAAGATGGCGGCTCTTCCTGCCAACCCACCTCATTGCTTTCCATTTCTCCACACACATCAGGTAATCCAGGCTTGGCAATCTGCTTTCAACACATTGACATGTTTGTGCCTTTGTAAATACTGTTCTCCTTTCCTGGACTGTTCTTCCTTGTGTTTCCTTCATCTTTTTTACCTCACACAATTTTGTTTACCTGGCTAACTCCTACCCATCCTTCTTTTTGCTGAAATGTCCCCTCTTTTGTGAAACCCACAGTGTCAGCATCTCCCTGAATGTTCCCACAGCACGGTACAAACTTCACAAGACTTGAGCTGTCTGCTCTGGATCTTGTTCCTGCCACTAGACTGGACCCTTGGAGGTTGCTGGAAGCCACCAGTGCCTTCCATGGACCATTTAAATTTTGGCTTATTCTCAAGCAAGATTTTTAGTTCTGTTGCACAATACTTGGCAAATAAAACAGAACTCCCAATGCTACAGTGCCCTTATACTGCTCTCCTGAAAACTTAGTTTTTGTTACACATGGTCTCTGTGGTCACAGCTACACTCTCTATTCAGTTCTTTAAGGCTCTCTTGAATTTGGTTCTACGGCATATTATTAAATAATAAGATAATAGCTGTTGATAGCTTCCTCTGGGCTAGGCATTCTTCAAAGAGCTCTTAACAGAGCTTTGTTAAGAAACAAAGAGCTCTTGTTTATGTTAGGGAATATATTTATATAACTCCTACTCACATTGATCTTAACCTATACCAGAGATCTTTACTAGTAATTAAATCCTTTAATCCTCGTAACACACCTGTGGGCAAGTACTGTCAAAACTCCCATTTTTGAAAAGAGGAAACGGAAGCACAGAGAGCTTAAGCAATAGGCACTAGGTCACACAGCTCCCAGGTAAGGTGGCTTGGATTGGCGCCCATGTGGTGCCCATGAAAGCCTGGGCTCCCAACCCGCACATGAGGCTACCTCAGGGCAGTGCATCCTGGAATTATACTCTTTCAACTCTTGTTCCTGCTTTCCTCCCTGCTCAGGATGTCTGCCACCCTCTGCTCCACTCAAGTCATTGCTACCCTTCAAAGCCTACTTACTACTCACCTTCTGCTTGAAGGTTTTTCTGAAAACTCTGGCCACCTTTGAGCTCTCTCCTGTCTACAGGCTATGGCATACACTGTCTACACTGAACACTTTGCCACTTAAGTCCTATCTCATTTAGAACTTTATTATATACTCTCTTGCATGGCTCTTTGTCTTAAGAGGGCCTTGGCCTCTAACAAAATTATGAGCCCCTTAAAGGTACCAACCAGGTGATTTATTTCCAAAACTTCCCATAGCACCCAGCACTGTAGCCGACTTGTGTATCTGCTTATATTCTTGGGGAACGGAAGTATAAAATGAAGTCAGGTTCCCCCCTTCCCCATGTAGCAGATTTACTCAATGGTACTCCCTGAATTTGCCCAACCATGTCTTATTTTTCCTGCCTAACCAACATTAAACACTGGAAGGAACAGAACATTAGAAAGTAGAGTTAGGGATAGAGTTCAAGTCTCCTTAATTAAAACCACTGGAATGTCTTCTTTCTGAAGTAGCTGAACATAAAATTGGTTCTTTCTTGCATCCACCACTAAAAGTCACTTAATTTAGTTCAAATTTCACTTGTATTTAGCCCAATGGTAGAGATCTACCTTAACCTAGATAAATGGAAACTGTCCACTGCATGGCAGACCCCTTTGGCAGTGCTCCCACACATGGCAATTATCCCACTGGATTTTTGCAGTAACCTACTTGGCCGTGTCAGCTCCGCTGGTTATTAAGGTGTTAATCAAAAGCTCATGACCGTATCTTGCAGCCACATGGAGAGGAGTGTTGCCGTCCTTATCCACACAGTCAATTTCACCGCCTGGAAGAGAGGTTATAATATGGGGTGACATATGGATGCCGGCTGATTCAGATGCCACACTCTATGCTAGTCACTCGTGTTGTCCAAATGTTGACTTCTTTCCCCCTCTGTGTACATCTCTGATCTGAAGTACAAGAATGCCTTTCCAGGGGACACATCATCTTCTGAAATAATAGTATAATTAAATCTGCATAGAGCGAAGTCTATTAGAAATGCTTTCAAAATTCTTTCCATATTATCTTATTTAAGGATCCAAAATCTCACATCTAAATTCCTGCTCTGAAGGAAAAAACTTATAAAATTCCATAAAATGTAATTCTGAAGATACAATTTTAATTTTATCTGCGTGATTAAAGACCTACATAGGCTGCATACTAAAACATCAGAACCAAAGAGAATAGAAAGTTCAAGAAAATACTTTATGTAGTTTGACCATTTGGTTTAAAATATGAAGAGTAAAATGAGTGAACGTATAACTATGAACTAGAAATATCTATATTTATAAAAGCTTTTACATTAATCATCGATGGCCCTTTTAATTATATAGTATTTTCATCTTATTTTGTCTTCTTTCTCCCAACTTTTTATTTTACTACATTTCTTTCTTTCTCTCCCCTTTTCATAAATATGTATGTTAATACAGTTGGTCTTTAAAAAAGATTTTACTTATTTGTCAGAGAGAGGGGGAGACAGAGAGAGAGCGAGCGAGAGAGCACAAGCAGGGGGAGCAGCAGGCAGAGGTAAGAGCAAGCTCCCTGGGACCATGACCTAGGCTGAAGGCAAACGCTTAACCAAATGAGCCACCCAGGAGCCCTGGTCTATTTAACCATTTAAAAGTTAGATATCATGACATTTCACCCCTAAGAACAAAGAGATTCTTCCACATAACTATAATTCTATTAGTATACGCAAGAAATTTAATGTTGATACCATAATTTTATGTAATATATAATATATTCCAATTTCTCTGATTATCCCCCAAATGTGCACTATAGCTATTAGTTTTTTAAATCCAAGATCAAAAAGATTCTGCTACCATTTGGTTGTCATGTGCCTTTAGTTTCCTTTAATCTAAAACAATCAATCAATCTATCTATCATCTCTCTCTTATGTCATTGATATCTTTGGAGGTCAAGCCAGGAATTGTGTGGCATGTTCTGCATTCTAGAGTTGTCTGATTATTTCCTCTATTCGACTCAGAACATTTTGGCACGACCACCCCAGAGCTGAAGTGCCCTTCCCACGGAATCTCCACGGCATGCACTAAGGTCGGGTGAGTCCACCGGGTGATGCCTATTTTGAAAATTGTAGTGCCTACGGTTTCAGTTGGGGAAGATGAAAAAGGTTCTAGAAAGGAACAATGGTGTTGGTTACACAAAATGAGAATGTACTTAGTGTCAATGAACTGCACACTTAAAAACAGTTAAAATGGTAACTTTTTACGTTATATATATTTTACCACAATAAGAAAAGGGGCTTGGTTATTTGGTTAAGGTGAGGCCTGCCAGCACTGGCCAGTGTAAAATGTCTTTTCCCGTTTGTAATTAACAACCAGTTTGTGAGTGGTACTTTGAGAATGTGCAAATATCCTATTTCCCAACAAAATTCCCAGCAAGGATTTTAGCATTAACAGGTAGTACTTTGTTCAAAAGTTACCGGAATTCTTTATTCTGTATGCTTATATTATTAACTAGATATATAGTTTACACTCATTTGATTGTTTTCAAAATTTTTACCAGCTTTTAATTTTATTAGTATGTAAAAAATTCACATGTTTCAGAAGTCAAAATGATATTTTTAATGTTTATTCATTTTTTTACTCTCTTATGTTAGTCACCATACAGTATACCATTAGGTTCTGATGTAGCATTCCATGATTCATTGTTTGTGTATAACACCCAGTGCTCCCTGCAATCCGTGCGCTCCTTAATACCCATCATCAGGCTCACCCATCCCCCACCCCCTCCCTTCTAAAGCCCTCAGTTTGTTGCCTGGAGTCCATAGTCCCTCATGGTTTGTCTCCCCTCTGATTTCCCGCCCCCCCTTCATTTTTCCCTTCCTTCTCCTAATGTCTTCCATGTTATTCCTTATGTTCCACAAATAAATGAAACCATATGATAATTGACTTTCTCTGCTTGACTTATTTCACTCAGCATAATCTCTTGCATCAACATGGATGAGACTGGAGGAGATTATGCTAAAATTATATTTTTTTAAAGACTCATTCTCATTCCCATCCCTTCCACTTCATTCTCAACCACATCCTACAGTAATCATTTTCATTAGTTTTGGTTTATGCTTTCTGTGTTTCTCTTTGTAAAAATAAACACACAGTGGACAAATAAAAAATAAATGCCTGGGTGGTTCAGTCAGTTAAGAGGCTCCCTTCAACTCAGGTCATGATCCCAGGGTCCTGGGATTGAGTCCTGCATCGGGCTCCTTGCTCAACGGGAAGCCTGCTTCTTTCTCTACCTCTGCCTCTCACTCTCCCTGCTGTGCATGCTCTCTCTCGCTCTCTCTCTCTCTGACAAATAAATATATAATCTTTAAAAAATAAATAAACACACGGACTCTTTATACCTTGCTTTCTTTTTCCTTTTCCGTTTCTTTTTTACTTAACAATATATCCTGCAATTCACTCCTAAAAATCACTTCTTGGAGGTCTTCCTTGTTTTTGTACAACTTTATTGTTTTCTATTGCATGGAGATACTCGTTATGTCACAGGTCTGGTATGGATAAGCCTTTGGGTAGTAAGTACCATTTTGCTATCATCGGGAGTCCTGCAGTGAACAACCTCACGCATATATTGTTTCCTGTCTGTTGGGGGGGTCTCTTCAGGGTAAATTCCTAGAAAGGGGATTTCTAGGTCAAAGAAATGAATATGTGGTTTTGTTCGATGTTGCCACATTTCCTCCTATAGGTCCTGTGCCATTTTGCTACTCACATAAGCAATGTATGAGTGCGTTTTCCCCACAGCCTAGTCAAGCCTTTGGACACCTGCCATGTGACAGGCGAGAAGTAATATTTCAGGACAGTGTTCATTTGCACTCCTCATATTAAGGAATTTGAGCATCTTTTCATGTACTGAAGGACTATTTGTTTATCTTTTTCCATGAACTATTTGTTCATGACTTTTGATCATTTTTCTGTGTGTGTTGGGGGGGGGAGGTCTTTCATTCCTTGATTTTCAAGAGCTTTTAAAATATTTAGGAGAGGGGCGCCTGGGTGGCTCAGTGGGTTAAGCCGCTGCCTTCGGCTCAGGTCATGATCTCAGAGTCCTGGGATCGAGCCCCGCATCGGGCTCTCTGCTCAGCAGGGAGACTGCTTCCTCCTCTCTCTCTGCCTGCCTCTCTGCCTGCTTGTGATCTCTCTCTGTCAAATAAATAAATAAAATCTTTAAAAAAAAAATTTAGGAGATTCACCATTGATCAGTAATACATATTACCAATATTTCCGCCCTTTGATTTTCATTTTTCTTTGTTATTTTATTCTGAAAAAGAACCCCTATTTTTGGAATTCATCTCTTTTCTATTATTAGATTTAGAGTTTTGCATTGAGGTTAGAAAGGCTTCCCCCGCATCCTGACAATAAAGAAACTGACACATGTGACGATATTTGCAATATCTGTCTCCATGGATACTGCACAACAGTCCAGGGTCCGGGTACCTATCTATGAACTGGCCGCCGTGGTCGGCTTGAATGGTCCACGCCCAGAACTGATCCTGGGAGAGAGGGGAGGCAGGTTCCAGACTCCAGAGGAACCTCTGTCCTGGACAAACACTGAAGCGCTCCGCGTCCTTCCCAGCTAAGAGGCACCAAACCATCTTAAGACGTGTTAGAGCGCCCATGTTGATCAGCCCCAAATATGACTCTTTCATGAGTCAGTTCAACATTTTACTTATTTGTTATTTATTTATTGATGTATTTACTTGTTCACTTATTTTTAGAGAGAGAGAGAGAAAGAAGGAGAGCATGCAAACGGAGAGAGGGACAGAGAGTGAGGGAGAGAGAGAATCATAAGCAGGCTCAGTGCCCAGTGCAGAGTCTAATGTAGGGCTTCCCCGCAACAGGGGCTTGAACCCGTGACCCTGAGATCACGACCTGAGCTGAAATTAACAGTCAGACGCTGACTGACTGAGCCACTCAGGTGCCCCTCATAAGTCCATTTAAAACTGTAAAAATATATTTAATTATCTCGCACATACGCTTTTGTCATTTAAAATGTTTCAGAGAAACATCATACAAGTGGACAAATAAGAGAGAGACAGTATTTGTTATTCAGAAATATGTTTTATATTAGAGTAGGACCTCCAGATGAATGAATTTCTATTTTACAGTCATTCCCTAAACCTTTCCATTTTCACTTGAAAATCTTTAAGATTTGCCTGACATGCAAATTAAGTATCTTTACTGCTCATTTGAAGCTTGCAAGTTAAACTTCGGTACTTGATTATTGACAACTAGTGAGGAAGATCAACATTTATGAGTTTAAAAGTATGCAAAGCATGTCGGAAGGTGTAATTTATGCAGCATTATCTAAGCATTCATCTGAAGTTAGTTTTTCCTGCTCAGACAAAAATGGTCATCTTATTAAACTGCTTTGGAAACTCTCTGAGCCAAAACGTCGAAAATCTCGCAATGAATCATCCTAGCCCATCACTGGACTCTTCCTTTACAAACTCTATTTTTAAAGCTTCTGTGAAGAAAACATCATTTTTGAACTCCGCTAACCTGCTGGACAGCATCGGAGGCAGCGGCCGAGGGGGAAGGGGGGGATCAAAGGCCTTAAGCCATCACATTTTCAGCTCTTTCCCACTCTGGCTGCCACAAGCCAGCTTCAGACAACAAACAAGGTGAATGAACACAGAGGTAGTCTTTGCTCACTATCTTCAAAAATAAAAGAGGTGTGTGTGTGTGTCTGGGTTTTTTTGTTGTTGTTTATTTGTTTGTTGGTTTGTCTGTTTCTTTTCTTGTTCTTTTTTGGCAATTGTCTTACCCACACTAAATGATTCTGGAAAAAGTTATTATGAAGACCTAGTAACCAAGGATAGAGAACAGTCAGGGAAGCAGAGAAATGTCATACAAAGTCCAAACACCAGGGTGATTTCACAAAACAAATAAACACAAAGCATGTTCCTCAGTAGCGTGCTCTGTCGGTTCAGGGAGCCAACCGATGTCCCCACGTGGGACCGGCTTTCACAGTCCTGTTGTGCACTGACCCACTCTGGAGGACAGACACCAGGCCCGGGGGTGTGAGCCTCTGGGTTTTTCCCAGAAGGAAGCTAACAAATAGGAGGAAAGAAAAGAGCTGCCCACTCTTCTCCCGAAGGGCGTTTTTTAAAATGTCAAATGGAAGAACTCACAGTTCTCACATGTAATGAATGCAAAGAACTGTCAGCTGAGAGAAGAGAATGGCAGGTCATCCTTCTACAGGGATGACCCTAGTCTGCATATAAATGACTCGTAAAGTAAATAAAACCCAGGTTAAAAAACACTTTTTTATTAGCGCCTGCGTGGCTAAGTCAGTTAAGCATTTGCCTTCAGCTCAGATCATGATGCCAGGGTCCTGGGATGGAGCCCCGCACCCCGCTTCTCCCTCTCCCTCTGCCTGACACTTCCCCTGCTTGTGTGTGCACACTCTCTCTCTCTCTGACCAATACATAAATAAAATCTTTTGAAAACAAATTGGTCTAAACATGCCGTTGTTCACTCAGAGAACGCATTTGTAAGTGTGGTGGTTGCAAGTTCAGTTTCTGAGGTTAGACTGTTTCAATTCCTGTTCCTCCACATACCTGCCATGTATCCTGATGGAAGCAACCACCTCCCTGACTCAGTTTCCCTCCCTTTTAAATGGAGATGACAACGGCACCTCTTCCTCATGGATTTACGGGGAGTGCTTACCCAAATGCCTGGCACAGGGTGGACTAGCTTCATCATTATATATAAGGGGCTGCACAGTAGGGCACTGTGTCTCATCAGTTTGGGCCCCTGGACTCCACCCGACCCCCAGGGAAGGTGCCAGGGCATCTAAGAATGAGGCTCTGAAATAAGCCGCTTGATCACCAAGGACAAAAGGTGGTTCTCTTTCAGATCTCATCCCAACTCAAAAGCCTATAACGGCGTCCAGAGAGGGCCAGGGAGTCTTTCAGGTCCACAGGAATGGCTTTTGGAGAGGTCAAAGCAGCCAGCAGCATCCCCAGACCGTTATCAGCACACTAGCTTTACACGGGGAGATGGGTCATGGCCTTGATTCAGAGGAGATGGCCAGGGTGGTCTGGCCAGAGGGAGGCACTGTTTACAAGCAGAAACTTGCTCTTTCTCTGATCTGACTGACTGCTCGTGCTCGAATATGCTTTAGGAGGGGGCAGAGCTTTTATACCACAGAGGTAAGCCCACTGACTACATTCACACTAAATTTTTAAAAAATAGATATCAACTATCTCCCTAGTTTTATTTATTTTTTTAGCTAGTGAACACTGTTTCTGAAAACAAAACAGTTGAGAACTATATGGGATGAGGAAAATGTGAGGAGGGGAGCCTCTAAGGTCGCTCGCCATCTCCCTTTGTTTACCTCAAGCAAAACAAAACAATTAGAGGGGCCCCTTCAATAAAGTGAATGTCAAAGACTTTCCATGTATTTCAAATTAGAATTAATGGGTGTTGTGCAGTTAATTTTCATTTTACCTTCCTTTGCTCATTGGAAACTGGTCAGGATTGATTGTCCCCTACAGTTGCACTGAAATGCCTATAAATTTCCTTTGCTTTGCTGCAGATGTTCTGCTTCCTAAGCATAATTTCCCTTGCGGATCTTCCATCAAATGTCAAGTAACTTTTTGGTTTTATGACTTGAGTGCCGAGGACGTAACACAGTATCACTAACAATTTGTCCAAAATTCTTATAAATGAGAAAAAGGCAGGTCCAAGAAATTGACTAACGCCAGAATTTTGAGAAGTACAAATGAGGGTCAACTAAAGATAGTTCAGAAATTGCTGAACTTGGAATGTCAGCATAAAATCTGGATTAACCCTGCGTGTTTTTCTATTTTGTTTTGTTCTTGCTTTTAATTGTCTCTAAGATTTGCTAAGAAAGCAGTAGCTGTGTGGTCAAGGTCAATCCACTCACAGATGCTGGCAATGACCCATAACAGCCTTAGGAAGCATCATGTGAAGTGACACTCCCTAGTTCTGTAGCTATAGAGACAACCCAGTGGTTGAAGCATACCCTTGTCATCAGCCTGGAAAATTACTAGATTCGTGGCTTTCCAAGGTCTCTATCAAGCCCATGACTTTATCATCTTTTATATCATGCACTTAACTCCTTTTCCTCTGACTCACCTCGTTTTCTCTACCTTTGCCCAAGTAGCTTAAAGAGTTTTAACTTAGAAAACAATGGTGAATTGTAGAACTTAGAAATAATTCAGATTTGCTGCTAGCAAATGTATGATAGTTATTTGTATTAGTTTCAGAGTGAAAAGTGCAGGACCTTGAGCCCATAGAAGTACATCATTTCCAGTTTCAAAATCATATGTTCTTTGACTGACTAGGAATTAACCGAGAAACAGTGGCTTTATGTTCTCACTTCTAAGCTGGATGGGGATGATGTCTGATAAAGAACTTTTAGCAAAGTGCATCAAAGGATGGTGTAAGTCTCAGCTTAATAAATCCAACCATCATCTAATATAGAGCACCATCTTCGATGTTCAGATAACTGACAGCCCCACTCAGATCAGGATACTGTCCAACAAAGAACAATGCTGCGGAAGGGTCTCTCTTACCATTCTGAATGAGGGTTTGCGACCGTGTGAACCTTCCATGGACAGCTGTCATGTGCAGTGGACTTTTGCCATCTTTACTCTAAAAAATGAGGGGGAGAAAAACAATGGATCAGTGACGTCAGTCTGAAATGTCCCTATGGATACTACTGCCGATGCTCTGGGGAAAAAAAAAAAAAGTCAATTCAGATTTTTTAAAAAAGTCTAATAGAAACTGACAAAAGCCAAAAAGATAATTTCGAAAGCAAAACAAAAAGCATATATATTATCTCAAGTTACTGCATAACATCCCATTGTAAAGAAGCTTAGAGAAGTGAAAATTACTTTAGAGAAGTGAAATTTCTCGTTACACCGACAATTTTTAAAAACTATCCTGTTTCAAATGGAAGCAATCATCCAAAACGCTTTTTTCTCTCTTGCGATCTACCCATGAAGATGGTTTCAAGGCATTTTTGTTTTCAAATTTTGTCTAAAGTACATGAAAGAAGACAAATGATGTGCTACCTGACTTGGCCCTGTCTGACCTACAGTTGACTGAGCTGCTGTGAATGACGGCAGCCCTCAGAACTGACCTGGAATATTCCACTCCCTATGTTCTGATTCCACAGAAAACGACACTTCTGGTTATTCCAAAACAGAAATGTTTGCTTCAATTAAGTCATTAGAAATCACAAGATTAAGACATACAATGGTTTAGCAAGTGGCCATTTCAATGATCACCTGGGAATGTGCTGAATTTATATATCTCTTTATTATTTTAGACATAAATGATAGAACTCCCTGCTATAGATTAAGCCAAAACATGAAAAATGAATGGAATCTATAGACCGATCATCATTATACCAAATACTAAAGTCTTACACATTTGTTAAGAAAGTTATTTACAGAATTGCATCTAAAAATAGTAATACCCAAAAGAAAGTATTAAGTATCCCCCATAGACAGAATGTATCCTTTCATTCAGATACTGTTAATGGAAGGGGAAAAAAAAGAAATAGATGTAGCTATTCTTTTTATAACTCGCAGGAGAAACATTTTCCAAAGTCTAAGATTAGACATGAGATTTCAAAAAGGCAAGTTTATTTTTGTAATGAAACCCATATACCTGTGCTTTAAAATGCACTGTTGGTGGGGATGTAAACTGTTACAGCCGCTGTGGAAAAGAGTGTGGAAGTTCCTCAAAAATTCAAAAATAGAAATACCATATGATGTAGTAATTCCACTACTGGGTACCTACCCAAAGAAAATGAAAACACAAATTCGAAAACATACATGCAACCCTATGTTTAGTGTAGTGTTGTTCATAATAGCCGAGACATGGGAGCAAACTGCGTGTCCACCGACAGATGAATGGATAAGGAAGATGTAGTGTGCAGACACACACACACACACACACACACACACACACACACAGAGGAATATTATGCAGCCATACAAAGGATGAGATCTTGCCATTTGTGACAACATGGATGGACCTGGAGGGTGAAATAAGTCAGACAAAGAAAGACAAATACCATAGGATTTCACTCATATGCATAATCTAAAAAACAAAACAAATGAATAAACAAATAAAATAAAAAACAGAAACAGACTCATAAATACAGAGAACAAACTGACAGTTGCCAGAGGAAAGAGGGTACGGAGTTGGGCAACATGGGTGAAGGGGAGTGGGAGACACAAGCTTCCACTTAGGGAATAAGTCATGGGCATAAAAGGCACAGCACAGGGAATAGAGGCAACAACATTGCAACAGCGTTGTGTGGTGACGGGTGGGAGCTACACTTGTGGCGAGCTGAGCGCAACATCTAGAGAAAGTGAACCACTATGTTATACACCTGAAACTGACGTACTGTACACCAAAAACACTGTATGTCAACTAGACTCAAATAAGACAATACTTTAATTTAAAAAAGGAAAACATAGGAACCTGAAAATACATTTTAAAAATGACTCTTTCTTTTAAAAACTTCACAATGGGAACAAAGAATCATTTGAATCGGTATTTCTCAGAGTGAACCAAAGACTGACTGTGTCTAAACCACCTGGGGTTCTTGCTAGAGATGTGAGTTCTGTGTCCTGACCCAGACCACTGAGTCCGAGCGGGGACAAAGGGATACCCATTTCTAACCTGTACAGTATGTTACAGTTTAGGAGCTACTGCTAGACGGAGGGGTTCTGAATAGCTTATAAAACCACAAGGGTGTAGCAGAAGAATTTTTATTACAGCCTGTAAGTCTGTTCCTTAGAAAGGAAGAAAGGAAACATGCACAATCTTTGCCAAGGAAAGAATTCATCAGAACGGTAAGTGCATCGATTGAAAAATAATCTTTACAATGAAAAGGCACCAGGTAGATGGGGAGAAAACAAGATCTTTTCTCATCTACTATGATTATAACCAGAGTCAGAAAAGATTGAAAAAGGAAGATGGAAGTAAGCTTGAAGCTTTACCGAAAGGGTATTTTTAGAGAGAAAGGAGCAGCAACCAAGAGGACAGGGACACAATTACAGAAATCGCCGAGTTGACGTTAATCTGTCCCTAGGTGGTGCTATTTCTTTAAAATTTTCTCCAATATTTTCCCTTAAATTTAATCGAAAAACACAACTAATTAGCTCTTAGTTAAATATATATAAAGCCATAAATATTTCAGTGCTTAGGTAATATCTTTATAAATATTTAGCTAAGAAGTTTTCCATGACTGGAAAATGGCTTAAAGGCTTTACCAGGGAATAACTACCAGCTTGGTGGTAACTCCCTAAATTGCAGCCCGAAAGCCACAGAAGCAACCAGATTCCGTGGTGTGCAGTTGACAAAGCTGGTTCCATCCCGGGGGTAGCAACACCGTGCCCCTGTCTCCCGTGGAATGCCTGTGCCTTTGGTAAAGGGACAAATAAACAGACGACCAAATTTTGGTAAAATACAAAGAACAGCTATATCAGATGTACCTTTTCCTGGGTTCATCTACTGCGGAGTCCAGCCCTGAGCTGACTTTTTTCCCCTGAGGGATATGGTGGCAGAAGGTGGGGGAAGTGGGGACAGGAAGAGTTGACAATATCACGGAGCCATTTTGGAACAATTGTGCTTACATGGTTTGAATGTAAAAAGTCACTGGAAACTAATGAAGGTCAAAGGATAATACTTTTCATTTAGTCTTTACAAGTTAGAACTCAGGATATTCAGGGTGAGACTAGGGATACTACAGAGTTTCATTATCTGCCTGAGAAATTTGTCACATGGGGGGGACTTGCTGTTAGTGCTATTTTAAGAACTTCAGACAAGAATAAGATATCCCTTGCATTGTCAAAGGAAAGGATATGCTCAGTTCTTCCACTCATTCAAAGCTTTGCTGTTATAAGATTCTTTTCTTAATTTCTAGTCTCTTTCCTATTTTTGGACTCATTTTCCCATCAGAGTTAGGGTTCGGAAAATTTTGGTTTTTTGAGATTTTTTTTAATTATGCAAGAAGCCCTGCTATTGATTTAGGCACAGCTCAGCCATGGTCATGAAAGAAAACTAAAAAAGACTGAGAATATTTTATGAATGTCAGTAGTCTTTCAGGGCAAATTTCAGCAGGAAGATTAATCCTTGAACTAAATGGAGTGTTTCAATTTCCTTGACCACCATTCTCCTCAGAAATCCATCACATCTTCCACACCAAATATCTTCTTTCCCCATCCTCCAACATCCCCCAAACCTTCCCTAAACTCATACACATTGCTACCACCCAGGAACTTGAAGGCATTGTGTTGTCTGTGGCATGTGTCTCTGGGAGTCACACAGCTCAATGGCCCGACTAGAAGGCAACAGAGACTCTACAAGACAACATCAAGGCCAGCTGGCAGGCTAAGTTAGGGGGAATGTGCCAGAAACCCAAAAGGGCTTCCTAATTCAAGGGAAGAGCAATCTAAAACCCTAATTTTCAAAAAGCCATACACAGTTCAATTTTTTAAATGGCTCTAAAGGCCATAGACGGTACTGGTTGGTTCTCATTCATTCCTCTCCCATTCCCTCACAAGCTCTCCAAAATTCCAATCATATTGTCCTTATCACTGCTTTCTTCTCTTGCCTGTTCTAGTTCTCACCTTTGAGCTCTGCAGTGCAAGTCATTCTATAGTTTGGACCTGGTACATATAAATAAGGGAGCTGGTTCACTCCAGGAGATGTGCGATAGACTTCAGCCCCAGTGTCTGAGGGCTACACAGCCTACGGGCCCAGGGGCAGGAAAGAATTCAGACCATGGGCGGTCTGAATGTTGGAGGTAGGCAACCAGGTAAGGGTAATTCTGAATCCATCTAAGTAGTATTTGGAATAGCTATGTATGTAGTGCCTTCTTTAACATTTTGAATGCTTCTAAAAAGAGCTTTGGGATGTTACCGGAATTACAACGTAGTCTGTAATGGAGGAGAAAAATTATTTTGTATCTTCTCATGCTCTTTCTATTTGTGAAATACAAGTGAACCTTCAATGGATTATTGTCTGAAGTATTGTGTCTTTATTATTGATCACAATTAAACCACCATTACTACAAAGACAGACAGGGCCATGGCCAGTCTAAGGAAAATGGAGGATTGTAAAATGTGCTCAGGACATAGTATCCTTCCTTTTCTCTCCATCATCTTGTACTTGTCCATGAAGACATCGCTTTTAGTATTTTGTGAGAATGGAGGAAAACAAAGCGAATATGTGGGTGGCTACTGGCTACGTTTCAAAATGTTATTTCCGCCAAACTTCAGAAAATCTAAACAAATACAAATCGTCTTGCGATCTACAAACACTTTCAAAATCCAAGGAGCAATGTGGCCCAGAGAGATAACAACTTCAATTAGAAAACTACCTCCAGAGTCAGACAAAATGGCTCTACGGAAATGTTAGACGATCCATGCCTCCTGAGTGAATCGTGAAGGAGGATTCGAGAGAAGGAAGCCAGAGGATGTAAACAGAGGAGATGAAAGGAGACCGAGGGAGAGGGCTTAATTTTAACCAAAGCCCCATTCATTCAGATCAGATAATACATAAACCTAAGTCTCAGATTTTTAAAAAGTTATTTCTCATATTCTATTGATGATTAGCAGTCTATGGGGGGAATTAATTACTAAAATTAAGGAGTCATGCTTTCCAGGTCCATTTTATGGAGGACAAGGCTGCCATAAACTGCCATAAACTCCATATAGTGTTGGAGTCCCTGAACTACTCTGAACTGAGCACCAGTCAGTTAACTGGGGAACATGGGCAGGTGCTCCAGAAGTGGCCTTCTAGCCTTGCTGGCAGGCATACTGAGCACATCAGTTGGCATGCTTTAAAAGGGGAATGGAGAGCATCGGACAACCCCCTGAATTAATTTAGTGAAGTTTGGTGACGAGAGCTACTTTATTTAACTTCAGTAATAATTTTCCTTTCTTTGGAGAATTGAAGGATGTCATTCAGATACCAGAACAGCAGTACAAGTGTCACAAGTTTTGGGAACACTGCCAGTTCAGCCACCTGTCAACCTCCTGCCTCCTCACCACCGTCCTCCATGACTTCAATACCATATGATGACTCTTCCCACCTTGGGTTACAGTTCCTGGTCTCTTTCATGTCCTCTTAGGCCTTCCCTTACCCCCATTTAGGACTTGGATGGGCTCCACTTACAAGATATGGAACTCAAATTCTTTTTAAATATTCTATTTCTTCATTTCTGCCTATTCTCTACCTCCATGAAGACATCATGCTCCCCTCCAACTCCTTTCTATTTTCTCTAACTCTTCTTTTTTCATCCGTTTCTGGCTCTGCCTCCTCCTCCCGATCCTAAGACTAAAGGGATCCTGGCATCCTCCATCCCTTTCTCTACTCATGCTATGACATACTATCTCCTTGGGTGACCTCACCCTTTTCCAGCCTCCAAGATCCATCACCTCTATGTGAACAAGGGAGCCTAAGTTTTTTCTTCTATTGTCTTCTGCTGTCCCAATGCGGGAGGATCGCATACTCCATCACTGGTTTTCTCAGACTGGTGGCACCAAAGGCTCAAAATCACCTTCTCAACAACTTAACTGTTTAACCTAATAAGCCGAGTCCTTCTCCTGATGTCCCTCGTAACAACGATAATCATTTCCTGAGTGCTTGCCACATGGCAGGAACCATTCTAAGTAATTTATATGAGATAACTGGTTTAATCCTCACAGAGGTTCCATGAAGAAGATGCTACTGTTTCCCAAATTTTACAGATAAACAGGCACCCAGAGAGGTTGCTTCTGATCATACAATTCCTGAAAGTCAAGGCTAGGATTGCCATCCAGGCACCCTAGCCTCAGAACTGAATCCTTAGGGATCCTCTGTCACCTCTGAACCAGGTTTCAGTTCTTACCCTTGTCTTCAACTCTTCCAACTCCCCACCCAAACAAATTTCATTGATTTTCTTTCTACAATGCCTGTCTCTTCTGTTGGCTGTCCCCCTCCCCTGTCCTCAGTACCTCTTATCTAGACGAGTTTTACTAACTTCCCAGTTATTCTCTAATTGTCCTCTGTCTAGGTCCACTCTACCTGAATTTTCTTTTTATAAAAATAAAATGTTTTTTCTTCATCTGGATATAAAAATAACACATCTTATGTATCACTATCAGAAGATTAAAACAAATACATAAAAATGAAACAAAAAATTCAAATCATAATTTTGCCTCCCCATAATGATCATATATTGGTATATATTCCAAGTACTTTTCTCTTTCTATGTGTATAACCCAGACACATAACTTTTTTTATTCTTTTTTTTTTAATTTTTTTTAATTTTATTTTTTATAAACATATAATATATTTTTCCCCAGGGGGACACATAACTTTTTTAAAATTAAAAAATTAGATATTTACTTGTTGCATATGAATTTTTTTCAATGATAACAGTAGGTATTACTAGTCTTTTTCATATTTACAAATCTTAAAAGTAAATGTACTTGTGCATTAGTTTGCATTTTTCTAATTACTAATGATACAGAATATTTTTCATAGGTTTAATGGATATTGTTTTCTCTTTCACAACCTGCCTTTACACACATTTTCTAGTATGTTATCAGATTTTATCTTACTGGCTTTTATGAGCTCTTTATATATTAAATACATGAACTCTTTGCTCATCATGTATAATGTAGAAAAATTTCTCTGAATTGTTTCTCTTTCAATTTTGTATATGTTAGAGTTTGTTATTTTTAGTTTGTTATGTTTTGTTTTGCCACATAAACATTTAAAATGTTTTTGTCATCATATATATAATTTTTTTCCTTCCTGTTTTCCGTCTCTGGTGTTCTGTGACCGGATTACTATTTCTAATGCTCAGTTTGGATCACATGACCACTACAGTGACTAGTGGTCCCTGCAGCTTCTAGAAGCCCAAACTCCTCAGCCAGCTGGCAAGCCTTCTTCCTTGGTCCAGTCACATTTCAGCTTGTTCCTGGCTCCTTTCTTTCATACAATTTCTGCTCCCTTCCAGCTCAATAAATCAACATTCTGAATATTTGCCTCCTATTTCCCCACTATTAGAAATTATAAGAAAAAATGTAAAAAGATTTTAGTAGTGAATAGGGAAGGTCCTTAAAATGGATTGATCCAATATTCTTAAAATTAAATCTCAGGAAGAATCATTTTTCAAAAACAGAGGCAGAATACACGGGGACCTGGATTCCTGTGTGCAGGGGAGAAGGGAAGCTAAGGATGAGTACGAAGTCCTTTGAGCACATGCGGAGATCCCGTTACAATCTAAATGCACTCAAAGTGATGGAACCTGGATGGTGAGGGCCGTGCGTAAGTTCCTCTCGGCTATCCGTTACACGGAGCTAACTACTAGCCTAGAGTCGACCCAGAGTGTTTCCTATCTGGAACTCCCAAACCCTTTGTTCATGTGGTTCTCTCTATCTGGGATGCCCTCTCTCAGATTCTCTCTCTCTCTCCTCATCTCAACTGGTCTCAATCTCCTGACTCTTACCTCAAAAGCAATCTTCGTTTTTGATCCCCAAGCAGGAAGCACTTGCAATATTCTGTTACTCTCTCGTGCCACTCATCACGTTCTCTCTCATTGCATGAGAATCTGAGTTCACTATTTCCTTACCATACGGTAAACTCCTTGAGAGCAGAGCTCATACCTCATCTTGGAGTTCTCCCTCAGAACCAAACAGAGGGTGCTAGATAGTCCTCGGTCAGTTTGCTGCATAAAGACTATCAGGACCGGTTGACCACTATTAGGTTAGTGTTAATGTTACACTACTACAGTCACTACCTATGGTTTACTATTGCAAAGTATCTGAGAAACTCCTTGGTGGGCCATGCCACAGCTGGAACAGCCCTGACATGATCGGATTAGGCTTTTCTTTGTATTCTCAGCAGCTCTGCCCTACCAGCTCAACATCCACCTCAGTGTTAGAAACTAGATCACATCAACATCCCCGGGAACCTGTATTTGCTCCAGAACATTCACTAAGCTACCAAAGCATGTGGCTAGAACCTCCCAGGGCCTTCCAGCAGGTCCTCCTACTTCTGCAGTAACAACACAGCTCCGTCTCCGTAGCATGCCAACATAGGACAAGGCTGTGGAGGTCAAGGTACTAAGAGTTCCAATTCTAAAATAGGACCCCATTTATAAGAGTTGATTTTGCTCAAACGGAGGCTCAATGCAGAGGTATCTAGCAGAAAGAGAGCTGAAGAGTGTCGTACCTGGATGTTAACATCTGCCCCGTTGTTTACTAATAGTTCAAGACACAAAGCACCGTGTGTGGAGGCAGCAGCAAAATGCAAAGGGGTGAACCCGCTGTGGTTGGGCTGGTTCACGTTAGCACCGTAGTCCGTCAGCTCGTTCACCACTGCATCCTGCCCATTGTAGCAGGCCAGGTGGAGGGCCGTGTTCCCGTAGACGTTGATTTCATCGATCTGCAAATGAGTCCGACACAGGGCAGGTAAAAGCACTGGAGTTTCCTTATTGCATTTGTGGTTGGGGCTGGAAGGGCAGAGGGAGAGGGAGAAAGAGAATCTTAAGCAGACTCCCTGCTCAGCACCGAGCCTGATGCAGGGCTCCATCTTGATTTTGGCTCATCCACCTGAGCCAAAATCAAGAGCCAGATGCTTAACTGACTAAGTCACCCAGGCACCTCATACACCACAATTTAGAGGCCTAAATGCTGAAGGTAGGATGAAGAACCCTAGCTTGTCTAAAAAATGATAACTATGTATTACATGCAATATATACGTTTAAATATTTCTCTGTGTTGATACAGAAACTTAAAAAAAAAAACCTTAAAAAATGATAATGCTTGCAAAATCTTAAGATTCTGGTTCTTTAAGCCCAAGTTTCTGATTTTTCGTTACTTGCTGTATGCCCCCATTGCCCTCCATCAGTTACCCCTGGAAACTCAAAAAGACAGGATGCTAGAAAACAAGGTGGTTTTTAACCCTCTTGAATTAAAATGCAACTGGGATTTAATCTCAGAACAACAGAAAACCCATAGGGGCACCTGGGTGGCTCAGTCGGTTAAGCATCTGCCTTCAGCTCAAGTCATGATCCCAGGGTCCTGGGATCGAGCCCCGCATTGGGCTCCCTGCTCAGCGGAGAGTCTGCCAGTGGCCCTGCTTGTGCGCTTTCTCTCTTGTACTCTCTTTCAAATTAATAAATAAAATCTTTAAAAATCCAACCCAACATTATAAAAGCCACAAATACACCATGAGTTGATGCACTCATCACAGCTCACCTCCACCCCCAGATTCAGGAGATGTTTGACCACATTGATCTGTCCATTGGAGGCTGCAGCGTGCAGGGGGGTGTAACCCTTCTTATCCTTACACGTCACTTCCGCTCCATGGCTGACGAGCAGGGCCACGACATCCAGGTGGCCTTCACAGACAAAGCAGCAGAAAACACCGGTAACCTTGTTAGGATAATTTGATGATCTAGTCCACCTACATCACAACCATTAACGTTTACTACCACCGATATTTTAAATAACAAGGTCCTGCCAATATGTTAGTACCATAGCCTAAAAAAGAATTATGTTAAAATGAAAGCAATGTTTTTAAAAGCAGCTCCCATTCCTTACTATAAAGTCCAATAGGGACAATTTGGTTTGGAAAAATTCATGAAAAAAAGTCAAGTAATCAGAATAACATCATATTATTATTAAATCATAAGAAATTGCTGCTGCTTGACTTTTTTTTTCTTTTTGGACCACAAAAATGACAATTTCATATGGTTCAACTTAAAAGTGTTCTTGTGAATTACTGGCTAAACAGAAACCCTTCCGGTTTCAACTGCTGTTGGCATATTTTCTAGAACACTTTCCTTTGTACCCCATCTTACTATATATAGAACGATAAATATATATGACCTCTATATTGTGACTGAAGGTTGCTTGATGCTTTGGTTCATTGCTGTGAATGTGGTTGATAACTGAGGCATAGAAGATAAGTACTGACTCTAAGGGTCTAAGATGTGCACAGGGGTGGGTATGAGTGTGTGTGTGAGAGAGAGAAAGAAAGACATGGAGACAGAGCTGTGCTTGGTTGGGGAGGGGGGAGTTGGGTGTGTCTGTGTGAGATAGAGACAGACAGAAAGAGGGAGAGAGAACATGCTTGGTCATGGCTCATTTTATTAAAATTTGACATTCTTCCCCCTAAGACTTGTACATAGAAAAATTATTTTCAATGACTGGTGGTGCTATCTTAGCTTAACCAGTGCTATCTTTTGTCTTTTGTCCTGGTATTGTCCTTTATTCCTTAAAGATAGTCACCTACGTATTTTTTTTCTATTTGTATCCTGATGACACGCAAAATAAGGACTTGACTTCTTTAAAGCAATTCTACGTAAATGTTTTAAATGTCCATCAGCAAAGAACAAACTTGAACCCCAGGTTCTTTGAGTCCCATCACACACGAGTCTAGTGTGTGCTCTGCCTAAACAGCAGTTTGGCCAATGTCCCCTGGCTCCAGTCCCGAAGGTACCATGCAAACATCCAATGTGCTTCCATTAGCTGAAAAGCCCACGTTGTCTTTTAAAAAAAAATGATAATGTTTGCAAAATCTTAAGATTCTGGTTTTTTAAGCCCAAATACCCATTCAGACTCAACCACCACACATAATTTATTTCATCCCTACCCAACCCGTTCTCTTTCTTCTCTCCATCATTAACGTTATTGCTGTTTATGATAACAAAAGGCCCGCAGGTTTGTTAGAAAGGATTAGGAAAAGGCAAAAGGTGTTAAAAGGAAACCAAAACCATCCATAATTGCCAATCCCTTGAGATACTCAGCTAACATTTCAGCATATGATATATTCCAGATTGTTGATATTGCAGATTTTTTTTTACAAAAATGAGGCTCATATTATCCACACTGTGCTACGATCTGTTCTTACTTAACACAGAATCATTCAATGTTAATAAATACTAATGACATCATCACTGTAGTCACTGCACAGTGTCCCACTGGGCAGCTCGTTATCATCCACCGACACAGTCGCCGGTGGATGGGCACCCAGGTGGTTTAGAACTTGGGGCTGACACAATCCCACCTGCTTTTCCAATTGCCGGACATTCTCCAGTTAGAAATACAAAGGAAGGACCTCAGTTCTTCATTTCTCACAAGTCTACGCTGAGAATAAACTCAATGAGGCCTATCATTTGTCTGGCATCTGCGCCGACAGAAGTGAAAAAGAAAAACCACAGACACGGTACTCCTTCCTTCATCTCTCCCAGCCGGCTGGCAGAAGCGAGGCCCGCAAGGCCAGGTTCATGGGCAGGAGGGCAGCGGTAGAGGGGGCTCTACGCACGCCGGGAAAGTGGACCAAATCTTAACTCAGCGGGATTGCGAGCTGGGAAAGACGTGAGGCTGGCCCACGAGAAAACCGACGTGCTTAGGGCCAGCCCAGCTTCTGCAGTTACCGCCGTCCGCGCTCCCCTGCCCGCTCGGGGACCACTCACCCATGTAGGCCGCCCAGTGCAGAGCACGCCGGTCCTTCTTGTCAAACGCGTTGATGTTCGCTCCTTTGGCCAAGAGTAAGTTGACCATCTGAAAGAAAACCAACGTGCAGATAATCTGAGTCAGGGCCACTCCAGTCGAAAGGCGGGGCCACGACCTGCAGCTCAAACACGGGAGGAGGCTGGCGTCCCCGACAACCCCGTGGCTCGTGTGGCAGAGGACAGGACCGAGCTGGCGGCTACTCTTTCAACCCCCGGGCCATACACTGAGCACCAGCTGTCGCTGCCCAAGGTCTGGCGTGCAGCCAGGAGCATCACATCCTCTAAGAGCCTCAGCAGCATGGTTGGGTTCCACGTGGGGCCGAGAGGGCCTCTGGGGAGATTTCTTGGGCCCAGTGGGGAGGGCGCTCACCTCCACGTGGCCGTTCAGAGCGGCGTGGTGCAAGGCTGTGCGGCCCCCTCGGTCGGAGACGTTGACGCTGCTCAGCAGGGGAATGATCACTTCCGCACACTTCACAGCCTTGTTGGCCGCCGCCACGTGGAGCGGGGTCTGCCAGTTCTTGTCCCTCGCGTTGACATCGGCCGAGTGCTTGATCAGTACTTGCACGGCTTCCTGCAACATAGGCGGAGTTTGCTGGCATCACCGACAAACGTTCAGGCGTTACTTACTGGAGAGAAGATACTTTGCCAGACTCCGGAATTACAGGGAGGGAAGACTCCATGGCCTCACGGGCTGGCTCAAGCTGTATGTCCTTCTGAGAAAAGCAAGGCGATATGGGATAAAAACCAAAAGAGTGGCACAGAGGAGAACAGATTTGCTTTATCTTTCTTTTTTTAGGCCAAGAGCCCTGGCACATCTTCAAAACCAGATAAACCTTCTAAGTGTAAGTTTCTTAACACAGTGTAGAGTAGCCCTAGGCCAAAGGAGAGTGCTCGTGTGCAGGTGCACACACCAGGGCAAAATATTAACAGATCAAAAGACGTCCAAGGAATTTCTAAACTTGGAATGTTTGTCAATAAACCTCTACCCTCCAAAGCCAAAGGCCTCAAAGCCCTTCAGACATTCTTGGATCAGATTATAAATTGTTGGTTCTCACAGCCAACACCTTAACCCTCCCTGTGTGATCAACGGCAGTCAGGGAAGGTCTATTCCTACCTCAGCTGGAAGCTACGAGACTGTTTCATCTTTTCCAACCGTGTATCGTGGGGTAACTTCTTTTCTACTGTTGAGTCCCTTTACCTCTACTGAGACCTACATCTTTTGTTTTCCTTCTATTGACCTAATCAGCTTATTTGCCCCTTGAACTATTACTCTCAACCTTGGCCAAGCAATGGAATCACCTGGGGGGCTCTCAAAATTACAGATGGCTGGGGCTCCTGGGTGGCTCAGTTGGTTAAGTGTCTGAGTCTTGATCACAGCTCAGGTCTTGATCTCGGGGTCACAAGTTCAAATCCTCAATTGGGCTCCACATTGGGCGTGGAGCCTACTTAAAAAAAATACAGGTGGCTGGTGCCACGCAAGAGATTCTAACTGTCCTCAGGATTTCTGTAAAGGGGACTTTGTTGTATAGCTAGGACGGAGGACACTCTTCTGTTCCACCAAGAAAATGGCAGAGCTTCTCTCAAGACGGGAATGACTGTTGGTTATTTCTCTTTATTTCTGGAGACATCCCTAGAACCAGTTAGAGGGACTCCTGTATGAACATCTCAGTGCGGCATCAATAAACCAATGAAAGGCAGTGAAAGGGGCCACACTCCTGCATCCTTCATGGACTGAGAGCTCACCCCTGTCCACCTTATTCCTCACAGCCCGGAACTATCCAACCCACTTTATCATGCAGGTACATAAAAGTGCTCAGTGAGTAGACTGTTTGGACTCTTAAAATTGAAGTTTTTATCAGGGACATACATAATGAAGGAAAAAGAATATTCTATGGGATCTGTCACAGGAAGATATTGAGATAAACAGCTAATGTGGACAGTAGAATGAGAGTGCAAAAAATTCTGCTCTTCAAATTAGAGAATACAGTTTAAATGCACAGTATGACTCCATTTAGATGCTATAAACAAGAAACCCATCGGGCCCAGGCAAACAAGCAATTTGTTCAAATTACCAAAAAGGAAAAAAAAAAAAAAAAGGATATATGCCCCCCATCCTCAGCAAGACAATAAAGTAATGATACTAAACATTCCTGGGGCTCCCTTTAGAGTGAAATGGGTGTTTGTATGTTAATGGTCACCTACTACACGCAAAACACTGTGGAAGACTGAAAGAAACACAAGCCAGACTCCATTCTAAAAGCCAGCTGGGTGAACAAAAAACAAACAAGAGAAAAGCAAAGCCACAATATAAAATTCAGATTTAAATAAGAAAAAAATGATACTTTTGTCAACTTTGGTCTCAAAAATTGTGAGGTTTATGCAGATACGTACATACAATCTATTTTGACATGGGACGAAATGACTGGAACCTCCGTTTATGTTTATTTTCTTTACAAAGGAAAGCACTGTAGCTGGTATTTAACTCTGGGTTGGCCCTGTGCCCTCAGTCAGCTCCACAGAGGATCTTGCCTTGCAGGATCCGAGATGCCCTCCATGAAGAGGGGGATCCACATGCGGAAAGGGTAATGCTTGTCCTCCCCATTCCTTCACTCTGAGTGCACTGAAATGTGCAGTGACGGGCCTGACAGATCTGTCTACAGATTGCGACGCTGATCAGAAGGCAACAAAAAGATGTGGACAGGATCTCTAATACATCTCTCTTCGTGGGACCGTGAAGCAAATGCCATTGCCAGGGCCAGCTTTACCACCTTTGTCTCTCCTGCCCGCACTCACTGTCATAGCTCAAAGAGGCCGAGAATAACCACTATTTCTACCTGCCTACTTTTATAAAATGTTTTAACTGTGGCATTCCTCATTTTCATTTCCATATCTGCTTAGGAAATGAATTGCGCCGTTTTCATCTTACTTGACAAGAAAGGGCTATATCAAGAAATACTTATACAAAGGAGGGTATCTTACTTAGTTTCCAAAAATTAACGTGTTTTGTTTTGTTTTTTAATGAAAATACAAGCAGTCTAAAATGATCATGGAATCAATTCACAGACATAAGGGATATTAGAAGTAACAGGGGTCATCTGCTCTGACCCCTTGATTTGATGGGCAGTGTCATGTTATAGGCAAAACAGTGATCTGTCAGCCACACTGGTTAAGAGCCTGGCTCCTGTGTTTTCTGCTAGGCCACAGCTCACTCAATGGATAGTACTAGCCAAGCTTGCTGACATATTTTTAAATGCTAACTCTCCTTATTTAAATTTTTTAATTCTGAAGTTTCACCCTGCCAAATCTGCTTAACACACTAATAGAGATTTAATATATTACTTCGGGAAAAACAAAGCTTTGCTTTAAAAAGATCATTTCCTCTTCTAAAATTGCCTCTTTCACAAATTTTAATCTTGGAAACACTTTAACTTGGTTTCAAGAGAGTGTGATTTTATGGCTGTTTAGGAAATTCATGATTTTTGTAATCAAAAGAAGTCTCTCTTTTCCAGGAGCAAACACTGGCTAAAAATTTAATGTCTAGGGGCTACTCTGACAGAAATTTGCAGGATAAAAAGAAAACAAGTATGAGGGAAAGGAAGCCGAACGCTTTCTGAATCAAGAAAAGATACTTAAATAGTGCTTCTCAAACTATCTGCAGTGAAAGACCAGTTTTTAAAAAATTATTTCAAACCCATCATGAGTCAATACTTTTGTAAAATACAATAAAAAGTGGGGCACCTGGGTGGTGCAGTCAGTAAAGCGGCCGCCTCTTGGTTTTGGCTCAGGTCGTGATCTTAGGGTCTTGAGATCAAGCCCCGCTTTGGGCTCTGAGCTCCACGCAGAATCTGCTTGAGATTTTCTCTCCATCTCCCTCTGACCCTCCCGCTCATGCTCGCTCTCTCTCAGATAAATAAGTAAATCTTTTTAAAATTACAATAAAATGTAATTAGTAGAAGAGACAAAGGGAAATTATGAACTCAATTTTTTATTATTAATTAAATTTGGCAGGCATGAAACAACTCTGTCCAAGTGCTCTAAAAGTTTCTGAATGCTTGCTCTTTTCATTACAGTCTTAAGACAAAAGCTCACAGGCTGAGAAGGATACACACATCGCACTGTGACACTGTGAGTAATGCCCCTTCAAAGCCTTTGTTTCTCTTTTAGTGAATAAACACATGTGGGAGTCCAGCATTTCTCCCGAATGGAGGCATCAGCCCAGTCAGCATTCAGCGTTCGCACTGCCCACCTTCTTGGATTACACTCCATAGAAGGCTGCGCTGTATCAGTCAAGGGAATAATAGGGAGAGAAACTGTAATGGGATGTCACATGGAAGGGAACTGGGGATGGCATTTACAGTCAGCTTATTTCTACTTTTTATGACCTTCTATTTTCACAAAAGGCCACTCCAACCCTGTAATAAGAAGTAGAAACAGACCCTATGGCACATGGAAAAGACGAGAAGAAACAGGATGCATGTGTCTTAAAAACCGTTGCCCTTAATATTTGTTTTTTCCCTCTCGAATGTACATCGTATTTAAGTGGTCACAAATTACTCATGGAAAAGTAACTGTTTATGACTATCCAGAGTCCTTGCAGGCATAGACAATGTCAAAATCTATAAACTGTAAGTGGCTTTAGACTGGGGTCTGAGCCAAATAATTTTCTGTACTCTCCCCAAAGCCTGGCAGGTGCCTTACACATACCATATACTCAATAATTTGGATAGAATAAATATATTGGTATAATCATTAGCAAACTCTCTTATTAATAATATGCAAGTATTAACAAGACATTTACCATGGGCTGATGTCCCGGAGGCTACACTCACGTCCTGAAGGCATTTACTCTATTACTGAGATCATCTGGGGCTTTTATCCTCTATTGATTAGAGCAATTTCATATTCTGTAGGAACTGCATGAATTGGTACCCAATTAATTCATTCAATTAATTGAAAATTCCTCCAAAAGTACTCATTATTAAATTAAACTCACCCTTTATTATTAGAATTATTATTAGAGTACAATTACTCTAACGACTAACAGTACAAAGGGGACTCACTTTGGGATATGAAAGAACTCAGAGGGAACTATTCAAGAAGTGCTGGCTTTCAGAGGAAAAAAATGAAACACGGTGAAACCAGAGAGAGAGAGACAATCCCTAAGAGACTCTTAATCTCAGGAAACAAACTGAGGGTTGCTAAAGGTGGGGGGGGTTCTGAGGGATGGGGTGGCTGGGTGATGGATATTGGGGAGGGTATGTGCTATGGTGAGTGCTGTGAATTGTGTATGACTGATGATTCACAGGCCTGTACCCCTGAAACAAATAATACATTATATGTTAACTAGTTGGATTCAAGTAAATAAATACATAAATAAATCTCAAAAAAAAAAAAAAAAGGGAAGAAGAAGAAGAAGTACTTGTTTTCAACACTGGGAAGGCCAGACACTGAAGTATTCCCAGTCTTCAATCTCAGCTCTCAGAGTGTGGTATATAGACCACCTGTGTCAGAATCTTTTTTTTTAAAAATGCAGATTTCTGGGCACAACCCTAAGCTTCATCAAAATCTCCGGAGATGAGGTTCTAGAACAGGTACTTGTGACAAGCACCTCAGATGACTCGACTCCACAGTAAATCTGAGTATCACTCATCTACAGTCCAACTAATAGGTCCTAAAATGCTTACTTTCTTCCCATTCCAGGTACTATGTTCTCCATGTGATCACCTTTTTATAACCCTAAAGATAATTTAGGGAAAGCAGTAACATTCTAGTCTCCCATATAATTTTCCTAATCCTCCTGTCTACTGGCATTTAGCTCACAGTAATGACAATGTTTTTTTAGAGAAGGGGGGAAACATGAGTTTTAAAATTTAAACTGTAAGATAAAATGCTTATCCCGCTCGGCTCTGGGAACTGTTTCTATGCTTGTCAGGACTTCTGTCTGCACAGACAAAAAGTAGACCCATTTTAGTGGTTGGCACAGTTTCCGTCAGGGCGCTCATGGGATCTGAGGGAAGTCGCTGAGCATGGGGGTTAAGGGAGCGGTGTCTCAAGTTACATTCTCCTCCGCTTACTGCCTGCACGAGCCAGGCTCGTTCCCGGACTCCTCTGAGGTTACGATTCCTAAATTAGGATGAAGAGCGCTATCAGTCTCTCAAAGAGTGGCTGAGAGGTTAAAACAGAAGCGTGCGCAGAAAGAGCACACACTAAGTGCTCCATAAATGCTCACTGTGACAATATATATTTGGACACAACATCCCCAATTCTATAGCCTAAAGATAGGATACAATCATTTTTAACTCCGCTAGCCAAAAGGCAGCCTCCAGAACAGGAAAGTGAAAAGTTCACCAAAGGAGCTGCTCCCCGGTCACTCTAGAAGAAAATGCATGTGTGAAAGGCCGGCTGCATTTGGACGTAGGCCACAGCAGGCTGTGTGCCTGGTTGTCTGCCCTAAATACCGTGTCCTAGAAGACACACTTTGCACACTTTCCGGCCCGTGTAGCACATGTAACTGTGCCTTGCATCGAGCGGCCTTCAACAAACATGTATTACACTGGCCGGGTTCGCATGGATTTAATTCCTGTCCCCAGGGCTGCTCTTTTCCAAGAAAGAAAACCAAAAAGCAGCAAGAATAAGCTAAACAGGAGAAATGATATGAAATAACTCACAATGCTTCCGGAAACTCTCCCTGTAAGGCCCAAATCTTGTTCGTCTATGTTATCTAGAACTGCACAACTTGTTCCCCTCATATTCTGGCAAGAGACCCTCTTCATGTCTTCTCACAGTGGGAGCAGTCGGTGGGGGGGTTGGTGAGTCAACGGACAGTGCTGCTTGGCTCCATTACTTGTTTGGCTGTGTCCTCCCTGGGCACCCCAGACATGGGCAGGGGTGGGTTCCAGATCAGGAGGATTGGGACTGGGTCGGAAGGAAGCACACGGCACAGCCTGGTCAGTACCAGGAAAAGGCCTGAAGGTTTATCTCCAGAACCCAATCCACGTTGAAGCATTTTCAGTGGGTATGACCCTGCCTTGTTCTGCTTTCCGGTCTGTGTAGGCGCTTTTCTGTCAGGCATGGGTGGATGTTTAATCAGTAAGATGATCTGATATGCCCATTGCTGTTACAAGCTCAGGAAGTAAATTTAGCAATGAACATGATTTTTCCAGACATAGAAATTGGGCCATAAAGTTTTCCTGGATGGAAAGAAAGCTCAGAACTCTTGACTTATACTGATATCTCTGACTTCCACGGGTACCTGTGCTGAATACAATTTTGACACTCACCCTGATGGTGCAGGTTCCAGTAGCTGAAATGGCTCCCAGGGCTACACTTCAGAAACAAGCTTCAGATGGGTTTAACTTGCATACCTGCAAGATGACTGCCACTGGCCTTCTCTGTGGTGCAGACTAGTTCTATGTTAACGGTTGTACAGAGAATCAAGTTAACCTAGCTTATGTTATTAGAACGACAGTCTTTAATGAATCACTCAGAAAACAATTGTTTAGGGGCACCTGGGTGGCTCAGTCGGTGCAGCATCTGCCTTTGGCTCAGGTCATGACCCCAGGGTCCTGGGATCAAGCCCCGCATCAGGCCCCTTGCTCGGCAAGAAGCCTGCTTCTCTCTCTCCCTCCGCAGCTCCCCCTGCTTGTGCTCTCTCTCTCAAATAAATGAAATCCTTTTTAAAATATTTAAAAAAAAACCCACTGTAAACAAAACAATTGTTTACCGAGCAGCCAAGATCCTAGAAACACAATGACAAGCAATACGGGCGGCACTCATTTCAAGGAACTTAATATAGAGAAGGTCTTTTTAATTAGAATAGGATAACAATTTCAGGGGTTGTTTTATATAGTTCCAACTTAGCCTATGTTGGAACTACTTTGCTCGGGATCTCCGCCCCGGTCCTGTTGGCCACAAGAGCACTCTTCATGCTTTCTGGAAGGCACGACGAAAGCACAGGCTGACCACTGTGCTGGGCGTCTGTGCTGGGGCAGCTTGCCTACGTCGTCACCGACCAGCTGGAGCCACGTGCTGGCACGAGGCATCTCCGGTGCACCTTCAGGACTTGCAGTATCTCCCTCAGTTTCTCCCACCCTTGGGCCACGTGCCTGCAAGCTCTAAGCTGAAGCCCGCAGCAGTTTTTATCCTCCCCCAGCAGCAGACCCTGCCTGCGGACAGTGACTTCACGATCACACAGAACCCATGGGGACAGCCTGACACAAACTTCTGCAGCAGCTCACACAATCGTGGAAGGTCTAATTACTATAATAAATATCTTATCTTGGATCTCCCTCGGTGCTTCTGGTCCCCTAATTGAACCCGGAACCATCAATTACCTACAATTTAGAAGCAAAGGTCTTTGAGGACAGTACAGAGTTTATAAGCCTTTCAATGAAGAAAGGGTTTTTAATTCATATTCATATAAGTAATACTGGTGTTTGCCAATCCAAGCAATGGACCGACGTGCCAGCTCTCACCTGAGCACACAGGTCCCCTTCGGCAGCCAGCTCTCAAAACACCAACCCAAACCTTCTCTGCTGTTTCCCCATCAAGCCCATTTCTCTTGCCTCAGCTGTGACTTAGGGGAGGCACAATGTATAGGCAGTAGCATCCGATTCAAAGGAAGCAAGAAATCTGAATTTAGAACTGCCAGGCACAGAGACGTGCTCACAGTCAGTTCCAGAGATGGTTACAGAGACCCAATATTCATAAGAAACTTTTTAACTTGTTGTAGTAGATATTAATAGGAAGTCATCCTCTTTCACAAGTTTATATATGACCCTGATTATTTACAACTCAGGGCCTGTGTTTAATTCCTTCCCAGCCAAGAGACACCTGAAAGGGATTTTTTTCCCCCAGCAAACCTGCAGAGGGAGCTGGTTCCTTAGAGAAGCAACAAACGCCTTTCTCAGATAGACTGATCGGTCACTGGGTTGACTGAACTCACCCTAAAGACCGGTAAAGAAGGCAAGCGGATGGTTGCTGCCATGGATGTTTTGGGGACTGAAGCAAGTAGCGGACCTAGCAAAGGGAGAGAGCACTTGGGAAAGATCCCATAGTTCTGAAATCATCTAGTCTTCTGTTTTTCTGTCCCACTAGACTACGTGCCTCCTAAGCACAAGGCCTGGAATATAGGAAGTGCTTAGTGAAATTTTTTTTTTTTTAACTTAAAAGACCTGGTTCTTGTTAAAAGAGGAAACAAACCCATATTTTTCAGAAGATCCTTAAAAAGAAATTTGCTGAAGATCACATGGTCTTAAAAGACCAGGAAATACTTCTCTGAAGGAGCTGGTCTCATGAAGCTGGTCATACCAACGCAAGCAGCCACTGTCCCTGCTTTCCCAGGTAAAACAGAAATGACCATAAGAAGGTTCTGGATTCCCCAGAGCATAAGCCCGGCAACTTAGGATCATTAACCTTCCTCATTCCCTGGGGCCCTCAGAAAAGAGAACACAACCCACACCTTCTCTTTTTTTTCTTTTTTTTTTCTTTTTTTAAATTTTATTTATTCATTTGAGAGAGCATGAGAGCTAGAAAGAGAGCACATATAGAGGAAGAGGAAGAGAGATAAGCAGGCTCCCCGCTGAGCAGGGAGCCCAATGCTCGGCTCAATCCCAGGCCCCCAGGATCACAACCTGAGCAGAAGGCAGACGCCCAACCAACTGAGCCACCCAGGCGTCCCAACACAAACCACACCTTATAAAAACTGCTCAACTCACACAGCACAGCAAGGAAGATTATGAGCACTGAGAAAAGTGTCAGGTACCAAGTATTTTGTGAAATTTCCAGACAGTTGCCAAAGAGGAAAAGCTGACACTGGTGACAGGCACCGACCCCTGTGACATTAGCAGGCACCCTCGGCGACAGCACTTGCTGCCGGACAGACGGGGAGCCCAGCTCCTTCTCCAGCAGCAGAGGAGTCATCTGGTCAAATCCGCCACCAAGACTAGTCATCCAATGACAAGTGCCTCCTGGGTAAGAGCCTCTGGTCTCCCAGGACGGTGAGAGACCCCTCTGACCGGGCTTCAGGGCTCACAGTCACCAGCATTCCCCACCTCTCCTCACCCACACTGGTTCTCTTTTCACCACTTTTACTTTCCCTGAACCAGCTGCTCCGTGCGCTGTAGCGTCAACGACCCTCCTCTCCGTTCCGACGTGCTAGATCGGACTGTATGAATCGTGATCATCTAAAACCATCTTCACCAGCATTTCCAGAATTCAAAATAAATTCTTGCTTGAGCACCTACCGTGGAGCAGGCTTGGGATACACCAGGGAACAAAACACAGGTCCCCGCCCTTGCGGAGCGTCCATTCTGGTGACATGTTTGCGGAGCTCAGGATGTTCATGCAGGACTGACCAGCTTCCTCTCCCTGCTGCTCCACCTCGGCCTTCTCAGTTAATGGCCCCACCATTCACCCAGGGGCCTCTCCTCTGCCTCACCCTCCCGAGGTCCCAAATGCTGTCAGGTTCATACTTACCCTGTGACCACACCCCAGCGCTCAGAGGACCCCCAGTCCTCTGCCATGTGACCTAACCTCTGCCATCAGACCTACCTCCACTACAGCGCTCGTTCCATCTACACAGAGCTGAACCCGCCATTCATTCATTTCCATGTCCCTTGTCCTCTAGCCTGTTTAGCCCCCTGCCTCCCTCCTTCCCCTGGCCTGGTAAGTGCCTACTCTCTAGGGCTTGGAGGTACTAGATTAAATAAGATAATCACTCACTTCACTTCTGGAGGCAACAGCCCGGTGCAGTGGGGTGAGCCACATGTTGTCCTTGGCATTGACACGAGCTCCTGAAAGCAAAAGCACAAGTCAGAGGCATAATGCAGTCAGGGGAAATTCTACTCATGTTAAGTCAAATGGGATATCTTGTGCTCTCATCTGCCTTGTACAACCACCCTATTTCTTTTTTTTTTTTTCCTTTTGTATCAGTCATGTACTTTCTAGCCACCAAACAGAAGGAGAGACCCAATACAGTAGAAAAATTGAAATCAGGAGCTGAAAATGGCACAAGAATTGGGAAAAGACTAGACAAGAAGTGCGATATCTCATTGGATAGGGGACACAGTGGTAAAAAGGCTGAGATTCTCCAGGAGTAGGGTCATGTAGATCCTGAAGAATGAAGAACTTTGCAGGTATGTGTGTAATGTAAATATATATGCATATATACATACAAAATATATGATTATATACAAATATAAAATTTTATCTATAAAATACATAGTCACATACGTTATTTTTAGTCACTAAGTAGACTTAACCTCATGGGGCACACAATGGCCTTCTTGGCAAACTGTCAAAGATGAGCTGCGTTCCAACAAAGGTATACTAGAGGTCAGCTGGATTTTAAACCAATCTTATAAAGTTGAGTTTGATGAGACTTGATCTGGGCTAAGGGGATTCACAGAAATCTGTTCTATCCAAGACTCTCGATGATTTCCCTGGCACAAGCCAGATATCTTGGGAGCAAGCAGCCGACTTCCATAGAGCTTTGGACAGACGTAACATGAAGCCTATGCACGTTGCTCAGAGCTCCTTCCGCTTGGGGAGGGGAGGGCGGCAGGCAGACAGTTTCAGATGGGCCAGAACCAACTCACATTCAGGGACGTGCCCTCACGCTCAACTTTCTGGGAGCCACGTCACCAATCGGGGGACAAAAGCTCCATGTGAATGGATTCCAAGAGTAGAGAATGCCTTCCTTCCGAGATAGACTCTCAGTTCCCCATGAGTGCAAGCCCACCACAGAAACACCCAACATCAGCTTCCTTTTAGGGGGGGGCGGGTTTTGTTTTGTTTTTTTAAAATATTTTATTTATTTGAGAGAGACAGTGCACGTGTGAGCATGAGTGTGGGGGGGGGGCAGAGAGAGAAACAGATGCCCCACTGAGCAAGGAGCTTCAATCAGGACTCGATCCCAGGACCCTGAGATCATGACCTGAGCTGAAGGCAGATGCTTAACCCACTGAGCCACCCAGTTCCCCCAGGTTTGAAGTTTTGATCAGTCTTTTGCTCAGATGGAAAATTTTGTGAAATAATTTTGTGTGATATCTTTGTAGATGTAACAAGAGGAACCTATGTTAGCCTCAGGCCAACAAGGAAGGGCGCTCCCGGGGAAGAAGACTGGAGGGATGAATCAAAGGAACCAGAAAGTAAGGTGGGGGAGGGGAAGTGCGCACGGGATGCCTCTGGAACAAGGGCCAAGAAAATGAGTCCAGTGGAAGCAGGACTGATTCATCTCTGTGAGCCCAAGGACAGCTGAGAGCTGAAAAGTAGAAACTTATTTTTAAAAAGTGAAAGAAAAAGGCAACAGGAGACTTTCATGGGTCAAGGTGAGCTAGAGGGGCACGTGCGTGGCTCAGTCGGTTAAGTGTCAGACTCTTGGTTTCCACCCAGGTGGTGATCTCAGGGTCTTGAGATCAAGCCCTGCATTAGGCTCCACCTGGGCATGGAGTCTGCTTAATACTCTCTCTCTCCCTCTTCCTCTGCCCCTCCCCCCACTCACTCTCTCAAAATTAAAAAAAAAAAAAAGTGAGCTCAAAATTCAGTTTAAGCCACCAGCTAAAAAATAAATACCAAATCATAGACCTTACAATATTTTTCTGTTTAACTGAAGAACAAATACCATCAACAATATTGATTCTAGAAAACAAGAACATAATACTCCCTAAAGCAAAGAAAAAATGTCTCCCCCCACCCCCGCCATTCTGATTTCGTTGGTTTGAGATGAGGCCAGGCACAAATAGTTTTTAAAAGCTCCCCAAGACCCAAGATTATTTTAATATGCTGTCAGGGTTGAAAGCCACTGAAAAATTGTTGTTTAGTTTATCAAGCTTCAAATCCTACTTCTACTGACTCCATCCAGGCAGCTCACCTAGGAGGCTCAAGCCCTTACCTCAACAGGCTCAGATGAGATCAGCGTGGGGATGCTAGGAATCAAAGGCAGTAGGTATCTCCCTCCCCTGGAGCAGGAAGTCCCGGGTTAACTGCTCCGGAGTGGACACCCGAAAGGGCTGGGGGCAAGTCTCCTCCCCCGGGGAAGCCTGCCTCAAGCTTCCCTTTGCTCGCCCTGTCCATTTTTAAGGAACGTCCTGTCACAAAGTCGAACCAGTCATCTGAGAGGGACAACACCTGGGCCACAGCACACTCCGGGTCTGGGCTGCCACCTACCCATCCGCACGATGTCCTTCTCCCCACTCTAGTCATCCCTTCCTTCAGCAAGTTTGGAGGAAGGAACAGGATGTGGAGGAAGGAACAGATGCGACACCTGCCACAGGTACCGAGTCAGCTCAGACTCAGAGCCTCAAAGTCTGCGCTGTCTGGTGGGAATGTGATGGGAGTCAGCGATGCAATTTTAAGTCTTGTAGTAGCCACATTAAAAAGGGGACAAAGAAAACAAGAAAAATTAATTTTAATTATATATTTTACTTAACTCAATACATCCAAAACATCATGCAATCGAGTTTAAAAGTTACTGAGGGCAGGGCGCCTGGGTGGCTCAGTGGGTTAAGCCTCTGCCTTCGGCTCAGGTCATGATCCCAGGGTCCTGGGACTGAGCCCCGCATCCGGCTCTCTGCTCAGCAGGGAGCCTGCTTCCCCTCCTTTCTCTGCTTACTTGTGATCTCTGTCAAATAAATAAATAAAATCTTTTAAAAAAATTATTGAAAAAAATTATTGAGGGAATTTACATTCTTTTTTTCATGCAGATGAAAAATATATATTCAAAAATTCAAAAAATTCAAAAAAATATGCATTCAAAATCCAATGTGTGTTTCATCCTTACAGCACATCTGCACCGAACCTGGCCACACATCACGTGCTCAGGAGCCACAGCTGGTTTGTGACTACCGTGTTCGACAGTGCAGATCCAAATGCTACGCAGTAGAGGCCAGACTTGGAGACTCATTGGCTGAGGAGCTCCCTTTAGTTCTAAAGAGCTACAGTTCGGGCGCCTGGGTGGCTCAGTGGTTTGGGCCTCTGCCTTCAGCTCAGGTCATGATCTCAGGGTCCTGGAATCGAGCCCCGCATCAAGCCCCACATCGGGCTCTCTGCATAGTGGGGAGCCTGCTTCCTCCTCTCTCTCTGCCTGCCTCTCTGCCCACTTGTGAATACAGAAAAATCTTTAAAAAATAAAAAAAAAATTAAGAGCTACAATTCTATTATTACAGCTCAGCGACAGCCAGGAGCCTTGTTCAAAGTTGCTAACATAATCTGAGCTCTTACTCTGTACGCTAACACACGTGTAGTCCATTCAATAGGGAGATGCTATTACAATGCCAATTTCATAGACGAAGGAACAAAGGCCATGAGAATTAACAGTCTCCAGGCAGCCAGCTAGGAAGGGGCAGACTTGAACCCAGGCAGTCTGATTTCAGTGCCCAAGTTCCTGGGCACTGTGCTTCACTCCATCACTAGCCATTCAACCAAACACTGATTAAGCTTCCCTTTCACTGTCCCCATCTTTCTCTCCATTCCTTACACTCATTCCTCTCTCCCTCAGTCCATCTCTCTCTCTTCCTCCATTTTCGTATATCTATTTTCAAATATATATTCCCTCTTGATTTCATTTCCTTCTTTCCCACCTTTCTCCTTTTAGCGCCAAGCACTGGTTATAATAATATGAAACAGAAATACACATTTTATTATTCATAGTCTTTGAGAGAGTAAATTTTGCATTGCATGTGCATAAACTTCAAAAGCTAATGCAAGAAGAACCCCAAATGGCAAGACGCCTAGAAAAATAGACTTCTCAAAATTCAAGAAGGAGAGGCATATGAAAGCAACATTAACATACCATTTCACACCCATCAAATTGGTGAAAATTATAAAGTAGGGCAATGCCAAGAGTTAGCAAGGGTATGGAGAAATACTAAGACTTCCATATAGGCAGTGGGAGCATGGACTGGTACAACCGTCTTCGGGAAGCAGTTTGGTTCCACCTGGGAAAATTGACAATACGTGTGCCCTACTACCCAGCAACCCCCAGTTGTATACCCTGGACAAACTCTATAAGAATGTTCACTGCAGCATGTTCATAACAGCAAGAAACTGGAATCTTAAGTGTTGGTTGAGAGGAAAATGGAGAAATATGTTTGGTATATTCATACAATGGAATGCCCTCATCATGGAAATGGAGGGACTGAAGTTTTACCTATACAGAAACAGATGCACTTCAAAAACACAAAATGAATGAACAAATGAGGTTGCAAAGTATTACCTGTGGCATAATGCCAGTTATATCAAGTTTTTAAATTTACAAAAACAATTCTATACCTGGTTTGTGGATACACAGGCATGAAATAAAAATGGTAAATGTGGCTAAAGAAACAGATACCAACTGTGGATAGTGGTTGTTTCCAGGGAGGGGTGGTGGGAGAAAGGCTGAAGGAGTTCTGTCAAGTGGGCTCAAGTGTGTCTTCAATATTTTATTTAGGAAAAATGTATGAGGGGGCGCCTGGCTGGCTCAGTTGGTTAAGCTTCTGCCTTCAACTCAGGTCATGACCCTGGAGTACCAGGATGGAGCCCTGCATCGGGCTCCCCATTCAGTGGGAGACCCTTCCCCTTCTCATGCTCTCTCTCTCTCTCTGACTCTCTCAAATAAATAAATAAAAACTAAAAAAAAAAAAAGATACAAACATGGAAAAAATGTTAAGATTTCTTAAAGCTTATTATATCATTCTCCATATTTTCTGTGTTTGAAATATTTACTATCAAACATTCTTAAGAAAGCTAGCACATTTGAGTTGTTATGTTTCTTCATAAAAATGGGGAGGATTGAGATGCTTTTCCTTATGTTATTTTTTGTTCTCAGTTAGTGGCCCTTCTCCCTGGTAAAAATAAAATGACATTTCCCTGTATAAAGTAGACCAGTCATAGTCTCTTCCAGGATGTTCCTAAGGCTCACCCCAGGAGAGTAAAGAATTAGGAACCAAAACTGCTGTTGGATTTCTAGATAACCTTGGTTGCACAGTTGAATTTGAAAAGAAATTTTCAGGTTAACAATGTGTTCCTTCCTGGTCTCATTGTTCCTACTCATGCTCTCTTCCCTCCACAATCACTGTAGCTGACCCCACAGGTAGACCCCCAGCTACAGAACAGAGGCAAGTCCGCACACCCAGAAAAGGTGGACCACGGAAGTCCATGACCACTCAAAGGTGAGAGAGCTCTAGAATCTGATGGAATCTTTTGCCATCTCTCCAAATGTCATCTCATCACCTCATTTTGAATCTAAGTATCTCAACCCAGTAGCTCCTCACCAGGCAGACCATGAGGAAACTAACAAGGGGCACAGTGCCTGTGTGTGGTACCTGCCCAGACCTGCACCCACCTGCTTTGTCCACTGTGTGTTGAAATCTTACCTTAAGTCTCCCTCTACCTTCTCCCTGCCCCCCCATCCTCCCTCCCTCCCTCCCTTATACACACAACCTATTTCTGTCTTTGTGTGTGTGTGCACTAGAATGCTCTATAACATGTTTCTAAAGGAAGTAACTGTGGGTTAATGTTAATATGAATCCTCATGAATGTATTATAAAAGGTTAGTTGTGAAAGTAAAATGCTGGAAACTTTGAGGATAGACAAAGAAGAGTTGGTTAAATAAATCCTTATATAGCCATATGAGGTAGCTGTGGTGACTTATAAGAATTCCTAATAATGTGGAGAGATGTTCACAAACTACTGTTATGGGAAAAAAGCAAGTACTGAAATAGTCTGTATGCAATGAGCCCACTCTGTAGAAACACTGAACAGTCAAGAAGGATGAACCACGAAAGCCCCAAGATCACTTTCTGGCCCATGGTAAGCACTACCTAACGCTTGCTCACTATTAGCAGATCAGAGCCAGGGACTCAGGGATAGAAACTGGGGCATCAGCCAACGGCACAATGTGCCAACTTAGTTCTAAGGCCAGGGCAGACCTAAGTTAACAGTTGCTCATTGAAGGACGCTTCTTGGTTAAAAGAGAAGTTCCTTAGTGTCTCTTCCATTGAGCCGGTTTGAACAGCAGCTATGAAAACCTGCCTGCCCCGATGAAAGGCAACAGTCCTGAGTGAAGTAAGTCAAGCAGAGAGAGTCAATTATCATAAGGTTTCACTTCCTTGTGGAGCATAAGCAATAGCATGGAGAGCATTGGGAGATGGAGAGAAGGGAGTAGGGGGAAATCGGAGGGGAAGACAAACCATGAGAGATTGTGGACTCCGAGAAACAAACTGAGGGTTTTGGAGGGGTGGGGGGTGGGGGGTTGGGTGAGCCTGATGGTGGTATTAAGGAGGGTACGTGTTGCATGGAGTACTGGGTGTGGTGCCTAAACAATGAATCTTGGAACACTGAAAAGAAATTAAATAAATAAATAAAAGCAAAAAAATAAAAATAAAAATAAATACAATAAGAAATAATACCTGAAAAGAAAAAAAAAAAAGCAACACTCCTATTTTACTACATGTTTTGATCATATAAATAATGCATGAATGCACTGTTTTTTTAAATGAATTCATATATTTGAGTAAATTCCTCTTTAGTATCATCCTCAATGCTGGACTCTTCCCACTTACTGGGAAAAAACTACTGCTCTGAGCCTGTTACATAAGCTTCCAGTTTCTTTTATCCCTTTACGTGCCAATCTGTGTACCACAGAAAATTGAGAGAATTAAGCTGAGTGGTCAGTACAATATTCTTCCTGTGTGTTTAAAACATTATGCAATAATTTAAGAAAACCGACATCTCTGTTGACACTTACAGTATGAGTCCATTCTTTTTAATTACCACGTGTATTCCGACACACAAACACATTATATTTTTTAGATATTCTCCCCATCGATGGGTATTTCATTTGTTTCCGATATTTCTTTATACAAACAGTGCTGCTGTGACCATCCATAATGTGATTCCTCATCCAAACATCAAGCATTATCTAGGACAGACCGTTAGAAATGGACTTCCATCATGGGTCATGCACACTTTTGGTCCTAATCCTTAGTCTCAGCCCTCCAAAGGGAGCTACTGTATGAGACTGCTTCATTTCCCACATCCTCATCAACACTTGGTGTTATCATTTAAAATACTGCAAATCTGATTGGGAGAAAATAGCATCCTATTTCTAATTTTTTCTGTTTAATAGTGAGATTGGGGATCTCCTAAGATGTTTGTTTACTGGCCATTTGCAACTCATTCTCTGAGAATTGCTTGTTCATATTCTTGGCCTATTTCCTCTATTTTGCCATTATATTGTTATTATATATTATATGAAATATATATTCTATTCTATTGTTTTTTCTTATAATTTATACATTTACATCGTATTGTTGTTCCTATTATTATTTATATATTCTGAAAACGTCCAGTTTTAAGTAGATCCAAAGTGGCGTTTAATAATTCAAATTCTTTCAAGGGGAAAAATGACCCTGAGCTCGCTAAGTATCACAAAGCAACACACACTGGGCGTGTCACAAACAACCCACACCAGCACTGTTTGTGTGTAGTGTTAAAGTCACTTGAAGAATGGAAAAATAATTAGAAATCTAGGAGGTGGCTTCCTTCAGTCTCCGTCTCTCCACGCATCCACCTCCAAAAGGTTAAACAGCCAGCTGCCAGGAAAATCTCCTCTCCTGGAACAGCAAAATTATTATGACAAAAGCAGAGTTATCTGACCGGGGACGAAGGCCTATTTCATCAGTGTCATCCCCCTGCCACAGGCTTCCTCATCCTCTTCCGTCCAACACGTCCAAGAGTCTTGTTTACATGTCAGAGGGAGACGTCGGAAGGTTTCGAATTGAATATTTATAACTGATTTTTCTAAAGGAAGCTTCATGTTATTTACCTGCCTGTCAGGCGCCATTGTGTACTGAAGGACACAGAGTCTGCATGTCTAATGATTTAAAGGCAAACACTTTTTACTCAAGGACATTTTGAAGCTTGAACATTAAAAAAAAAAAAAAAAAAAGTGCTAAGCTATAACTGATTCTCCAGAAACAAAGATCCAACTCAAAGTTGTCAGGCATCTACTCTAATTATAGACAAAGTATGCTTACATTGTACCCCTATTACCACTTGATTTTTTTTTTTTTTATAGAGATCAAGAGTAAAGGAAACTAAGTCTCTTTCCCAGAGGCAATGTTTCTGTTCTCTTGGCCTTGTCATCTAGGAAGAAGTAAAACAAAGGAAAAAGGTAGACTAAGGGATTGAAAAACCTTACAGGCCAGAGAGAAGGACTGATTCTTAAGGCTGGGTTATCCAAAATTTGACTTTTAATTGTATAAATAAATACGAAAGAAAGATCATAAATGAAATACAAATATAATAGAATGAAATCAGCTTGCTATTGATTTTGCTTTGAAACAAACAGACCAATACAGCGCAGGAGCCCTGTCCTTCAAAGCAACGACCTTGGAAGAGTGTATGATAATTCAGTGTTTGTAGCAATTGCTTAAAACATTTTTCAAACTCCCTTTGGACTTGCCTTTAGAGCTAGCTGACACACCCACCAGAAAACGTCTCATTACTTTATAATCACACCACACTGAGGACGCTAAAACCAGCACTACTTGGTTTAATCACCCCTCTTTCACCAGAAACACCTCCAAAAAAAAAAAAAAAATCAAAAACAACCACAAAAGGATGAATATGTATTATGCATTAAAAAATCAAAAGAATGACCTGCCATCTACTCTGATAACAATTTGCATTGAGAAAAGGAGTCACCTTTTGACAAAATCACAGGAAATAATTTTACAGGAATACCACTTGTTTTGTGGCCGATGTTCTAATGAATATCATTTTTAAAAAAGATTTTATTTATTTATTTGACAGAGAGAGAGAGAGAGATCACAAGTAGGCAGAGAGGCAGGCAGAGAGAGAGGGGGAAGCAGGCTCCCCGCTGAGCAGAGAGCCTGATGTGGGGCTCGATCCCAGGACCCTGGGATCATGACCTGAGCCGAAGGCAGAGGCTTAACCCACTGAGCCACCCAGGCGCCCCTAATGAATATCATTTTTAATGAGTAGTTACACCTCACAAACACGTGGCATGTTAGAAGATGGGTACTTGCAGTTTTCTTCCTTCAGCCCAGGACTTGAACCCTTGTGCACCCCAAGTTTCTCTATCGGGTCCTATCACCAGGCTCATCGTTTCCTTGTGTTCAGCTTCCTGGAGCTCAACCCTGGTCACTTCACTCTTAGCCACTGATGGGCTTGCCTGGTCTCATTCATGTATCTCCAGCAAACGATTTAGCAAACTCTGAACCTTCTCTTGACCTTAATCCCGACTCGGCTAGTTCCCAAACAGAAGCCAGAGGCAGGGGCTGGAAATAAAGCCAGGATCTGAACCGGCGGTTGTAAGAAGAGGAAAGTTTGAAAGCTTGAATTCCACCCTTTCTACTCAGAGACATTCAGGGTTCCATCTTCCTGGCTACTAGGAGATAAGGTCGGTAGGAATTGAGTGGGCTTGGGTTACACCACGCTCCGTAGGCTAATACAACAATGGAGTACACAGCTGTAATGGGCTATTCTGGCAAGGCTAAATTATTTGTCCAACATGGGAATCATTAGCACCTCATTCATTATTAAATTGGAAAACAGTTTGGTTGGATTCCCTGAAGCATCAGCGCCAGATGTAAGCTCAGAAATGCAATCATGCTGTTCCTGTCATGATATTTCTTCAGGAATTTAATATACAAATTGAATTAAGGAACTTTCAGGGAAATTAAAGCCATGTGAATTCCAAGAGTTTGTCTAAGCTTCCAGAGTTGAGTAAAATTTCTAAAGCACTTCCCCCAATGCTCTCCCATACCCTAAGCCTCCCTAATTTGATATGAGGAGGAGGAAAAATTCCGTAGCACGAGCCATCCAAATTATACTAGAGAGGCTGACAGCTCAGTAATGCTGAGACCACACAGGTGTGCCAATCGAGATCTACGGAACAATCTCTCCAGGCTCTACTGGGTGAGCCCCACGTAAGAGAGGCTGCTGGACTCCATCTCACATGACGGTGATGTGAAGCCACATTTCTCGAAAGTCAGCAGCCCGCAGATGTCTGAAGAAAACAGTTGGGTCAACTTCATGCTGCAGAATTAACATCTTCCTTCAGAAGTGGAAAAACAAACAATCCAAAAAACAAAGTTGGGAGTCCAAGATAAAATTCTGAATTTGCACGTTCATGAACTAAGCATTCCTCTGAGAGTCTGAGATATCTCTTAATACATCCGGATGGTTGGGACCACTTCAGTGTCATCCCACAAAATTCTTTATTTTACACCCCCACTGATTCTGCCTACAATCTTCCACGGACCAAATTTCCACTGTCGGGGCCACCGGCCAGGTGTGTACTGGCTCTTGGCCACAGTCTGTGTCTGTACCAAACAATATGTGTTTGCTTGGATCATAGCCCTGGAACATCTTTAAAATTGTCAGAAGGAAGGCCTGCTCTTGAAAACACAGGAATGCCACATAAAATCTAAGCTATGCTCCGTGCAATTGTCAGGAGCACAGGGCACACGCGTTGTATGGCACAGAATACTTGTTTCTTGGGAAATCCACCTCCAGAACATGAACACGACAAAAGTAAAAGCCATGTGAATCATCCTGGTGTATCACAGCACAATTCTCGGGTTTTGTTTTGCTTTTTCTACAGTGTTCCCCACATCTGTTTGAATACACGCATTAATTAGCTCCTACCTTTGCATAGTCTACTTTGGAATTCTACAGTTTCCCCTTACTACAGCAAACAAAGGCAAAACCTTAGTATAGGCCTTTTGCATAGTCTGTGGGCAGAAGTATTTCCTCCAGATTTTAATCGCCCTAAACGAAAAGGAGGAGGGGGAAAGCCAGCCAGTCTGCAATCCACACCAAGACACATGTGTGTGCTCAGATCCATTCCGGGGATCTGTCTAGCAAATACTCAAGGGAGAAAGCACATACTGGTTTTGGAAACCAGTTTGGTGAGATGTACTAAGCACACAGGTTTCCAAAAATGAAAGCATTGACATTTCTAAATCCAATGAGATATTTAAGAAAATAAAGAGAATAATATCATAAAACCATGTTTGCCATATCTGCTTCCAATCTTTTTTAAAGAAAATATTTTACAGAGTTGCAGTCTCTTTTTTACCCTTCCCTGAAAATATCTCTCACTCAACCACCCCTCAGAGGTAACCACTATCTGGAAATTGATATGTTTCCTTTCCTTCCATGTTTTATTACATAGTCATAGTCATGTGTCCATAGACAAAACATAGTATTGTTTTGCCACAATTTGCCAATTTAAATGTATTATAAATACAAACAAACATTTGGTGTTTGTTTGTGTAGGCTTTAAGGAATGAGTTTTGTTTGTTTATTTTTTTTAACAATGAAAAAAATGCAAAGATATTCACACCTACTGAATTCATCTACAATACAGGGCCTCATTAATCAGAAATCAGACTTTCAGGGCAACATAAATGTTTTACAGAAGATGTCATTTTTCATTGAGAACAACCTCTTGCATTGTTTTTTAGTCTACTGATAAAATCACTGGTCAAATCCACTTCCACGAGCACAATAAAGAAATTTATTTGGGTTCGCTGAAGTAGTTTATCTAGTGATTGAATTTCTAGTCATTGAACTTTGCATCTGCACCTGACTTTTAAGAACAGCTGGTATTTACCTGACAGAATGAGGAGTTCGATGATCTCTGCATCTCCCAGGAACGCAGCCACGTGAAGTGGGGTTCGCTTCTCAGAATCCTGAAACAGCAGCAAAGATAAGCAAGTCAGTGGAGGCTGGCGGTGCCTTCCATAGGCAGAGTAAAACACGTCACTCACTCTGAGGTTAATGCTTGTAGGAGGGAGTGAAGGCCAAAACCTACTCAGGTGAGCTCTGGGTATACATTTCTCTCTGCATCTCCCAAAGTCACAGGTACACAAGATCCTGCCCTGTGTCTGTGTGTTGTGTTTGTCTCCCTGCTCCTTTTGTTGGAGCCTTGCTCGGGTCAGGGACAGCCTATCACGCAATGGATAAGAAATTCAATTTATTTTCAGACCTTCCTTATGGTAAAAACAAAACAAAAACACAGAAAGAAAAACTCAAACCCTTCTACCTACCTTAACAGCAGTGTTCAAAGCATGCAATGATTTGTTTTCTTTCTAATGGAACACAGCGGAATTCTTCACAAGGACATCAAACATTAAGTACAGTCACCTTCTACTTTCTATCTCTATGAACTGTTGCCTAGCTCACCACCCATTCATGTGACACTTACTGAATGCCTATCACGTGCCATGAACCAGATTTGGGGTTCAGTCCTTGCCCTCATGAAATTTACCTTCAAGTGGGGAGGCTGCCAGTATTCATGGAAACCAAAGGCACGTGACATCATCTCAGATGGTGATAAAGCCTATCCCAAAACTAAAACAGGGTAATGGGGTCCAGTGACTAGGGAGATGGGAACAAGATTCCTTAGACAGGAAGAACAAGGCCTTTCTGAGAATACTGACGTTGAAGCTGAGAGCTTCTTTGTTTTACAGAAGAGAAAACTGTGGCTCAAATGAATTACGAAATTTCCTCCAGACCTCATAGGTATATAGCAGAGCCAAGATTGGACTTTTTCCTATCAGTCTTCAGTCTCAGTCCTTGGCAACGCATTTAACATATTGTGTTGTTAACACGATAAAATGCAGGGGGAAAAATATTGCTTCTCCATCTGTAAACTGGAATCTCTGATGAGAGAATTCAAGATAATGTCAGTAAATAAAGCCCTAGGCAGGCACGAAGCTTGGCCCAAGCACACCGAGAGCTCCAGGCAAAGCTGATTTGCCGTGAGCATAGAGAGTCGTGCGATATTTTCCCTCCAAGATGAAGAACCCCATGGGGGAAAGAACTGGTCTTCCTCCTCTCTGTCCCCACTGGAGCAGAAAACTCGATGTTCAGTGTTAATCAGCCAAACTGAACAGGTCCGTGTGAACTGCTTCTTCTACAAACTTCCCTGACCATTCCACACCGTAACCAAAGTTTGTAGGCTACGTCCTTGAGGTTTCGCCTAAAACCAGCAAGCATTTTAGTTTCAAGATCAGTGAAGTTGCTGTTGATTTTAATCATCGGTCCTGTCATCGCTTGATTACACAACCTACCCAACCACCCTCGGATTTGCCCAAGGACGCCATTCTGTTTTCCGACAGTTCCAGTCCTCAGCGCTTTCTCAGTCTCTTTCAGACTACTGCTTTTGGGCATTTTGTGACTCATTAACATCTAAAACAGATGGCAGACAGGAGATATCTTCAAATCAGTCTATCTGTTAGGAGGCCTGGCAAGTAGGTTTCAGGAAGGGTTGGACTTACTCTTAAGTGGATAAAAAAGAGAAGTCTGAATTAGATTGGAATTTACATCATCTATGTATGTATGTTGCAGGCGATTATTACAGTAACTGGAAAGAGGGCAGTCATGTAACGATTCCATATAAAGTAAAGGTATGCCATAGAAAATTCTGAAAGATATACAACCACAGTAATCCTCTTATCATTAAGTCACACTCTCTGTGAAAATAGAGATTCAGTATTTGAAAACTTGAAAAACATTTCAAATGTATTAACTGGCACAAAGAACTATATGAAGAATGGACCCTAGACGTTCATAAGTGTTTTCTGTTTTGCTCTCTCTACAGCACTTGCCATCTTACCCTTAAATTCTCTCTAAATCCCCACTGTATCTATGAAACATTTCTCTTGAGTCTTGTGACAAAAGTTATATAATTATATGTTCTTCTGTCAACTGAACTGGTTCCAGGGTTTGGTTCAACAAATTAAACCTTACCTAAGTGATTTAAACAAGGACTAACCCAGCCCAAATTATGACTTCATCTGACCTAAAGCAAAGTCAATGCTCTGCTTGAAAGCTTGGCCTCAAATAAAAAGCCAAGAAAACCTCAGTATCTAAAACTGGCTGGTCTGTCATTATAAGACTGGCTTTGCTGAATCTGTGGCCCATTTTATGACACGGCTTGTTCAAACTGAAGATTTTATAACATAAAATGGGTGTGTGTCATGTGAGATCACATAGTAAAAATTCTTAATTGTAACTACCAGCGTTCCTGTTGACATTTTTTTTTAAGATATTTATTTATTTATTTCAGAGAGGGACAGTGAGAGAGAGAATGGGGTGGGGGAGGTCAGAGGGAGAAGCAGACTCCCCGTGGAGCTGAGAGCCTGATGTGGGACTCAATCCCGGGACTCTGGGACCATGACCTGAACTGAAGGCAGTTGCTCAACCAACTGAGCCACCCGGGTGCCCTGTTGACATGCATTTAAATGTTTCCTAAAGCTTCCAGAACAACTATACCAACAGTGACATGCCATACACAGGTAGCTGTCTATGTCTACAAAAAAGATCTGTATTCAGGTAGCAGTTCTTTGGTTCTCCAAAGTATCAGAGCTATTTTCATGTGCTAATTTCACGTGCTACCAAGACCTCAACTAAAAAAGCAACGCACTTAACTAAAATAACAGTAACTACTGATGAAGGGTTACAAACACCAGCACTTTATGGAGGAACCTGCGTGATAGACAAGGTCATGAGCAGAGAGGTAAATAACAGAGCCACAGTAATCACCGTCCTCGGTCAGGTAGGTCAAATCAGCCCGGAGGTTGCCATTCGTCCTCTGCCTAAGTATGAGTCCACTCTACTTGACCACAAGCTAGGCAAATGGACAAGGAGATGCAATGGTAGAAAAAGGAAGGCAAGGAGTCTGGGGAAAAGAGTATACTAGTAATAATACTAGCAAAAATGTGTTCTAGGCTAATGGTATCTAGAAGAAGAAACAAAACCTAATTATGGAGTGCTTCAATTTTTTTTTCCCAAAATGCCTTTTATCTATTCTACTACTTGAATCTTGTAACATCCATATAAGAGCAGACACATCTCTTAGACACTTGCTGTTAAGTCTTATTATCATCATTTGAAAGATAATGATTTTTTTAGACCGAAAACTAGGGAGAGATTATATCATTTGCCCAGCACCTCAGGATAGATGAGGTGAAGAACTAGAACTGACACCCTCACATGGAGACAAATCCTTGACGTGGTATTGAAGAAAGATTCTTGAAATGAATTCATGTTGAAAAAAAAAAGCCAGACACTCTCACAGGTAGATGGAAAGGCAGTGCCTTGGCCTAGATTCCTGACAGGGGAATAAAAGTGTCTCCACTGAGCACCTGCATTCCCCAAATCTGTCATCATGTGGTTTGGGGTTTTGAATTCATAATACCTGCACAGCCCAGGAACTTTCAAGCTGAAAAATAGGCATAAAATTGGTTCTGGGCCAAGGACATCCGCAGGATGTCAAGAAGAAACAAAACCTGTGTGAAGAGACATGTCTTCGATACAAGCAACTTAGGACGCCCACAGCTAAGCCCCCAGTGAAGACGAGCTCACAAGCCTGAGCCGCAAGACTCACGTGGAAGCAAATTAGCCAGAAGCAAGAGTCAGCAGGCGCAACACCCAGAGAGAACCTGAGATAACAGAAGAATCAGAGATACGAATAACGTTTAAAATCATTTAAGGGGGGGGTGCCTGGGTGGCTCAGTGGGTTAAAGCCTCTGCCTTTGGCTCAGGTCATGATCCCGGGGTCCTGGGATTGAGCCACACATCGGGCTCTCTGCTCAGCAAGGAGTGTGCTTCCCCCTCTCCCTCTGCCTGCCTCTCTGCCTGCTTGTGTTCTCTGTCAAATAAATAAAACCTTTAAAAAAATTAAAAAAAAAATCGTTTAAGATACGAAAGACAAAGCCCAAAAAGAAAAAAATATGTATTTCTTTTTAAATGAACAAAATTTGAGGAAGAAGAGTGTAGGGGGAGTTTCAGAAAGCAGTGCAAACACATGATTTGGCAATCACCTACGACTTGGGTCTAAGATGAAAACAAGAAGCATAAACAAGAAGGCCAGGAGAAGAAAAAATAAGGACCATGACCTTGGGATAAGTTTCAGAGCCACTTACTCAGCCACATGTTCTAGACGTGGACCTTTATCAAGAAGTTATTCTACCCTAGGCATTGCGGTGGGTGTCAGGAATACAAAATGTAAAACATCCTGTTCACACCCTAAAGAAACTTACAGTCCAGTTACTGGTTTCCAAATCTAGGGCATCTGAACAAAAGTAATAACAGGAAAGTGGCTATTAGTGATATTTGTGAAGTTAAATGATTTAAGAAAATTACCAAAAACAACGAGACAAATGTCTTCATAAATACTGCCCTGAAACCCACCCTGGGCAGGAAATCTAAAATGACAAAGAAAAAAATCACTTCTGAATTAGGAAATAAGCACATCTTGTCCAGGACTCCCTAGAAACCCACTGGCTCCAGCTTATCTGGAAGCTTCGGAAACCCAAGGCCAGACTTCCAGGTCAGCCTGTATCTTACAGGCTGACTTAGGGATTGTTTCTGGATCAAAATTAGAATCGAGGACCAGGCCAGGAGCAGAGTAGCATTCAGACAGACACAGTGGCTGATCTAAGTGCTCTGCTCTGTTTGTGTTCACGGCCGCCCAGTGCTCCCGTGGACAGTCCACGATCACCGATGGTGGAGGGACGGTCATGGTGGTCTTTACAACACCCATGAATGCAAGAGGAGAAAAATCATTCAAAAACAAGCACAGTATGGTCAACACACAAGAAATGACTCATCAGTGTATTTTTTAAAAGATTATTCAAGTATCAAAAAAAAGACCTTTTCCCATTACCCAGCAGCTCTGATTCCAAGTAGCCCTTTGAAAATAGATTCAGACCCATGAAAAGTCACAGGTTTCTCCAGAAGGAAGGAAGGTAAACCCTTCCTTTCTATGAATAGCCAGAGACACACACAGCCAGCTGGCGTCTGAGCTAAATTTGCAGTATGTCATGGAGAGATCAGGCAGAGGAAGTTTCTGTCGTCTGTTTACCAAAGAGGCAGATGAAAGAGAATAAGGAACTTGAAGTGTGTACACATAAAGTGAGCTTGACATCGGCAGAGAGGCCATTCTGGCAGCCAAAACTACCGTGTAGGGGGCACCCCAAGCCTCTGTTCTAAAGATTAAGAATTGTTTATTACATGCTTTGGAAATTCTCAGCTAGAAGTGCATGACCTAATCTTCATTTAAGTATCTATCATACACTAAAACAAATATCCCTCCCTACATATAAAACTCTTACATACCAAGACAGGCAGATGAAGCAATGTTAAGAAAACAACTGCTGTGAAGCCTTGCCGTCGTGTAACACAGGAGTGGATTTCCGATCGTCACCCCAACTGCCACAAACAGCAAAGAACAGTTAGGTCCAACGAGCTTAATACGATAGTGAACAGAGATCACTAAGGGCAGGACTGAACAGAAATCACTAAGGGCAGTGTCAAAACAGCTCTGAACGCAAAATAGTTAATTGGAGATATTTCAAATCATGTGAAGAAAAGAGCCGAAGACGTGTGATAGATTTAAATCCAGCAAGACACAGAATGGGAAAGATGCTTGGTCTTCCAGTGAGGAATTACGAGACATTTATAAAGAGGAAAAGAAAGCAGAGAAACAAATGTCATAGTTCTCCTTAAAATTTTTGTGTTTACTTTCAGGTTTTACCATCTCACGGATACAGAGAGGTACAGAAAATAACAGATCTGTATGTTCCCACCAGCAAAATCAAACAAGTTGACATTCTATATTCGTTTCAGAACTCTGTTTAAAAAAATAGCTTTAGGAGTAAAGTGCCGTGAGTACTGTGACTTGCAATGGTTTAGAAAATAACTTGAGAGGTGTGTGTGTTGTGGGGGTAGGTAGAGATACAGAGACAGAGGGAGAGAGGAGACACATTAGACTGTTTTCAATTCTTCACTATTACGAATGGTGTTGCAATGCATATCTGGGGGCAGGTACCAAGAAAAGGCAATGCTAGATCTCGGTGTATATGCACACTCAACTTTATTAGGCCTTTTCGAATAGCTTTCAAAAATAGTTTCACAATTTATATTCCCCAGCCATAAATGTGTTCTTTTCCCAACATTCTCCCAATAGTTGATGTTATCAATCTTACTACTTTTTCCCAATATGACGTGCCTCACATGATATTTCACTGTTGCTCTGATCTGCATTTCACTACCTACAAGTGAAATTAAGGCTCTTCTTATGTGTTTGTTAAAAGTTTTGTCTTCTTCAACTACAAGTCACCTCTACCTATCCTTTACCCACTTCCATTCAGTTTGTCTTTTCCTTATGATGTGTAGAGTTTTTAATATATCACTTACTTCAACTTTCAATGAAAACTCAAGTTATGCCTTTGCCTAGAAACAGCAGAGATGGATCAATGTCTACCCCAAGTTACCATAAGAGAAAAATTTATTCATTATTCATCGTCCATGCATGCACTACCCTATGGAGCTGGATAGTTCTTAGCTGGAAATTTTTATGCCTCAAAGGTGACAGCAAGTCTCTGCCCCTACATACATCCAGCATCAAACAGCTTTATTCAGTCATCACTCTGTGGGTATTTTAGCCCATCCATTTGAACATAACATGGGTGTATGAAAAACACTGGTATATTTTGCTATCTCTAAACACATTCAAATTCTAAGTCCAAACCTCAAAACCACATCTAATTCTTAAAACTAAACAAGAATCACTCAAAAATCATTTAAAATGAAGGTAAAATAAGAGAAATGAGAATGCCAACGATGTTTGGATTGTATCTGTCTTAGGTAACTAAATATTGGATATTTTCATTATACTAATTTTTTAAACTAAAATAATACATAATACATATTAAATAAAAATTATATCAGAGATTATGTGTTTTCTAATTTGATCCTTAAAACACCACTGTAAGGTACATATTATCTTCCCCATTTGACAGTAGAGGAACCCAAGAGTTTGAGATGATAAGTAACTTGCCCAGAGTCACATAGCTAGTAATGGTAGAACTGGGATTCAGAACCAGATATGATTCCATTGTTCATGCTCTTGTTGACTCTCTGAATAGTTACAAGCTTTGGTAAACAAAATGAAATTTATTTTTCATTACAATTAACACTCTTTTTTTTTAAGATTTTTTTTATTTATTTGACAGAAAGAGAGATCACAAGCAGGCAGAGAGGCAGGCGGTGGGGGGGGGGGGGGAAGCACGCTCCCTGCTGAGCAGAAAGCCCGACATGGGGTCAGATCTCAGGACCCTGAGATCATGACCCGAGCCGAAGGCAGAGGCTTAACCCTCTGCGCCACCCAGGTGCCCCACAATTAACACTCTTGACCTATTACTAAGACCTAAGGACAAAATTCTCATAAGCAAAAGTATAAGCAGACAAGAAGAATAAAGTTGGAGAATTAACATTACCTGATTTCAAGATTTATCTTAAAGCTACAGTAATCAAGACATTGTATAGGTGCAAAAATATATATATGGACAACATACAGGATTTTAAAAAATGATAAAAAGGCAATTCACTGATGAAAGGATAGCCTTGTCAACAAATAGCATTGTAACAATTAGATAACCGCATGCAAATAAAATGAACTTTGAGCCATACCTTGTAGCCTGAACAAAAATTAAATCAAGATGGGTCACAAAACTAAATGTTAAATCAAAAAAAACAAAAACAAAACAAAACAAAACCGGGGCACCTGGGTGGCTCAGTGGGTTAAGCCTCTGCCTTCAGCTCAGGTCATGATCCCAGGGTCCTAGGATCAAGCCCCGCATTGGGCTCTCTGCTCTGTCTCCTGTCTCTGCCTGCTTCTCTGACTACTTGTGATCTCTGTCTGTCAAATAAATAAATAAAATCTTAAAAAAAAAAAACCCTAAATGTAAACTCATAAAATATCTGAAAGAAACATAGGAGAAATTCCTCATGACCTGGGGTTGGACACACATTTCTTAGATATAACACCAGAGCATAATCTATAAAAGAAACTGATAAATTGTATTCCATCAAAATTAATAACTTCTGCTCGAAACACACTGTTAGGAGAATGAAAAGATAAGCCTCAGAGTGGAAGAAAATGTTTTTAAAGCATTCATTGGATAAGAGTTTTCTATTTAGAATACACAAATAAACTGTCAAAATTCACTAACATGAAAGCAAACAATCCATTTAAAAAGTAGGGAAAAGATTTGAACAGATATTTCACCAAGGAAGATATACAGATAGCAAATAAGCAAATGAAATAATGCTCAACATCATTAATCATTAGGGAACTGCAAATTAAAATTATATAGTTATTAAATTGGCTAAAATTAAAAGGTCTGATGATATCCAGGGTTGAGAGTGTAGAGAAACTGGAACATTCACACACTGCTGGTAGGAACACAAAACGGTACAACAGCAGAAAACAATTTGACAATTTTTTAAAAAGTCAAACACAAACCTGCTATATGATCCAGGGTCTTAGGAATTTACCCTAGATAAATGAAAGCATATGTCCATACAAAGATCTGCACATATGTGTTCACAACAGTTTTATGCGTGATAGCCCAAAATGGGAAACAACCCAAATTTCCACCAAAAGGTGAATGAATAAGCCATGGTATGCCCATGTAATGGAACAGTACTCAGCAGCTAGAAGGAAACAACTATGGCTTATGTCACAGCGTGGATGAATCAAAGTAATTGCGCTTAGAGAAAGAAGCTTGCGGAAAAAGAGAGTACATACTGTATTAATCCATTATAAAAAATTCTAGGAAACACGAGTTAATGTACAGCAACCGAAAGCAGATGGGTTGTTGTCCAAGGAGGGAGGAAAGATTGAAAGGGGTGGGGGTTAAGAATTATAAAGGGGCCAAGGAAGCTTGTGGGGGTGATGGGATGTTCATTATCTCCATTGCGGTAACTGTTTCATGGGTGTAAATATGTCGAAATGTTGCAAATGGTACAATTTTAGTATATTACATGTCAATTATACCTCAATAAAGCAGAAAACACATAAGCAGGCTAATAAAACATTCCATTGTGGGGCACCTGGCTGGCTCAGTGAGTAGAGCATGTGACTCTTGATCCTGGGGTTTTGAGTTCAAGCCCCACGTTAGGTGGGGTGATTGCTTAAATAAACAAAACTTTTAAAAATTCCGCTGCTTGGGAAACATAAAGAAGTGCATATTTATGGATTAAAAAAATATAAATATACCAGGCAACAAGGTAAATTCAGTTAAAAGGGAAAACAGCAGAATCTAATCAACCAATAATGTGTTAATTTTTGAGGCAATTCATGTCTTGCTAGTGTATAGACATAAAAGTGAAGTCCTTTGCAAAAGAATAGGGTGTTGGATTAAGTCTATATGTTTTAAAAATAGGCACAAGCAAGAGTTCTCTTCAAAATCCCTTGGAACACTTACATTTCCTAAAGAAAACCTTTGACAAATGTGTATTGAGTAAGGATGTGGAAATTAAGTCCAGAAAATCAAGGACAAGTGGGAAGGTGGACGATTTATGCCTAACCCGTGGGCACATTCCAGCAGCGGATTACCAGGGGACTTTGGAGATCTTACCACAGTACACAGAGATTCCCAAATAGCAGAAGCCCTTTTAGATCGATTTCTGCCTGGGGAAGTTGATGGAGGGCCAATTATTTGATATCACTTGGCGAGGAACACATCTTGAGAGGAGAAACAGAACATGGAAAAGGATTCTCATCTTCTCGTCCTACAGAATGGAAAACTGGCCAAGATGCTTGTACTCTGTTGCCAGTGAATCAGTAACAGACATCGGGCCACTACAGAGAATTATGAGGAGTGTGTGGTGAACACCAGAGCAGGTCTTCAGAGCACCACCCCCTCTCGCATCCTGAATGCTAATAAAGTTCACAGCTGTTCTGTAAAGCCTCCCAAGCATATTAAGAAGCAGTGTCTTTTCAGCTTAATGCATTTGTTGAACAGTTTTTATGAAGAAACCATACTTCTTATACAGGTGGGAGGGAATGTTTTACTGCTAAGGCCATTTAAGGAAACTTGTAGGTTAGAACTGCTCTTGGTTCCAAAGAGCTAAACAATGAGGTGAGAAGTCCGGGTTCAGTTAGGGCCCCCACCTTAAGCTCACTGTCTCTTCTAATGATTTCATTAACCAACTTCTTCAACAAAACAGAGGTGCCTAAGATGAAAGGCAGATAACCAAGAAAATAACTGGAAAGTTATCTCCTATTGATGAAAGAGTGAAGAGGAAGCAGCTGCTAGCTTTTCACAGCTATAAGGGGCTACCAAGGGTGAAAACACATCATCAGGTAAATGACCATACAGAGTCAGAATCAAAATCTCAGGTGAGGAAGCCTAAAATTACAAAATATTTGAACTGGAAAGCATTACAGACATCCAGAGAATGTAACTGATTGGCCAAGGTCGCATGGCTATTAACAGCAGTGGTGGAACCCTTCATTTGTACAAATGACAAAATATTTACTGGGGCTTTCTAGGTGCCAGGCACCATGCTAAGTCCTAGCCTCAAAGAGTCCCATTCTCTTGGGTATTATGCTAAGTGAAATAAGTCAATCAGAGAAAGACAATTATCATACGATCTCATTGATATGAGAAATCTGAGAAACAAGACAGAGGATCACAGGGGAAGGGAGGGAAAAATGAAACAAGATGAAACCAGAGAGGGAGACAAATCCTAAGAGACTCTTAATCTCAGGAAACAAACTGAGGGTTGCTGGAGGGGAGGGGCAGTCAGAGGGATGGGGTGGTTGGGTGATGGACATTGGGGAGGGCATGTGCTATGGTGAACGTTGTGAATTGTGTAAGACTGATGAATCACAGACCTGTACCCCTGAAACAAATAATACATTATATGTTAATTAAAAAAAAAAAAGAATCCCATTCTCTTGATTATGGGCAGTGGGCTCTTTACTATAGTAGACTAATACTAGATTAATCACACCAGTCAGCAAAGAGCAGACACACACACAACACAGTGTTAGAAAATATCAGAGAGAGAAAGAAAGAGTGTGGTATGAAAGAAGACAATGTTCAAAGACGTCAACTCTGGATATAACAATAACTTAGGGACTGGGTCTCTCTCTCTCTCATACACATGTGGGTGGTGAGGAGAGGAATTAAAATCAAAAGCTTATAAAAACAGGTTCTGCAGTCATAGAAAATCATCCTAACTGAAATGGTTACAAGCTTTTTTTCAGCCTCCAGGTAGATATTTTAGAAACAGAATTTATATGTAACACTGATGATAAAATTCACCAGTGGAGTTATCTGGACATCTCAGATCAGCTCAGTGTACCAAGATGGTTACAGTGATTACCTCTGGGTGAATAATTTTATGAGTGTTCTTCACTTTCTTGTTTCTTTGCCTGCATTTCAAGACTTGTACATAATGCAGTTCAGAAACAAGAAAAAATTCCATTTCTGAACCAGAAAAGGCTTTCCTATTAAAAAAAACAACAACAGTCTGCTCTAACAAGCACTGGTTTTAACTAATTACATATAAAATTAAAGCACTGGACATTATTTATTGTCCAAAGCATTCATTATCTTGTAGTATGTTTTAGTGTGTGAATGTAATTTCTTTGCAAATGACAAAACATTATGTCTGTGATTAAACATGGAGAGATTCTAATTTGCATAATGCTCCACAAAGTTGCCAGAGGGCTGTCCTACACATTATCTAATTCCTAAGAAAACCCAGGGACATTAATCAAGTAGGTATTGTTATCCCCGTTCTATAGAACAGGACTCAAGGCTGATTCTGAGAGTTAAAGGACTTGCCCAGAGTGTTCTGTATTCTCTCATAATACCATATAAAGCCTTATAACAAGTAAAATTGCTCTTCAAGGAAAAACCTATTTCCACCCTCTTCATAGACTTTGGAGGCCTTTGGTCCTATTATGACTGTTTCTGTCAAGTGTCCTGCAGGATAAGGACACACAGACACACACCACTTTCATTAGCGGCATCTTCGTAGGGCCACAATAGCAAAGACTGTGGAATCAGAGTGACCTAACCTTGAACCCCTCCTCTACAGCTTTTGACCTGTGTGATGCCAGACAAACAAAGCAACTCTGAGACTCATCTTCCTCTAGGATCCCCTCTCTTGCAGCCACAAAGTACATGTCTGATAAATATTAGCCACCCTACATGTCCACACCAATGTTTATAGCAGAAGTGCCCACAACAGCCAAACTATGGGAGGAGCCTGGATGCCCATCAATAGATGATAGATAAAGAAGATACGGTATGAGCAAGATGGCGGAGGTGTAGCAGACTGAAATGACATCAAGTCACAGGAGATCAGCTAGATAGTTATCAAACCATTCCAAACACCTACAAACTCAACAGGAGATCGAAGAGAAGAAGAGCAGCAATTCTAGGAACAGAGAATCAACCACTTTCTGGAAGGTAGGACGTACGGACAAGTGAATCCCAAACCATGGGAAGATAGACCACGGTGGGGAGGGGACAGCTCCTGGCAAGTGGTGAAGCAGCGGAGCACAAAATCAGAACTTTTAGAAGTCTGCTCCACTGAGGGACGTCACTCCAGGGGCTAAGCGGGGGTGGAGCCCTCCCAGGGACAGCGTCAGGACTGACTGACAGTCTCAGGACTCAGGGTCACAGAAAGACAAGGGGTATCTGAGTGTGGCAGAGCTGCCAGGTATCAGAGCAGGGAAGCCGGTTGCAGAGACAGAGCTAAGGAGTGAACTTTCAGATCAGGTTACCTTAAACCATGATCCAAGGCACAGTTGGGCCACTGCTCTCCTAGCAGAGACCACAAGTGGCATATCTAGAGAGACCCCCTCCCTCCTCCAGGAGGAGTGGCGCAGGAGCATGCTGCAGGAATCTGCTGCGTTTGGAGACTCTAAACTGGGCTGTGCGCCAGAGATAGAAATAGTACGTCACAGGCCAGGTGAGCTCGGAGCACTGCCAGAGACCAGGGAGATGGGAGTGATTGACCGCTTTTCTCTGAGGACGCCCTGAGAAGTGGGGCCCTGAGCTCTCAGCTCCTCTGGGCCAGGGATTGGGAAGCCGCCATCTTCATTCCCATCCTCCAAAGCTGTATGGAAAGCGTTCAGGGAATAAAAGCTCCTGAGAGTGAACTCGAGCAGATTACTTAACCTGGTCCTTGGCAAAGGTGGTGCAATTCGGTCTTGGGCAAAGACATTTGAGAATCACTATGGCAGGGCCCTCCCCCAGAAGATCAGCAAGAACATTCAGTCAAGACCAAGTTCACCCATCAATGAGAACAGTGGGACTCCAGAGCTAGGGGAAAGCATGCCTAGAATTCATGGCTCTTTCACCATGATCTTTTAGTCTTAAAAAGTTAAATTTTTAAAATTTTATTTCTTTTCTTATTCTATTTTTTTAAACTTTTCCTCTTTCCTCTTTTAACATTTTTGACTAGTTTATCTTAACAATATCTTTAAAAAAAATCTTTTTAAATCTTCATTATTATAGTCATATTTTATCCCTTCATTGTATTTAACCTTATTTTTTGTATACATATAGGGTTTTTTTTTCTTTAAAATTTTGGGATACAATTCTTCTAATAGATCAAAATATACCCTAAATCTAGCACAAAGCTTTGTTCTAATCTCCAGCCTGATCACATTCTCTCCTCTTTTTTTTTTCCAACCAACTTATCAATTCTTTTTTACAATTTTTTTTTAAATTTTCATCTTTATAGTCATATTCTATCCTTTCATTGTGTTTATGCCTATTTTTGTTTATATATAAGTTTTTCTTTATTTAAAATTTTGGGAGGTAGTATCTTCTAAGAGACCAGAATACACCCAAAAATTAAGTGGGTGGTTCTGTTCTATTCACCAGTCTAATATATATATATAATATATATATATATTTTTTTCTTTTTTCCCCTTCTTCTCCCCCTGTTTTGGGTCTCCTCTGATTTGGTTAGCATACATTTTTCTGGGGTCTTTGCCACCTTTTAGTATTTTATTCTCTTGTTCATATATTCTTATCTGGATAAAATGACAAGGTGGAAAAACTCACCACAAAAAAAAGAACAAGAGGCAGTACCCACAGCTAGGAACCTAATCAATATGGAGATTGATAATATGTCAGAACTAGAGTTCAGAATGACGATTATCAAGGTGCTAGCTGGGCTTGAAAAAGGCATGGAAGATATTAGAGAAACACTGTCTAGAGAAATAAGAGCCCTTTCTGGAGAAATAAAAGAACTAAAATCTAACCAAGCTGAAATCAAAAAAGCTATTAATGAGGTGCAATAAAAAATGGAGGCTCTTACTGCTAGGATAAATGAGGCAGAAGAGAGAATTAGTAATATAGAAGACCAAATGACAGAGAACAAAGAAGCTGAGCAAAAGAGAAACAAACAACTACAGGACCACAAGGGGAGAATTTGACGATAAGTGATACCATAAGACAAAACATTATTAGAGTAATTGGGGTTCCAGAAGAAGAGGAAAGACGGGGGGGTGGGAGGCAGAAGGTATACTGGAGAGAATTATAGTAGATAATTTCCCCATTATGGCAAAGGGAACAAGCATCAAAATCTAGGAGGCACGGAGAACCATTCTCCAAATTAATAAAAATAGATCCACACCCTGTCAGCTAATAGTAAAACTTACAAGTCTTAGTGACAAAGAGAAAATCCTGAAAGCAGCCCAGACAAGAAGTCTGTAACATACAGTGGTAGAAATATTAGATTGGCAGCAGACTTATCCACAGAGACCTGGCAGACCAGAAAGAACTGGCATGATATATTCAGAGAACTGAATGAGAAAAACATGCAGCCAAGAATACTATATCCAGCTAAGCTATCATTGAAAATAGAAAGAGAGATTAAAAGCTTCCAGGACAAACAAAACTAAAAGAATTCATAAACACCAAACCAGCCCTACAGAAAATATTGAAAGGGGTCCTCTAAGGAAAGAGAGAGCCTAAAACTAGCATACCAGAAAGGAACAAAGACAATATACAGTAACAGTCACTTTACAGGCAATACAATGGCACTAAATTCATATCTTTCGATAGTTAACCCTGAATGTAAATGGGCTAAATGCCCCAATCAAAAGACACAGGGTATCAGAATGGATAAAAAATAAATAAATAAAACCCATCAATATGCTGACTACAAGAAACTCATTTTAGACCCAAATACACCTCCAGATTTAAAGTGACGGGGTGGAAAACAATTTACCATGCTAATGGACATCAAAAGAAAGCTGGGGTGCCAATCCTTATATCAGATAAATTAGATTTTAAGCCAAAGACTATAATAAGAGATGAGGAAGGACACTATATCATACTCAAAGGGTCTGTCCAACAGGAAGATCTAACAATTTTAAATACCTATGCCCCTAATATGGGAGCAGCCAACTATATAAACCAATTAATAACAAAATCAAAGAAACACATTGACAATAATACAACAATAGTAGGGGACTTTAACACCCCCTGCCCACTGAAATAAACAGATCATCTAAGCAAAAGATCCACAAGGAAATAAGGGCTTTAAATGACACATTGGACCAGATGGACATCACAGACATATTCAGAACATTCCATCCCAAAACAACAGAATACACATTCTTCTCTAGTGCACATGGAACATTCTTCAGAATAGATCACAAGCTGGGTCACAAACCAGGTCTCAACTGGAACCAAAAGATTGGGATCATTCCCTGCATATTGTCAGACCACAATGCTCTGAAGCTAGAACTGAATCACAAGAGGAAATTTGGAAAGAACCAAATACATGGAGGCTAAAGAGCATCCTACTAAAGAATGAATGGTCAACCAGGTTTTAAAGAAGAACGGGAAAAAATCATGGAAACAAATGATAATGAAAACACAACTGTTCAAAATCTATGGGACACAGCAAAGGCAGTCCTGAGAGAAAAGGATACAACGATACAAGTCTCTCTCAAGAAACAACCAAAATCTGAAATACACAACCTAACCCTACACCTAAAGGAGCTGGAGAAAGAACAGCAAAGAAAGCCTAAACCCAGCAGGAGAAGAGAAATAATAAAGACCAGAGCAGAAATCAATGAAATAGAAACCAAAAGAATAGTAGAACAAATCAACGAAACTAGGAGCTGGTTCTTTGAAAGAATTAATAAGATTGATAAAACCCTGGCCAGACTTATCAAAAAGAAATTAGAAAGGACCCAAATAAATAAAATCATGAATGAAAGAGGAGAGGTCACAACCAACACCAAAGAAATACAAATAATTATAAGAACATATTATGAGCAACTCTATGCCAGCAAATTTGACAATCTGGAAGAAATGGATGCATTCCTAGAGACATATAAACTACCAAAACTGAACCAGGAAGAAATAGAAAACCTGAACAGACCCATAACCAGTAAGAAGACTGAAGCAGTCATCAAAAATCTCCCAACAAACAAGAGCCCAGGGCCAGATGGCTTCCCAGGGGAATTCTACCAAACATTTAAAGAAGAATTAATACCTATTCTGAAACTGTTCCAAAAAATAGAAATGGAAGGAAAACTTCCAAACTCATTTTATGAGGCCAGCATTAGCTTGATCCCAAAACCAGACAAAGACCCCATCAAAAAAGAGAATTACAGACCAATATCCTTGATGAACACAGATGCAAAAATTCTCACCAAAATACTAGGCAATAGGATCCAACAGTACATTAGAAGGATTATCCACCATGATCAAGTGGGATTTATTCCTAGACTGCAAGGTTGGTTCAGCATCTGCAAATCAATCAATGTGATACAACACATTAATAAAAGAAAGGACAAGAATCATATGATACTCTCAATAGATGCTGAAAAAGCATTTGACAATGTACGGCATCCCTTCCTGATCAAAACTCTTCATGGTGTAGAGATAGAGGGTACATATCTCAATATCATCAAAGCCATCTATGGAAAAACTACAGTGAATATCATTCTTAATGGAGAAAAACTGAGACCTTTTCCCCTAAGATCAGGAACATGGCAGGGATGTCCACTATCACCACTGCTATTCACCATGGTATGGAAGTCCTAGCCTCAGCAATCAGACAACAAAAAGAAATTAAATGCATCTGAATCAGCAAAGAAGAAGTCAAACTCTCACTCTTTGCAGATGACTTGATATTTTATGTGGAAAAATGAAAAGACTCCATGATATTTTATGTGGAAAAATCAAAACTGCTAGAATCATACAGGAGTTCAGTAAAGTGTCAGGATATAAAATCAATGCACAGAAATCAGTTGCATTTCTATATACGAACAAGACAGAAGAAAGAGAAATTAAGGAGTCAATCCCATTTACAATTTCAGTTCAAAAGAAAACATACCTAGGAATAAACCTAACCAAAGAGGAAAAAGAATCTGTACTTAGAAAACTATAGAATACTCATGAAAGAAATTGAGAGAGACACAAAGAAATTGAAAAATGTTCCATGCTCATGGACTGAAAGAACAAATATTGTGAAAATGTTGATGCTACCTAAAGCAATCTATACATTTAATGCAATCCCTATCAAAATACCATCAATTTTTTTCAAAGAAATGGAACAAATAATCCTATAATTTATATGGAACCAGAAAAGACCTTGAATAGCTAGAGGAATGTTGAAAAAGAAAGCCAAAGTTGGTGGCATCGCAATTCCAGACTTCAAGCTCTATTACAAAGCTGTCATCGTCAAGACAGTATGGCACTGACACAAAAACAGACATATGGATCAATGGAACAGAATAGAGAGCCCAAAAATAGACCCTCAACTCTATGGTCAACTAATCTTTGACAATGCAGGAATGAATGTCCAATAGAAAAAAGACAAATGTTGTTGGGAAAATTGGATGGCAACATGCAGAAAAATGAAACTGGGACAATTCCTTACACCACACACAAAAATAGATTCAAAATGGATGAAAGACCTCAATGCGAGAAAGGAATCCATCAAAGTCCTTGAGGAAAACACAGGCAGCAACCTCTTCGACCTCAGTCACAGCAACTTCTTCCTAGGAACATTGCAAAGGCAAGGGAAGCAAGGGAAAAAATGAACTATTGCAACTTCATCAAGATCAAAACCTTTTGCACAGCAAAGGGAACAGTCAACAAAACCAAAAGACAACTGACAGAATAGGAGAAGATACTTGCAAACGATTTATCAGATAAAGGGGTAGTATCCAAAATCTATAAAGAACTTATCAAACTCAACACCCAAAGAACAAATAATCCAATCAAGAAATGGGCAGAGGACATGAACAAATATTTCTGCAGAGCAGACATCCAAATGGCCAACAGACACATGAAAAAGTGCTCCACATCACTCGCCATCAGGGAAATACAAATCAAAACCACAATGAGATACCACCTCACACCAGTCAGAATGGCTAAAATTAACAAGTCAGGAAACAACAGATGCTGGTGAGGATGTGGAGAAGGGAACCCTCCTACAGCGTTGGTGGGAATGCAAGCTGGTGCAGCCACTCTGTAATACAGCATGGAGGTTCCTCAAAAGGTTGAAAACAGAGCTACCCTATGACCCAGCAATTGCACTACTGGGTATTTACCCTAAAGGTACAAATGTGGGGATCCGAAGGGGCACGTGCAGCAATGTCCACAATAGCCAAACTATGGAAAGAACCTAGATGTGCATTAACAGATGAATGGATAAAGAAGATGTGGTATATATGTACAACGGAATACTACGCAGCCACCAAAAGAAATGAAATCTTGCCATTTGCAATGACATGGATGGAACTAGAGGGTATTATGCTGAGCGAAATAAGTCAATCAGAGAAAGACAATTATCATATGATCTCTCCGATATGAGGAATTTGAGAGGCAAAGTTTGGGGGGTAGGGAAAGAAAAAATGAAACTAGATGGGATCAGGAGGGAGACAATTCATAAGACTCTTAATCTCACAAAACAAACTAAGGGTTGCCGGGGTGTGGGGTGCAGAGGGAGAAGGTGGTTGGGTTATGGACACTGCGGAGGGTATGTGCTATGGTGAGTGCTGTGAAGTGTGTAAGCCTGACGATTCACAGACCTGTACCCCTGGGGCTAATAATATATTACATGTTTAAAAAAAAAAAAAGAATCTGTATTTCTTGCTGCTATGACTCTGATGAGCTTCTCCTACTTTTTCCTCAACAAAGCTGAGACTACTGACTATGGTGACCCCATGGCCAAAAGGTAAGTTCCAGATAGATGGAAATGTGGAAGTGTGATGCTTTGAGACACTCAAAACAAAGGAGGACCCTCTTGAGAAGAAGCAGGGACATCTGACATAAGGGGTTTTTTTTTAAATTAATGAATTAGTTTTTTAAAATTCAAGTGTAATTAAGAACATAATATTTTAAAGTCACAAAATAGGAGTGCCTAGGTGGCTCAGATCATGATCCCAGGGTTCTGGGATTGAGTCTCACATCAGGGTCACTGCTTGGTGGGAATCTAGCTTCTCCCTCTCCCACCCTCCCCTGCACCCCTGCTTGTGTCCGTCTCTTGCTGTGCCTCTCTCTGTCAAATAAATAAATAAAATATTTAAATAATAATAATAATAATGTCACAATATAGGGAGCCACTGATTTAGGGTTTGGGAGTCACCAGGAAGAGTGTGACTTCACCCCAGTGTCAGCTCAAGTGTCCATTCCTCCAAAACCTTATGTGATTCTCTACCCCATACCCCTCCTCCACTCTACAGTCTTGATCATCACATCTCCTTGTCTACCCTTGTTTTCCCCTCCCTCCCACTAACCAGCCTGGGGGCTCAGGCAGAGACAATCTTACTCATCTCTGTATCAACCTAGTGTGACATCTGGCATACAGTAGGTGCTCAATATATGTGTCTTGAAGGAATAAAAAAGAGTAATGTCTTGATTGATCTTTGATTCTTTATCAAAATCTACACCCCAATAAGAAAAGGGTCTGCATGAAGATGGCCTAAAATCTTCTGTGGTGAGACAGAGACATGGTTGTCTACAAGGGGTTAGGGATGCCACAGAGTCTGGGTGGGTGGGTGTCATGGCTGTACGTGGCTCTCACCCACCTCTAACCTCGACTGAAGATAGTCACCGCCTCAGTCCATTACAGGTAGGGCTTGGCCTTGTTTCAAAGCTGTTTTTGAGGAAAAGCACAGCCCAGGGAATATAGTCAGTAATATCGTAATAACATGGTAAGTAGACAGACGGCGACAACCCTTACCACAGCGAGCACTGCGTAACATACAGAATTGCTGGAACACGATGCCGTGCACCTGATGCTCATACAACATACAACATGGTCTATCAGTTATATTTCAATAATGAAAAAAAAAATTTAAAGCTGTTTCACCAACTCAGAACCTTCCGTCCTGCAGACTTCCTCTCAGTTTGGCTGCTCTCCAGCGGGGCCGTGGTCTTGCACCTTACCTACCCAGTACGTAGGAAGGCTTGCTGGTAACGAGCAGCTATGAGGCTCAGCAAACGTTCCTTATCAGGGCAGCTCACCAGTGCCCCCCTAATGAGGGCTGCCCGCTGCAGAGTTCTGGCTTCTGTGAGACCTCACCTACAATAAGGTATTAATGTCTGGGTGCCTGGGTGGCTCAGTGGGTTAAAGCCTCTGTCTTCGGCTCAGGTCATAATCCCAGGGTCCTGGGATCAAGCCCCACATCGGGCTCTCTGCTCTGCAGGGAGCCTGCTTCCTCCTCTCTCTCTGCCTGTTTCTCTGCCTACTTGTGATCTCTGTCTGTCAAATAAATAAATAAAAATCTTAAAAAAAAAAAAAAAGACATTAATGTCCACGGCTAGCCACAGATACCAGTTCCTGGGAACCTAGGGACTTGCAGAAGTAGGGGGGAAAAAAACACTGGATTTTTTAAAAATGTGGAACATTTATTTCCTTGTCTCTGGCTAGCCCAAACTTGTGTGTGAAATGATCAGAGGCTCCTATTAAAATCCTAAACTGCTGGTTTGATTCCAGGCATGGGAGATCTGGATGTTGGAACAGAGTCATAGAAAGTAGAAGGCGTGGGTGGGCAGCGTCATTAACAGGCAAGGGCAGGCCCAGTGCTGGGGAAGGGGCTGGGGAACAGTAACATAGTTCTTACTGGGAGGGGCTGACTAGAGTACAGAGTGGGGAGCGGTTCCATCAAAGTGCTTTATAAAGGACAAGAAAAGGAAGCAGGGTCACAGAGGGTACCTAACTCTTTGACATTCTTCAAGAATTCCCCAGAAGGATGAATTTCCCAGAGGCTGGGGTGGGCTGGGAGACCCACGTCGCAGACCAGCCATGTCACCCAGCAGGCCCAGAGTTCCTAGAAAAATCTTATTCAGAGGGTGAGAAACTACTTTATTTCCAACCTGCTTGAGTGGGGGGCTTTCTACATTCCTCGGGTCGCTGGAGGTCTGGCCTCAGACACTCCCAGCTGTGTCTGGGTAGCAGGACGGTCTCTGGCAGCACAAGGTCAAGAGTGCGGGGAAGAAGCAGCTGAGGGGGGGGGGGGGGGTGCGGCGTGCAGCTGTGTGTTCCTGGAGCTCCCAGAAGCGCCTGACACAGGAAGCCTTTTTCCTCTGTTCTCTGGGCCACACTGTAGGGTCAGGCGGGCCACGCACTTCCCCCTGCGAAGCACAGCCCTCAGGAGAGCCCTTCCCCACAGCGCCGCCCCTCCGTGGAAGGGCAGGTTGTGCCTCCACAGTGAGCATGTGCCGTACTGAAGCCATCCTCCTCCACCTACACACAGGGGCCATTTTCCACGGGAGGAGAAGGTCATCCTGGGACAGGACTCCTGCTCCTCCCACGGCTCCCCTCCTGACTACTCTCCCCTACCCCCATGTCTCTTGCTGGCACCCTCGCCACAGAGCACTGGCTTTCCCGGCCCCAGACTCTACTCAGTATTAGCCTGCTTTGTCCTCGTTTTCTCCACCCCTAAGATGGCTGACTTTTTAGCCCTCAGCCCGCCCCAGGCCCTCCTAGCAATGCTTTCCAAGCAGTACCTCTCCGAAGTAGTAGTTCCTTCCTCCGTGGTCCCAAGGCTTTGCTTAGACTTCGTTGACTCTGCTTTGGATTTTAGCCACCTCTGCGGATGGCCCAGTACAACCTGGTGGGTTCTAGAGGCAGAAGGACCCTGCTCAAGGACTGACCCTGCCACCTAGAGCTATAGGACCTCGGGCAAGTCCCTGGAGCCTCCTCTGTGCCTCTATTTCTTTGTCTTTAAATTGGGAATAAGAAGACAACCCACCTCCTGGGGATGTGTGAGATGGAAGGAAATGCTGCTCAAAAAGCCCTTAGCACAGTTCCTAGCATTATATGGTGAGCAGTCAACAAACATTACCCAGTAGTATGATTATTTTTTATATGATTATTTTTTTAAGATTTTATTTATTTATTTGACACAAAAAGAGAGAGAGTACAAGCAGGGGGGCCATCAGGTAGAGGGAGAAGCAGGATCCCGCCGAGCAGAGAGTCCCACACAGGACTTGATCCCAGGACCCCGGGATCATGACCTAAGCCGAAGGTAGACGCTTAACCAACTGAGCCACCCAGGTGCTCCTGCCCAGTATTATTTAACCCATGTTTTCACTCTCCAACTGGCTGGCTGATGGAAGGAGGGAGAGAAGACAGGCTGGGGACAGAGGTGGGGAGGTTAAGGTGTCTGACCAGTTCTTAACTAAATTCCAGGGTAATCAAGACAGCACTATCCAAATAGGAGAGAAAATATGTCCAAGGGCCACACACACATCCTCTCTAGAGGTCCCATGATAAGAGATGCATAAGACCAGATGGACAAAATCAAAATATGCTCAACATTGTGGGAGGTGACAGCTGCCGGAAGAGCTGACCGGACAGCCCCTCCGTAGTCAGTGAACAAATCCTCACTGCCGCCACAGTCATTTGTAATTGCTGGGGTGACGGAAAGGCGAGTGAGCCCCAACCACAGTGAGTGGGTCACAAGATACATCTCATCTCCTGCAGGCAAGCACCTGTGAGCAACTAGGAAGACAGACTGGTAAGAAGAACCCCTGAGCTCCAGCAAAGCTCAGAAAACGTAGCTCCATGTCTCAAAGACAGTGGCCACATTAGACAAATGCTGGAGTTTTCCTGGGAGTGACTCACCATTACATCCCATCCGCGGAAGCATTACTGATGGGAGAAGGTGCTGGCATCAGGAAACCTTCACCCCAAAACTTACCAGCGAGAGAAATGTTAAGCAGGAACTGTGAGCCCTTATTTATTATGTAACAGCACTGACGCTTGGACTTACTCTCGATAATGCACTTGACATACTGATTATGTAAATGATTGGACTCATTTTATGAAATGAGAAGGGCTTTATAATCATTTCCACAATGGGCCCGGAGAGAGAGGTTTCACACAAAGAGAAAGGACACTGTTCTAGCCCTTTCATCATACTATAGGAGAGGAAATAACACATATATTTGTACATTTTTATCTAGTCCCATTTTCATCTATACCAGAGCTCAAAACTTAGATGCCAAATCTGCTCAGAGATCTTACTTGGCCCGCAGAGAAGTTCTGAAATTGAAATCTGGATGTCTTTATCGGGGCACACTAATGCTCTAGGTCAGCGCCGCTCTCCCTTCCCCCCACCAGTACCCTCATCACACACCAGAACTGCCGGCTAGACTGCAAAGCTTTTGAGTTGGCAGCTGGGATCTAGACTTTCCTTTCTCAGTCTGCTCATGCCTTTGGCCAAAAGCTATACAATTTGGACCAGATAAACTGCAATCAAAAGATCTGCCCTGAGGTCCATGTACCATCCACTGTTAAGGGCTGTGTTTCAGAGCCAGGCATCATAGTAGGTTCTGGGGATACAGAAAGAACCCAAGTACCCTACGGGATTCAGAGGCTGAAGTAACCAAGGCGCCAAACAAAGCTGAGGCATATTGAAAGGAGGGTGTTAAGTGATAAGACTGTGCCTCCAGAGTTGCTGATTCTAGACGAAAGGGAAATTCCTCAGAAAGAAACGTGCCTAGAATAGAGAAGAAACACCAGCAGTGATTGGGTTCCTGGCCTGTGCCAGGCCCTGATCTACGCATTTTCCAGGGATCGTGCTCAGAGTGAGTAGGAACTACGAGTGTCCACATTTTGCAGATGCAGCAAGAGGCACAGAGAGGTTCCTTCCTTAGCCCAAGGTCACACTGCAGCTGGGAGGTCGCTGAGGCACAGCTGAACAGGGGTGGTCTGGCCACCCGAGAGCACGCCGTTAGCCATCATTCTATCCCACGAATAACCCGGTACTACGCTGCCTTGGCTTCTAGCAAATAGCCTTGAGGAGCCCCAAATTTTCCTTCTAGTTGAAGGTTCATTGAGCCTTTTGTCTGGCATTTCATAGCCTCAGAGAAATTACTTTGTCCAAGAAAAAAGCCCAATATGTACAAATGAGAAGTTTAGTTTTCAAACTATCAGAAAATTACAAATTCGGCATTTTGGTTTATAAATCAGTCTCCAGTGAGCTTAGATAATGTGAATCAATTCCCCAAATTCTAAGCACTCTTGCACTGAGCAGAGGAAAATTGAGTTTCTCCAGGTCATTTGTACACATAATAAAGTTTCATTACTATCAGTTGTAAGGGATAAATGCCCCATCAATGAAAAAAGCAACTTTTTGAGCACAAACAGAACTGCATACTTAACTAGTCATTAACAAATTTTGTAAACTCACTATTATTATATTTAGTAGTCTATAAGAGGTGCACAAAAACATGTATTAAAAAAATTTTAAGAGACAGAGGTAGGTTTTCAAGGGAGCCTGGGTGGCTCAGTCGGTTGAGCGTCCGACTCTTATCTCAGTTCAAGTCTGGATCTCAGGTTAGGAGCTCCATGCTAGGTGCAAAAAGAAAAAAGAAAAGTAGTAGTAGTTATTCTGCTCTCCCCAGTGAATCATGTTGCACACTTCCTGGGATGCCTTCACTCCCCTTTTTGGAATCTGCCGCCTTCCATCCAGGATCTCAGCGCTAGAGCATCTAACATAGACTGGTGTGCTACAATCATCGGAGGCTGCCCAAAACCCAAATCAAGAATTACTTCCAAATTCGCAGCCCTGTGCATTGCTAGCTGATGCACAAAGCCTGTCAGAATGGACCTAAGAGCAGAGGTCTTGGGAAGTCCACGTCTGTGCACTGTTTACATAACCCAAACCTTGTATGTCTCGTACGTCCTGGCTCGTAAGCCTCCTTTCATGACCCAGGGAGCATGAACTCCGTGTGTTGCTCACCTCTCAGGGCTGAGCCAGTGGGAGAGAATGGAAAAATACTTGTTTACCCGTGACTGGCTCGCAGCCAAAGTACGACTATCCTGGTCGTCTGGTTTAATGCAAAACACCCAGCTCTTCCCTTTTACCAGACTCTTCTTCCCCGAGGCAGATGATAATCAGATGGTCCCCGAGGCAGCCTGCTAAGCACCGCAGTCCCTCTCTGTTCTAGCATCTGTGAAGCCAAACATGGATTTGGCTACCTGTCCCGTGTCATTTAGAGATTCAAGGTCTTTGCAACGATGACTCACCTTTGGGGCCCTGAGCCACCGAGTCAGAGTGTCAGGGGCCCTCTAGGCACCCTGCGGTGAAGAAGGGCCCGCGCCCCGTGGAGAGGCCACAGGTAGGCCTTCACGCTGACAGCCAGCGTCGCCTGCCAGACGTGGGAGTGAAGACATCTCCAGACGACTCCGGCCCCCATCTGTCAAGTCCCCCCCGCAGCTGACAGGTCCTTCCAGCTGAGCCCAGACAGCATGGAACAGAGGCGAGCGAGGCTGCTATGCCCCGTCGTCATTCCTAACCCACAAAATCCACGAGCATAATAAAACGGCTGTTTTTGCCAGTAAATCGTGGTGTGGTTTGTTACCCAGCAACACTAGAGGTCTCTGAGATTCTGAAGTGCTCTTTGACTTATGAGAGAAAGACAACATTATGTTTAGTGTTAAATGGCCTTATTTGTTTTCGAATTCAGGGCACCCAGGCAGCCTTCGAGTTGTGACATACAGGGCCACTCTCTGAGAAGAATGTTTCTGAAACCCCAGCATCGTTTCTTTCGTGTACCAGCAAGAGGCCAGTTACTATGTCTGCAGAGTAACAGTGGCCGTGGTCATTCCGCAGCCTCCTGGAAAGTAACCCTTGTGTTCGGTCCCCTCTCCCAGACGAAGTGCCCCCCCCTCCCCTCCTGCTCTCGCTCGTCTCGTGTCCCTTGCTCAAGCCAGGAGCCCACGAGTCATTCTCGGCACCTCTCTTTGCTGAGCCTCACATGTGATCCACCATCAAATCCTGTACAAGCTGCCTCCGTAAGGCCCCGGGGAGCCATTCAGGTCCCTCCCCCTCAGGCAGAACAAGCGATCCATGCAAATGGCGCCCCCTAGAGCCCACGGGCCCACAGCGGCCCTGACCCCGGCCCCAGCCCCATTTCTACCCTTACGACGGCCCCTGCCTTCCTGCTGCTGGAAAAGCATCTGCCCTTCCCCTCACAACCCTTCCTTCTCACGACACAACTTTAAATATTCACTGGAGCCTTTTGCACTTGGGATGAGACCCAGACTCTGCTGACCTGGCCCTCCCTTGCCTCCTCTCCTCCCTTTCTTGCACTTTCTCTCTTGCTAACTGGCCTCCGGCCGCTCCGGCCTCCCTTCGGTTCCAGGAAGTTGCCCCCCTTTCCGGCCCCGTCAGGGCCGTCACACGTGTCTCTATCCCGGTTAAATCGTTGACTTCATCATATCAGGGCCCCTAGTGTCTCACGGCCTGTCTCAGCCCCAATGTCACCGCCACCTCCCAGAGATCTTTCCAGACCACTTTTGTTCAGCATTGGAGCGCAGTTGGCTCCCTTCGCAGGGGTCTTCCCAATTTATTTGGACCGACTGACTCATTTCCTGTGCCTGTTTGCTACCACCTGCCTTTCTGCTACCCTGGAAGCTCCTGAAGGCAAAGACCAGGCCTGCGACTGCCCCCTGTGCCTGCGTCCCCAGCACCTAGCACAGCCTGGAACACAGCAGGCTCAGTCAGTAGACACCACAGGTGTACATTAACGTGCGCGCTGTCTAGCCGCACCCGTGTCGTACCACTGCTGCCCCCTGGAACTTTCCTTTTCCTTCCAGCTTGACCACAGACCGGTTCTTCTCCAAGTGTGGGCCCCACCACCAGCAGCAGCAGAATCCCCTGGGACCCTACTGGAAATACAGATTCTCAACCCACACCGGACTTCTCAAATCAGAAACTCTGAGGGTGAGACCCAGCGACGTGTATTTTAACAAGCCCTCCGGGATGCTGATGCACAGTCAGGTCCAAGAACCACTGCCCTCGACTACCCCCAGAGACTCTCTCTGCACGGCAAAGTACGAGTGTGTTCCACTGGTTCTGAGGCTCTGTTCCAGGTGAGAGATTAAGATTAAGAAAAAAAGGGGCACCTGGGTGGCTCAATGGGTTAAAGCCTCTGCCTTCGGCTCAGGTCATGATCTCAAGGTCCTGAGATCAAGCTCTGCATCGGGCTCTCTGATTGGCTAGGAGCCTGCTTCCTCCTCTTTCTCTCTCTGCCTGCCTCTCTGCCTATTTGTGGTCTCTGTCTGTCAAATAAATAAATAAAATCTAAAAAAAAAAAGATTAAGAAAAAAAAAGTAGGCATTTGTAGCCACATGACTTTGCAAAACACTGTGTTCAAGAAAGTTAAACAGGGGCAGCTGGGTGATGAGGTTGGTTAGGCATCCAACTCTTGATTTTGGCTCAGGTTGTGATCTTGGGGGGGTCATAAGATGGAACCCCAGATGGAGTCCAGCGTTGGGCTCTGGCTTAGGGCAGAGTCTGCTCCAGATTCTCCCTCTGTTGTCCTCTTTCACTCTCCCTCCCCCTGCATGTTCTCTCTCTTTCTCTCAAATAAATAAATAAATCTTTTTTTAAAAAAGTAAAGCTGAACAAATTTCCTTATGGCAGAAATTCTTACAGCCTCTAATGTGGCAATACACACTGTAAATCACTAAAACAAAGAATTTTGTAGGAGGACTTCCCAGTTTTACGTAGCCACAAAACCTCTTTTTTCCCCCTTCTAAACACTTGCCAGATTTGTTTAAGACTCCAAGAAACACACTTTGGAAACTTGGTATCTAACATATTCTTCCCCATAGAAAACCCTTCTACCAGCACGCCAGTCCATCATGCCTACAGCAATATTAATAATGTCTGAGTCACTGGCAACAACTGTTCGAAGCTTTGTGCATCTTTATCTCTTCTGCTCTCTCCCAGGTTTGAAAATAAATGCTTCATATAAGTATATACTTTTATACATACACTTAATGTCACCAAGAAAAACACCGATCTTTGTTAAAGCCAAAAAAGTTTATAAAGGCAAACACGGAAGGATGGAAAATGGTGGCAATATCAAGTTGAATTAGGAAAAGATCAGCAGGAAATACAAATCAAAACTACAATGAGTTGCCACCTCACACCAGTCAGAACGGCTAAAATTAACAAGTCAGGAAACAACAGATGCTGGCGAGGATGCGGAGAAAGGGGAACCCTCCTACACTGTTGGTGGGAATGCAAGCTGGTGCAGCCACTCTGGAAAAGAGCATGGAGGTTCCTCAAAAAGTTGAAAATAGAGCTACCCTAAACCCAGTAATCGCACTACTGTGTATTTACCCCAAAGATACAACTGTAGTGATCTGAAGGGGCATGTGCACCCGAATGTTTATAGGAGCAATGTCCACAATAGCCAAACTATGGAAAGAACCTCGATGTCCCTCAACAGATGAATGGATAAAGAAAATGTGGTATATATGTACAACAGAATACTATGCAGCCATCAAAAGAAATGAAATCTTGCCATTTGCAATGATGTGGATGGAACTAGAGGGTATTACGCTGAGCGAAATAAGTCAATCAGAGAAAGACAATTATCATATAATCTCCCTGATGTGAGGAAGTTGAGAGGCAATGTAGGGCGTTTGGGGGGCAAGAAAGGAATAAGTGAAACAAGATGGGATCGGTAGGGAGACAAACCATAAGAGACTCTTTTTTTTTTAAGATTTTATTTATTTATTTGACAGACAGAGATCACAAGTAGGCAGAGAGGCAGGCAGAAAGAGAAAGAGGAGGAAGCAGGCCCCCCGCTGAGCAGAGAGCCCGATGCGGGGCTCGATCCCAGGACTCTGGGATCATGACCTGAGCCGAAGGCAGAGGCTTTTAACCCACTGAGCCACCCAGGCGCCCCCCATAAGAGACTCTTAATCTCACAAAACAAACTGAGGGTGGCCAGGGGGAGGGGGAAGGGAGAGGGTGGTGGGTTTATGGTTAAGGGAGGGTATGTGCTATGGTGAGTGCTGTGAAGTGTAGAAGCCTGACGATTCACAGACCTGTACCCCTGGGACTAATAATACATTATATGTTAATAAAAAATAAAAAATTATAAAAATAATAAATAAATAAATAAATAAAAGAAAAGAAAAAAGAAAAAGATGCAGAATTTAGTCTCTTGCTCTGCACAGGAGCAGGCAGCTGTGAGAGTCACTATTTAGACTGTGAGAAAAAAGTCCTCTAATGAACAGTAGAGGACCAAGGGCTTCATGGCTGGGGCTCGGGGAGAGCCTTGGTTTTCTTCTCCAGTTGAATGGGGATGGGAAGGGCAGTCCGTAATGATGGAGTGGAAAACTGCACAGGGGACTGAAAAATTATTGGTCCCAGGTAACAACAGTACCCTGAAGAAGGCTGAGCCAGCTTGGAAATAGGGAGTTAAAATATTCATGCCAAATATCCACTGTTTACTTAATCAGGGCTAATTATTAGCTTCTTAATGAAATTGTACAAGCTCAGTTGAACACAGAAAACATTTACTTCCCTAAAAGCAAATAGGTCTGTTTGTATTGTAATCAGACATCTGGAGCACAGAAAACACCGCCCGCAGGAATACAGAGGTGGTTCTGTCTGGGGACTCCCAGCTTTTCTGTAAGACGAATGTGGCCAGTGTGTGAGGAGGGAGGGAGCGAGGGTGGGGACCACAAGCTGGCCGTGAGCACATCCACCCCACTCCTTGGTTTTAAAATGCACACAGATTTAATGCCACAGACCCTGACATCAACTCTGGGCATTTCTGCTAAATAGAGCAGCTCTCGAACAAGCACGGATGACCGAAGGGCTAGCACCATCAGTGGTAATTCCGGAATGTGCTGGAGGGCTCTGGCAGGCAGTCCAGCTGGACCTGCTTTGCACTTCAGGCAAAGTCTTCTTGCTTAGGTTATACGTAAAATGCAATAAAACAGGGGAGGAAGGGGTGAACAGGCAGGGCACAGAGGTCTTTTAGGGCCGTGAAACTATTCTGCAGGGTACGAGATTGGTGGTTACTGTCCTTGTACATTTGTTGAAACCCGTAGAATGTACAACACCTAAAGTACATCCCAATGTAAACTATGGATTTTGGGGTGGAAATGGTGTGTAGATGTGAAAATGCAGGTTCATGAACTGTAACATGTCCCATTCTGTTGGGGGATGTTGATAACAGGGGAGACCATGTATGTGTGGGGCTGGGGGAGAGAAGTGTACCTTCCTCTCAATTTTTTTTTAAAGATTTTATTTATTTATTTGACAGAGAGAGAGAGAGAGCGTGAGCAGGGAAAGCAGCAGGCAGAGGGAAAAGCAGGCTCCCTGCCGAGCAAGGAGCCCAATGTGGGACTTGATCCCAGGACTCTGGGATCATAACCTGAACTGAAGACAGACACAACCAACTGAGACACCAAGGCGTCCCCTGCCTTCCTCTCAATTTTGCTGTGAACCTAAAACAGCTCTAAAAAATAAAGTCTCTTTTTTAATTCAACAACATTAAAAGTTTCTAAACATCTTTTTAGTCATACTTTATATAAGATTAAGAAAAGATCAATTGCCCAAATGATAAGTTGCCGTCGTTACCGTTACCAGTACAAGTAGTACTTGGAGAAAGAAGTTGATAAAGATTGGTAGGTAGGCTTAAAATTTCTCCCACCATCCCCACCCAGACACCCATCCCTGCATTTCCTGCCACTGTTGTCAAAGGTTGGTTGACCTACTGCAGTAAGAATCCTGGCCACCTGGGGAGGAACGTTTCTACTTCTGTTGTAGCCCTGATCATTTTCTTTGACAGCTCGATTAAATGTCTGTCTCAACCACTGATTCTACAACCCAGGAGGGCAGGAACCCTGTCCTATTCCTCTGATGGTCTCAGCCCCCAGCACCATGCCAGGAATGTGGTAGATGCTCAGTCAATGTCTGCTTATTGAAGAGAAGAGAGAAAACCATGCTCAGGTAGTTAATTTAACTGACACTCATGTGTTTAATATTTAAACATTTAGGTATTCAAATTTACTAGGGCTCAAGGAAATTACCAATCAAATTTAGAAAATGCATAACAAGACCTGTTTTGAAATGGCTAACTAGCTAACTAAAGTCTGACTAAATCTCTAGAAACAAGATATCCATTCATGGCCCTGATGGATTTTTATGAGCAAAATGCAAAACAGGGTCAATCATGTGATCTTTCTAGAACAATTTCACATTTAGCCAAGGACTACTGAGTCATTATTCAAAATTACAGATGGTAAGATCTTTCCTAACTTTTTCAATAATATCTACAAAATCTACAAAATGCCTTTTAAATAAAACCTTGTCCTCTAACATGTATTCTTTTAATAGGAAGCTCTGGAGGAGGATACTTAAACATGTACTAAAGAAAAACTGAAGTTATTCTGTACTTGTGTCTAGAGTCAAATTATCATGTTACAGCAAAAACAGACTTCTCTGATTTTTACAGTCTTATCAAAAACCAAGAATTCTAAATATTACTGTAGAGCAACCTGACATATTTGTTCTCTAGTTTACCCTCTCTGAAAGAAAAGCGATTTACTGCTATGGGGTGACTATATACTGAAATATGTGATTTATCTGAGGGAATTCTATTTCCTTTTCCCCCCAGGTTTATTAGGATATAGGTGACAAACTGCTAAGATATTTAAAGAGTATAACATGGTGATTTGATAGATACATACACTGTGAAAAGATTCCCACCCCCGATGGACCTAACACATCTGTCACCTCACATATTTACATTCATTCATTCATTCATTCATTTTTAGATTCCTCATATAAGTGAAACCATGCAGAGTTTGCCTTTCTCAGTCTGTTTATTTTTTTCATTTAGCACAAAATCCCATAGGTTCATCCACGTTGTTGCAAATGACAGTACTTCCCTCTTTTTTAACTGAATAATATTTAGCTGAATAACAGTCCAACATCTGTGTATTTGTGTGTGTGTGTGTGTGTGTGTGTGACATCTTATTTATCCATTCATCTGTCTAAAGACATCTCGTTTGTTTCCACACCTTGGCTACTGTTCACAATGCTGCTATGAACATAGGAATGCAGGTATCTCTTCAAGACGATGATTTCATTTCTTTCGGAAATACACCCAAGAGCAGGAGTGCCGGATCACAGGGTAGTTCCATATTTAAATTTCTGAGGTGCCTCCATACTGTTTTCCACAATGGCTGCACCAGTTTTTCTTTTTAATGTCAGCCATTCTGACAGGTATGAGGTGACGGCTCGTTGTTTTCATTTGCATCCCCTTATGATGAGTGATGTTGAGCACCTTTTTATGCACCTGTTAGCCACCTGCATGTCTCCTCTGAAGGAAATCTATTTTCTACTGTACAAGATCGAGGGGCGCCTGGGTGGCTCCATCCCAGTCGGCATCAAGTCCAACTCTTGATGTCGGCTCAGGTCACGATCCCAGGGTTGTGAGATGAGCCCCATGTCAGGCTCCGCGCTCAGTTTGGGATTCTCTCTCTCTCCCTCGCCCTCTGTCCCTCCCCATCTCTCTCTAAAAATAAGATGAACAAAATCATAATTCCCTGAAAAAGAGGATTTTGTAAATAAACATATTCAATTGTGCTGAGTAAAATTCACTCTCTAAAAATACCATTTACAGTGATTTTATCTTTTACAAAGAGTACAATTCTTATTGAACACACTTACTTGGTTCCCCTTCTAACTTCACTTATTTTTTTCCCCAAGTATACAATTTGGTATAAGTTTTTAAATATTTTAATTATGATAAAATACATATAATATAAAATTTACCGTATTACCCATTTTCTAACCCATTTCTAGATTTGGTACAATTGTTGCCACAGGTCAAATTCAGAAAGTCCCTGACAAAAGAAAGATGATATTACAAGGCTCTGGCCAAGGGGTGCCTGGGTGGCTCAGTCAGTTGGGCAACCAGCTCTTGGTTTCAGCTTGGGTCAAGATCTCAGGGTCATGGGATCCAGCCCTGGGTCAGGCTCCATGCTCTGTGCAGAGTAGGTTTGTCCCTCTCCCTCCCCCTCTGCCCCCAGGCACTCTCTCTCTCTATTTCTCTAAAATAAACTAATAAAATCTTTCAAAACAACTAAAAATCAAAAGGCTCTGGCCAAAAATAGACCCATTGGGATAAAATCCTAAAGGGAATACTGTAGAATAGGAAATATATGAAGTAAATATTCGTGTGTGCACATAGATAAGTCCCGAACACATAATGCTGAGTGAGAATAAGCAAGTGATGGAGGATATAAGTAGTTTTCTTATGTAATATTTTAAAGCTATACAAAACCACCAATTGTTCTGGAGTATACACATTGCACACACATAGGGATAAATAAAATTAGATTATATAAAGACAAGGATGGGGAAGATATCTAAAACTCTAGGTCAGCGGTGACCCCTGGGGAGAGAGGCAGGGAGGGAGGTGATAGGTCAGGAAGCCTAACAGAGACTTCAGCTCTGTGCACGGGGTCCTCATTCATGTCAACCCCTTGGGAGACGCAGGAAACTGCTCAGGAACAAAGCCACATCCCGTTCTCGCACGGCCCACGTGCCCGCAAAGGGAGACAGACAGAAGACAAGCAAATAAGTACACTACAGATGTCGGGCGGTGAGCACTGCTAGCAAGAAGAGGTTAGTGGCTGATGGAGGGGGTGGTTTTACATTGGAAGTCTGGGAACCGTGTCCCAGATAGGGTGGGATTTATGCAAAGATGTGGATGCCACAAGGACCATATATTTACATGGGAGAAATGCTCTACATCTATCAGATTTCATGTTGTGTTTTTTAAAGTAAATATGGCAAAGTGTTAATATTTGTTCCATCTCAGTGGTGCATTTCTGGCTGTTTTCTGACTCTTCGAATATTTTCATAACAAAACAAGATTAAAAATAGAAAGCCACCGCCATCAATTCCTGAGAGATTAGGGGGACGATATTAGACATCTCTGAATTCCTTCCAGATGGAGTATCTTGAGCCTGGGACTGTAGATCCTATTTCCTTAGGGGTCCTACACACTCTGGGTCCCCCTGAGAAACAGCCGTAAGGGACAATGCTGCCTGACAATTAGGTCACACATGCTCGCTTGCTTGTCTATATTTATCCATCTGTCCGTCCACCCACTCACTGATCGATCTTTCTATCCATCTATCTATGTGTATCTTTGCTTCCTGACTAAAAGACATGCCTGTCCAAACACAGCATTCCCTATGTGAAAGGAAGAAGGCAAAGGATGAAGAGCTCATCCAGCACATGTGCTTAAAATAGGGGAAAAGGCATATATCCAAAGTAAGTGAGGACCCAAGATGTAAATCAGCATGAAGGATTGATGACAAAAGGCAGGGCCTCCAGGACTGGAGGGCAGAGCGCGCAGTCTATCCCGGTGAGCTAGAGAGCTGCCGCTTAGTCCATGCTCCACTGTCCCTCTTCTCCTCCCTCCTCCCAAAGAAAGGGATATCGTACCTTAGCAATGTTCTGTTCCCACATGCTCGGCAAAGCGGGGAAAAAAAATCACAGCTACACAAACCCCTCAAACCCTTTTCTTTGGAGACAACATAAATTGACTAAGAAATATATGAGCAAGCGCATGGGACGCTGGTCCTCGGGCCACGTCTCCAGGAAGCGGTTAATAAACACTTGGTGAATGGGTGAATGCATGTGAGGCTGCCTCATGGCAAGTTACATAAATTTGTTTTGTACTTGAAGCATTTCCTAGGTCACAAAAGTCTTTCATAAACCATGGCGGAGACCGCTGATTTGTCCCCACATCTTTCTTTCATAATAAATGCTGCTTTTGAGCTGAGTACGTGGCCATCTGATGTGGTTCTGTACAGGATATAAGCAAGCCTTAGTGGAAGACTCCTTAAAGGAAGGGACACACCCCTCTTGCACCATCCTCCTTCCTCCTAGCTGGGATTTGGACGTGATGGCTGGAACTCAAGTGATCATTCTGGGCAATGAGATAGAAGCCACCTACCAAGAATAGCAGCACAAAAGGAGATAAAGACTGGCTCCTATAACCACAAAGTACTACGCTAGTCCCGGACAGCCTGTCTCTAGACTTGTACTCAGGAAATAAATGAACTTCTATTTCATAGTAAAATAAAGTTCTATTCTATGAAAAGCTACTGCTTTACTGTTGTTGGTTTTTTGTCAAATGCAGCCAAATCTAATCCTAAGAGAGATATATCCACCATTTCATCTCCTGAGCGATAACTGTATAAAAAGTGTGTTATGGTGGCCATTGTATAGACAGAAAAGTGAGGTCAGAGTAGATGAAGAGGCTTCTGCCTCTGAGCTTAGCCCCGTGTTCTCTTCCCTCCACTGTAGTTGCATTTTGGTGTGACTGATAGAGATTATGTGCCAACAGATAAAATACATGAAGCAGGGACATCCCAGGTTTGGTTGTGACAGGGTTGTATCAGAAAGCGAGTCTGTGCATGTGTGGGTAGGGAAAACCGGGGAGGAGTTGAGGAAGGGAGACTAACGGAGAAGAAGAAGGTAGCCTGTATTACCTCCCGATGACTTTAGAAAGTACACAGCAAGTACACATGACTGTCCTAGACCAACTGCCAAGAACATCCTTTTACACAGAAAATTAGCAAGCGATGTTGACTATAACCAGCCACACAACCTCCCGGAGGAAAAGTCCCACCCCTCTTCCCCAGGCTTCTACCCTCACTGAGTAACATCTACATTTAAGCTCTTTATATTTCTTTTTTTTCTTTTAAAGTCAGTTGTAATAATAATATGCCTGTAAACCTACAACTGGAAAGTCCTCTGGCTGTCATAATTATATGGTTACTTAACATCTGAAACAGAAAGTAATATATCCTTGGTAAAAATCAGGGCCAGTACTGCTAATCGAACTAAAATACACCTTATATCCTTTTAATTTAAGCATGTCTTTTAAGAATAATCTGAGTATGTGATCATCTCTAGCCAATTCATTTTTAAAATATGAGTTACCTCTTTTCTGCAAAGCTTTACCAAATTTTTCTGACTACAAGTATATTCTCAATGAAAAAGAAATGAAAAAATAAAGAAAATCAAGACGTCTGGAAATTTGTACTTGATTTTTATCCTAACTGAAACTAAGGGTCAAAAATTATTTTTTGCATAGCCAACACAATCACAAGAAAGAAGAACAAAGTTGGAGGTTTCACACTCCCCAATTTCAAATTATACTAAAGAGCTACAGTATTCAAAACAGTATGGTATTGGCCTAAAAAACAGGCACATAGATTAAAGGAACAAAAGAGAGAGCCCAGAAATAAACCCACATATATATGGTCAATTAATTTACAACGATGAAGCCACGAATATACAATGGGGAAAGGACAGGCTCTTCAATAAATGTGTTGGGAAAACTGGATAAGTGCAAGCAAAAGAATGAAACTGGACCATATCTTGCCCCACGCACAAAAAAATGAACTCAGAATAAAGACTTAAATGTAAGACCTGAGCCATACAAATCCTAGAAGGAAATGTAAGTGGTAAGCTACTTGACATTGGCTTTGGCAATGATTTTTTTTAAAATCCGACACCAAAAGCAAACAAAACAAAAGCAAAAATAAACAAGCAGATCTATGTCAAACTTCAGACCATCTGCACAACAAAAGAAATCATTAAAAAAGAGCATGTGTGGTGATGAGTACTGGGTGTTACACAGTTACATACAACCAATGAATTGTTTGAACACTACATCAAAAACTAATGATACGCTGGCTAATTGAGCATGATAATAAAAAAAATAGAAAAAAGAAAAGGCAACATACTTAATGGGAGAAAATATTTGCAAATCATGTATCTGGTTAAGGGGTTAATACATAAAATACATAAAGAACTCACAAAATCCAGTAGCAAAAAACCCCAGTCTAATCTAAAAATGGGCAGGGGATCTAAATAGGTATTTTTCCAAGGAAGACATACAAATGGCGGACAGGAACATGAAAAGGTGCTCAACATCACTCATCATCAGGGAAATGTAAATCAAAACCACAGTGAGAAATCACCTCCCACCTGTCAGAATGGTGATTATCAAAAAGATAAGAAACAGCAAGAGTTGGCAAGGATGTGGAGAAAGGGGAACCCTCATGCACTGTCGGTAGGAATGTAAATTGTTACAGCCACTATGGAAAATAGTTCATAGGTTCCTCAAAAAGATAAAAATAGAACTACCATATGATTCAGCAATTTTGCTTCTGGGTATTTATTCCATGAAAACAAAAACAGTAACTCAAAAAGACATATGCACCCCGTGTTCATTACAGCCTTATTTACAATAACCAAGATATGAAAACAAAGAAAATGTCCATTGATGGATGAGTGAACACAGAAAATGTTGTGTACATATATACAACGGAAAATTATTTAACCATAAAAAAAGGAAAAAAATCTTGCCATTTGCAACAACATGGACGGACCTTAAGAACATTATTCTAAGTGAAATAAGTCAGACAGAGAAAGACAAATACTATATGATCTCACTTATATGCGGAATCAAAAACAGGACAAAACTAAACCAAGCTCATAGATAGGAGAACAGACTGGTGGTTGACTGAGGCAGGAGGGGGGGGGGCAGTGGGGGAGGGTAGATGAAATAGGTGAAGAGGGTCAAAAAATACAAACTTCTAATTATAAAATAAATAAATCATGGTGATATAATGTACAGCACGGTGACTATAGCTAATACTACTGTATTACATATTTGAAAGTTGCTAGGAAGTTACAACTTCTCATCATTAGGGGGAAAATATTTTATTACTGTGTATGGCAACAGATGTTTATGAGACTTATTGTGGCGATGTATACAAAGATTGTATACAAAGATTGAATCATTATGTTGTATACCTTAAACTAATACCACGTTATATGTCGATTATATTTCAATTTCAAAAAATATTTTTCCAGAATTTATGAAATGAAATGTTGTTCATATAGCTAAGTAAAAAGACACGCACTTTTATGACACTGCCATCTAGAATCTCATACATTTTCCGTCTTCAATAGCCAAACAGGGGGTCCTCCCTGAAATTCCTCCAAAAGGGGAAAACATGATGGTAGAAGGAAAGAATGCGCCTGAAGGGACAACAGCTCCTACCACCGTTCCTCAGGTTCCACGTAACACCAGAGGAAAGGCCCTCGTAATGGACCGTGACATGGAACAACTCTCGGCCTGTCACTATGGGTAATGAGCACCTGCCACTGAGGTATGCTCAACACGTGCACAAACCGACAGCAGGATAAGCACATTAACAAGTCATATCCTTATTGAAATACGAGAAAGTTCAGAAGCTGGTTTGTAGGCTCTCGTGTGTGTGTGTTGCACGCGCATGGATGTATTATAAATGTATTTGTTTTTCCCATTTATCAATATAATACATGGTGGGTGCAAAAAATATCAGTAACACATGAAGGAATAAACACAAAAGCAAAATCCCCACTACCCAGGTTCAACTATAATTAAACTTTTGAAGAATATTCTTCCAGAGCCCTCCTTATATTTATATATGCATGATATACTCTGTTTGAACAACTGGCTGTTTCATTCATAAAAATATCTTGAAGATCTTACATATCAATAAATATATGTAATAAGTAAAACTTGACATAAACTCCCCTTTTAAAGATAGCATAATAGGGGCGCCTGGGTGGCTCAGTTGGTTAAGCCACTGCCTTCGGCTCAGGTCATGATCCTGGAGTCCTGAGATCGAGCCGCACATTGGACTCCCAGCTCTCCAGGGAGTCTGCTTCTCCCTCTGAGCTTCTCCCCTCTCATGCTCTCTCTCACTCTCTCTCTCAAATAAATAAATAAAATCTTTTTTTTTAAAGTTTATTTATTTGACAGACAGAGATCACAAGTAGGCAGAGAGGCAGGCAGAGAGAGAGGAGGAAGCAGGCTCTCTGCTGAGCAGAGAGCCCTATGCGGGGCTCGATCACAAGACCCTGAGATCATGACCTGAGCTGAAGGCAGAGGCTTAACCCACTGAGCCACCCAGGTGCCTCAATAAATAAAATCTTAAAAAAAAAAGATAGCATAATATTCCCACATATATATGTACTGAAGTATTGTTAAGAAATAAAGTACTGGTAATTTCCAATTTCTTGTTATTATAAACTACAAAGCAACACATATATATTATTATACACATATATATTATTATATGTAATATATAATACATATATTATACATATATATAATATATAATACATATATATGTATATGTAATATACATACACATATATATTATATACTATATATACTATATATAATATTTTATATATATATAATATAAATATTATATATATATTGCTGCCCAGTGATTTCCCTTAGGGTATACTCCAAGGAGTTGTGTTGCTGTGTCAGAGAGCGTACACAGAGCCGAAGTAGATACAGACTGCCAAACCCTCCAGAGGTGAGTACAAATTAAACTTTCTCCAAAAGGGCCTCAGAGTGTCCCTTCAAATACATCCCCCGGTGATCTTACTCTCCCCCTTTCTTCTCCGATGGGCACTATAGGGCTGTTTTATTTGAACTCTTGGGTTTCGGGTGAAGTTGAGATTGGACACCCTTTCGTATTTGTTTCTGGTTATCTGCATTTTTATTTTGGTGAGTGTCCTCTGTACTTCCTTTCCCCACTTCTCTAGTGAAGTGTTTATCTCTCTCTAAATAATTTGCGAGAGTTTTTTATATATTAGGGATATGAATGCTTTTCACAGATACTCTACCTATCTTTGATTTCTCCTTTAATCTTGTTTTTGGTGAGTGTCCTCTGTACTTCCTTTCCCCACTTCTCTAGTGAGGTGTTTATCTCTCTCTAATTTGCGAGAGTTTTTTATATATTAGGGATATGAATGCTTTTCACAGATACTCTACCTATCTTTGATTCTCCTTTAATCTTGTTTTTGGTGATGATTTAATATATAGACATTCACAGTTTTTATGTATTCAAAGGTATCCACATTTTCCATCTTGGTTTTTATCTTTGCATTTTCTTAGAAAGCCCTTCCTCACACCACAACTGGAAAAAAATATTTCCCCCTTCTTTTATTCCACTACTTTTATCTTTTTATTTTCTACCTCTAGATTTATCTTGGTGTAAGAAATTAAGGAAGGGTTCAGCTTTTTATTAGCCATTTGTCTCGACACCCTTTATTAAGTAACCCATGTCATCCCTGTGGTTTCCAAAGCTTCCTTTGTTTTATACCATCTGCTCATATACACTTGGGTCTAATTCTGGAGTCTCCACTCCACTAATTCAGTTGTCTATTCCTGTGCCAGTAACACGCTGTTTTAATTGCTATACTTTTGTAATTTGTTTTAATAGATTTTTGTGAAACCCTCCCTTCACTGACTTTCTCTTTTAAGAGTCTTCTCACGTGTGTATTCCTCTAAATACTGAAGTTGAGAAGATACTGTCAAGTTTCCCCGAACCAAAGTCCTCCCTAAATCCAACAGCACTGAATGTATCCATTCATTTCAAACCACTGAATCTTCTCAATCTAAGAGAAATACAGCTCATTTATTCATATTCGCATCCTCCCCTCAAATGTAATATCTAATGTGGGGGGGGGAGCCATAACCCTTTATCCTAGAGAGGTTCACATTCTCAAGCTATTTACAATGTACATCTTTTAATTGCAAGATTTTTCTTTGTGCTGTAACAATGTTCAGCAAAGGAATACTAAGGGCCACAGCATGACACCTGAGTGTTTCCAGAGTTGCAGACAACCACCTCTATTGCCTGGATAGTACACATCGTACACCCTTGCACGAGGTACCATTCACGGAGGATGGCTCTTGTACCTCCAAGGCCAGCGCTGGAGAAGTGGGGTCTCACGCGGTCGGGTGTCCCCTGCAGGGTAATTAGGAGTGATGCTAACCAGACCTGCCCTCACACATTTTAAATGGCCACGAAGCCGCATCACGACAGCCTTTTTGCTGCCATCTGGAGTTGGTGAATCCTTTTCTACAGGACCCAGGTCATGGCTCCCAAACCACAGCCTCACATCCCGGGCAGTGGTCCAACAAGGAGCAGGAGCTGCGACAGTGTTGTAAGGCATGTGCTGAGCGAGAGGCACCTAGCCTCAGGACAAAAGCACCCCTCCCCGAACGACGATGAAGGCACCACCAGCCCCACAGGCTACTGAGCCAGAAGTGCTGTGAACATTTGAAGAACGCAGGCCACTGCTCTCTCCAGAACACCCGCCCGCTGGCTTCACGCTTTCGATTTCCAGATCCAGGTGGCCAGAAAAACCTTCGCCGAGGAGCATTTGCTGATCTCACCCACGGTTAGCAAAAACGGTGGCCTGCTGGCCAAATTTGGCCCACAGATGTATTTTCTTTGGCCTCAACAATGTTGGATCACTTTTTGGAACCAACATTTAACAATTTAGAGATTTCCTGTATTTTTCTCTTAAAATTGTAAGAAGTCTGGGCCACCCTGAGCCTGTATTCCTGCAGAGCAGCACTCAGGGAGAGAGGAACGGGTCAGCAAGCTTCTGTCCGTGGTGGGACGAGGGTTTGCCACTCCTGCCTGCAGTTTCCTGGTTCCTAGCAGCTCCTGATTTGGGTCTAATTTAGAAAGTGCCCAGATCTCTAGGCTAACAAAACATCTCAGGTTTTTATCCCTATTATCAATTCTTTCTTTAAAAAAAAAATTTTTTTTAAATCAAGTAAGATATATGAAGTGACGGAAAACACAAAAATCTAGAAGCGTAAAAGGCTGTGCTAGAGGCGCCTGGGTGCCTCAATCGTTTAAGTGTCTGCCCTTGGTTCAGGTCAGGATCTCTGGGTCCTGGGATTGAGCCCCGCATCGGGCTCCCTGCTCAGTGGGGGATTCTGCCTCTCCCTCTCCCTCCTTCCCTGCTCATGCTCTCTCTCTCCCTCTCTCTCAACTCTCTCAAATAAATAAAATCTTTTTAAAAATAGTGCAAACTTCCAGTTATAAAATAAGTAATGGGGGTATAGTGTCCAGCATGGTGACTGCAGTTAATGATACTATGCTACGTAATTGAGAGCTGCTAGGAGAATAGATCTTAAAAGTTCTCATGACCACAAAAAAAATTTTTATAACTACGTGAGGTGAAGGATGTGAACTAGACTTGTGGTGATCATTTTCATATAAAGAAATAGTACGATACCCCTCCACACACACACACAGAGAACAAATTACAAGTGTACTATTGGTAATTTGTCTTATTTATTTTTAGACAACTCTTACCATGCATTGTTGGGACAGTTCTTACTTGGATCTTGGGACTAGCAGGCCACTATCACCCAAACTGACGCTTATAATTAAAAATTAAAACTTTAATGGTTGTCTCCCCTTTTTTCATTGTGAGTTGTTTACCAATGTAAGCTTAGCTTTCACCTCGAGATTTATTCTGTTTTATTCACATATCCTCACTTCCCATCTTGGGATTGGAGAAAGTAAGCAAAATCCACCAATATACTTGGGCCAAATCCTATTAGGGAAAATAATGTACATTAACAGCTTGACAAAATCATTTTGTTGTAAAAACTAGATGGAGTAAAATAATAAACTTGGGGACAGCCCAACTATAAAGAAAGAAAAGTGTTTGAAGCTATAGGGATAAAATAAAATTGAATATACACCGGGTATTAGAAGATACCAACAAATTATTATTAATTTTCTTTGGTATGAGAATGGTTGTGTGTGTGTGTGTGTGTGTGTGTATTCATAACTGTTAATGATACTTTAAAAAAGAAACAAATACCACGGGTATATGCTATCATACGAGACTTACAAATCTTGGAGTTGTAGTCTTTCACAGTTGTTAAAAGACTTTAAACATCACCTAGTCCAGGCATAGGAAGGAGGTTTCTATTTAAAAGCCAACTCCAATTTAATAGTCCTAAAAAGAAATTTTGGTCTTTTAAGACTCGGAGGAAAAAAACCTGTCATAAACCATTAGCAGCGTCGGGTCAGGGCGCAAGGTAGGAGAGTAGACCATGTGCTACAATCCGTCTCCTTCAGATCCACCAGTCTAGTGGTCTTCCGGGGAGTATCTTACTGGTCAAGTCAGCTCATTACTTCTTTGTACAGGTCCCTGTCCATTAAGTTATTTCTTCTATTTTGAGCTGGAAATATTATCTGTAGCTTACAGCCACTGACATAACGGTAAGTCTAGTTCCATTGAACCTGACAACATTTGAACTATTTGAGGTAGTTCTCTCGTTCTTCCCAGGTCTAAAACATCACTAGGAATGGTTCCCTCCCTGTCTTCACCACTCCCCAATGACAGGCCCTAATTATCTCTGTCCCCATTCCAGTATGGCACTGTACAACTGTCTGTTGGTGTCATGTTCTCATAGCATAATCCCAAAAGTGACTTTACTGAGTTCAAATTTTGGTTTTCAGAATTCATTTTGAACTCAGATACTCTACCTCGAGCTCAACTTGTTAGTCTGATAGAGCCTCCTAAAATCGACCACGTGTAGATCAGTTTAAATGGATTTCTCAGAGTATACAACTGTCTTCCCACATTTCCAGGCCCGGGCATGCCGCCAGCCAGAGAAACCACAGGAAGACTCGGTGCCCTTCCTGATTGTTCACTGGCTCCTCAAATCCAACTACAGATTTTCAGTCCTACGAAGAGAACTTTTAGTCTTATAACTGAGACCTGAGGGACACTAACCAATCCAGACACTAGTGGATAATGTGTCTTCATTGGCAGAAACGAAAAATGGGCCACCACAAAATGCTCAACATGAGTAATGAAGCAAGGTTTGGTCATTCACTCCGCACGTGCTGCGAAGACTGGACTGGGCCACGGAGCAGGAGAGAATGAAAAACACAGCCACCCCGTCATCCAGCGCACAGTCTCTCAGAAGTAACCAGCTCCAGTGAAGGGTCCAGCGAGGTTCATTGAGTTCTGGGAGGTGAGAGCCGAAGTAGGTTTCTCTGGCTGGGCAGGGAGGTGGCAGAAGAGGCAGCAGAAGGGAAACAAGAATTAGGACGACACAATGGAGGAAAGAAGAGGTCTGAAAGGGCAGATGGGATGGGGACAGTGGAGAAGTAAGAAAAAACATCAATATCAATGGGTTGAAAACCTTGTTTGGTTGACACACAGTTCACGAATGCTGCCAGCAGGGAATAAAGTTCGGAAAAACACAGAGAGGTGAAGCTGAAGGAGATCACTTCCCGTATCAGGATCACTTCATCAAAGGTGATCGAAAGACACAGGAAGGTGGGGAAGAAAAAAGAAAGCAAAAAAAAAAAAAAAATCAGAGCCTAAGACAAATAAGAAAAGTAAATCCAGCTAAAGAAAGAAAGCAAAGGGCGCCTGGGTGGCTCAGTGGGTTAAAGCCTCTGTCTTCGGCTCAGGTCATGATCTCAGGGTCATGGTATGGAACCCCACGTTGGACTCTCTGCTCAGCAGGGAGCCTGCTTCCTCCTCTCTCTCTGCCTGCCTCTCTGCCTACTTGTGATCTCTGTCTGTCAAATAAATAAATAAAATCTTTAAAAAAAAAAAAAAGAAAGAAAGAAAGCAAAGGGTGAGAAGGGAGGAAGACACATCGTGTCCTCCCATTAACAGGAGGCCGCGCCATTATTTGTTTCCCTTCCTTGACATTTTAAACGTGCTGATGAGTGGCCTCTCTTCCCTCCTGAAGGGAAGCTCCAGGCCTGGGTAGCTAATCCTTATTCGCCTTCCATCTCCAGACACCCTGGGCTTTCCCCACATTGCCTAAGACACCCCCAGGGACAGTCGGCACTACTGATCCAAAGAAGCATGGACAAAAGCAAAGCATGACGTCAAGAGAACAGCTCACTGTCTCCAACAGACCTGCTAGCGAGCAGGGGGTCAAATGAGGTTCTTTACACTCACCTGAGGGAAGGAGAAGGGGGCTATGAAGACGGGGTCTACAGAGGAGACAGCGGAGGAAGGCACTGGGCCCCGGTGGAGCCACACTAGCACCGGGAGGAAGTCGGGCTTTCCTTCTTGTAATGCTCTTCCTCCCCCAGCCCCCACCCACACTGACCCACCCGAAAGCCCAAACACCAAACCCCAAAACGGCCCCCGAGGGGTCAGGTGCGCACCGCTTCCTCAGCCCCTCATGGTTAACCTGTGCCCCTAACAGGGACCGCATTTTCCCTTTCAAAATGGCGGCCAGTACGATTTCTCACTGTTGATTCTCTGCCCTCTCGTGAGCTCCGTGAGGGTGAGAGCAACCTTCTCACCGCTGTATCCCTAACACCCAGCACTAGGCCGGAATTCGGTAAATTACTCTTAAATGAGTAAATTACTCTTAATTGAGTCTTAAAAGATAAGTAAGTGTTATCACTTGAATTCCCTAAAATTCTGTAGTACCAAAACTTGCTGTGGCCAAGGTTGCTAACTATTCATGTTCTCCAGTCTCTGGGGACACAGCTGTACTAATTTCACAACCCCTTGCAGTTAGATGCAGCATGGAATGAAGTTCTGGTCATCGGGTTGTGTGTGCAAGTGACTGTGCCACTCCCAAAACGATCCATAAAAATCCTCCTCAGATCGTCCATGCTCCTTCTTCCCCTTCTGGCCGGCTGGACTGAAGATGAGCCCCCTGGGCTAGAAGCTACGTGTTGATACCTGGGACCCCATGTGGAAAAGAGCCACGGCTCCAGTCTGGTCACAAGAGAACCAAGCTTCTCCCATGTTTGAGCAACCAGGCATCCGGGTCTACGTGTTACTGCAGTTAACCTAGCAGGCTCAGTGATACAGCGAGGTTACAACTAAAGTTAAGCTTTCCCAACCTGTACCAGCCAGCAACCACTTGTCACCTTCCTAAGGAGAAATAAAGGCCCTTCAGAGGACAGTGCCGTCTTTCCCGGCATGTTTGACTCAACAAAAGTCCTGTGTGCTCATTATCCTCAGGAGAAGACAGTAACTGAAACTTTGCCTCGGGCTCGCCTGGACTTGGGCCACAGCCACCAAACAGGCCGGCGAATGGCAAGGACGGCAGGACACCCTGGCAGTCAGCGGGCCTGCCTCGGCTCCTCTCCACAGTCCGCGTCACGCCCCACGAGCTCTGGAAAAACGCCCAACTGCCTCCTCCAGGAGCCCTGGCCGGGCCTCATCTGTGCTTCCCTTGCACAAACATCCTGAAACGCCACCCGGCTGTTTCACTGCCCACCGGGGAGAGGCTGCCAAAAGCTTTTTCCAAAAGCCACACCAGCCTGCACTCTGCCCCTCCCGAATAAAGCCTTCAGCCCAGCAGAGAGAGACCCCACCTCCGACACAAGTCACAAGTTCCTGGGGCCAAGCCCTTCTTCTGCACATGTGTTTGACTCTCTCTGCTGTTTCCAACGAACCCTAGAGACTTCAAAGGCAGCGCCTCTCCCCATGGACTACGGCCTTAAGGTAACTGACTTAACACTAAGAGAGTTAGTAGTGTGTACTGCATAGAATTGCTTGTTCGATCTGGGTCGAGGAAACTATTAGAAGGGTAAATTATTGACTAACTCTTTTCACTTTTCCTCATTGCCGATTTGTTTATTTCAAGAACTTCCTGATCCGAGGGTTCCTAACCTTCTGGGGACCACGCACCCCTTTAAGAATATGATGAAATGCCTTTACTTGTTCACAGAAGATACACATGTCTCCAATCACATGTGTGTTATGTAAGATTTCAGTTATACACAGGAGGCCAAGCTCACTTACTGGTCCCAGGTTCATGGATCCTCTAGGGCAGAGGTCAGCAAACTTTCCCTCTAAAGGTAATAAATATTTTTGCCTTCCTGGGCCACATACAGTCTCTGTCATTAATCTCTACTCAACTCTGCTCTTGTGGCGAGAAAACAGCCACGGTCGAGTGCCAACGGGATTTCATTTATTGACATTGAAATCTGAATGTCATGTAATTTACACATGTCACAAAATATTATTCCTCTTTTCATTTTTGTTTTTTTTTTTCCCAGCCATTTAACAAATGAAGACTATTCTTCACTGGCAAAAACCGGTGCCAGACCATAGTCTGTCAAGCCCTGCTGTAAGGCAGAGGTTCTGGAGGCAAAAACAGGACCTCTTTATTTTTACTACTTTCCGATGGAAATTTCACATTTCCTTCTATCATAAAGGCAGGCAACCAGTCTCATGAGTGTCACCAGTAACTGTCACTCAGTCCCCAGCAGAAATCACAGGTATGTTCATACCACACTAGGGTGGTCACAGAGAGCACAAAATATCGATCATGCTCATCACTGGTCTGAAATGATGCTCATTATTAGATCTTCTGCCACATCTTGCTATTTAAGTGTGCTAATGGAGAAACACACAGATGTGATTATATCACAAATTTGATATTTCATATTTTGATATCTGTATTTATATATGCCTGATTTCCACTGTAACCACATGTATTTTACTTTGTGGACTTAAAAACAGAATTCTGAGCACCAGTCCAGAGCTTTCACCAGATACCAAAGAGGGCTACGGTGGAGAACGGCTAAGAGGGCCCGAGCAGGAAAAGCCCTGGCGTCGCCTACCAGAGCATTCACATCTTCGGTTTTGTGGATGAGCGTCCGTATCTCCTCTGGGTCACCGCTGAAGATTGCCTGGACCAGTGGGGGCTGCAAACACAGGAGAATTTGAATTAGAACTACAATGACACATATTTGATGGTATTCAGATGCAGACAGCTCTAAGATTGGTTCCCAGAAAGCTGATTCAACAATTATCAACTGGCAGACAAAGATGAATACGGCTCAGACTCACCCTCACTAGAGGGCTAGTGGGGGAAATATTTGCATCAAGAAATAACCGTAACACAACTTGAAAGCCATAGCAGTCATCTCTAGCCTGGGGCTATGAGTATGACATAAAACTCAACCATAAATGAAGACATCCTTGAAGCACCCTTAAGTTTCCCATCAAGGAAATTCCCAGATCTGCAGTTTTGAATGTACAGTCCCCATTGTTTTCGACTTCTTGTTAGACCCGTTGTACCCTGGTACCCCCAGACAATTCCATTTCTAGTGGATGTTAATAGCCAAGTTTCTGGCCTCCTGAACACTTCTTTGTCAATGTTTGGAAAGCCCTTGAAATCATTCTCAAACGCTTCCCACAGCTTTAGCCAACACTAAAGGCACTGAGTGTTTCCGATGTCACTATATCCCACTGTTTGCACAAAGTAAGTGGTATAATGGCAGGGTGGGGATCATGAGAGGAATACCAGTGAGCACTTATATTGAACTCACCTACCTTACACAAGACCCAGAAGAGACTGAAAGGATTTCCAAAGCGTGATGGAAACACAGCTGAAAGAGAGAGACTAGCTCTGGGGCACCTGGATGGCTCAGTCAGTTAAGCATCTGCCTTTCGCTCAGGTCACAATCCCAGGGTCCTGGGTTCAAGCCCGCATTGGGCTCCCTGCTTACTGGAGAGCCTGGTCTCCCTCCCTGTCTGTCTGTCGCTCCCCTGCTTGTGCATTTGCTCTCTCTCGCTCGCTCTCTGTCAAATAAATAAATAAAAACTTTAAAAAAGAGAGAGAGAAACTAGCTCTGTTTGAAGGGTAGATGGGGTGAGGAGAAGAGCATATCTAGAAAAGCTTCACGGAAGGCACTTGAATGAATGAGTGTAAGTTTGCTAACAGGGTAGGAAAGGCATTCCAGGCACAGGGATCAGGGTGTGCAAAGGTGAGGACACGCAAAAAAAAAAAAACCTGATATCTTGGAAATGCTGCTATCAACAGGGTGACCAGAGTGGGGTAAAAGAGGACAAGCTGTGGGCTCTGGGTTTGATGTTGGGCTCGCCCCATGTGGTGAAGAGCCCCGTTCAAAGCCAGCTCCACGGCCGCCGGCTACATGCTGAGCCCCTCCCACGTGCAGTCCGGGAGTAAGCATGGTCCTTGCTGTTCAAGCCCTTACAGGATTGCTGCTAGGAAGAAATGAGAAGAGACGCGGGAAAACCGTCTGTAACCGTACAACCCGACGCAAATAACAGATATATTTATTACGAAATGCTTAACACTGCTAAGGTAGAATTTGACAATTGTTTTTTCAAACTTTAAAAACTTTGTTAACTACACACACAACACACACTCACACCTTCTAGAAATACTTTACAATGGGTTCGATTTTTTTTGTTTCGTTTTTTGCTTTGTTTTGTTTGGTTTGGGTTGGTACAGATAGAGTGCAAGGAGCAGAGGGAGAGAGAGAATCTTAAGCAGGTGCCACACCCAGGACAGAGCCTGATGCGGGGCTCGATCTTAGGATCAAGATCATGACCTGAGACAAAATCGAAAGTCAGATGCTCAACTGACCAAGCCACACAGGAGCCCCCTTTGCAGTAGTTCTAGTCAGCAATCAGATGACAGCAGTTTCCCAGATGTGTCTGACCATAAGAATCACCTGAGATGCTTGTTAAAACAATGTTCCTACACCGCTTCCCTGGAGATTCTGAGTTATCCTGTCTGGGATGGGTACTTGTGAACCTATTTTTAATAAATGCTCACTTAACTCTCAGAACACTGGGTGAAGGTAAAACCATCAGCATCACCTGCCTCAATGTCTCCCTGTGCCTTCCACATGAGAATCCCAGTACTCATCATGTCTATAAATTTTCTTTTCTCTTTTTTACTCTCCTGTGGGCTTTCTTATAGGTTCTGATGGTGTTTCTTGTTATTTGCGGGTACCAGTGTAAGTACTTGTGGGCAAGTAAGTATTTGCAGGTATAACGTAAGTAGAGCATAGTAAGACTCCTTGAGGAAACACTGCATTAAAAATACTAAGTTGCAGGGGCATCTAGGTGGCTCAGTTGGTTAAGCATCTGACTCTCAATTTTGGCTCAGGTCATGATCTCAGGGTCATGAGATCATGAGATCAAGGCTCTGTGCTAGGCATTGAACCTGCTTAAAAGTCTCTCTCACCCTCTCCCTCTGCGCCCGCTCCCCCCACAAAGACAAATAAATGAAATAAAAAATAAGAATGTTAAGTTGCAGGTAATTTTTCAATATGTCAGGAATTTTTCTGCAGTTTTTCCCCCTGCCACAAAAGTTTCTAGCAAGTAGACAAATGTATCTTTCTTTTGTCCCAAATACTCTCAGTTTTGCCTTCTTGCTAAGGTGCACGATTCAAAGAGTTTCTCAAATTGCCAACAGTTAAATAGCGGGAAAGAAGTCTTGAAAAGAAAGCAAGTTTTCTACTAGTTTGGTGTCAGCTTGTTGATCTGCCTAAAGACAAGAAGATCCTTCCACACACTTCTGACACCTGCTAAAACCAAGTCTCTGGGTTATCTGCCCCATGGCAAGGACCATATTTCATTTAAAAAAACAAAAAACAAAAAACAAAACACAACAGAATCAGACACTAACTCAGGATTTTAACAACAACATGAAAACTTGTTTCTCTGTTCCATAATCCCCCATCTGCTTCGCTCATGGCCAAATGCTCGCGTGTACTTTTCTGCCTTTTTTGAACCTGAAAAGAAAACAACAAACCCAGCAGCCCTATGAGTTAGATGACAAGCAGGGGCAGAGTCTGACGAGACTTTAGTGTTAAGTCAACAGTGATCAATTAACGGTTGAGAAGACACCCATCTCAATGGCTTACGTGTCCCTAGTTGGTCACTTCAAGGAAACACAGCTAGTTACAAAGCCTCTCGTCACTCACGAGTGTAAGGAATGCACAGAGATACTCTTGCCTTAGTCCTCCTGCTTCTCAAGAAAGACAAGGGTTCTCAGCTATGGCTGGAATGTTCCCAAGGAGAGCCACCAGACAAAGCTGCCAGACCAGGAAGGCCAGCACAGCCCTGCGGCAGGGAGCACCCCAAGGACCTCCAAGCCCAGTCACTGAGCCCGTTCTGAAGGGCATCATGGATGCACAGAATTCCCAGCAGAAATGGTGTGCACATGCGCCCAACACCTCTGGGCCTAGCTCTGCTAAAAGCGGCTTTACAGAGTATTGTCAATGCACAGGATTTCTAGCATCCATTGGGAAGAAGCAACTCTTCGAGTCCCGCAGTCACATCTGGACACACATACACCCACCTGTCCATGCATCTTCCCACACACATACATAACTGTATTGACACTCGTGCATATAGACATCGAGATGCACGTCGATTCACATATAAATCCCTCACACTCCCTGAGGAAAAGAAAAGCGCCTGTTCTCCAAGCCCAGAGTCTTGCTCGATGGAGCTCTCTGGCCCCGGCAGGGACAGGTCACCACTGCGGCAACATCACTGTCTCCACGATGGTGAATCCAAGCGTCATGAGATTCCAAATCACGACTTCACAGATACGTGCTTTGTTAGACAGATGCTGTGTGTTTGCTTAGATGTAATTCTTGAACTAAATTACTATGACTCCTTAGCAAGTAATATTAAAAAAAAAAAACACATTATGGGTGTTTCTTTTTTTTCTTCACCCTCCCGAATAAAACATACCTAGAGAGCACTTAGGCATTCCTTTCTGTTAGGATTTTAATCCAATCTTGCTGCTTTATTTCTCCCTAAATAAATACTTACCCTGAGAATAAATATTTAGGGAAAAAAAGATACATCTAAATACTGCCTCTATTACATGATTTTAAGAAAGGGGGAATATTCTAATTACAATATTCTTGCTCATAAGTGTCAAATACTTAAACTCTGTTGACTATTTATTTGGAACCACTATACATATCACAGTGTTTGCCTTGACCTTGGGAAGGCTTAGAAGCAGAGTCTCACCTGCAAAAAAACACAGTCCTAAGACTTGGTATGTACAGGTATTTCTTTCTGAAGTTTCACATGCTTCAACACTAGCATATACAAAATATTAGCGCTCTGCGTGCGTTAGAGTGCAAAGTTGAATAAATACAAATTCACAACAAGGGTCAAAGTTGGGAAAGACAAACACCGGCAAGGGACAAAAAGGGATTCCAATATCATGAAGCCACGGGTATGTTATCAGAACCTAAAGAAACCGAAATTCTCCAGAGAGGTTTGCAATAAGTTCAGCATCAATTACTAAAATTTCCTTAGCATGCTTAGCAAGTATAAACTGGAAACGATTGCCCTGTGCTGTGGATACTGGCACAGTCCCTCAAAGAGGTTCAGAGGGAGAACAAACTTCCTGGACCTACTTGAGCACAGGCACAAATGGATTCAATATTCAGGTGGGACCTGTCCTTGTCTTCCAACCCACCAACTATTAATACCCCACTGTCTCTTCCAGGGCGTTGACAGCTGCCTTCTAGAGGTGACCATCTGCCAGGCTGATGGCACCGGATCCCTCCAAGACAGAAGTGCAGAGCAGAAAGGCCCCTTGAATTCAGCAGCCGCTATCAATCATACAGCTAGTCTTGCCAACACTAGGAACTGAAAACTCATCACCAAAGGCCCCGTTCTCTACCCACATCCCGTACCAGTCCCTCCGATGCAATACTGTTTTATTTTACTGTCAGCCTTTGAAAATAAATTGGGAAAATATCTGGTTTCCGAAAAATAAGACCCTGCATCAAACGTGTATTGACAGAGAATTCTTAAACTTTGAGGTAGAGTTACAACTCCACTAGGGGGCGCAAGATGGCTAACTTGTCACCTGGGAGATAAGAGTGACCGTCAGGTTGTGTCATTAAGACAAGGAAGCTGGAAGATCCACTTTGTCAAGATCTAAGAGAACTCAAGCTTCCGAGAAAGTTCTTGGTAATAAGTATGTACGTACCCTCCCCCAAATAGCTTTTCTATTGATCCCCAAGGGTCCAGGTTTTTAGGAAATAAGAATAATGCAATCTAAAACTCAGGTGTTAAAGTATCATTTCATCACTTAAAAAACTCAATTCAACTAACCCTTTAACTCCACTTTTTAAAAAGCACTACTGGGGGTATCAGACAAGGCATTCGTTTAGGAGTAAAGCCCATCGTGGGTTTCATGGAGAGAGCGCAGCTGGTTCAGAGTACCTACTCCATCTTGCAATGAGGTTGTGGAATCCCCCGCCAAATCCCCTAATGAAACCACCCATTTGATTTTCGCTGAAACCTCAGATAGTGTACGTCACATTCCCTTTCTTGGAGCTGCATGCTCCTTACTAACACACTGGCTCTGGAAGATAAGCAGAGCGATAGAAGTTGCCACCTAGCATCTGTGTCCTATGGTCAATGGTAAGAAGCCTGAGAAGATGATGCTCCAGCATTTTGATACAGATTCCTGGCATGCTGCCTGTCTTTTTTTGGTTAGACTGGGTAATTAAAGACTCCACATCTGAAAGAAAATATCTTGCATTCTAATCAGGAGCGGGTGTTGGGAATTAATCAATAGCCAAGAAGAAAAAAATAATATTCTTAAACATCTGTCCATACTTGAGTATTCTGAGTACAGTATGTCATGAAAGCAAGATGGGAGCACGTTATTAGAAGCCAATGGTCGACGCAGTAATACTCTCGCCATGCGAAGCCATCAACTTATATGAGCAGGCTAAAACACTTCATTAGGGAACAAGTGGTTTTGTGGGAGGGAGCACTTGCATTTGTACAAAAGGATAATAAAAATTTGTTCGAGTCACTAGATTTAATGGATAAAACTTGTTAACTCTGTTCATATGGGTCCCGCTGTGTGATCTGTTGAAAGGATGCCATTAAGTGCTTCCTGAATATAGATCACTCTTTATTTGGGAAGAAGTTCACTCTATCACAGAAAGATAATGATGATCATAAAGGCAAAATCTGTTTCCCTTAAGAACAGTACAAAATACACTGAGTCCCCATAAACACTTTTTTTAAATGCGGGACTACATACCCTGCTGAGTAAATGTCTGAAACATTTTCAATTATTTGCAATTATTATTAAAAACAAAAGCCCTGGGGCACCTGGGTCGCTCAGTGGGTTAAGGCCTCTGCCTTCAGCTTAGGTCGTGATCTCAGGGTCCTGAGATCGAGCCCCGCATCGGGCTCTCTGCTCAGCAGGGAGCCTGCTTCCCCCTCTCTCTCTGCCTGCCTCTCTGTCTACTTGTGATCTCTCTGTCAAATAAATAAATTAAAAAGTCTTTAAAAACAAAAGCACAAAGTTACAAGTATCAGTAATAGCCCCTACAGTTATCTACTAACTCTATACCTCTGAGAAAAGAACAACTACCTTCAGTCAGAAAATGAAAAAATTAATTATCTAACCTCTTCCAAAATGAAAATAGGATACGGAAGTGAAATGCAATAGGAGGAAGTACGGACTATGAGACAGCTATTCCGGGACCAATGATCCAGTCTTTAAAACATCCATCCTTGGGGCGCCTGAGGGGGCTCAGTCAGTTAAGCATGTGCCTTTGGCTCAAGTCATGATCCCAGGGTCCTGGGATCGAGGCCTGTGTCTGTGTGAGGCTCCCTGATCAGTGCTCAGTGGGGAGACTGCTTCTCCCTCTCCCTCTCCCTCTCCCTCTGCAGCTCCCCCTGCTTGCACGCACTGGCTTTCTCTCTCTCGCTTTCTCTCTCTCTCTGTCAAATAAATAAAATCTTAAAAAAAAAAAAAATCCATCCATTGTTGCATTTCCTTTCCTGACACCCTCTGTGGCTATTTCTTTACCCTTTAATTCTGTTGCTTAGTGCCATACCCCGAGGATAGCGTGCCCAAGGCAAAAAGAAACCCAGGCACGCCCACGTCACTACTGGTCACCAGTCAGTCACCAAAGATTAAGTAAAAGGAAATGATGAAACAGCAGTACCAGTTAAATTGAAATCTGGAGGCAATGTTGACTTTTACAGACCTGAGATCTCACTCTTTCTTCCACAGCGGGGAGATGAACGAATGATAGCAGACTGGCCTGGAATTAAATCCCAGCCATATTTTCTTCATCTAGTAAATGGGGCTGTTAGAGCCATTTCACAGGATGCGTTGAAGAAATGTCCTAATATGTGCGGGCACATCGTGGGCACTCAATGAAAAGAGTAATTGTGTTGACTTTGAATCAACACGCTCAAAGACTTTCACAGACAAGTGTGTTCATAGTCACGCTACAAAAGGAAACATAAGGGATCTGGAGAGATTTTTTTCCAAAAAATTACAGAGCAAGTAAACTGGATTAGGATCCTAAGCCATTCAACACCGCCTCTAGTGCAGAGAGGCCCATCATCCTGGGAGAGAAGATTTCACAGGCAGGAGAGCAAAAATCAACCTCAAAACTGTTGCACAACCTCTCTGTACTCAGCAGTCTAATCTACTGTACCAAAATAATAGCAGGTCACCTGAAAAACATTTCATCTCTCTCTGACTGATCAAAGGGTGCCACATACTCACGTCCACTGGATGGGACATGAAATCATAATTTTACTCCTTACGGTTACCATAAAGGCAACCAGTTACACTTTTCTTTTATGATCTCTTGATGCTCATAAAGGAGATTGAGCCCCTGGTTGGAGCTGTGAGAAGGGAGTGGAATGATTTACCTGCTAGTGGCAAAGCTGAGACTAGAATTTAGTTTTCCTGATTCTCCTGGTTCATTACTTTCTTTCACATGTCATCTTAATATAATACAATATGACACAATACAATACAATAGAATGAATAGATAACAAATATATGAAATTCAGCCTCAGTTCCAATGTACTTCCTGTGGAGAAATATTCTCTACTTCACAATTCGCTAAGGAAAGATTTTAAATATATATATATTTAAAATCTTTCCTTAG